>NW_024373923.1:629114-1312650 GCF_014805655.1 Passer montanus
CGCAAAAAAGACCGCCGTAAAAAAAAAAAAAAAAAAAAAAGCAAGTGCATAAATGTATAATTAAATGGCATCTTCATGCTTAATTCCTCACATGATCTTCTAAAATATACACCTCATAACTGCTGAGTACCTTGGTGACATAGCCCAAGCTTCCTTTCTGCACAGCATTAGCATCAGGGTAAGCTATATTTGGGGTCTCAGAAGTTTCTCTTAGGAAGGTGACATTGAGAAATTTTCTTTCCCTGAAGCCTATTTATCTGCTTTTCATGCTAGGAGATCCTTGCCTGACATTTTCTGCAAGTACTAGGAACAAAAACTTTGCCAAACATTCTTATTCTCATGACTGCTATGCCATCCCTACTAGAAATCAGAGTTATTGTGTGTTCCACACCAAATTCCATCTGAATCAGAATAGCTCATAGTTATAAAATCATAGAATGACAGAACAGTTTGGAAGAGAACTTAAATCTCATCCAGTTTCACCCCCTGCAATGGTCAGAGACACCTTCCACTATCCCAGGGTGCTCCAAGCCCTGTCCAGCCTGGCCTTGGGCACTGCCAGGGATCCAGGGACAGCCACAGCTGCTCTGGGCACCCTGTGCCAGAGCCTGCCCACCCTCACAGGGAAGAGTGTCTTTACAATAAATGAGGTAATCCAGTTCTTCACTTCTTGTAAGTTTGAATATGCTTTGGCAAGGTGAGTTTTAGAAGATGATAAATAGTAGAGACCAGGAATAGCTGGAAATTCCAGGCTGAAAAGTGGTGATTCTGTGTTTGACACCATCGACGCGTGGCCTCAGTGAGCCCTTCAGTCTCCATGATCCATTAACAAAATGGGCACAAGAATCCTTATGTTTGCAGAAAGTTCTCATCATCCCTCAGTAACAGTTGATATGAAATCACTGATCAGTTCCAGGATTAGCATGTTGTACTTTATAAAAGAAAACCTTCAACCTACCCCTTAGGGATCATGAATGACATGAATGAATGACATTGGGCTGTCCTTAAGGCTAGCTGGCTTTTACAAAAAGATAATTTAGAAGGATATAGGGAGAGCAGGGGGTTTTGGCATTGGCTGAAATACAAAATGCAAGGAAACAAAAGAAAACAATTATATTAGCCTAGTTTTAATGAGAATGCAATTATAGGCAGGAAAGTCTATCAGGAGTCTGGCCTCTGTACAACAAACCTCTGCCTCAAGGCAGACATTGAATAGTTACCAGTAACAAACAGTGTGACATTCAGAGTGCTCGGCAGCCCTGAGAGCTGGACTTCGGTGAACCTGATGAAGTTCAACAAGGCCATGTGCAAGGCTCTGCACCTGTCCATAACAGGTTTTTGCAATCCAAAACACAAACGCAGGCTGGACAGAGAATGGATTGAGGGAATCTTGGAGATGAAGGACTTGGGAGTGTTGATGGATGAGAAGCTCAACATGATCCCTCAATGTGCACTGGCAGTCCATAAACCGCATGAGAGAGGGAGATGGAGAAGGGCTTTAGAAAGAGGATGGAGTGGTGCTACAAGGGGAAATGACAAGAGGAAACTGTCAGGGGACAGGGTTAGATTGATAATATGATATTAGGAAGAAATTTTTCCCCTAGAGTGTGGTGAGGCCCTGGCACAGGTTGCCCAGAGAAGCTGCGACTGTCCCATCCCTGGAAATGTCCAAGGACAGGTAGAACGGAGATGGGAGGCAGTTGGTCTGGTGAAAGGCGTCCCTGCCCATGGCAGAGGGTTTGAAACTGAAATAACTTTAAAGACCCCTTCCCCTTTTAAGATCCCTACCAGCCCAAACCATTTAATGACTCTATCATTTTATTATTCATCTCTCTTTTAGAGAATGCCAATATTTTCTCAATATAAAAATATTCATTTATTCTTGTTAAGTAATGGTGACTTTAGAAAATAGTCTTAGCAAGGAGACGCTTTCACCAGGCTCAGCTGCTTTTCCTCATAATATCAGTGCTTGCCCCATTGTCTTACAAGGAATATTTATTTCTCTTGATTGTCCCAAGTAGGTCCTTGTTCCACCCAGATGTAGTACCTACTCTCAAACTGATGCATGAACTTCATTTCAACTACTACAAGAGCAATTTCAAACTTAGAAATGTCAGTGTCTAGCACAGGGGGCTTTGCTTTATAAACATTCCTTTGTTAATGAAATTGGAAAAGTGCAGAGGAGGAATTTTCCATGAGTAATTCCTCATGCAAGCACTACTTAAAAGTCCCTTATCTTAAATTCACTTTGACAACTTCTTGGGAAATAATAATAATAATCATCAATAAAATAATAATAATAATAATAATAATAATAATAATAATAATAATAATAATAATAATAATAATAGTAAATCTTAGCCTTATTTCTATATCAACAGAGTGAACATCTGCAGGTTAAGGTACTGGAACCCAAATTTCTGGGTCTTCATCCAACATGATGCTCTCGGCTACCTTTTGGCTGGAGCAAACCCACACAGATAGGGAACAAGACCCAGGCTGGTGGTCAGCTGCTGGAGATCACCACTTTCACAGGACACCAAGGAAACTCTGATGCCATTAGCCAAAGGGAAACACCACTTTGTGGTGTCTGTGTATTTCCCAAACCCTTCAAAAGCCTTTTTTCTTTCCTTACTGCCATCCATAAGCTGATTCCACATGCTGTCTCTTACAGACAGATTGCCATTTGAGGGAAAGGGAGCTGGAACTTCATGATGTGTTTCTACAGCACCCTGTGAAATGGTGATGGGGTCTCCAGGGATTTCTGAAGTACAGATAATTAATCTGACAGACGACTCCATGGAGGGGCTGTCAATCAAGAGCCAGCTATTCACATCCCCTCTGTCAGGCTCCCATCACTCCATGGAGCTGTTGCCAGGTCTTCAGCAGCTAGAGCAGAGGGGAAACAGCCAGGGCCAGCTGGTGCAGCCTGGGCCAGCCCCCTGCACAGGCTAAAGAGGCAGCTCCCCAGGGCAGGTTATTGCTGCAGGAGGGCAGGAGGAAAATGAGAGTCAGGAAGTAAAAGCTGATGTGGCCCTGCAGATTGTGCACTTTTGAGCATTTCAGTCTCAGGTGACAATCCACATTGTAGTTCCTGCTTGCATCTCCCACATTTCCCAGAGCTTTTCCACCCCAACTCGCGTCCAGCTCTCCTGCCCCGCCTTTGTCTGTCTCCTGACGTGAGTGGCCTGAGACAAGCACTCATCCAGATTTAGAGGAGTTTAGGGATAGATGAACCTGATCTTCTGATTTTAGATTCAGAGCCTGAAGCCATTGAGGACATAGAGTGAAGCAACAGAGCTGTGGGTACCTACAGTTCTCCCTGCTGCTGTGAGCTGCCCCACAGAATTGTTGTGTAAAATCAATCATGGACCACAAAAACAGGCAGTGTGTGAAAAGAAATAAAATAGGAAGTTAATGAAAGGTCGAGTGCACAGACAGCATTAGAAGAAGCCTGAGGAATAGTCCTGTGCACCTCTGTCTCCATCAAAAAAACTGTGCTGATTGAACCAGCAATGTTCAAACTGCATAATGAAAAACTGTGAATCATGCAAAAAGCCCAGTGCTCATTTCCCTGCCCTGCAGTTGTAACACAAAGGCTTTCCAAGAGATAAATATTCCTATCACGATGAGTGATCTTTGGGTCTGCAGCTACGTCCCTCCCTTGAAAAAGGAAGTGATGGAGTGCTGTTAGCACTGCCTTGTGCCCCTTTGATTTCAGCACTATAAATATTTCCCTTGTCACTGGTACTGGCCACAACAAGGACTGTTTAAAAAAAAAAACCCTCTCTGAAAATCAAGAGTGGAAATTATACAGAGTGGGCTTTGCAGTCCAGGACACACAGAGCTTTGAGGTCCAGCTCCTAGGAGGAGTGTTTAGAGTAAAAACACTGATGTTTTTATCACTTCTTAGTCTTGAATTAATGAAGAAAGACAAGAAGAGAAAAATAAATCTAACTAGGCTTTGAGTGGCACATTGTCTTGAGATGATATATTCAAAGTTTTATTATACAATCACAGGATGGTTTGGGATGGAGGGGACCTAAAGATCACCCCATCCCACACCCTGCCATAGGCAGGGACACCTTCCACTATCCCAGGGTGCTCCAAGCCCCATCCAGCCTGGCCTTGGGCACTTCCAGGGACTGGACATGTAAAATTTTCACCATTCCTTCATGTAAGAAAGAGGACATGTGAGTGAGAAAATGAGCTTGCATCACTGATGTTTCTTTCTTATATAAAGATATAAAAATTATGGATTTAAAAAAATATCTTATTTTTTATTTTTATTATGTCTAGTCTAAAGCACTGTCTGATGACAGAAAGTCAACTAAAATATAAAATAAGAAAAAGTAAAGTATCTGAAAGGAGAACTTTTGTTGAGTGTTTATACAACACCAGTGCTTAACCTTTGGTCTTCAGAAAACCTGTCTTAAAATTTAAATACTGGCACTTGAATTTATTCACATGATCTTTAAAAAACAACTCAAAGATTATTCACTGAAAGTCTCAGCACGGACAAGCAGAGAAATACTAGAATTGAAAATGTGAAAGCCTATTGTTGAGGTTCTGTTTGTCAAAAGGATGCACAATAAGAATTTAGAAAACTTGTAAGAGGAAGAAGGATAATGCTGAAAAACCCTCATAGGTTACCTCTATATGCTGCTTTTTCTATATGTCATAAATAATTCACAGGAGAGAAGCCAAGTTGCATCCCTTTCTATCTTATCCCTTTCTAAGATAGAAAAGACTGTAAAGATTTCCATAAATAGCCATTTTTCTGAATTAAAAGCTGCCTGTGGAGAATGTTTCTGCCCTGCTTTCCAAAGAAAACAAGGACTTACATATCCAATTTATGTGTGTATCATCTCATCTCTTTGTGTCCCCCTGACAACTTTTGAACCTGTTTCAACAAAATTTGTTAGAATTGTACATGTTTCATGAAAATTTACTGCCTGGGGGAAGACAGGGACTTGATTAGTTGCACCAGACAGAACAAGAGAGGCTCCAGTTATCCTTTATCAAAATGTGGAGAATCTGTGTTGGGTGGAGACATTATTCATATCACAGCTATGGGAAAATCTCAAATTGGCACCCTAGTTCAACCAGAAAGTTCAAACCTGAGACACACATCCACAAGAAACATGGTTTTGTTAATTCTGCTGCTCATGGAACAGCTTGTTCCCACTTATATCTTTAGTTGAAGATATTAGCAAAGATGACACTTCTTCCATTAAAACTGTGGTTTCCAAAAGTCATCAGCTTTTGACAGCAAAAAAAAAAAAAAAAAAAAAGCCTTTTAAAGACTTTTTAGATATCTTGAAAAGGTGACTCTTCTGGACCATCTACGCAAACAAACTAACACAAGCATATGCCTCTTTCATTGTGCTGAAATATGAGTGGTGAGAATTTGGGCCAGCAATACACAGCTCCTCTGAGTGCAGGCTGGGTGTGTTGTACACACAGAAAGGCACCAAGGTGTTTGTGTTGACTCTGAGGGGTCCTTTGAAGGCACAACAGACAGGAACTACTTTCTGTTCACCACCTGGGGATGGAGCTGCCAGACCATCACAGTGGTCCCAGCAACTGGGTCCTTCATCCCATGGGCCCTGGGTGCTTCTCAAGGGTTTTTTGCATCTAGACAAGTTGTTGGTGTGTTGCCCTATAAATACATTTACATTTTATTTTCTGATCTCCCATAAGGCCTTTGGCTCCATACCCCACATCTTTCTCCCTAAATTGAGATAGAAGAACTATTAGATGGATTAGGAACTGGTAGGATGGTCTTCTGTGGGGAAAGGCTTGGAGAACTGAGATTGTTCAGTCTGGAGAACAGGCACCTTCAAAGTGACCAACTGAGCCCTTCAGTACCTGCAGGGACCTGACAAAAAAAGATGGAGAGAGACTGTTTATAAGTGTCTGGAGTGACAGGACAAGGGGGAATGGCTTCCCACTTCACAGAGGGCAGGGTTAGATGCGGTGTTGGGAAGAAATTCTTCCCTGTGAGGGTGGTGAGGTCCTGCCACAAGTTGCCCAGAGCAGCTGTGGCTGCCCCATCCCTGGATGTGTCTAAGGCCAGGTTGGACAGGGCTTAGAGTGATCTGGGCTAGCAGAAGTTGTTCCTACCCATGACAGAGAGGTTTAGAATTGGATGGTCTTTAAGGTTCATCCAATCCAAACCATTCTGTGATGTTATTGTCCTGTTGTCACTCTAGTCCCAATGCTCGCCGGCATTTCAGACTCCTGTATCTCTTGCTTTAGGCAGACGTGGCCAGGAGCCATCCCCAGTTACCAACACACTGCAGGCTGACCCAGACAGGCTCAACTCAGCAAGAGGACAAGATCATCCCATATTTCCCTGGTGAGTTCAGGCTCCCTGAGTGTGTGTGGGAGTGTCTTCCTACTCATAGAAGTCTCTCAACTGAGTGTGCTGTTCACCACTCTTCCGCACCAGACCCGTTCATTCAGGCCAGAAACTCATTGAATTGACAGGGAAGGCAGTTTCTTCCCAGCTGCCTTTCAAAGTGGTTTCTCACTGTTCAGGGAAGCAAAACCAGCCATACTCCTTCACTGGAGGACACCCTGGCAGACAGCACACCAGGTGGAGGATCCTTGTCACATGTTTGCAGCACCATGAACACATCCAGGCTATAGCAAGGCTCTCAGTCCACCCTGTAGTTCTGACACCCTCAAGGTTTGCTTTCAGGATGTTGTAAAGAGCAATTACTACTCCAAACTAAAACATATTTCGTTCATTGCAGGATATAGGGGAAATGGGGTGGTAAAAGACCTATGCCATAGCTAAAAAGCCACCACTTCTCACTACAATTATTACTCAGGGAAGGGAGAGTTGTGTGCACACACTGCCTGTAGTAGCAGAGCTTCTGCTTGGGACTCTCCTTGGAATCACAGAATGGTTTGGACTGGGACAACTTCCACTATTTCAGGTTGTTCCAAGCCCCATCCAGCCTGCTGCCCACGCTGGGATCAGCCCAGGGCAGAGTTGGTTTTCAAGGCCCAAGTGCACACTGAGGGGTCATGTTGAGCTTCTCTTGACATGGCTGAATCTCTGAAAGGTAAAACAGGGCATGAGCATTGAGGTTATTCCCTTCAGCATGGACTCCACGAGGGTGTAACCCACAGCCTTTCAGGAGAAATGGCTTCACCTTTTACAGTCAGTCCCTGAGGGCTGCATGTGGCCCCACTCAGTGAGAGGTCCAGTTGTGACCGGTAATGGTCACATCTGAATTGTGGATATTTTTTTAGGAAAGGCCACTCCTAGGGATGAATATAAATAGTATAACACTGTAGCCCATCCCCCTCCCTCTCTATCAAATAACAAATTATCAACTACAGAAGAGTCAAGAAGATTCTATTTAAATTACAAGCTGCAAATATTGGCTTATTTTGAGCTAGTTGGTATGAATTAACAATCACATTAAAATTTCTTATTTTTTGGAAATACATTTCATCTGCCTTTGCATGATGGCAGCCAAGAAAATTTTGTTCACATTTTCCAAGGTGATTCACTTCCTGGCTTCTAACAAACCTGGTAAATGTCAGGTGCCAAAAATTTCTTCAGCAAGATTTTTGAGCTAGAGTGAAAGTTCCATTCCAAAGAGTAACTTTAATAATTGTTCATGCTACTGTTCTTCTATTTTTGGGTTTTCTTAAGAAGACCTCACAAGAAATAGATTATTTGGTTGTTATTTTCAGTACATTTTCAGACTGCTGGGGGAAATGTCAGATGCAGTTTTGATTTTGAAGGTCATTTAGGGACATGAACCTCACAGTTGTTTGAGATGTCCTGGTTTTTCCTATTCATTCCTTCCAACACTGCAGCACAGAGGTAACACTTGCAATGTTTTTAGTGTCTTTTTAACCCTTTTAAAGTGCCGTTTCTGAAAGCAATTTCACCAAAGACCCTCATTTTTGGAATATGCCAGCTACCTTCCTCCTGAAACAAAGATTTGCAAATTGGAAGTCCAAACAGTAGGGTGCATAAAAACCATCTGATGTCTTTTTTACCACTGGTGGGCCTGAGAGGAAAAACCCTCTAAGTGTGGCAATAGAGCAGAGACAACCAAAGCAGGTGAATTGTGGTCTGCAGGTGAGCAAAAGTCACCTCACTCTAGAGAAAGGAGCAGTTTTGCCATTTCACTTCCCAGTAAGAGCTGCAGAGCTCTGTGGGCTCTCTTTACAGATTCCATTGCCATGTGCACTTGGCTTATTAATTAAAACATATTCTTTACTGTTTTCAATACATTAAATTGAATGTGTCTAATGAATATCCAGCTGCACTCTTCTTTCTTTATACATAACAATTTAGAATCATAAATTGCACTCATTTCAACCCAGGAACATTTTTCCCATTATATGGCTGCTGGTGATAATGTATCAGACAGCAATAATGATGCTTGATTTTCATAAGCTGCACTAAATGGTAAGTGCTCAGAGCTACATGTTTTGATTAGCAGACTAAGCAAACCATGACATGAGAATCCTTATTTAGACTGACTACCGAGGATTTTTCCACAAGGTGATTTATTTAGGCAAAGGGACAGTTTAAGTGCACCTGACCTGCCTCAACTGAGTTCTAGATCATCTCAAGCTAGACATCTATGACACAAAAAGCACCTGAGTGATTGTCTTATCTAAGCCAGATATGCAAAATCATATGCTAGAATCCATTTTGTGCAAGATTTACCAGGAAAAATAAAGTCTGTTTTGATACTGTATGTGTAGAAGTTGAATCAGATGCAGAATACACTCTGGAGAGGCCTGTAGACAAGAGAAAAGGTATTTTGTCACAGACGTAGGCTTCTATGCCCTCCATTCCTTTTCCATCTCTCTCCTCCTGCAGCAGCCTGGCGTCCCTCATGCCCTCCCTTCACCACACAGCCACACTTCTTTCACTTCACAAGTGAGATCCCTTCCTGGCACACCAAAAAAAAAAAAGCAAACACACCCATGTACGCCTTCCCTCGCGCTCTCTGCGTTGTTCCTTCAGCTCCATCTATCGACAGCCTGGAAAAGGAGCGGCTGGGGCAGCAGCTCCCTCCCCTCTGCCCTGCACAAAGGGGAGCCGTGGTGTTCTCACCGCCCTGGTTTAGCAGTGCCAGGGGCAGGGCTGGCCCCTGTGGGCTCAGCACAGCTGGTCAGACGAGCTGGACCTTTAGCTGGATGTTAATTCTTTGGGCTGTGACAGAGAGCTGTTCTTTAGTTAAGAAAGCAAGGATGCAAGCCAGCCAAAATGAGGAATCATTGGTAGGATCGTTACCAGACTGCTTGGTTTGATGGGTGTCCCAAAGCCTATAGGAGGCAATCAGTGTAAACTATAGAGAGGTGAAGAAATTAAGATGAAAGAATGTGCAGCCACATGAAATCTGAGCTCTTACTTGCCCCAAATTTACTGCTAGTGTTTGACCTTGATTGCCAAGCACTTTTTGACTTCAAGTATCTCTTAGCATCTCTCACAGCTTTCCTATGCTCTGTGTTTGAAGGAGTTTGTCAGATCACCCCCATCTAGCCCAGAATGACACATACCCAAATAATTGATGGCAAGTAAGGTGACAATGGAGAGATTTCCTCTTCAGCAGAGTTACATTACTCCAGTCCATGCTGGGGAAGTCACCTCTGGCTCCCTGGTCAGGCAGATGTGGGGGCGGCAGTGGGTGACTTCGGGAGATTGCTCTGAAACACTGAAACAAATGATACTTCTAAATAACTTCTTGGTCACTGATTGGAAGCAAAATGTGATGTTTTAGATATCCTTTTGAAACAAGGACTGGGAAACTTTTCTCCAGTGATATATTTGGCTTAAATTTGGTTTGGTAAGTACTGGACTTACCAAACTACGGGATGTGCCTCTAAAAGCATTACTGGAGAGGACTCTGAGTGCTGATTGCATTTAGAAACACACTCACAGCTCTGCAGGTCTCCAAGCATTATCTGAACCCTCCCAGACTACAGATTGATGCTGGAAGTCACAGATAAATGGGCATTCCATCATCTCTGGTAGGAACACCTTGACAACAGACTCTGCATGTCCTGGCACTTGTGGTTCCAGAAATTCGAGATGGAAGTGGAAGGGGAGGGGGAGATCAGAGGTATTTTTTTTCCTCCATCATAATGAAAGATTTTGTCAGATACATCCAGCACATTCAGAGACTGAGCAACACATCCATCATGGGGTTCTGAAGGGCAACATTACAGCTTTTATCTTCTCACCTACATATCTGAAGTTTATAAAGTAATTTGGCAAACCTTTCTGGAGATAACCTGTCACCTGGAAGGTTTACAACCTCGCTTCTGCTCTTCACTACCTAAAGAGGGAGAGGTGTACAAATCCATCCCTCTGAACTCAGCTGGGCTGAGGAGAGGTAGCACAGGGAAGGAGCTTGGCTTGCAGCTTGCTGTATCTGATATGAGCAATGAGAACTGACAGGATGTGATCCAACTCAAGGCTCTGCAACAGCAGAGGCAAAAATTGCATACAGGCATTTTGGAAATGAGACACAAAGCTGAGAGAGAAAGTCTAGTGGTGGGTACCCTGGAGAACTGGACTTGCAGCTCCTCCTGCTGCCACAAAAAATTGGGACTGTTCTTATGAGATCCGGATATCTCCTGGGAGGAGTTATAATCCCAGACACCCCAGTCTCTCCCCAGCAGCAGTGTCAGCAGCCAGAGTCTGGCCAAAACCAAACAGACAGGTACCAATGTCACACAGCCATCTGGCCACTTGTTGCCATGCCCACAGAGAATGTTGCTTCCAGCCATCTATTTGCTTTATATCTGGGCCCATGGTGCCTGCAGCTTGGAACTGTTGTATCTCTGCTCACCACTTCCCTTCCCTGAATTGCCCCTCGAGCATGTAGCTGTAGGAGCCACACTTTATGTCAAGTTGCTGAAGTCAAAAGAGACACATATCCAGTGTGGGCACTTGGACAGAGATTTTTACTCACTCTTGCATAATTTCTTCCTTTTTTTTTTTTTTTTTTTTTTTTTTTTTTGAGGGAGGAAAAAAGTGGGCCCAGTAAAAGCCAATGAAAAGGCTGGTGTGAGTAGGAAAAGAGGCAGGATATCCAGCTCATTCTGCTGGAGGAAGCATAGGCTGAGGACACACAATGTCTTCTATCTAGGAGAGATGTCCCAGGAGAGAGCAACACTCGTGGGCCCTGCACTCAGGCTATAAAAATCACAGAATCATCATAGAATGGTTTGGATTGGAGGGTACCTTAAAGCTGATCCAATTCCACCCCTGCCATGGACAGGAACACCTTCCACTATTCCAGGTTGCTCTAAGCCTGTCCAGCCTGGCCTTGAACACTTCCAGGGATGGGGCAGTCAGAGCTTCTCTGGGTACTCTGTGCCAGGGCCTCACCACCTTCACAGCCAAGAAATCCTTCCCAATATCCCATCTAACCCAGCTTTTTTTCATGGCAAAGCCATTCCCCCTTAACCAGACCCTTATCCAAAGTCCATTTCCATGCTCCTGTGGTTCCCTTAAGTACTTGAATCCTGCAGTAAGGTCACCCTGGAGCCTTCTCTTCTCCAGGCTGAACAATAAGATATGGCTGTGGCCACATGGACAGCCTGCCAAGGCAAGACTTGGATGCCCGTAGTCAGAAACATCAGATAAGGCTTGTCCTTTTAAATAGGTACAGGGTCCTGGGGCACTCTTCAAGGCAAAAACCCCACAGCCCATGTGTTTGGTTGAAGTCCAAACCAAACTACCTCTTTAAACAAGTCATGAGGCTGTGGACTGGTTCTGCAGCCCCACGCTATTTCTGCGTTTCTTCACACACATTTAAGCAACCAGTGCATAATCCCCACAGCTGCACATTTCCACTATAAATTTACTGTCTGGTTCACTACCCCCTCCTTACACACACATACACACTCACACACACACACATGCACATATAACTATGCTCAGTCTGTGCCAAGGCTGCAAAACCAACTCATAAACCACCTAAAATTAATGCAGAAAATTTTGTTCTCAACCATCAAATTTCTGAAGAGTGACAGACTTGGTTCAGGTACAACTCAGGGGCAGAAATGGTTTAGATTTTCATGTAGAAATGAGTTTATGGGGTTTTTGGGTTTGCTTTGGTAGTGGGGAACACAGCAAATATTCCAGAAAGCTTCTATCAGAAAGTTATGCAAAACAACAACAATCATCTTACCAGCTACCAAACCTTATCCTTCCCCCATCATCTCCAAGTTATTATCTGTTAACCACATTTTTAAACTGTAACAAAGAAAACAGAATAAAATCAATAGCTCTCTTTGCAGCTAGGAGGACAGAAATATTCAGCTTCCCGGTGGGAAAACTGGTTCTTTCTTTCTTCGTTTCCTTCTAATTTTAAACTTCACTTAAGGTTCAGTGATTGAACAAAAGCAGACAAAAAATATTGCAGTTATCTGACGTACAGAAGTGTAACATGAAGTCTGCTCATTATGGATAATATTTATGGCAGATCATAACGTTAAATTACAACTCAGCCGCCTCAGCCAGAAATTTGTAACACCACACATGTGCTTCTAATTAAGGGCTTTTGAAGTTGCCCTGGATATTTATTTTCAAGGGATTTAGTGCACTGAGCGATTAAAGTTTGCTCTTGTTAGGAGCTCTGCAATTGAAAAAAAAATTAAGAGAGATTGCAACTGGACCTCAAACTAATATATACATTCATTTTTGCATGAGTGTGTACATGTACATCTGTTTATCTATTGCCATAAAAAAATAAAAATGTGTGTGTTAACATAGATAAAAAAATATATTAAAAGAGGGAGACAAAGGGCCCTTTGTTTCAAATGTGGTCCGAGTCCAAAATTTGTGACCGTAATTTTGTTTATAGGAAATCCTTTATAATGCTAGTTTAGTGTTTCCATATGGAATTCTCACAGGACTCTTTTCTCCCTCCCCCTCAACCCCCCCCATGCCCCTCTTTTATTTGGATAAGGCAAGAGAAAAGTGAATGTACATTCCAAAGATGCATAGTCATTCCGGATCAAATTCAATGGATTCTGGCAAGAGTTGAAAAACACAGATGCAGTGTTTTAGGTCTCCTGCTGTGCAGCCTCCAGCCATGAGTGTCTGGTTGAAGCACTTTGTAAAATCATGAAAACCCTATTAAATTCATGAAATATGATATACTGCATTTTCCAGCTAACTTTCCATTGAACTGTCCATGAAGATGGAATTTGGCTGGCTTGCTTAGGGTGTTCACAGATGCACACACACACACACACACACACACACACACACAACACACTTAGGCATCCCTGTGTGCCCACCAAGATACAGCCTGGAGCTGCTGCAGTCTTTTATCCTCTGCTTCTCCAACTGAATCTTCCTCTCCAAACCAGCAGAGCCTGGATCAAAGCTCAGGAGCTCCCTCCAAGCTTGTTCTGTCTTTGCACCACACAACTCACACAATGACCCCCAACAATTAAAGAGCTCCTGATGTTTAGGCAGAGGGAAGCGAGCGTCCAACACAGCTGCCCCTCTTCCAACTTAAAACAAAACCCCTTGCTAGGAAACTGAAAGCAGCCTGATATTCTTACTTCATTTCCTATTGGGTTTCACATAATAAAATCATCATATGTTTAGGATTGGGTTTCCTTTCTCCTCTTCTAAATGAAAAAGTGAGAGCAGTCCCCTGAGGAGAAAGGTCTTGCTGTTAAAATTGTCCTCGAGACACGGGCAGTTGCGGCCCCTTGCATGACTGTCAGAGTGAGAAAAATATGTATTTTAGTAAAGCTGGCCTGCCCTTGCTTATTTATGTCTAGGCACCCACGTGGCTGAAAGTTGTATTAATTTTAATGAGATGTGGCTGTACCTGAGCTCACCATGCAGCCACGCGAGGTTTTCCTGACCTCCGCGTGAGGCAGACGGAGCTCTCCCATAAAATACATTGTACTTCCAACTGTGTCTTTTATTCAAGGATCTGAAGGTACTTTAGAAACACTGAGATTCATAAATGCTCAGGCCAGACAGGACTTTTGAGCATTCAGCCCATGTAATACTGACTGTAAACTCCATCCTGTAGCTGCTGTATTGAGCGCAGCAATGTTGACATCCAGTTTTGAGATGAAGACTTCAAGAGAAGAGGGATCTACTGCTTTTCCTGGTAGTTTGCTCCAACAGCTAATCAGCCCCTCTGTTAAAAACATTACCATGCAATAAATAAGCTGTGAGGTTTAGGAGGATTTAAGTTGTATGTCTGTGGTTAAGGTTATCTACAGGAGTCTTAACTCCGAAGTTTTTAAGCAAAAATTGTGATAATGTGCATATTTTTCTGTCCATGGTCTCCACCAAGTTCTGCTCCACCAAATCCACAGATAGTTTTTAAAATTTTGTGTTGAAATGGTGATGATATTTGAATATCTCTTCATAATTTTCATACGAGGCTTCCCATTTTTGTTGTGTACATTTGCTGTCAGTAGATGACAGAAAGATGTAGGTTGGATGCTTGTTAATTAGGTTCACATTTTCTGATGAACAGTGTTACTGCAAGCAGTAAATCAATTCAAGACTGGAGATTGCTTTGCAAGTCAAATTTCCAGAAATTTGTCCGTGTAACTTTAAAATTCCAGATCCCTTTGGAATGGAAATAAAGGCTTAAATTTCAGGACCACAGTGCAAGTTTGACACATTTGCTGGCCTCAGATATGCCAAAACAGAGACAACAGGATGTCTGCTATTTCCCATTCCAAATAAGAAAGGAAAAGGAATGCCTAAAGTCCCTTAAGTACCCTTTTTTTGGGGTATAAATACTTTTGAACTTGGGCTTGTTTCAACATTGGTTTTTGCATAATGGTTAGATGTGAATTCTCTTAGGTTTTGATTAGATTATTTACCTTCTCTAGGTGCCTGTATATCTCTATTTACTAAAAAGGGAAGTCCAGAGTAATTTATCTGGACCTCCATGTCTTTTTAGACATTTGTTTTGGGTGAGAATCCCTTCTTTTTTCCTTACAAAAACACATTCAAATAAAGACATTTGCCCAAGTCTTGCTACAGCAGTAATTGTCTAAGAACAAAAACAAAAATGGGTGTATTAGAGATATGACTTTTTTGTTGATGAGGTTAGACTGTGGTATAATTCTATATCACGTACCAGCTAAGCTATTTTACATGTCTTTAAATGTCATTGATATTATGATTCATAATACAGTGCTCTGTGGTCTTCCAATTTCTTTTAAAAACTGAATCATACATTTGCAGACACTAAAGAAACATTAATTAGCAAGGTTTGTGTTAACAGACATCTTGAGAGGATTAATGTGCAAAAATTAGATAACCAAGTGCATGCCATTAAGGCTTAAAGTGCTACTCCTGCTGTGTCATGTGAACATTTTATGTGGAAAAACACCTGTATTCTCCATCATGCAACAAAATAATGGGGAACTTAATAAGATTTACTAATTTGATATATAAAGTGGCAGCTACAGGAAGCGTGTATTTACTGGCAAGGAAGATTGTTTAAAAGAAACAGACAGAAATGGCCTGGGAATATTTTACTGGATATCCAGTGAGCAAGCGGAGTGAAAATAAAATTTGGTATGCTCTTGTCATTGTCCTAGCCTCCACACTCCAACCCCAGCCCTTGCTGGTTACAGCCGTCACCACAGGCTGCACAGCCCTTTTGACAGGGACACATCTCTTGCAGGGCTGCCTTTGGTGGCAGTGACCAGTGTCCATGCCTGGAGTCCCTGTTACTCCAAAGCCCCCTGACACAGGAGGGAACATGAGCTAGAGGTGACAAAAGGACACCTGGTGCCTGCATTTCCATCTCTGATCAAGATGTCACTTCCCGCCTCACAGTGCCAGAGCTCCCAAATTCCCCAGTCGTGTGAGCCAGCTCAGACCAGAGCCTCATGAGCATGGATTTACAGGTTGTTTCCAGAGATGTCATGGAGGTGAGGAACATAATCCATAGAACTCACAAAAGTCTTTAATCCTGTTATTCCTCACTTGCACAACAGAGCATACAAAAGCTCATGGCCCTGTTGGAGCAAGTCTGGAGGAGGGTAACAAAGATTCTCCAACGGCTGGAGCCCCTCTGCTCTGGAGGCAGTCTGGCACAGCTGGGGCTGCTCCCCTGCACAAGAGAAGGCTCCAGGGACACCTGAGAGCCCCTGCCAGGGCCTGCAGGGGCTCCAGGAGAGCTGCCCAGGCACTGGGGACAAGAGCCTGGAGTGACAGGAAAACTGTAGACTCCGCATTCCTGGAGATGTTCAAGGTCAGGCTGGATGGGGTTCTGAGTAACCTGGTCTAGAGGAAGGTGACCCTGCCCAAGGCAGGGGTAGAACTGCATGGTCTCCAAGGTCCCTTCCAATCCAAACCATTCCATGATTCCAGGATCCAAAAATAAAAAGAAAGTCCCCCCCAGAAAGAAAAGATTACACACACTTCTGTAACTAAAGTCTGTCCTCATTCCTGCATGATTTGAATTTTTTCAAAGACTCTTTGTGGAACCAAGATGCTACCTACCTCTGGAAAAGCTATATCTTGGTTTTGCATTCATGCAGTGTACTGCAGTCTACTCAGCTCTATGACCAACACAGAAAATTTTACCACTATGCAAATAACAGTACCTGATAGAACATTATCATTAGGATTGATGGCAACAGCCAGTGGCCCCACAAATTCTCATTTCTATACCCAGAGCTATTCATCACTTCAAATCCCATTTAAGAGGCTTTTGGATCACAAATTCTCTTCCCCCTCTCCAACAGCAATAAGACTGTGTAAAGAGAAATATTTTACTTGCTTAAATGCAATTAAATGCTGTGTCTACCACACAAGGCACCAGATCCCAAATCCTTCCCTGCTGCCCAAGGCAAAACTCCAGCAAGAGAGTTCAAAACAACTGTATCATTAGCAGCAACCATATCACTACTACACATTGGAGGGATGTTTGCCATGGAGTAAAATGGATGGCATAGTTCAACAGTTATTTCCTAAAATTCCCATTTAGAAAATTTATAAGTTAAAATGCTAGTTTTTTCAAAGTGCAATTCCCCATCCACTTGCAAATCCCAGTAAACAAAACAAAACAAACAAACAAAATAATAAAAGGGAAAAAACCTACTTTAAATTAATGTGAACTCCCTTGCTGGTGTTCTATCTTTAGATATAAAACTTATGTTAGCTGTTCTAATAACCTTATATTCTTCAGTATTATTCACATTATTCTTACTATTTGTGTTGGGTTCCTTTTGGAAGCCTTAATGATATATCCCACTAGGCCACATGTTCTCAGTCCAAAAGATAGCTCTGTTCCAACATAGTTTGGGTTAGAAACATGGAACAAAGGAAAGTTTGATACAGACAAACATATAAAAACATGAGCACAACACAAGGCTAACCTGGTCAGCTGAGCAGGCAGGAGCTCAGCACACCAGAGCCTGACTGCTACCAAATGTTATTGCTCACACCACTGGACTGATTTCATTCAGTTCACTTATTCCTAATGAGGCAATTATTCTCACCACCATGGCTCCAACTTCCCCGTGAGCCTGGAAGAAGACTGGGAGAACAAGAGAAAGTAGGAAGCAACTGATTAACATCAAATTCTTCAAAGCTCTAGAACAACCTTTACATGGAAATACCCAGGGAGAAACAGAGCTGGTTCTTAGATGCAGAAATGGTTTGTCTATGGGGTTATAAACTGGATTTATGGGTGGCAACCAGGAGTAGGACATGGTAGCCCAGGACTTGTTATGTATATATAGTGTAGATTGTAGCTTTAGATCCAAAGGAAAATTTGCATAGACATATGTTTCAGAACAACAGAATTATAGGAAGAAAGCAAAAGCTATTTTAAAAAAATCTATACACGTACACCAAAAAAATTTTTTACAGAGAACAAAGGCCACACATTACTAAAAAGTACCAGTTAATTTTATTACAGAATCATCACTGGAAGAGACATTCAAGACCAGATAGTCCCACCATCAACCAACACCACCATAATCAACCCCTAAAATCCAGATGCCCCTTGAACAATTCCAGAGATGGTAACTCCACCACATCCTTGGGTAACTCACTCCATTGCCCAACCACTCTCGCAGTGAAATTTTTTTTTGTAATATGGATCTGAACTTCCTTTGGCAGGACTTAAAGCCATTTCCTCTCATCCTTTCAGTCTGGACATGGCAGCTGAGGCTGACCCTTACCTCCCTCTATCCTCCTGCCAGGGAGTTGTAGAGAGTGAGAAGGTGTCCTCTGAGCCTCCTTGTCTCCAGACTCAACACCTCCAGCTCCCTCAGCTGCTCCTCATGAGACATTTTTTCCAGACCCCCTCACACACAAGATTATGACAAGTAATTGTACTTGTACTGCAGATATACAAATTAAACCCCTATTTTCTATCTCCAGCTCCTGGGACAAGTTCAAGGCCAGGCTGGATGAGGTTTGGAGCAACCTGGGATAATGGGAAGTGTCCCTGACCATGGAGGGGCTGGAATGAAATTATCTTTAAGGTCCCTTCCAACCCAAACCATCATGTGATTCTGTGATTCTGCAACAGACACACTTTTGTTTGGTGCTTTGAAAGATTCCCAATAAGAGCAAGCTACACCTACAGGTCCCACAGTGTGTTTGGGAATATGCATCAGTTAAGATCCACAGTGAAAACCAGTGGCTAAAGTTTGCTTAGCCCCCAAAAACGCTCTGAGGCAGAGACCCTCACACAGAAACCCCTGAAGTCAAGAGAAAGTGTTCAAAATTACTTCAGTAGGGTTTGCACACAGCTCACAAGGATTTGATTTCTAGGGCTATTGATCTGTTGCCTTCCATGAGCACTAATTTTGCTCATGTATCTTTCAATGTAGTTCAGCTATCTCCTGGAAAATTTCAAATGTGCCAGGTCAGATTGATGTGCTGCATGCCCTGGTCCATAAAAATGAAAGGCCAGCTATTAATTGGCTTTGCCTTCAGCTTAGTGACTTTGGAAAAGTCCCTCTTGCAGCCACAACATTTAATTTATTGAGAGATATATTTGGATCTATTTATTCCAAGAATGAAATTGTCTGGTTTGCTGTCATTTATTTTATAAAAGAGATAATAAAAACGTAATGAGTATGGAGATTCAAAAGTGGAAATGACACAAAGAAAGCAATAATCATTAAAATAAAAATATAAACAAGTCTATAAACCAAACCCTCAAGACATTTGCCATGTATAATGTAACTTTTATACCTCTTACTTCATAATGCATAACTTTACAAGAAAATTAATTTAATGCTTTTGCTAACCTTACTCAACCCCAATCAAGTAATAGGTAGCAAGAAAAACAATTATATGCACACACAGTAAGCTTTCATTTAGTTCAAGTGGTGATTCAAGTATTTCAATAGCATAATAAAGACCTGAAATCTATTTAACCAATGGCAATACCCTGAAAATCAGTTTTTCACAAGAGACTCCTTGGATATTTAAATCCACATAAACTTCTATGTCAGGGCTGTTGTGGGTTACTTATCTGTGCTGACCTCTATAAATTTCATCAGGTACTTCAGCCATGATACAGAAATAAACTCTATACAGAGGAGGGACAGAGCTCATGGCCAAAACATTTTGTCAATAACAATGGAGAGGATCTTGGGTCCAATTCTGACAGGGCAGGAGGAAAGGACTGACACTCATCAGCCCACCCCTGCTAGGATCACCCATAGCAGAGGGTTTAGCCATGGCAGCTCACACCACAAGCCCAAAGCATTCCTAGAAGTGTTCAATTCCAGGCTGGACAGGGCTAGGACTAACCTGGACTAGTAGAAGGTGTTCCTGCCCATGGCAGGAGGTGGAATGAGATGGTCTTCAAGGTCCTTTATAGCCCAAACCATTCTGTGATCCTGTGATCAGAGCTAAGGCCCACTTGGGCTGGCAAATCATTACCATGCCATCCACACAACATCATGACACCTCCTGTGGTGCTGGAAGGGGTTGTCAGAACAGAGGCAAAGGGCTGAAAAGCTCTTTAAACCCTTACCTCCCTCCCTGAGGTCCTGCCCCAAGCTCCCAGCAACGTGATTCCCATTTCACTGCAGAGGGAAAGGCTGAATCGTAGAGGTATTGAAGTGGTAGGTTAAAATTGGGGCATTTAGTCCTTACATCTACTCAGAGATAATTGGCTTAATTTTCCCTGTTGTGAGGCCTTCCTGCCTCCTGCTGCCTTCAAAAGACATCAGACTGCACACACACAGATTAGAAAATAGCACTGACTGTTAAAATGTTTGATTACAGATATTTCCATAATCACAAGCAAACATGTCAGATTTAAATGATCCTACTCTTAGGCTCCCCACCTGTAAAACATGAAACAAGGCACTTCATGCACTTTTCCAAAGCAAGGGTAGGGTTATTTCTAGAGCTGACTGAGGCCTTTGGCGATGGAAGAACCATGCTCAGAAAGTGTAAGGATAAGTAAGCATAAAATATTTTAAGAGGCTTTCAGGAGCAGGAAGAGTTTCTCTGTACTAATAAACCCCTGAAGGTTCTGCTGCCCTTGAGGTCAGTGACATGGCTGAGATATCCATGGTCATATAAAGATTGCAATTCTCTAAGCAGCTTTGTGGATAGCCAAAGGCAAGATCTACAAACCAGTCATTATCACAGTTCATATCAATCATTTTTTAAATTGATGAAAAGCCAAAAGTTTCAGCTCAGTAGGTGGCCTGCTCCAGAGCCTGATCCAGAGAGGACAACAGAACAATCCATGTGTCCCCTGACTTCAGCAGGGTTTGAACAGGGACTTCATGTCTTTGAGTCACAAATGCTGGAGCTTTGGACAGATCCTGATGGGCAACCAGCCCCACTGGGGACAGAGAATTCAGGCACTCATATTAATGCAGAAAAGCAAGAACTTAATGCAGGTCTGATAAAACAATTATGTTTCCTTCAGCCACCCTCATTTTCAGCTCAATCAACAAGCACAACATTCTTCCATGTTTGGCTGGAAGATTAGAAGTATTTTCTGATCAAGTTGCATCCCAGGACAGGAGCAGCCAGGAGACAGCTGCCAGCAGAGGTGGAGCAGCCCATTGTGCCTGGGACAGGAGTCAGGGAGAGGCAGCTGCCAGGCTGGACCATATTTTGGCAGGCTGAATGCAGCCCACAGGTCGCTTGTCCTCTGCCTCATGCATGTCCGTTCTCCAATGAGTCAAAATTCCCTTGCACCAAGTCAAGGAACAAGGCAGGAACTGCAGTGCCCAAGGTGCCCTCACACCTTTGCATGTATCTGGCTGTGAATGACTGCTGAACTTCAAAATTAATTCCCTTTTCCAGATTCTCAGCTTCTTAAACTTTTACAACTTAAATACTTATCTGTCCCATTACCTCAACCAGCTTGTTGATATGTCAGTTGAGGAACGCGTTGGCAAATTGGATGCAAATGTTTCTGCTCCTTTCCCTACCATGTCCAAACCACACAGTTACACCATCCTGAACTCACATAAACTCCCAACCATGTTTATTTCAGAGCTGCAAAGCTGATTTGACTGTTTAAATTGATGCAAGGAAATAGAAACAAATCGCTTTTCAGCCTCCAAGTTGGCTACTGCTGCACAAACATCCTTTTTTCTCCCTCAGGCTTCAACAATTCTCCTCCAAATGGGTCTGAGCACAAGTCATATAGATGAGTTATTCCTATCACATGTATTTTAGGGTTTTTTACCCTCAGATTTTTTTTTTCTTCATTTCAATTCCAAATATCTGGTCTTCCTTAATCATTCATATCCTTATTAAGGACCTTGCCAATGTCCATTTAAAGCAAATGATGACTTCTTGAATGGGTCAGACCATCCCGAAAGCTACGACTTTTTCCTCCAGTAAAATCTATAATGAGAACTGTGTGAATAACTCTTTTTTTGTTGTTGTTTAATGCTTGAACTGAAAAACTAAGAAAAAAAATTAGTACAGAATGAGTCTTAAAACTGTTTCATTTTTCTCAAAGGAATGACAACAAGCACAAAAACACAATAAATGTTTTATTGCAGTACTTTTCTCCTTTGAAAAATTATCATCGTATTTAGCTAAACTAGGCTTTAATACATGCAGACTGTAACTCTTTTATTTTCCCTTTCTGCATTTGATCTTTTTTTATTTTCTTCTGACAAAGTACTCTGCTAAACACAGCTGTTACTTCTGGATGTGGAGTGACCTGAAACTGCTTTTTTAGCAATAAAAGGCATCCTTCTCTCTAAAATTATATTTTTCTATCCAAAGACAGAAAGAGACCTAACCTTTTTCTCTCTTACAGAGCAAAACTAAGTATTTACTCATGGTGGGGCATGGGAATCAGCCGTGGGATTTGACTTGTGCTGCAGCCATGGAAAACAACCATGGCACAGAAGTGGCATATCTAATGTTAAGGGCAAAATTATTTAAAGTGTGCTTCTTCAGTGACTATGTCACCACAGCATTTCAGGTCTTCCTGGAAACACAGGAAATCCCACAGCAGCCTTGTGGAGAGGTATTTTGGTCCACAGCAAGGAGCCTGGGGTGCACCCTGAGTCTAACCTCACCTCAGATGAGGTTCAAATTAAAGGATCTAAAGCAAGTGGAAGCAGCCCTTGGCTCTTCCCTTCGCATCAGAAAAGCTTCAGCCAAACCCTTGGCTTTCCAAATCAACTTTTCATGACCTCCAAACTAATCCCAACCTTTGCACTGGACTCAGTACAACTGGCAAATTTATATTGTAAGCCTCATTAAGCCTCCTTCGGTCTCATAAATCCTATATTACCCAAGAACTGGCTATGCAGAAAGCACTCAGGGTCACACAAGACTAAGAGTGTGGCATTTAAATAACTCACACTAGTTAGATGTTTCCTCCACATAACTGGAAGCCTTCATTGAAACAAAATGTTGCATTTTGAGCATTACAATAGAACCCGTCTCTAAACCTAACCTTGGCTGCAGATAAGGAATATCCCTCAGGGTGAAAATTTACTGTGAGTAAAACAAGCTGATGCAGACTCTGTATTTTCCTTCACTGCTTTGCCAAAGTTCAGCAGCAAGGTTCTGCAATGCAACTTTCAAATCCTGTAAAATAACTCATACTAATAATACAGAGAATTAAAAAGGCAAAAAGCACATCAAGAGGCTAGAGCTTAAAGTTTTCAGAGTGATATCTCCATCACAGGACTTGCAAACTTGGAAATAACTGTAGTTCTGTAGTCACCAGTTTCACAGAGATTGTCCCTCATCTAAGGGCAGGAATACACACCAAGAAAAGATTCTGAATAAGGCAGCCAAATCTACTGAGAGCAACATACATCTTTTCTCTATGGTGTGAACAAAATTCAACCCTAACCATCACTCTGCAGTAAATCATTTCATATTCATAATCCCACCTGAACACTATCTTCTTACATGCCCTAAAAAAAAAGTAGCAATACTTTTTTTAAAAAGACCTAACTGTACAAATCATGAACATATCTGGCCTGAACCAATTTTACATTCTGACATTTTTTAAAATTTAAAAATGTCTTCAACTAATAAAGTTAAATTTTAAATTCCTAATACCTACCTCCCTGTTCTTCCAAATCACTTCTGCACCTGCAACCGACTCCCAGCCTCAGGCAGTGTACTCTGCTCAGCCTAAAGGTGAGCAGAATACCCCAAATCCTCAAATTCATTCACCTACCCACCTGTGAGAATGAACCCAGTGTTATTCTCGCACTCAGGGTGAAATTGGGAGTGTCTTACTCAGAAACACCAATACCACATTTCCACCTCTTTTCCACTTGAAGAATTAGGTGTTAATTGCAGAAATTGGCTATGACTTTGTCTCCGCTTCCTCATTTCAAAGAGTCCAATCTGTCCCAATATCCCACTCCCTCCTTTCCTCTCCTCTGGTCAAGAGGAAACCTTGACCTCCCCCTGGATCTCCAAGCTCAATTTTAACACATCTCCAAGCCTTGTCTGGGGAATTCACAGCACTCACACTTAAAAATTATACACAGAAGGAGGTCTGGCAAAACATTCTTTCTTTTTTGTTTGCCTTCCCTTCCTTGCGAACATGGACATTTCAGCTAAAATATATGATTCCATAGATTTTAGTCTCATTTATCCCCTATACAATGGGCACTAATTCCCATTCCCAATGCTAGATGTCTGCTGGGAATCCACTGGCCCCAGCTACCACCACAGCCAAGAGACACTGGTAAAAAATGCCCTCTGTACAAAATAAAATAAATCAATACACTGGGATGTGCTGTGCTGTTCACAAATCTTAACCCTGAGACTGTTTCTAAATCCATAACCCAGTCAGTCTCCAGAAGACAGAAGGCAGATTTTGGTCTGAGTTGAAGTTCTTTACGAGAAACATGTTTGGAAAGAGGAGATACCACCACCTGCATCAGTGGGTAAGGCTGAACCTTAGACAAAACTTGACACAACTCTAGACAGCCTCAGAATGAGCCAGCAATGTCCCCACCCACCTTGCAGCTACAGGACACATCTACATGTGATACGGTAGATAAATAATATTAGCTTCTTAAAAAAATTAAAGCAAAATTAAACAGTTTGAAAGATGTGAATTTAAAATATATATATTGTAGCCATTTAAATTTTTATTCTTGTTAAAAACTTCTGTAAAGGAATGGGATTGCTTTCACACCCATTCAAAATCCTCCACAAAAGGAAGAGAAACCTTGCTCCATCCTGCAGTAAACAAGACCCCCCTTGCAAACAACACCAGAAGCATTTTTTATGTACAACAACAAGAATACAGAGCAGCTCCACTGAGACTGATGGATATGACCCTTCTCTCACTTATATAAGTGATGTTTTATTAACTACAGAGGAATAAAACCTGAGATGACAGCCAGACTCTATCACATAAGTTTTTATCTGCAGCCCTCACTCCTCTCCATCTCTCCTATCTTAGGTCTAATGAAAAGACCATTAACATTAGGGGAACCTTTGCACTGCATTTCCAAAAGGCATAAGGCCATTTCTCCGTGCAAAAATGCCAATCCCATGGCAC
Source organism: Passer montanus (assembly GCF_014805655.1). Lineage (NCBI taxonomy): Eukaryota > Metazoa > Chordata > Aves > Passeriformes > Passeridae > Passer > Passer montanus. The sequence goes on from NW_024373923.1 coordinate 654,119, forward strand.
AGGAGCAGATAAGCTGCAACAGGGTTGTGGAGACAACACCCCAAATTAGAGAATCCTTGAAAAGATTGATTTAGAAGGGACCTTAAAGGTCTTTTAGTTCCAATCCCCCTGCCTAGGACAGGGTCACCTTCCACCAGGCCAGGTTGCTCCAAGCCCTGCCCAACCTGCTCCTGAGTATCCTGCAACATGCCACACTTTACTATTTTATTCCAGTAACTCTGGAGCCAGCAGCTTGGGAAATTTGTCCTGTCGTTTGCAATCTTTGAAGTGCAAACTTCAGGCTCACACAGAACAGAGAGAAGAGATGTCTGTGTTTTCAGGTGAGCAAAGCTGCAGACTTCAAAGGTTCCCCACTAGTCTGTGAAGCCTCTTAAAGATTGTCACCTGAGTTTATCAAAAGCTGGCAGAAAATGCATCCATACATCCAGATAAACACATTCTTTGATCTGAGTGATAAAAACAACTGTTTTTCTTCATGTAAACTCCTTTTTTGTAAATGTTTATGAACTGTGGGGAATTATGTCTCTGCCAGAATTTAAAATAAAGTGATTCAATGGGTTTGCCTTACACTTACCATTCATTATGCTCACAAACATTGCAGGAATCCCAATGGAGTTTTCAAGGAAGGTTCACGATGTTGTAGTTACCAGGGAAACACATGATAAATTGTTGTTATCTGAAAAAGAAAATCCCCATTAACTTTCTATTAAGGAGCAAGCGATGTGAACTATGTGGAGAAATGCTTTTACAGTTTCCATATTAAAATGCTGAGTGCTTTGTCCCAGGATTAACCAAATAATGGCCATGCTCTGACATTTTAATCCACTGTGAACAGCACCTAGCACTTTACAGTCTGTGGTTTACCATGCATTCCTAAAGACAGCCCAGTATTCGAGCTGGATCAGCCCAGGAACAGCAGACACCATGTGATTGTGTTTGCAGTTAAAATATTTACAAGAAAAGCTTTGCTAAGCTAAGCTAGGAAGAAAAAAAAAAAAAAAAAAAAAAAAAAAAAAGGCAATGTATTTCACACCAAATTGAAGGGGTTTTGCCAGCTCCCCAAGGCTTGTCCAGGATATCCAACCCCAGACAAAGAGCTTAAAGTTTTAACGACAAGATAATTTTGCACAGAATAAACAAGGTTTCTCAGTGTATGTTAACATCAGCCATTTGGTCTTGGAGCACAGGTGTTGCACACCACCAGTCACCTGTCTCTGCAGAGCACTGATGGAGTCACGGATGCTCCAACCCTGCCTTGCCTTTTGTGCTCCCTGGCATGAGAAGCACATGGCACCACCTAAGCAGCCACAGAAAAAAACAGAAAAACTTCCAAATTCAAAGCCCTTTTTGAGCTCTTGCAGACTGGGTGGGCAGCTGAGGCAGGAATCATTGCCTTTAACCAATTCCTCTCTGAAGAACTTAATGTCCCTGCCATCTTTTGGTCACTCCCCAGCCTTTGAGACTGACCACAAGACTGCCTCCAACCTCACTGCAGCATGAACAGGCTGCCTAAAATCACCTTTAGCAGAAGCTAAATTAAATCTGCCTTCTTCCATACTAAAATGTCCCAAGGCACATTTCCTTCCCTGTCCTCTCTTTCACATCCATCAGTTAGAGTATCTCAGCCTGGCAGAATGTAGCCCTCAACAAAGAACAGTAATTTCTCTGGCAGCTCCAAACTGATTCACATTTGGCTGCCCATGTCTGTCACACTCAAGCCTTACAGAGTAAGACCCTGAATCACTATAGTGAGTTAAAAGGATTTATTCTCATTTAAGAGGTCACCTCTGAATTGATGAGAGATATTCAGTAGTTGACTTGCCCAAGTTTTCACTGTTAATTAATAAGAAAGTAGAGATATTGTCCAGTTCCTTGCTGTATTATTCCCACCTTGCTACTCTCTGGATTAAAGAAGGCATTCATTTCATTGGAACATCATGTTAGGATGCCTAAGCTTTGTACCACAAGAAAGGATCTTTAGAAATACTTCTGACAAGCAGAGACAGTGTTATGGGATGTGGGAGTTAATTTTTCCTTCCTGATGAGACAGAGCAGTGACTGGTTCTGAAAATGAAGACAGGCAGCTCATGGTCAGTGTGGAGGAGAAAGACAGGGAAACATCAAAGTGAAACTCAGGAAAATGCTGGCACAACAAGGCAGGTGTGACCATCAGGACAGATCCTGTGCTAAAGGAGAAGAGATATGTCAGGACAAGAGGACACAGCAATTCTTCATGGAAAGGGTTGCTAAACATTGGAGTTGCCACCCCTGGAAGTGCACAAGGAAAAAATGGACGTGATACTCAGTGTTCTGGTCCGGGTGATTGGTCAAAGTTTGAACTTGATGATCTTAGAGGTTTTTTCCAGCATTTATGATTCAAAGAAAGAAAATGTAAGGTTTGGACACAGCCTGAAAATGAGGCTCTAGACCAAACTGAAAGAGCAGCATGAGCTGAAGGTGGGTGACAGAGGAGAGAAACAGGAAAAAAGTGGGGCACAGTGAGCCCAGCAGCACTACTGGCAGGGCTTTTCCTTGACATATCTGCAGGTCCATTCCTGCTTCAGATCAGACAGAATATCTCACATTTCCCTGCCCTCTCTCTTACAAGAAAAGGCTGATCCTGATCATGGTGATGGTCACATCTCCAAAGGCATAACGCTCTAGGGAAGGGTTCTCTCTGAAGGCAGAACACACATCCAACCTTCTTTCCTAGCTGTCAGGTTACCTGGCTGGTTTCTCATAATATCCAGAGGCACAACTTTAGTTGAACATTTGACATCACACAGCTTCACACCACAGATTTAGTCCTCGCTGTAAATCAGTGTCAGCAGGATGCAAAATAATGGAACAAAAATCTCATTTTAGTCTGTTGACCTGGTTTCTTTTTCCTTGCCTTATTTTTACTTTTACTGCTCTGCTTCTTAAATTCATTCCTAAAACAAGCAAACCCTTTTTGTTTCCATTTGCAAAGGATTTTTAAAAAAATGAAAAAAAAAAGGAGTGAGAGAGACTCACAAACACAAAAAGCCAAAAAGAAACAGAGGAGAGGTATGTGTTATTGGACAAGTGTTTAATTTATGGAACTTGGCTGGCAGAACAAGAGTTTGAATTGTACTTCAATAAGTGGAGCTCTTAGAATAAATGTGGCTTGTAAAATTGTTTTACAGTCTGCTTTGCTGAACAGCCAACACCTCATGGAAACCTTTGAAAAACATTCTGTTTAGAAGCTACGGTTTTTATATTTCATATTTTCTCTATTTGTTTTCCCCTCTGGTTTTATAACTGGAACCATATGCAGGAAAACAGGATTTTTGTGTCTTAAAATATCTACCTGACCTGACTACTTTTATTACTGAAAAACAGATAGCATTTTGAAAATTCTTCACGTATGAGGCACTTGGTTCAAACATGAAGGTGTACTTGTTTGATATCCCAGTGAGCTACAGATTTCCTGACTAACCTTAGGACAGTCATTTAGCTGAGACTCATCACGCCTCTCCCCGCGTACACGTGGTGCAGCTGTGTGCATCTGAGCTGTCTGTCTTTCCCATTATAGACAGAAAATGTGACAGCATTTGGGACATGATTCATCTGTGTAGGATGGGAGAGGATGAATCATGCTCTAGATGCATATATTGACCAGCCCTTCAGTGGAAGTCAAGGCAAGATGCTCAGGTACAGACATTCACACTGCACACACCAACCCTCGCTGGTCCCGTCTCAGTCTCTCTGTGTCACTGCAAGGATGAGGTAGCCACTTGTGGGAGTCAATCCATCCCATCCTAACAATGATATCCCACACACCCTGGAGATGATGCTGATCATTCCATTCCAGCCATGGAAAGGCAACATAATGATAAGCCTTTAAATGGTTATAGGGAGCCAAGAGCAATAGAACTAGAGTTAGATAATATATTACAAAGAATTTCTTCCCTGTGAGGGTGGTGAGGCCCTGGCACATGTTGCCCAGGGAAGCTGTGGCTGCCCAATTCCTGGAAGTGTCCAAGGCCTGGAAGGTGTCCCTGCCCATGGCAGGGGGTGGGAGAGGATGAGCTTTAATGTCCCTTTCAACACAAACCACTTTACAAGTCCATGAATCCCTTTCTAGCAACACCATTCAGGAGATCTGTGGAAAGGAAGCCAAAGCCTCCTCCTTCACAGTTACACACATGTGCACATGTGTGTGTGTGTGACTGTGGCTGCACAGACAATCCAAATACAAAAGGTATTTTTGTGCCAGCACAGCTTCTACCACAGACACCAATAAAATCCATTAGATAAACTCTGTGCCTCCACTGGCAGAATGGGAGATACTGCTACAGCAGAGGGGGAAAGAAGTAGTGAACTTTCGCCTTGGAGCAAAGTATTGTGTTACACAGTACAGAGACTGGGAAAGGAAGACACAGAAAGACTCCAAGACCACACTGTAAAAGCCAATTATCTAAATAAGGAATGTAAAATTCATATTTAACCCCATTAAACTACCCCAACTGCTAATTGTTGTAGCTGTGCTTGTAAAGATATTACAGAACTGCTGTGGGATGTGGCTTCATTTAATGACTGTGATAGGAAAAGAGTCACCTGAGCACCTTTTTTTCCTTTTGGGTGGTTGGTTTTTTTGGGTTTGGTGGGTTTTTTTGTTTGTTTTTTTGTTTTTTGTTTTTTGGGGTTTTTTTCTGTTTGTTTGGGGTTTGTTTTTTTTTTGTTTTGGTTTGGGGTTTTTTGTTGTTGTTGGTTGGTTGTTTATTTGGTTTTTTGTTCTTTTTTTCTTATTTTAAAGATTTCAGAAACTATTCTGAGAAACTGTGCTGCATGCATCCTCAGCAACTGCTCCGAAATGCCCTGATTTTTTCATTTGCTTTCAACATCACAGGTTGATCCCTGGTAGAGCCTCACTTGGCAAAGTCATTACAACTCAGCCAAGCATTCTGTCACCATCCCAAAGTTTTTCCCTCTAGCTGTACATGGTATTTCTTCTCTATTCTTTTATAGCTTCTTATGAGAGAAATGTGCTTTTGCAAACTGTTTCTTTTCAAGGCCCTTGTGAGGCCACATCCCTTGAAGTCAATGCATTTCTGATGACTCTGCTTTCAGCACAGAAGTGGAAAGATAATTTATCCAGGCTTGGCTTCAGGTACCTTAACACATGGCCAAGCTCCCAACACAAACAGCAGCCCTGTAGAACATTTGGCTCAAGTGATTCTCATCACCCACCACACTGGTCATGCACCATCTCACTGTCCTGACCAAGAAAACTGTTGGTTTTTTTTTTTAATTTGTGTGAGGCCACCAGATCACTGAAGGCTTTGTGATATTGGTACGCTGGATATTGGAACGTTTTCTTTAGTAGCACAAACCAAAGAGAAACCCTGAGCTTGATGTGGAAAGCTTTAAAAATACACATCTCTGTGCTGTCAGCACCCTGCACCTCAAAAGCAGGCTGCAGCAGCTGTCTGCTGGGGGATGAGCAGGCACAGGTAGGTCTGGAGGTGAGTCCCAAGCACCTGGCACTACCCTGCAGTCTGGAAAATGTTCTTAACAAGCAGGACTGCTCATTACCACGCTGATGAATTGGTGTTTGCTAACAAAAGGCCCTTTCTCAAGGAATTCCTCATCAGCCCTAGGTGTGCCATAAGTGATTCAGGCTCTCATTAGCCTTAATTAGATAATTGTTAGAATGATTTCTCTGTTATTCATGCACCCTATACCACTGAGCACCAGCCCATCGATAGACTGACAGGTGTTCTCTGCAAAGAAAGGGTGGTTTTCTCCAGGATGAAATGATCCTGCAGGGATCACTGTGCCCACCACAACCCTCCAGGGTCTTATCCAGCTGTTGCAGCCCCTTGGGCTGTTCTTACATAAGGACCCACGATTCACCACTGCAGCACTGCAGGGGCTTTCAGCACCCCCAATTTATTTTTTTTTTCACTATGTATTTCCCCCCCAAATTTGGTAATTCCACAGCTTTCTCCTCCGGCCATGTCCCAAGTTGCTTTGCCATCTCAGGAGGGTGAGTGTGCTCCATCCAAGATGAGACTTATCTCCCTTCCAATCCATAAGAAGAAAGCAAGCAGGAATCATAAAAAGGGGCAAATTTTTTTAGCCCCAGAACTTCAATGCCTGACTTGATGTCAATTACAGACCCGTTGCAGATGGCTCAGTGATTTAAAAGCATTAGCCTGGGACTACAGATCCCATTCCCAAAATATTCAAGGTTGACCTTGGCAAAGTCTCTTAGGCTGGAACTTTTCTTGCCTGCAAGCAGACCTCTAAAAAGCCACCAGGCTCCCTCTGCAGCCAGTGGAAAAGAGAGGCAGAACACCCTTGTTTTTTTCTTTTCCTTTTCCACGACTCAGTTAGGTATGTTAGGAAAAAGAGATACCCATCACTCTCTGGAGATATTAATTTCTCCCTACAGAGACGAATTGACTAAAAAATTCAAAAGAGGAAAGGGGTCTCATATGACAACATTGCCCTTAACCCCTGACAGTTAAATGATGTGAGCAATGCAATAATTTTTAAAATACACAGGTCCCACATCTCCATTTCAGAGGGAATTGAGCTATGCAGCCTTGTAAGTACAGGGTTTAGGAGCTCTGAAGTCATGTTTCTGCTTTGTAAAAACCCCAAGTAATTTTTTCTGGTGGGGTTTAAAATGAGCATAAGCTTTTCATATGCTGTGATGACTCAGACACAGCCCCTTGGCATTTATTCTCCCTGCTGGTAACAGCTGTACTGCTGAGCTCATGGAGGTTACTGTTCACAGCAAAGGGAGCACTCACCTTTCTTTATTGATGCATCCCTAAAACTTCAAGACCGTAAGGCACATTCCAGTCTTCTTTACATGGATCCAGGGCTCTCTGAGCCCACCTCAGCCCTTGAAATCCTTTGGAAAACACTTCAGGGAGAACATGAGCAAACAAACAAAGCAGACAAAATGGAAGAGGATCACAGAAGCATAGAATTGTTTAAGTTGGAAAAGCACTCTAACATCATCAAGTCCAACAATAACCCAGCACTGCCAAGGCCACCACTAACCCATGTCCCCAGGTGCCACATTCACACAACCTTTGATCACTTCTAGGGATGATGATTCCACCACTGCCCTGGGCAGCCTGTGGCAGTGTTCACCAGAGAGTTATCTCTTTTACCAGATCAATTGCTAAGTATGGCTGTGAACCTCTGTAGGGAAAGCAACCTCAGTGACAGCCAGGTGCTGTCCTGGCATTGCTCTGGAGCCTCTTCTCTTCTTGTGCTATCGCCTTCAGACCCTGTGTCCCTCCCAGAAATTATTGGGTGTCTCACTAGAGCACCCAGGTTGAGCTGTCTCTGGGAATGGCAGGAACTTTCTGTTGGCAGCTGTGGGCTCAGATGCCCTGACTTCCACCCGAAGGCACCCAGAGCTACAACCAAGAAAATTATGCATCTTACAAAGCCCTCTGCTCATGGAATGTAACCAGGCACAAATATTTTCCAGCAGAAGCTGGTCTCTTCCTACCTCAGAGGGATGTAAATTCCCAATATCTAACCACTGCAAATTCCCCCAGCCTAGAGGACACGTGAGAAGAGAAGGGGAACTCCAGCTCAGTGTTCCCTACACCAAAATCTTCCTGGGTAGCCACAAGGAGTAGCCAAAATTGGCAGCCACCAAGGATGGCCTAAACTGAAACCAGGAACTGGACTAGCTTCTGGGCAGAATGAGATTACAAATCAGAAAACAAAGCAGGATAACAAAACCACCCCCTCTCTCTTCTTTTGCTCCTGGTTTGTTCCTGCCCTGAGCACAGCTTTGCAGAACCTCAAAATCTCCCTCTTATCAACCCCATGAAACATCCCTGGGCAAGGGCTGGAGCCCCTCTGCTCTGGAGCCAGCCTGGCACAGCTGGGGCTGCTCCCCTGCACAAGAGAAGGCTGCAGGGACACCTGAGAGCCCCTGCCAGGGCCTGCAGGGGCTCCAGGAGAGCTGCCCAGGGACTGTGGACAAGGCCTGCAGGGACAGCACACAGAGGGAATGATTTTAAACTAAAACAGGAACAATTTAGGTTAGGTAAAAGGAAAAAAGGAAAAAAGGGAAAAAAGGGGAAAAAGGAAAAAAAGGAAAAGAGGAAAAAACGGAAAAGAGGAAAAAGGAAAGGAAAAGAGTCTTGGCTGTGAGACTGTGGCACAGGGTGCCCAGAGCAGCTGTGCCTGCCCCTGGATCCCTGGAAGTGCCCAAGGCCAGTTTGGACAGGGCTTGGAGCAGCCTGGGACAATGGAAGGTGTCCCTGTCCATGGCAGGGGATGGAAGGGGATGGGCTTTTAAGTTCCTTCCCACCTATACCAATCCCTGATTATGTGATTCAGCGTTTGCAGGTGTCTGCTCTTTGCACAACCACAGTATTTATTTTATTTTTTTTAGACCGTTTAATACCTTCTATAGTCCTCCCCCGCCAGGCTCAGACAAACCGAGCGGCGCTCAGGTTTCGTCAGCACGGTTCCACACAGCAGCCCCTCTTGCCGGTGCAGCCCTGCCCGTGCTGACGCCGATGGTGAAGGTCACCCCAAAAAGTGCCGTGGGGAAGAGCTGCCGGCAGAGAGAGCCAGAGCACTGGGGAACGGGCGCCGCGCAACGCGTGTGCAGGGCTGCGCTCAGCCACGGGCTGCCAGGGCAGAGGGAAAGCAGATTTTCTTGCTCAAGGACCTTCTTCCGAGGGCGTTCAGAGCCACAGGTATCTTTGCCATCTTCCCGGCAGTGCTCCTCTCTGCAAAGCAGCCTTTCCTGCAGGCAAGCATCCCTGCCTACTGCTGCTGCAGGCTGCCACGCCGAGAGCCAGCCTCCCCGAGCCGTCCCCAAACAGGCTCCCACCGGAAGATGGTGCCCATATTCCACAAAACTGGGGCAGGCCCTTCACAGCACAGTCCGCTTCGGGGCAACACCTAGAAGAAACCCGGCCACACTATATCAAAATCACCAGAGCAAATCCCACAGCTGATGCCAGGCTCCCTCAGGCAGCAAGGATGCAATTTTGAGGGTGTGACCTGCAATGTAGCTCACCAGGCTGCAGTGCAGTGTATTTGTGTATTTTCTTTCTTTAATGTTGATATGGTAATAGACTTTTTAATGAGCAAAGCCCCACAAGCGTAATTGGAAATTTAATAAATCCCTACTCCTGCTGAATATTCACCTGCTAACTAAGGAGAACACAGCCCTGAGCCAATGCTCTTGTCCTTGTCAAAAGCCACATGTGGATGCTGATTTCTGTGCAATGCTTTGATGCTACCCCAGGTTGTTCTCTCTGGTCTATCAAAGGCAGATGTGGAATGAGGAGCATCATAGATTCCTGGTGATATACAAAAGCACCAACTCACAACATCAAAAAGGACACAGACTTCAGCCTCTCCTCTTGTATTTTCTTGTCCCCTCCTCTCTGCTGCTGTACTGGCAATTTGCATTGGTTGCCTCCAGCTCACTGCTGGACGAACTTCAGCAGGCTCCCTTCTCAGCACCTGCCACAGTAGCTACACTCAGCCAAGCATGGACAGCACACAGGTGCTCCTCAGTCTCTTGGCAAATGTCATGTCTCATGTCCAGCCAGCAGCTTGTCACAGGCTGCATCAGGAGCTGGAGTGAGGGTGGGATGCTGCAAGGCACCCATGCCACGTGTCTCTTTCTCCTTGCAGCTCTGTGTCTGTGCCACAGCCCCATGACAGCAGCAGGGCACTGCCTGGTCCCCATCCCTGAGAGGAGACACCACTGCAGTACACACCACCCCCAGCTGTGGATCTGGCAGATATCTTCCTCATAGACATCCCATCTTTGATAAAAGGCATCACCACTGGGTTCTGGAGGTTGTCAGAGCCCAACCCAAAGGGTTTTTCTAACACATTGCCTCTGTGATTTACAGTTACCCTTTATCACCACCCAAAAGAGGATGGAGCTCGGCGAGATCGTTGTGACTGAACATCCCAATGAGAGGGAGCTTTACAAGAAGGAGATGCCAAGAGCCCAGAATCTGCTGTGGAGAAGTGGAAACTGGATCCACCATAGTTTTGGGTATCTCACAGGAGAAATGAACGAATATGGAGAGTGGATGAAAAGTAAGCAGAAGGATGTGTTTGGGGATATCCATATTGCCATCAGTATTTCCAGTGAATTTCACCCCCTGAGGCAGAGCAGAAGCAGCATGGTCCAAGCTCCACTTAGTGTCAAAACCAGCACCAGTCAGTAATGCAAATTGCTGTGATGGAGCAGCTTCCCAGCCTCTTAGACTCCCCCAGTAGAATTCTCTCCAAGCTCATGGGAAGCTCTGGTCTTTTAATTATCTCACTCTCAGGAAGACAATCTCACCGCATCCTCTGGCCCTCACTATGGCAGCAGGCAAAATTCACCACAGTCCTGAGGTGTCTTTCACACTTAATCAGTCACATGTCATGAGCATCACGTCTCACATAGCAGTGTCAGAATCCCACAGCAGGGCTGGGGGTTGAGTCTCCTTTGCAACTGTCTTGGATCAGCCACTGGCTCTCATCCATCTGAGGGCTGATGATGGGGAATTGCCTCCTGACAGAGGCAGAGGCTCTTGAGTTCCCAGCCTTGGGGGAGCAATAAACACTGAGAGGGTGTTACAATGCCATAAGGTAGAAGCCAGGACTGATCTCAAAGGTTCACTGTCCAGACAGGAGCAATGCACGAGCAGACAGTCCAAGATACCCATAATTACTGGGGATTGAGAGGCTGTGTAAGACTGTGGGTCCTCTGTCAAGGCTAGGGTTGTTAGCAGTACACCTCCAGCAATGGGAGAGAAATAGGAGGCATCCATTTACATCCAGGCCAGTGTTATCCCCAGACACAGGGGGATATCTCCTCCTGCTTTCTCTCTACTCCAGAGCTCCATGCTTTGTCAACAACTTTTCTTACTCAGTGTTCTGGAAAGCTTTGGCCACTGTCCTCTGGTTATATTTGAATATTTTCAGATAATACTTGTGTCTGAAACTAAGTGTATTGCTGATACCTGTTGCATAGCTCAACCCCAAAATGCTAATTAAAATTAGTTCAGACAAGCTTGGTCATTTTTTTCTAGGGAACCCCTTCCTCCTCCTCCTCCTTGTTCCGCCTCCTTAACCTTACCTGGAAGGAATTTTTAGAATAAGTCATTGCCCATATTCAGAAAATATCCTGACACCTTAAGCTGCATCTAATGAACAATCAAATTAAGATTATTAATTTCAATTATTGAAGAAAATAAAAGCTGCGTATGCACATTGTATGAACATCTGAGCATCTTGTACATGGAAGCAGCTCCCCTTTCCCATCCATTTCCTTGCATCATCCTTTAATAACACACAGCAGTTCAGAAATAGTTGCAGTTTTCCCACAAGAGAGGCAGAAGAAAAACTCAAGTCAATTTGCAGTAGGAGAACAAGCAGCAAAACATTATTGCAGTGCCTTCATCCCACCTTCCCCTGCATACACCTGAGGTATCTGTGCTTGGTGTCTGTTTACTCTGTCCACGTTCAATAACCTTCTCCAAAGAGCAATAACTCTTTGTCCTCTGGAAATGCCTCTTTGCCTTCAGTACTGTCCAAGCTATAATTATTGCTTCCTAATTTAGATTCTTTAGCTCTCAAAACACTTTTTAGAAACCTGTGACCCCCATCTCCTATATACACCATACCTCCATGTTCAGGATTGCTGATTTTCTTCCTAAAACAGCAAAATCACTTCCTTTTCATATTTCCCTATATATATACAAAGTATTTTCAGAGTCCCCCTCTGCATTTGAGTTATACACCAAAAGAGTCTGTCTCCTTATTGATTTACAGCATAATCTAAAGTGATCTACCGTGCAAATAATCTATTGACTATTCTCTGACCACTATAAATAAATCACTTTTTTCTCTGTCCCTCCATAAATTTTATAGCAGTGCCCTGTACATCCCTATTAGTTCTCAAGTGCCAGATGCAAAATATGCAGAGACAACAATCAATCAGAGATCTTTTTACAGACCTGTCAATACTTCACCTCTGTTCTGTGCCCAGAAAGGGGCTGCAGAGATTGTGCTTGGCTAAAATGATGCCTTTTCAACAGTGTTTTGCTTTGATCTCTTCCAGACAAGCCCTTAATGGTTCAGCTGGTGGACTGGATCTTGCGAGGGACCTCTCAGGTGATGTTTGTCAACAACCCTCTCAGCGGGCTGATCATTTTAGTGGGGCTTTTCGTCCAGAGCCCCTGGTGGATGCTCACAGGCTTCACTGGAACTACTGTGTCCACACTAACTGCACTGGCCCTCAGTCAGGACAGGTAGGTGGCACCTCATGTCCTCGTGCACTTAATAAAAATTGATAGTTGTGATATCATTTGGAGACCACTGATGGGTCACTGCACCTTGTTAGAGACAGAAGACTCAGGTGAAGACAGAGTTGTGGTCCAAGAAGAGCCGGCCTGCCCCTGTGGCTGTCTGTCCTCCCAAAAACACACAGTTCTTTCTCCCTGATAGCCCTCCTCACAACCATCGAGGTCCTTTGAGTCACAAGGATCCCCCTCCATCATCCAGCAGTCCCCAAACTTTCCACTTCCACACACCAGTGCAAGGCAGTACATCAGTAATCCCACTGCTTTCTCACCCCCTCACCAGGGGCAGGACACTTACAAATTGCATTTCCGTGGGCCTCAGAGACGGGCTGCCTTCAGCAAAGTTTTCTGTCTCACAATTGTCTCCATCGCAGGCCATCCATCGCAGCTGGCCTGCACGGCTACAACGGGATCCTGGTGGGCCTGCTCATGGCCGTCTACTCTGACAAAGGGGACTACTACTGGTGGCTCCTGCCCCCTGTGGCAGTGATTTCCATGGCCTGGTAAGTGCCACTGCCCCGGATGCCCTGTGAAGGCTGACCTAGAACAGAGACTGGGCAGAGCTAAAGAATAAAGTAGAAGGCCTCTGTTTATTAGAAGGCCTCAATGGATGCACCTCGGGCAGCACAAGAGCCTGGCCAGGGCTACACCCAAGATGAACCAAAATGGGCACAAAATGGATGACCGGTCACGGGGCCTCACACTTGTATAACTTTTGGTCCATTTGCACATTGGAGTTAATTGTCCGAGTCCCATCTTTCTTGTTTTTCTCTCTTCAGCCCATGATGTTTATGCTCTTGGGCCTGAGATTTGGATCATTTGTCCTTGGTCCCCAGCTAGAGAAGGAATTGTTTTGTCTCCCTGCTCTGTGAAGAGAGCTTACTATGCCCAAATATGAAGCTCAGAAATACACACTAAAGCAGCACAGAATCTGAAAAATATAAAATCTAAAACCTGAGGCATCACTCCTTCTAGGGACAATTCCCAAAGGATGGGTCTGGCTACAGCAGCGTGGGCACATTGAGAGCCCCTCTGCCCTGCACCAGTGACTCCAGGCTTGATGGCACTGGAGGGTTGTGTTCGTCACCACACAGAGCTCGTGGGGGACGTGGTAGGAGCGCTGAGGGCACAGAAACACTGATTATAGCACACAGGAAAAGCAGTCCCATCCCAGTCCTCTGTCACCACACACAGAGGGGGACGTGGTAGGAGCTGAGGGCACAGAAACACTGATTATAGCACACAGGAAAAGCAGTCCCATCCCAGTCCTCTGAAAATGGCCCTCAGCAGCAGGACACACACGGGCTGGAGGTCATTGCACCCAACACCACAACGCTTCATCCTCATCCAGCCCCTGAATCAACCCTGTGCTCATCCTGGGGCTCAATTCAATATCCTCTCTCTCAGATGTACAAGCAGTCATGAGCAAAATTAATTCCTTCAAGTAGCTCCAAAGGACAGGCGATGTCTGTCCAGGATTAAATTTTGCCATTTTTAAATATGGATCTGAGCAGCACTGCAGAATCTGTTTAACAGCCTTAACTGAAATTAATTTAATAGTCTCATTTTATCACTCTAAGCAGTAAGATGCAAACCATTATTGGATTTTCACTGCTTTTAAGATCAGATTTGTTTTATATTTCATTTCTTTAGTCATTCTCAGCAAAGGTCATTTCATAACAATCTCTCAAAACCCAGGACATGTTACAAGAATGCTTAGTTTGTCTTATCTGCCAGAATTCCTTGAGGCCTTTTGTTCAAAAATTTCTTCATTGTTTAGTTCACAAGTCTTGAGGGTAGAGCTGAAATATGTTAAAATCAGACACTTCAGTGATTTTTTTAATCGATACTTTGACTTTCAGTTTTAGAAGTCAGCATTTATTTAACTGTTTCCTTTTTTCCTGACAAGATGTGTAAGTGACAGAAGCTTTGTATTTCAGCACAGAAATTAGGACACCATTTTCACTGAAGTACTGATTTATTTTTTTTCCCTACAGCTGCAAGCAAGGAAATCTGTAAACTCCTTTGGGAACCAAACTTGTCAAAAAAAGAATAGGCTTCATCTGAGATTACACAGGGAGAACAAAGCATTTTTCCCACAGATAGTATCTGTACAGCAGGACACAAGATGTTGCTATTGAAATGTCAAACAACTTGGCTGGAATTGTTTTTTATTATAACCAGCTTAATGACCTTCTAGGGCTCAAATCCAGTTCCTTGAAAAACTTAAAGTCTTTAAATTGATTTTTTTATAAACTGTAATGTTCACTGCTACTTGGAGTAGACCATAAGAGCTATTCAGATCACCTGTAGCAGAAGAGCTCAGCTGGAAGGAGAACACTGGCTTTTTGCACCAAGGACTGGCCATTTCTTCTTTTCCTTGAGCATTCTGGGGCCCATAAAAATCAGATATCTTACCAATATATTTCCATAAAGTCCTTCATGCAGGACACACACTTCAAGTGAAAATCGGGGAGTCTGGAAATGTCCTGAGGAAAGCAGATCAAATGAAGATTATATCCCAGGTCCTACAGCCAAGAACTTTGGGAAGGGCCATGGTATTTCAAAGTTTATATGGTTTTTGTGTTCTGACTCTAGGTTGAGTCTCATCCCAAATACTTTGCATACTAAAAATCTTCAATCAAGCTACTTAAAAACAAGTCTCAGTTTACAGTAAACTGTGTATGATTTCAGATGGTACCTGGGCAGCACAAAATTACATTAGTCAAGGTCTGGCTCTGTTACAGTGGTGATTTCATCTTACACTCTGTTGGGGCTCATAGTCCCCAGAACTAGTGTCCAACAGAGTAAATATTTTTATCTTTCTTAATGGAAGATTTTCCACTGTCTTTGATCACTTCTTCTCCTTTATTTCTCTTCCAGACCCATCTCCTGATACCCTTCAAACCATTTAAACAAGAACAAAACAAAACAAAAAAAGCAAACTGGGTAATTTCCAACTCCCTCCTGCCTCCCCAAGACAGCAGCTTTTTTAGACCATCTAAAGTTCTTCCCAGTTCTTCACGTGACATTCAAAAAATTTCCTTTTCTGCTTTTTGTTCAAATATTAAACTGAATAGTAAGTCAGATTGCCTGTCTATGTCCATGCTCAAATGCTTTATTGGATGCATACAGGGATGTGAAAATATTTTTTTAAGAAATATGAAGAGCTTTTGACAACTCTTTGTTTGATGCAGATTAAGATATTAAGGCATTCACCACCTGGTGTTGCTACAAGGAACTGTATTGGCCTTTATTTGCCAAAATTATCATTTTGTGACCAAAGAAGCAGGCTGTCTCACCACTATAAATTGTGATGAGCAAGTTATAATTCTATTTCTTCTCTTGTTCTCAGCCCTGTACTGTCCAGTGCTTTGGGATCCATCTTCAGCAAATGGGACCTTCCTGTTTTCACTCTGCCCTTCAACATTGTGGTGACCCTGTACCTGGCAGCCACAGGACACTACAACCCCTTCTTCCCCACAACCCTCATCAAACCTGTAGCTGCAGTGCCCAATATCACCTGGTCTGACATCAATGTGCCACTGGTAAGCTTCACACCAGCAGGTTTATGGTATTTCACTGAAAAGGTGAGCATGAAGGTGTTCTCCTCTGGATGACACTTTTGCGTGGGTCAGAATTCACAGAAGTACATGGGTTGGTTCAGTGCCACAGAATCCCCAGGGACAGTCCTGGTTCATCCAGCAGAAAGGCTGGTGGAGCCTCAGGGAGCAGAGAACCTGAGCCTCTCATTCCCCTCAAATGTGGGTTGTCCCAGAACTTGTCTTGAGTGTACATCCAGCACACATCTGGATATGACCTCCTCCTGTCCGGGTTAAAAAAACATCAGCGACACTGTCAGTGGCAATATGAAAATTCAGAGGGAACATCAGGATTTCAAAGTGACAGAAACTCATTTACACCCAGTCCCCTCATGTCTAGCTCTACCTCTGGAGGCTCACCTTCCCAAAGGAGAACAGGATAATTGATCCAGAGGGTTGTGGTCAATGGCTCCCAGGTGGTCCCTCAGGTGTCTGTCTGGCCACCAGTGTTATTGAATATCCTCATTAATGACACAGCCAGAGGGATCCAGGGCACCCTCAGAGGATTTGCAGATGGCACCAAGCTGAGAGGTGCAGCTGACACACCTGGAGGATGGGATGGCATCCAGAGGGACCTGGACAGGCTGGAGAAGGGGCCCAGGGGAAATCTCATGAGGTTTGACAAGGCCAAGTGCTGGAGCTGCACCTGGGCCAGGACAGCCCAGGGATCAACCCAGGCTGGGGATGGGCAGAGGGAGCAGCCCTGGGAAAAGGAGCTGGGGGTGCTGGGGGTGAAAACTGGAGCTGCCCCAGCCTGAACCCCCCTGCCCTGGGCTGATCCCAGCGTGGGCAGCAGGGCAGGGGGGATCCTGCCCCTGTGCCCTGGGCTCAGGTGAGACCCCACCTGCAGAGCTGCCCCAGCCCTGGCTCCAGCAGCACAAGGACGTGGAGCTGCTGCAGCCAGTGCAGAGGAAGCAGCAAGGTGATCAGAGGGATGGAGCACATCTTTTATAAGAAAAGACTTGTAGACTGGGTTTATTCAGCCTGGGAAAGATGACTTTGGGGTGACCTAAGGCTTTCCAATACCGGGGGAGATTGTGCAGGAAATTTGGAGGGAAACGACTTACAGCTGGGGGGATTTTGAAGGCATTACCCCCAAGGAGAAATGGCTTCAATTTGAAAGAGAGAAAGTTTGGATTAGATACTGGGAAAAAAACTCTTCCCTGTGAGAGTGGTGAGGCCCTGGCACAGGGTGCCCAGAGCAGCTGTGGCTGCCCCAGGATCCCTGGCAGTGTCCAAGGCCAGGATGGATGAGATTTGGAGCAACCTGGAATGGTGGAAAGTGTCCCTGCCCAAGGCAGGGGGTGCAACAAGGTGATCTCTAAGATGTCTTCCAATTCAAACCATTCTGGGATTCTATGAGGTGCTCAGACTCCAACAAAGAGCCAGGGTTTCTTCCTTCCCTTTTCAGCCAACAGCTTGGACAAAACTTCTGCTGTGTCCCTCAGGGCACAGACAGACATTAAATAACAAGCCCTTTTCTGCCATCTGCTGCAGCTCTTACAATCCATTCCAGTTGGGATTGGTCAAGTGTATGGTTGTGGAAACCCCTGGACTGGAGGCATTTTCCTTGTGGCTCTGCTCATCTCCTCCCCACTGATTTGTTTGCATGCTGCAATTGGATCAGCTGTGGGGATGTTTGCAGGTAAGAAACACCAACCAAATTATTTTTGCAACCAAGGTATCTTCATCCAAGCCAGATTCTGTCCAGACTTTATAGTTGCATCGGCTTGGCTGTAGTTGGGACAACACTCTCATCTTTCAAACTGTCTCCTAATTTGAAAGCTCTTACTAAAGGTCACACAACACAGTGGAGGGAAGAACAGAAACAGGTTTTCTTTAAATTTCACATTTTTTTTAGATTTGTAACTCAGCCAGGTGCTTTGTTCCATCTTACTTAACTCTCTAGCAGCTGGATGTGATAAATCCCATGGAGATCATGAGGAAACCTAGAGAAAGACTTTCAGAACTGATTTCTTGCCACCACAATTTCTTTAAATGATGACCACAGGCAAAGGTCTGCCTCAGAACTAATCAGACAAGGAAGAGAAACAGACTTTTCTGGGATGCAGTTTGCTCAGCCCTACTGTGGATTTGCCAAAATACCAAAATGAATGCCACTAAAAATGTCCTGTCTCTCCACTAACCAGAGAGAAACAATTTTGAGAGACACAAAACAGACCCTAGAGGTTAGGCAATATTAATGCCTCTTAAGAGACCAAGATGGGATAAGTGTAATCTAATTCCTTGGAAAAGGCAGCAATCCAAAAATTTCTCTGTGCTCTGAAGCACTTAGTACATGAAGTAGTTGTCTTACATTCATAATTTTAAACAAAACTGTCCACAATTTGTATGGCTAAGAGCATATGGCAGGTCTTTAGAGGTGTGATATTGATTCTAGAAGGGAAAGGTCAGGGGAAAGTTTCTGGGGACAAGCATGGTGATAAAACAGAGGACAGATGAGGACAATATAGAAGGAAATGCATTAATATTGCTAGTGTCAGGAAAGTTGTCTGTGCATTACATATTGAGCTCTCCTTTTCATTGGTACTCCTGAAGCCTGTGAGAAGTCCTACAGAAGTTTCTCAGAGGTCAAATTTGGGGCAGACCCCCAGCTCCCATCCCCGTGGAGAATTTCCACTACACAGGTGAAGTGACCACCTCTAGTAACTAGACCATATCTCACTAGGAAAAAATGACAAACTCTGCTTGCTCCCGCAAAAGACGTGCAGTTGTGCCTCTGATATTCAAAATTAAGGTGTATATGAGGTTTAAACAGTGTGTGTGAGCACAGCTTTCTGCAAGGAGGACGTCCAGGTGAGAATGTTTCCCCACACCATGGCTGGATTCTCCACCTGTGTGTGTGGATATAACACACTCAGTGAATACACAGGAAGTTTTGTCTGAATTAAACCTTTGAGACTGGGCCAAATTCCACCACAGGGACATTATCAGACCTCCAAAATAATGAGCTTCCTTTGACATCCTCCTTTTTCTGCGTGTGCATGTGTGAGAACAGAGAAACCCATCTTGGTGTTATGAGGAAGAGATGACAGATTGCTCCCGTAGGTTCCCCTCATACCTGAGCTCACAGCCTTGCCTTTGTCCTGCAGCTCTGAGCATTGCATCCCCGTTTGACAGCATCTACCTTGGCTTACACAACTACAACTGTGCCCTGGCCTGCATTGCCATTGGGGGCATGTTCTACGCCCTGACCTGGCAGACACATTTGCTCTCACTTGCCTGTGGTGAGTATCTTTTACATAAAGAGAAGGCAAAAATTTGTGCAGGTGGGCAGCTTATAAGGAGCTGTCTTGGTTTGAAAAGGCAGGTGTCCTCTAAGGGAGGCAGGAGCCTCCCTTGAAATGGAAAATGCAAACGCCCTCCCTCCAAATTATTATAATTTTGAAATTAAGGGGGTCTCAGGCAAAGATGTGAGAGTAGGAAAAACAGATCTTTATTAGGAAAAATATAAAAAATTAAAAGAAAAAATAAAAATTAAATGCAGTAACACAAAACAACACTGACAGAGGAAGAACAGGCCCTGACACAATGTGGGTCAGGGTGGTGGCACAGTCCCATTCCATGGTGGCTCAGCCCTCCTGCAGTGCCAGCTGTGCTTCTGCTGGAGCAGGGATCCTGCACAAGGGGGGAGTTTTCCTCTGAAGCTCCAGGGCTGCTGGAGATGGGCCTGCTCTTCCTCTGGGAATGCAGGGCAGGAGAAAGCTGCTCCTCTGGGAATGCAATGGGAAATGGCTGCTGTGCTGTTCCAGACCTCCAATTATATCCAGGTAGGAATGCTTGGCTCCTCCCCTGGGCGGAGCATCTCCCAGTGGGATGATGGAATTTTATCAGTCATGCAGGGACACACACTGGCCCATTAACAGAAGGTATTTTCCAGAGGGAGGTTTGGTTGTGGAAGAGATTAAAAAAAAACCTGCCCCACCTGGTTTTAACTGGCGGCCCAATTAACAGAAGATAATTGCCCCATGTCTAACAGATGGTGACAGAATACACACCCTCCCCACCCACATCTTGCATTTCTAACCAAAGACAGGAGCACGGGCTTAGAGCCAATCATCATTCTGTCTGTCCACAAAAACAGGTACTGTGCAAGACCTGTTTCTCTGGTAGCATCAGCATTGGGCTTGATTGTGCAAGTACAGAGAGAACACTTTTAGACCCTGATAATATGGAAACACCTAGAAAGTGTGGAATTACTGTTTGTGGAATGAGCACAAGTTAATCCATGAGCATGTTTAACCAATTAGCAATTCAACAGATTCATAAAGGCAATCTTTTCATGATTATATGTATGACTGGGGGAAATGTATCATAAGAAGGGATCTGTTTCACCAGGTCAGTTTAAAACCCATCCACCCAAAGACCCCACATCCAACAGCAGCCAAAACCAGGCACTATGGGAACAGTTTGAGAAAATTCCCAGTTAAGACATTGCGGTGAAGACATGCCCAGGCTCCAGTTGTCTTTATCTCAGGGTCCTGTGCACAGTTTCTGGATTTCTCAGTAGCTTTACCTTCTTTGACTTAACCCTTGGGTGCCTGACCTTGCCTCCTGTTCTGCCATCCCTGGAAAACTGGGACAAAGAGACTCCTTGGTAACTGGTTATGGTATAAAGCCACAGGGCAGAGAATTTCTGAAGTCCAGCACCGCTGGAGAATTTCTGTAATTCCCACTGCATGTGGGTCAGGTAGTGCCAAATAAAAAGAAATTAAACATAAAAGAAATGCCACCATCTCTTCATCTTGACAAAACCATGTTCTTCATTCACCATCCATCTCTACAGAGCAGATAGGACCAAATGTAGTCAGAATCATTTGTGCTGGAAAATACCTCCAAAATTATCAAGTCCAACCGTGCCCCCACAGCACTGCCAAAGCCACCACTGACCCACGTCCCCACATTCCACATCCACACAGCTGCTGATCCCTCCAGGGATGGGAACTCCACCACTGCCCTGGGCAGCTGTGCCAGGGCTGGACAGCCCTTTCTGTGAAGAAATTTTTCCCTAATATTCAACCTAGATCTCCCCTGGTGCAACTTGAGGCCATTTTCTCTTGGACATTTCAACTAATTGTTGAACTCCAGCAGTGATCCTCACATTAGGTAGCTGGGAGGATATTTTGCTGTGCATTTTGACCATGTTGCTTTTTTTTTTTTTTTTTTTTTTTTTTTTTTTTTTTTTTTTTTTTTTTTTGTTTCCTATCAACCATGTTGCTTTTTTTTCTTTTTTCTTTTTTTTTTTTTTTTTTTTTTTTTTTTTTTTTTTTTTTTTTTTTTTTTGAGAGTTGAACAATGTTTTTCTCATCCTGAGCTCTCTTTGGTCTTCTCTTCTCAGCATTATTTTGTGCCTACTCTGGAGCAGCTCTTGCTAACGCACTCGCTGTGGTAAGTGTGGGGTTTTGTGTTTTACCTGAGGGTTTGTTGTTTTGTTTTTTTTTTTAACTGCATCTTGATTTGTTCAGATATAATGTTAAGGAAATGCCTCAAAATTCTCCATGTCAGCTTTGACAACACTGAAACGAGAGTGTTGCAGCCAGTTGGCAGGTCTTGTACAAACCCCATGTCAACTGAATTGTGCCCCTGAAGACTTTATATCTGATAACAAGATTTCAAAGACCATTGGAGTATGTTATCCACAACAGGGTTGTGCACGTATATGTCAGTTACAGCAACAGGATATGGTTTGAGATTAAATACTTAGCTGAACATTATCTTTCAGCAATTCCAAATAATCTAAATTTTCATTTTCTTCATTCAAGGTCTTTCCCCAACACTGCCTATAAACCTTATTGATGTTTGAACTTATTGATGGGTATGAGAACTAAAATGAGGGGGGTACTGTTCTCTTAAGTACAAAGTTATTATATTTGGACAAATCAAGAAAGGAATGAAAACAGAAATGACAGGCTGTTTCTTCTTTAAGATCTGAGAGATTAAAGCAAAACCATATTTTAATTAAATTGATTTACTAACTTTGAAAAAAAATATTAGAACTAGCAGTTTCACACACTGAACATTTTCATCTGGCATCATCTCAGCACTATGTAGGTCTCTGCATATGGGCTGCTTTAAGCACACCTGCTTTTGGGAAGCATCAGGAAAAGGACATCCACTTTTTATCGCTGTGGTCTTGCTTTTGGAAGACCTCAATTCAGGTCCAGAGGTGGGGGAAACAGAGAGGCTGAGGTTTGGATGCTGACAATATGATGCCAGCATCATATTGTCATTGGGCAGAGGGAATTTGCATGAATAATACTCTCCACACATATTTTACAGTACAGAGAGGGTAGAATTTGGCTCTTCTGTTGGAGAACTCAGGTGTCCACGTGTGAGCTGGGTGTCTTGGCTTTCACTGAAGTGATCAGAGCTCTGGAGCCTGACCCAGTTGCTTCAGTGTTGGTGCCAGGTTCCATCCAGCAGCAGCACTGAAGCCTTGCCTCTGACAGGACTGAGGTCTGCAGGGTCAGGTGCTTTGTGCAGCCCCACGCCCTCCGGCTGAAAAGCAGACCTCTGTGTGGCCAGCTGCATCGGCACTTGGTAGCCACTGTGTTTTCAGGGAAATCAAGGCCCTCACAACTTCCCAAATGGAAGAGTTTAGCCACAGGCAGGCATAAGCACAGAGACCAAAGAGTGGTACCAAAGCGCTGCCCTGTGTGTGTTCTGTCCCCTGCCAGCTCGGGCTGCCAGTGTGCACCTGGCCCTTCTGCCTCTCGGCACTCCTCTTCCTGCTGATCACCTCTGAAAACCCGGCCATCTACAAAATGCCCCTCTGCAAAGTCACCCACCCAGAAGCCAACCGGATCTACTACCTGAGAATGAGGAGAAGGGCCTCGGAGAGCAGGAGGGAAGAGCAGAAGCGAAAGGAGCAGAAACCCTCTGAGGGCTCAAAAATTAGCAGTGGGGGCACCCCACTGTGCACCCCCAAGAGCCGCCACGCTCACTGATCGCAGGCACACACAACCCTGCAGCCTGGGGGCAGCTTGGGGGCAGCTTTTCGGACACCACCCAGGCACAGCACAGCCACAAACACCACTTTTGCCAGCAGTCTGCAGGCTGGGGATTCAGCATTCCGCACTGGAGAAATCGCGGTTTGCCCTTGAGCTAAGCTTTCCAAAAAGCACTCAGGTAACATAATAACAGCTGCCTTATCAATCCACTGGCTGTTAACTTGAAAGTCACCTCTTATCAATAATAATTATAAGAATAGGCAGAAGAACATTAAAGCTGACAAGAGGCTGCATTTAATTTCAGAGGTGTAATTTAACAAAATAAATATGCTGAGAAGGCATTGGTGTCTAATAATAATAAATAATGTAAGAACTAAGTCAAGAGCTGCACTTCAAATTAAGAGCATGTATATTTGAAAGTGAAATAAACAGACTGTTCTCTTCCTTTCTTGTGTGCCATCAATGTCTAACCCATTTAATACCTCTTAACAGCTACAACACACACAGGTAAATATTCTTACAGAGCACATCCTGTAGCACTTTTGGTGCCATCTCCTGACTCCTCATTAAGTGCCAAGGCAATGAATATATATGCTTTAATCAGACTAGAAGAGCAACGAGCTAGCAGTGATCAAACATTCTTCTTTTCCTTGAATAATTTTCTGTCTTGCAAATTGAAGATCTCTCTCTCCTGCTGATTGCAGGATAGCAAGTCTGAATCCCTACACACATCTACTGGGAAATAAAAAACTTCATGTAAAGAATGGGATAAACATTTACTGCTGGTGACAGTTCTTTCTCTCCCATTCATAGAGGAGCAGATCCTTTTCATTAGATCATGGGAAATTTACGAGTCAAAGTTCACCACTGCCACTTCATGCCTCCTCAAAATCCTTACAGCAGGGAATCTCCAACTGCCCTAAGGAGGATTTTCTCAGGAACCTTTGCCAAAACCTCTGTGAAGAAAGCCTGACAGAAAGGCTTCCTCACTCTAAAGTTGTTTAAAAGGTCAGTTTAAAATCACAGACCCAAGGGGCATGAAGATTTAAAATGCAAAGGGACTATGCAGCCACAAACACTCAGATCAGAAGCTGTCCTCTCTGCCTCGCGATGTAGGGCTGTTTTGCAGATCCATGTGGGTATTTTTGAGCAGGTGGGATCCCAGCTACAAAAACCACTTTTTAAAAAGATGAGTCTGAGTGGTGCTCATGGGATTATTTGTGCTTTAATCAAACTAAAATCCAGCAGCACCAGCATTTGCTACCCCTCTAAATGTCCCCTAGAAACAGCACCCAAGAATTTATTCATCCTGGGATACAAAAACATGGTGTTGTTTATGTTCAGATATTTGTTTTTTTTTAAACAGGGGAGGCCATTCCAGGAATTCTGGTAAAATTTAGGTCCTACTTCCTCCCCTCTTTTCCAAGACATCCTTTGAGCCATGATATCAGCCATCTAATGCTAGCACCAAAACCTCCTCCCATGGTCACTGCAAACTGCAAGATCAGGGACATCCCCCTGTTGCTGCCACTGCAGAGAGACAAAGAGAGGCAGAATAACACAAGAGGTGACACACAACTGTCTGAAGACCTTCTCTCTGCAGCAGTCAATAAAATATGAAGCACACAGAAACTAGGAGAGGTTATTCATGAACAGTTTAATTTAGCTCATGCACAGCATTAGAGAAATATTTGAATAGTAGGAATGCAAGGTTACTGGAAAAATTACTGCAAAACAATGCTTTTCTTCATCATAAATGTGAAGAAAAACCACAACCGCAGTTAGTTATGCCAAACATATTGTTTGTTTTCATAAAAATAACAGTGAAGCCCAGGCACAATATGGCTATTGGAAAGGATTCGTCATGTAAGTGCCACTGCAGGCATTAATTCCTCAGCCACAAGAAAATCCATCCTAAAATCAATTAGTAAAGCAATTTCTAGAGTTGAAGCCTTCCATAAAAAATAGAGTATAAACAGCTTTTTTAAGTCTCTAGCTAATCAAAAGATTTGAGTAACTATAGCCAGTACTAATAATTCTTGAAAACAGGCAAGACAAATCAAGTGTCTCCGGCAAGGGAACAGCAGACAATAAAAGCACTAACTGAAGCTATCAGTGGTAGCCCAGCAGTCTGATACCTAGAGAGTTCTATAAAAAATTTCATTAAGAGAGAAAAAATGTACAGTTTTCAGTGGGACTAATAATTTTGCGACAGCTCCCAGAGGTCTAACATAAAACAAATATGACCATTAAAGGAAGAAAAAAAAAAATCTCTTCTGCAGAGCCATCACTCCACCCAGCTCACCTCCACCTTAAACCAGTATTAAATAAATATTCCTGTACAAATGAACATCTGGCCCAGCCATAGCACATGAAAAAAACAACCTTCTAAAAATTTGCTTTAAAAATTAAAAGCAGAACAGACTTATCAAAGTGAAGGAATTTAATTGCAAGAGAGCTTCCCAATGAATAAAGACAATTTTGTTATAAGGGGAGTTCAATGTAAAAAATAGTATATACACTATGCAGTTCCAAGAAAAATGTTTACTTTATTGCTTCAAATATTATTTCTCTTACTCTGGCGTTTGCTTCATATCCCCTAAAAAGAAAAAAAAAGAAGGCAACTTTTCTCTTTGAGAGGAAGTTCTCAACTCTTCTCCCGTAGACATTGGTGCTTCTGTTGATAAGATCAGGCACAGAACTCTACAGAAAAAGCTGGGGCAAGCCCTTTAGATGTCTTGGCTTGGGTATTGGTGGCTCCAGGATGACTGACCTGGTAATGACTCCTCATTAATAATTAGAAAGGTGCATGGAGGGAACCTAGAGGGAAGGGATTTGCTTTCCCAATGGACATTTGCAGCAGAGGTCAGAGCCACGCTGCCACCTGCACTGGAGCATCCTCGTTGCTGGAGCACAAACTTTCCCTCCTGATTCACAGAAGCACAGAATCCCTCTGACTGGAGAAGTCCTCTAGGATCCTCAACTCCAACCATTCCCCCAGCACTGCTAAACTTGCCACTAACGCATGTCCCCAAGTGCCACATCCACATGGCATTTAAATCCTTCCAGGAATGGGTGGGATTCACTACCCACCACTGCCTTGGGCAGCTGTGCCAGTGTTTGACAGCCCTTTCCAAAATGAACTTTTTCCAGATCTCCACTCTAAAACTGGTTTCCATCATCAGATCTTCTTTAAGACCCAATCAGCTCCTCACAGGGGTCAAGAGCAGATGGGAAGAGCAGCACACAGGGAGAACACAACAGGAGGTGGTGACAGCAGGGAGGTGCATACCTGGAAAACCCAATGCTGTTCTTCCAAACTGTGATGGGGAGCAGTGGCTGCAGCACTGCATGGTGCTCACAGGCCAGCAAAGCCTGGTGGGTTAAAGTTTGATTAACAGATTTTGCTATTGAACTCTCAAGCAACCAGAGCTGCTTTGCTGCATAGCCTGGACCCTACTCCTTGTTCCATTCAACACTGAGCTTAAAATAAATATTGTCATTTTTTTCAGCCCTTCTGCAATGTGACACCTCTTCTTCCCGTACCTGCAAGCAATCAGTGCAGACCTGCACTGATTCAGGAGCTTGAAATCATCACATACAGGGACAGTATGCATCTCTCCCCAGCACCTAGGCTGCTGGCACAGGGAGCCAGCCAGCATCCCAGCAGGCACCAGAAAATACCAGGAAGGGCTCTGTGTTCCAGAGGGGCAGTCAAGCAACATGGGGCCCTCCTACAAGCTGCAAAACCCAAAACTTCAAAACTTGTCAGAATAAGATAATTCCTAAAAATATCCAGCTGATGGGGAGTTGCTCTGTGCTCTGTCCATGCCAGACATCTCCAGTCTGCAAAGACAGAGAAACTACAGAATTATTTAGGTTTTCTGTAGATCACATTTGCCAGGGTTGCAGAAATGTCACCACTCTGAGGGGGAAGCCTGTTTGCTGAACACTTTCCCTCACTCTCTCTTCCTCTACATCAGTTTTAATTTGGGAGATGGAAGTAGTTCAAACAGGAAACAAGCCCTTGATTGCAGTTGATTTTACAGTTCTCAGGGGGCTTTTACAAGCTCCTACAGCTGTTGCCACAGCTGGAATTCACACATCCCAGTGGTGGGATAAGACATGGGATGGCTCTGTGGGAAGCAAGGTTTCTCTCACCACGTTTTGACTGGCAATGAGTTTGAATATCTCTGACTTCTCATTCTGCAGTCCTGAATGCACTGAGTAACCTCTGTGCATTCAGAGCTTATAGTCTCACAGAGCTGCATCCTCACATCCACCTTCAGGGGTAGTTTTTTGCATGGGCAGCTGAGGCAGACACAAATCCCTGCTCCCAAAATGTGCATCTTCACACAGCACAGCAGGATTAAAGCACCAAGTGTGTGCAGGAGCCCTTCCAAAAACATCCAACTGTGTCACCACCCAAAATGCACAGTTGTTGGGGCTGTTTAGCACGTCCCAGCCCCTGCAAATTAAACTGTGCTGTGCACTGAATTGCAAAAGACAAAGACAGAGAGACAGAGGCATCCTTGACCTGCGCAGCTTAGGATGGTCTGGAGTATTTTTCCCCTGGCACACCCTGTCCTGTATCTTTTGCTGGTTTTCCACACTTCCCTCATCTCAACCCAGTGCTGACAGGGCTGTTGCTCTGTCTTCCAAAAATCTCTGCTCTGCAGAACCACTCAGCCAGAAATCAGGTACAGACTTCCTGTCTTTGGAGAAAACAAAAAAGTCAGAGGTGATGACAAACTGTCAGCCAGCAATGCTTTCTTGCTGTTGCCAAGTAAGCTTAATTCATTGTGCAAATTAAATCACATTTAGGACATTTGTCCTTCACAGAAACTGAGTTATCCAATAGATATTACTTACTCAGTTTGTTTGGGGTTTTTTGCCTACCTCAAAATATGCTTTTTTTTAAAATGGATTTATACCTGTTTGTGCTTGTGCATGAAAATGTCACACTGTAGCACTGCTTGCAAAACCCCATAACCACCCACAGCCAGAGTAACTCTCCCTCTATCCATTGCAATGACTATTAATTTTTAGTTGTTTCTATCGTCTGATGCTTCATTTCTGAATGCTACCAGTCCTCTTTCTGTTGTTGATCAGCAACCCATCCTATGTACATCCTCTTCCACTTTTAGTAAGAATTACTTGGCAACAAAGTAGTAATCACTGGGATTTATAGGCTGGAAGAGCTTCTTGCTGGAAAAATTATGGTAATCTGCTCTATGTTAAGGCCTAACACATACATCTCCTACAACATACAGGTTTGTGAGGAAGGATTATTTCTGTGGAAGCAGCAATACCCTGGGTGACACTCACAGCCCTACCACCAGGGCAAGAGAAGCAGAAAGGGCAGGGGAGTTTATTAAGGTGAGAGTGGATGCAGAGAAGTGAATTGGCTCTGAAATTCCAGAAGTAAATGAAGAAGCAGGGAAACACTTTGCCTTGTCTCATAAAAAGAGGCAAGTCTGGCCAATTTTGTTGTTTCTAACAGGATCCTGCTGTCTTGAGGTAGGTTTAGAAGAAGAGCCTTTTTGAATTTGGGCTTTTCCTTGGAGCTAGGAGAACAGGAGAGGGGTTTGAAGCTGTAACTTAGAATTATTTGAGTTTCAATTTCCCATCTTTACTGAAATACAGCAATACAGTCAACTTCAGGCTTCCAAACCCTCCAGTATTTCAGACTGTTTCAATATAATGGTTGGACTCAATCATCTCAAAGCTGTTCTCTGAACAACTGTTCTATAATGCTGTGATTCTGATGTGGTTGATCCAGTCTGCCATGCTAGAGATGACCAGAAAAACAACTAGTCTTGAGGTTCATACTCAGGCATGAACCAGAGAGCTTTTCTCCCTCTCAGCTTCTGAGTCCCAGGATTTGCTACTCAATCTCATCACCACAGGCAGCCAGACCAGCCTGGAGAAATGTCCATTGCTCCAGGAAAAATGACCTGGCTGACTGGAAAAAGGGAAGGGGAACAAAACCAAACAAGGGGAACCAGCCAGAACAATGCACTGGGCTTTTCTTTGACCTGTATTTCACTGGGTTTCATGACACACATGACTGTCTGGTCCTTCCTGGAGCCTCAGACACATTTCCCAAGCTGGACACCCTGGGAATCTTGACACTGGTGAATGGGATGGTTCCAGAGGGCAGCTCCTCATCACCAACCTGCTGAACCACCACTGCAGTCTTTGGCATGTGGTGGCCTTGGCTAACTGGTGCCTTTCCAAACAATTCCCCCCTCCCACTAGCGGCAAAGTCTTGAACAAATACCTTGAAAAACTTGCAGCTGAAATAGAGGAGTTGTTTTCTACCCCAGCACTCAGAGCACCAGCCTGCAGGAGGAGAGTCTGCACCTCTCTCTAAAGCTGCCACTTATTTTGCCATGACAGAGCAGAGCCTTTTTACACACTAGCGTAGCTGTAAGACAACTACAACCTGCTCTTCACACATTCCTGCCCCACTCCTATCCCAGGATACAGAGACTGCCACTCCTAATCCATAAGATAGCTTCCAGGTATCACTTATGCACTCTTGGAGCTGCATGGATTGAGAAGGTGAGTCATGAGAGCATGTCAAGGGGGACAGAAAGGACAGTGGTTCTCCAGAGCAGGTAGGAAGAGGAGGGAAGTGATGTGTATGCATAAGGAGAACTGGTAATTTTGGGAGCATACATCATTAAGAGCAGTGCACATAGCAGCAGATAGAGCACGAAGAGTTTGGACTATGCCAGGGAAAGGGAACTGCTGTTTGTGAGCCCTCTGAAACTGGAGATCTGAATATTTGCTGCAATTTCCACAGCAGCACGTGTGGCTGTGCTCCCTCTCACACCACGAGAGGGAGACGGACACTGGAGCAAAGCACAGTCTGTACCCAGCCCCATCCCACTGCCACTCAGGGGAATGTCAAACAGCAGCTCTCTCTAGAGAATTTTTACAGGCCAAAATGCAGGGATAGAAGCTTCCCACACCAGCTCAGCTGTTGGCTCTGTATATACCCAAAACTATTGCTCTTAGCAAACACGTCCAAGATTGTGACAGACCCTGTGGTGCTCTGTGCTGAAACAGATTTTTCTACTCTTCACTCCCTCATAAAAACAAGATGATGAAAAGCAAAGTGGCCACAGATGTTGGTGGGGGCTGACCTGCTCCTCCTGTGGGACAGGACAGACCATAGCTGGCCAGGGGAGCTGTGTCCTCAGCCAGGACACAGACTCTCTCTTACTCCTGCCATACTTTCATTACCACTGCCAGCTCTCCACACACCTCCAGAAGAGCCACAGACTGGCAGTACTTCTGGAAGTGAAACATTAGATTTGGTCACAGTCAGCCCATGTGAGCTGCAGAAGTTCCTTACCTGGCTGTAGCAAATTTGGAGCATCACCTCATTTTGACACTCTGTCCCATAACATGCTCACAGACAAGTTAATGAAGTATGGGCTAAATAAATGTGAAGCAGGTTGGATTGAAAATTGGCTGAATGGTTGAGCTCAAAGCATTACAATCAGTGGCACAAATTACACATAGAGTCCAGTCATTAGTGGTGTAAGCCAGGCATAATCAGTTTAACTTCTAAATTAGAGAATGTTGGAGCAGAGTGCACCCCCAGCAAATCTGGGGAAGGCACAAAACTGGGAGTAGTGTTGGGTATACCAGAGGGCTGTGTTGGCATCCAGAGGGTCCTCAGCAGGCTGGAAAAAATGAGCTGACAAGAACCCCTTCAAGTTCCAGAGGAAGTGTGAAGTCCCACATCTGGGGAGGAACAATTCCATCCATCCATGCATGCTGGTGGCCCTCCAGCTGGAAAGCAGCATGGCAAAAGAGGCCTGGAGGGTCCTGGTGGTCACCAAGGTGACCACAGTGCAGCAGCAAGAAAAGCCAATGTCTCTGTGGGCTGCATTAGGAGGAATGCTGTCAGCATTTCCAGGGAAGGGATCCCTCCCTTTCTCTTGCCAACACTGGCCATGTATCACATATCCACACCCCAGCCTAGCAAAAAAAGCAGACCAGGACTTGGGGTTTAGCCACCTGCAAAGCTCCATACCTGGATTTACACCGTTTTAAAGCACTTGTTGGACCCCAAGAGCTGATGCAGCTCCCTGAGCAGGCCTATTCCCATGGGTAAAAGCTGAGTCAAGGAGCACAGCCAAAAACAGCAGTAAAAGCCAATCTGCTACCAAGCAGTTTCAATCCACCTCTTCAAGGCCACTTAGGCTTGAGAAAGGAGTGAAGCCAAAGTGTGTGAAGCTGAATTAGGGCCATTAGAATCTTTCCTGGCACAGCTAACCAGTTCAAGCTCTGTACCCAGCTGATGCAGCCAGACAGCTCCTGCTGGGTCAGCTAAACCAGTCAGGGATAATTCAGCATTTTTCTGGTGCTGAGTCTGGTTGAGATCCAATGACCAACCCCTGTTCTGACCACGTCAAGCACTGGGTTTGGTCCAAGGGATCTTCCCAGAGAGCACAGAAGAAGAAACATCAAGCATCTTCGCCAGCAGAGAGCTGATGAGGTAAATCACAGATTTAAACCTCCTAAATCACACAGAGCTTAGCAGTCAGACACCAACACCAGCTGCCTTGTCCTCAGCACCAAGTGGTCTTCACACATGCCTAAAATCAAGAGAAAACTCTCTAGTGCCCTGTGGCACCTGCACAATCAAACTTGCACACATTTACCTGGTCTCCCAGAGCTGGTGGCCCCCTCTGGCCCACCCACCAGGCAGGTGATACGTGACAGGTACATGACAAACACGTGGCACATCTCAGTCCTTCTGCCTAGGAATGGCCATTGCAGGTTCAGTCTTCCCACCTTGAATCCCAAAAGATCAAAGAGGGGCCAGCACTGGAGGTTGGTGCTGGGCACCAGAACTGGTGCTGAGTTACACCTGGGAGGTCTTCTATCATTCCCACCTTTCTACATCAATCCTACACAGGGGAATCTCAGTCCTCAGGCAGCCAGGAGGGCTTTGCCTAGGGCACACAGCTGCAGGCAGGCATTCCTGCATCCACGTCTCCAATAGCTGGCTGCACCTGGGATCCAGAGATCTGTCACATGGCACTGGAGGTCTTCCCTGCTCTGCCTCCATCCCAGAGCAGGCTCTGCCAAGGGTCTCGCTCCCACAGGGGCATCAGCAGACTGTGATCCTGTTACTTATTAACCAGCTCTGATAATCCAAACAATGCACCACTCCAAGATATCCATCACTGACCCGCCAGCCACCGGCTTTTTTGTGTGTCGATCCAACCTGTCAAGCACCTCATTAAGGCACCAGAATCAAACAGAGCAGTCCTGAATCTGGTTCCTTTGTGCAAGGACACGTGGTGACAGGACAGGAGGGAGTGGCTTTGTGCTGACAGAGGGCAGTCGAGACCAGATGTTAGGAAGAGATTGTTCCCTGCGAGGCTGGGGAGGCCCTGGCACAGTCCCTGCCTGTGGCTGCCCCCTCCCTGGAAGTGTTCCAGGCTGGGTTGGGCAGGGCTTGAAACAACCTGGGATAGTGCAAGGTGTCCCTGCACAAGGCAGGGGTTGGAATGAGATGGGCCCTACAGTCTCTTCCAACCCAAAACATTCTGGGATTCCGTGATCCTGATATTCCTGATATTGGTCAGAGCATGGTGCTAATATCACCAAGGCTGTGAATTCATTCCCTTTATGATCCATTTACTTAAGAGCTGGACTTGATGATTCTTGTGGGTCCCTTCCAACTCAGAATATTCTGTGAATCATGTGATTCCCTCTTGTAGGATATTTCTTTCCCTGGAGGAAAGAGATACCCTAGAACACAATCCAGGAGTGAGCCCTGCCCCATGTGCTGCACCCCTTTGAAGGAGAGCTGAAAAGATGTTGCTTGAAATAACTTGAAGGCCTGGGGAACCCTGAAATTTCAGGCCTGGGGAACCCTGAAAATCATGTGACTCCCTCTTGTAGGATATTTCTTTCCCTGGAGGAAAGAGATACCCTAGAACACAATCCAGGAGTGAGCCCTGCCCCATGTGCTGCACCCCTTTGAAGGAGAGCTGAAAAGATGTTGCTTGAAATAACTTGAAGGCCTGGGGAACCCTGAAATTTCAGGCCTGGGGAACCCTGAAATATGAGATGTGTGAAGATTAAAACTCAGTCTGAACAGACTCCCTGTGAGGCTCTCCCATCCAAATCACCCAATGCATTTCCCTTCTTTGGACATGCAAGGATTCCTTTCACCAGTCAGAAAGCAAAGACAGCCCAGGGAGAAATTAATGGTAAAGGGAAAATATGTTAACTGCACTAGAGTGAAGCAGCTTCCCCAGCAGAATTTCATGTTCTGCTGGGTGCAAAGGCATAGGATGACAGTGTCTGGCTCACTCACAAGGGCTGCTGCCTATTTGATCAGAGGAGGACTAGCTCTTGCAGCAAGGCTCAGCTGAGAGTTTATATCAGCTGTCCTCCTCTTAGGGGAGAAAAAAATTCAGTTAAAAACATCTCCATCAAAAGAGATGCACCCTGGGAATGAGTGCAGTGAGAATAACATCCCTCCAGCTCATGTGCATGCTGGGGCTGTTTCCACAGGGCTGGGGGAAGCAAAGTCATAAATCTAGATGGGTTCTGGTTCAACGATAAACCATTCTCTCCTGAACCCAGATCAATTTGCAAGGTTGCTTCTCTCAGCCATCACTGTGAAAGAGTCCTAAAGAGAATTCTACTATGGCTTAAATTAGCCCATAAGGTCCCTCAAGTTCACCATCTTCTTCTCTGCCCTTTCTCCTGCATTACTATTCAAGACTTCTCTCTCCAGCCTCTTCTCTGTCATTTGCAGCACTTTCACAGCTTTATGAACCTCTCAAATATGCCACACTTCTGATATTTCAGATTCCTCCAGTGAGATGAGGAGGATAGGTTAAATTTTTTTTTTTCTTAAAAAAAGAAAATAAAGAAAAATACCCCTTGAATTTCTCAAATAATTGATAAAAAGCAATTAAACATTGGAAGGTCACCAGGTCTTCCACTGAATTTCATTAACAAAGCAGTGCTTCTGAAAGCTACCCAGAAAGAGGAAAACATGGTAGGCTGCTGAACATAAAATGCTGTGTTGCACATTCCCAGGTCAGAACTTTGATAGGGAAGGATGCTAAGTTGTATTGCATAAAGAAGATAATGCTGAGGATTAACTTGAGGTCAAGCTCAGGTACACTGAGAGTCCATTTTAAAATTTTCTGTTCTTTTAAGGGGTAGAGAAGAAGATAGGACAAAGTTAAAGGATTTTTTTTTTAAGGAAAAAGTAAAAATAAAATAATTTTTTTAAAAAAGAAAAAAAAAGAAAAAAAAAAAACACCAGGAAAGAGGACATTCGGATAGATTGTTGGCAAGAGACCCAGGACAGAGCAAGAGGAAAGGTGGAGAATTCAAAGGGGAACTTTCTTAACATTCACTTGGAACTCACTAAGTGGGAGGAGAAACAAATCAGTAATATCAGGACAGGAGCCATGCTAGCCTATATAAGCTGGTGGGACATTTTCTTTTTCCCCACTTTCCTTCTGGCCTAACCAGCAAACCTACAGCTACTCCCGAGCTCGTCGGAGAGGTAAGAGCACTCTGTTCTTTCTTTTTAATGCAGCCTGTTACTGACTTACCTGGGTCTTTCCTCTCCCTCAAAACACCTGGCAAACAGCATTTGAGCAGTCCTGCTGAAGGAGAGAAGCTGAGGTTCATGAGGAGTACAAGAATATCAGTTATCAAGAAGCTTCTAGCAGGGTGAGGATTTATCAGTATTGTTTAGCCCAGGTGGCGGAGCCATGGAGGAAATAGAGAAAAGAAATAAATTTTTAAAAGAAACAACCAGAATTCTTTAACATTTCCTTTTACTGCCTTTCCAGTCTGCCAAATGAAAATGCCCAGATAGTAATAATCACTGATGAGATAGTGTCTCTGTATTTTCTCTGTCCCTGAAAGACAGGTCTCTGAACACTGAATTGCATGTGAGCTTAATGAATATTTGAATCTGAGGTGTAAGCTTTCTTTTAAACTAATACTTTGAAAGATATCTCCTATTGGAGAACCTGAACTAGTTTCTTCCAGTGAGGGTCAAGTGCATTATAACCTGTTTCAAGGATTGTGCTTGTGCTTGCGTGTGTTCCCATGCCTAACACAATATTAATCCAGCTTTACTACACCCCTGGTAACATCGCAGGGGCTGTGCTGGAATTAGAGCTGCTGAGAGTCTGGCCCTTTCCTCCTATTGTGCTTGGATGCAGGAATTCCTCTAAAAACAGGCTGCTCACAGAGCTTGGCTGCTGCAGACTTCACAGCAACAATTCAGAGAATGCAAGATACAATGGCTGCGATTGTGTGGTAGCAGGTCCTTGCACAAACAAATACCTCCCCATAAATTAAACCCTCAGAGAAACCTGGATTTTGGCAGGGAGAGAGGAAAATTCCAGAAATAAGAGAATGCACTAGATGGCTTTGCTGCATTTTCACAGGTAAAAGCCCCATGTCCAAGCTTGGAAGCACCCATTACCTGGAGCATTAATCAGCCAAACCAAAAACTCTGCTCCTCTCCCAGCTGCAAGCCCAACGCTGCTCTTAGCATGCACGACACAAAACCAACCTGTGGCCAGGCTTGTCTGTCCCTCAGCAGGTGCATAAAGGAGTGTTTTCAGGGCCAGGTGCTGCAGGAGTGCAGCCCAGCACAGAGCCAGCTCTGGAAGGCATGACTGAGATGCCGTGGGTGACACGGCGTGACAGGCAGTAAGTGTACACAAGTGGAAGGAAAATTGATTTAGGGAGACACGGGGTTGCATAACGTCAGTACTTTGCTACAGGACATTTATTAACTCTGAAAGGATGATTAAAAAAAACACGGTAGATTAACATCTTGGGCCTGTGATGATTTCATCTTCATGAAGGAGAAACACCTATGTTTTCTGCTTTGTTTCATGGGGAGCTCTCACTTCCCATGAAAATGGTTTTCAGTAGTTTCTCTGCACTTACAGCACACTACAAACCACTTGCACTTGCACCACTGAGGTGAAAAGTGCATTCAGATGGCTTTGCCTGGGTTCTGCTGCTGCTCCTGTATCCACCAGTTACACACCAGTACTGGGAGTTTGCTCTGCAGGGCTGGAATACCTCTTGAGAGTTTATGTGAGACAAGGCAGCCTGCTCCAAGCTGTCTGAGAACAGGACTTAGTCTTTAAAAAAAATTTTTTCCCAGATTAATAGAAATCAAGAATTAAAAAATTATTAAAAAATTTCCAAAAAATTACCATACCTACCCCCCTATAGAAGCCAAGCAGTCTGTTCCAGCAGAACAGACTTTTGCAATTATTTCCATTTGCATTATTTCCATTTTCCTTTTGCAATTATTTCCATTTCCTTGCTTTGTGCACTAAGAAAAAACAGCGCTTTCAGTGAAAGCCATGGGTTTGCATAACTTCAGCTGCAGGTCTTCAAAAGACCTGCTGGAGACCAGCACACATGAAATGCCCATCAGAACATGTACACTTCAGTCTGTATTATTATTCAAATCTCACTGGGTTAAAATTCTCTGAGCATATCCACAATTCTGAGATAAGACACCTTTTGCATTCTCTCCTTTCCTAAATACCTGGTATCACCTACTCCCTGAATCAATGTAATGTGTTAACAAATCATTCATCTATGCATATATATGATAGGTACTGCTTTGTAAAATCACTAAAAATGCCTCAAAACGTTTATGCTGGTGCCAGTTGCCAAGTGTTTCACTACCTCTTTAAGCTCTTATTGGACAACTAAGTAGAAGTAGTGCAAGTCCTTCATACTTTGTGTTTCTGAATAGATGGGACAGGCCTCAGGGCTGTGGTGCCAACAAACCCCCTCAGACAGGATGCAGCCCCCACACAGTGCCTGGGGTGGGATTCAGGGAACTCATGAAACCAGTGGGGCTGGATCTGGGTCTCTGCTGTGTCATGAAGACCCCGTCCCAAACCAAAGGTTTTCTTGGCCTACACCCAGTTCCCACCTGGCTGCTGTGCAGGTGAGGAGGCTGTTCAATAATGGTTTAATTCTCCCTCAGCATAAATAATCACAGAATGGTTGGGGTGGGGAGGGGTCTTTAAAGCTCATCCAGCACCACTCACTGCCATGGGCAGGGACACTTTCCACCAGATCAGGGTGCTCCAAGACTTATCCAACCTGGTCTTGAACTTTTCCAGGAATGGTTCAACCACAGTTTCTCTGGGCAGTCTCTGACAGGGCTTCTGATCCTAATATGGAACTATTTCTTCCTAATGTCTAATCTAACCCTGCTCTCTCTCAGTTTGAAGCCACTGTCCCTTGTCCTGCTCTGCTGAAGGGATGAAATTCCTGTGCTCCCTCTAGAGAGACCCATCCCTAGCTCAAACGGGAGTGCCTGAGGGGTTGGAATAGGTGAGCTTTAAAGGCCCCTTCCAGCCCAAAGTATTCTATGATTCTGTGACATAATGAACACGAGCTGAGCAGCCCTGCAGGACAGAGGGTGACCACGGTCACCCCGCAGCCCCTGTGACTCCGAAAGCTCCGGAACACGCTGGGCACTCACTGGGGGTGAAGTTGGAGACAGGTGAGTGCAAGTGACTCACCAGGTCACCTGCTCTGTTTGCCGTGCCAGCTGCAGTGAGCTGGCTCCATTCCTGCCCGTGGAAACGCAGGGCAGAGGAGCACTGCCAGCTCACTCTTGCCTTCATATGGCAAAGCAATACCTCCATTTCTTGGTGAATTCAGGCCCTCAGCCTCATCCATTTTTTGTCCCCACTGTACAAGTGGACTGGACAGTGACTCCAGCACTTCACATGCACATTACATCCCATTCTGCAGGCTTGTGAGTGCAAACAGCTCCTCACTCAGCATGCAGGGGAACACCCAGGGTCTCACAGCATCGCTCTGCACTGCAGCAGCACTTCATTCCACAGGTTAGAAACAGGGAAAGCCCAAGCTGCATAAAGAGGGAGATCCTTTGAAAGGAAAATGTAAATGCACTTTCACCAAATGGAGAGGGTTCATCTTGGCTGGAAATTTTGATTTAATTGAAAGTACATTCTGTTCACTTATTCCAGAATAAAGTATGAAAAAAGTGAAGGTTAATGAATTCATATAATGAGTTATAACAAACCCAAAAAAAGCCTTCCTGTATCAAGACACCATCCCTAGCACCACTCTTTCCTCCTCTTCTTTTCTTCCTTAGCCTTTTTATTCCTATACCTTCATTTATAGGTACCTTCCTTTGCATAAGACATGAAGGTAAGGTCCTTACCTTCATGTCCTATACAAAGCCAAACTCTGTATATACTCTTCTGTATATACTGGTCCTGTAAACAGCCTCTCATATGAAACCTATCCTTTTATTAGCTGAGCTCTTCCAGAAAGCAGAAAAAATGTCCATTTCTTATTTATGCAAATATTTACTGCTTCCTGAAACGTCACCACCAGCCCTCCAGTACCACGAGAATAAGAAAATGGCCAGGATTAACCAGTGCTGCATTAGCCAGGCTTTCCCCTACACAGACTCAGAGCTGCTTAACCACATTGGAGAATGCAATGCCCAGGGGTGAAGCAGCTTAAGTACTCAGCACCTGTGTTTCTGAGCTATGGATTCTGTCCACCTGCTTTTTACAAGGCCTTTAATAAAGCTTTGAGAGAGTCAAGAACTAACACAAGACCTGTGTGTCTGTATCATCCTGTTTAGGCTTTCAGCTCCCAATATAAATTCATTAATTCTTGCACAAGCTGGCACTCACCAGTGAGACCTGAAGCACCACTGGTTCTCTATTCACACAACAACACACTTTGGTGTTTGCTTGGTAATCACCAAGAATTAGTTCAGGAAACAGAGTATGCTCCAGGAGCAGAGATTTTTATTTATTTGATGACTTCATATTCAGAATTGGCTCTTAGACAAACAGTGAATTGGCTGTAGGCACTGATTTTTACTGTTAGGTGTAAGCCTCTGGTCCATGTGCCTGAATAATGTTGTCCAGGCTGTATGAGGTGCCAAAGGTTATCCCAGCAACTCCTTATGCAAAGGGTGTGTGTCCCAAATGGAACCCCATCTCCCAGTCCTGCACCCCAAACACCTTATTTAGGCCTAAACACCTTTGCTGGGCCTATAACAGTCCCCTACATTTTCTAAACTTTTTATATCACCTGGTAAATTTAATAAGTGTATTTTCATTAGCCTTGAGGGTTTCTTACTACAGCTTCCAACATGCAGTCCCCAGTATTGTCTCAGCAAAGAAAGCACCTTAGAAAGACTAAGGCAGAGTGGAAAGCAAGAACTGTGAATTTGGACCTCAAACTCTTGAATCAATGTTGGTTACTTCTAAAGATTGGTCAGCTTAAAGTGCAGCTCAATGAGAAAAAGGAATGTATGAATGCATGTGAGTAATGGAATAAGGCACCATGGACCACCCCAGGTTAAGCCTGTGCTCATGAGAAAGGCTGAACTGATCCCAGCAGGTAATTATGAAACTGAATTTAGGTGCCTGTTATTGATGGATGAATTCAAATTGGAAGTATGGATTAAGCAGCAGAGAAGCTTAATAAATGAGACATATTCTTATAACTGTGTGGAAGTCTGGTAGAACAGGGAATGTGAAGAGGGACACAAAATAATCAGGTGCTCAGAGTAAGGATTTTCCTCTTTCTGGTTCCAAAGTAACATGTGGTGAGCAGTTATGTGGTAAAGAGAATAAACACAGATCAGAAAGAGACAGTATAATTAACTCCCTTTTTTTTCTTTTCCCTTGAATTTTACCAAAGGTTCAGAACATCAGGATGGAAAACTGTGTTGATGTCAAGATAGAAAACAAGGGGGAAAGAATGCCAATGAAGCAGAATCCACTGAGCACAGGTGGGAAGAGTTTCTGCAGAGCTGTGGGTTACCTCACTGGAGACATGAAGGATTTTGGAACCTGGCTGAAAGGTAAACCTACTTCATCATGACTAATGACAGTGGATTCCAAAAAAAAGTACATCAAAGGAGTAATAACTAACTTTTTAGTGATTTGATTCAAGTTAGAGTAGTACAGAAACCACCTCTACCCTGATTTATGTCCATTTTGTAGGGGAAAAAAATCAGCTTTGTGCAGAGATCCACATAGTGCTTAAATCTTGGGGACGTCTGAGATGACATTTACCTCCCAGCATGCCATGTACAAAGTGAATTTAGTCCCACAGAACATAGCCCTGGATGGTTATTCTGTACTCTGCCATTCTTCTTAACACTCCATGTCCTTTCAGCTGAGCAGTTCCTGTCAAGCCTAATGCCACTGTGAAGTTAAATTACACATAGGTAGGTGTGTTTGGTCCCTGTAATAAATCAGCAGTGGGATACACACACAATTTGCCATCTGAGCCACAGACATCATAAATTAGCTGGTTCATATGAATCTG
This sequence comes from Passer montanus, assembly GCF_014805655.1. Lineage (NCBI taxonomy): Eukaryota > Metazoa > Chordata > Aves > Passeriformes > Passeridae > Passer > Passer montanus. Next base: position 694,421 of record NW_024373923.1, read on the forward strand.
GTCCAGGGTACTTTATAACACAGGGTTCTGGCAACCTCACTGTTCATCTCAGTTTTCCAGCTGTAAGCCTTCACTGTGGACCATAATAAATCCCTGTCAGGTTTTACAGTCCTGTTGATTCATTGCTTCAGTCGTGGTGCCAAGTCCCACTGCCAAAACTTTTCCTGAGTTTCAAAAATACATCCCAAATCAGTACCATCTGCAGACTTTAGGGGGCTTGTTTTATTACTGGATTTGATCTTTTCCAGACAAACCTCTCATGATCCAGCTCCTTGACTGGGTGCTGCGTGGGATATCCCAGGTGATGTTTGTCAACAATCCCCTCAGTGGGCTGGTCATCCTCGCCGGCCTCCTGGTGCAGAACCCGTGGTGGACACTCACAGGATGTGTGGGAACAGTTGTCTCAACTTTAACAGCACTTATTCTGGGTCAGGACAGGTAAGTCCGTCCTTTTACCACTGCAGGTGGCCCCTCCAGTGCTGATTTGTGTGTGTTAGATGTTTGATGTGGATGGGAAGCCTGAACTTAGTGGGAGGTGTCCCTGCCCATGGCATAGGGTTGGAACAAGGTGAAATCTAAGGTTCTTTCCAACCCAACACTTCCATGATTGTGTGATCCTGCCATGACTGAGCATGTATCTGGTCTGGTAGGACCAGAGAGGTCTACCAGCAGCTGCACCTGGTGCAGGGGGACACTGGACAAACCTGCAGAAGGGCTAGGTGCTGACCCAAGTGTGCGAAATCGAATTTCGGTGGACGAGCTCCAGCAGGTCATCCCCAAGCAGAGCCACAGCTGGGGAGGGAGGGCTGATGTGAGCAAAGCATCCTCAGGGGAGAGGATTTCAGGACAGCTCTTCCCTCCACACAGATCAGCCATAGCAGCAGGCCTGTATGGATACAATGGGGTCTTGGTGGGATTGCTGATGGCTGTCTTCTCTGCTGATGGAGACTACAACTGGTGGCTCCTCCTGCCTGTGGCACTGGTGTCCATGACCTGGTAAGACAGATGGCTTCTCTGCTTCTCCTTCCAGCTCCAGAGTCCCCACACCTGGGATTGAGCTACTGCATTTCTAACTAATACATATGTACTGTTAAATCTGCATTGTTATTTACACTTTTAAACTCAGATGTAATCCAGAAACAAATAAAAATACCCACATAATCACAAATAATCCCAGTGGGGAGAACAAAAATCAGTGGCTGATCATGTGTAATTCAATGTTCTGAACGTGAGTCATATTGCTGTGATGCATCAATTCATTTCTGTTTCAAGAGGAACATTATTTTCACTATTTCCTACCATCATCAACCACAAGTGTTTCATCTATTTAAGTCACCATATAAAAATGTCATGAAAATTTACTTCTCCAAGTACAGAAGCTGTTCAGTGGTCCCAAGACATGATGGTTGACACTAATCAAAACAAACAACTAGTAATATTTTACTCGTATATATGACACCATAATCTGCTAGGTATTCGGCCAGCAAAAAATTTTGAAACCTGGTCTTTGACCCCAAAATGTCTAGCTTCAGATTGCTAAAACCACACATGTAATTTGTCTGCCTGAATTTCATGTGGTGTTACAGTCACTTTGATGTCAGCTTTTACTGCTGATGCACAAGCTTGAGCAAGGGCACCCAGCCACATTCACAGTTCACAGTTCACTCAGACCCAGCATGGGTATCAGAGTCTCAGTCCACCTCAGGTACTAAAAAAAAAAGATAAACACTGAAACTGGGCTGGGGAATAACTCCATTAAAGCACTGGGTCCTGTCTCCTTCACGTTTACCAAATTCACCATACATACTAACATAACATGACAGAAATATGTACATTGATAATTGCCTTTGGAGAGGTAAAAAATTTATGGAGTGACCCTTTCTGTCTCCAATTTGATCAGAAAGACTGAGGAAATTGAACAGATAGAAGCAGGAGAAAGGGTTTTTTGTTTGTTTTGTTGGTTTTTTTGTTTGTTTTAAATAGACCAAATTTTCTACATTTGGGTTATGGTTGGATATGGTTCTGGTGTGATTTTTGCCCATCTGACAAGCTTAATTTTGTGCTTCTTTCAGCCCGATTTTCACCAGTGCTTTAAGTGCAGTTTTCTCTAAGTGGGACCTGCCTGTTCTCACCTTGCCTTTCAACTTGGCCTTGACTCTCTACCTGGCTGCTTCAGGGCCACACAACCTCTTCTTCCCTACGACTGTCATTCGTCCTGCAACGGCAACACCAAACATCTCCTGGGCAGATGCTGAAATCACAATGGTAGGATGCCTTAAGGGTGACAGTCCCCTTAATTTACAGTTAAAAACACTACAAAAATGTATTATCTGCCTTTATCTGCCTATGGATTGGGTTGGATGGGACCAGAAACGACCATCCAGTGCCATCTCCTGCCATGGGCAGGGACACCTTCCACTGTCCCAGGCTGCTCCAAGCCCCATCCAACATGGCCTTGGGCACTGCCAGGGATCCAGGGGCAGCCACAGCTGCTCTGGGCACCCTGGGCCAGGGCCTGCCCACCCTCCCAGCCACCAATTCCTGCCCAACATCCCAAAATGTGTGCCTGCCCTGTGGCAGTGCAGCCATGGCCTGTGTGCTGTCCCTGCAGGCCTTGTCCCCAGTCCCTGGGCAGCTCTCCTGGAGCCCCTGCAGGCCCTGGCAGGGGCTCTCAGGTGTCCCTGCAGCCTTCTCTTGTGCAGGGGAGCAGCCCCAGCTGTGCCAGGCTGGCTCCAGAGCAGAGGGGCTCCAGCCCTGGCAGCATCTCCGTGCCTCCTCTGCACTGGCTCAAATGGGTCCACATCCTTTGTTACTGCATCATGGCCTGGCAGTACAAAATTTAATTTATAAGAGAACTATTATCCAGAATATAAGGGTTTACTCTAGGAATGTACATTCTGATAGCTTGAAAAGAACGAAGAGAATCTTTTCATGTGCAGTTGGATCCAAGGGTATAGATTATAATCTTCAAATACTCTCTTGAATCTAATTACCCATTTCTATTTCTATGTATATAGTGATCATCTTCCCATAGCTAAGGTTGTGCTGAGAATTCTAGGTAACTCACAGGGAAATTTTAATTTTTCAGATACAAGCTGTTTATAAAATTACATCTTTCTGATTAGACATGAGCAAGCAGATATTACTGTGTTAGAAAGGTTAAAAACTTGGGCGCAGGTACCCCTTCACATATTTTTAATTTATATTCAAGTGGGACCTTTCCAAAGGAACATTTTATTCTCCTGGATTATACCATAAACAATACAGATACCAGAGTAACTTTTTCTCCTAAGGCTCAGCTGACTATTTTAAGGGGTTCCCAGGGAGTGATTAAGAAAAGGAAGTTAATTGGCACTAAACAGAAACCCACAAGTGACATTTCTCAAAGAACACTTACCGTGGCACATAGTTTTATGGGACTGTATATAAAAAGTACCTCAAAACAATCTCTAAGCTGTGACCAAGCTGGGCTCTGTCCCACCAGCCCAGCAACTCTTGCTCATATTTCTAGTGGATCCCAACCATCCCCTAAGTTCACTCTCTATGGATATGCAGAAATGGTCCAGCCAGCAGCACATGCAAGAGGATGATTAAACCCTTTCACAAAATCTTTACCTTTGATCTCTAGAGCAAAAACCTGGCAGAGGAGCTCAGGGCTAGGGAACAAGCCATGACTCATTTTCATGGAAGGGGAAACCCTGTGGAAATGCCCTGCTGTCATCTCCTGAGACCTGTCCAAATGTTGCACTTAAAAAGAAAGACTGCATCCAACAAATGCCAAACGTGAGCCTGGCCAAGAAAAATAGGTTTAAAAACAAACAAACTGGAAAAAAAAAAAAAGGTTACAAAGCTGATAACAAATTGTCTTGTTTGGTTTGTTAATTTCTACAGCTCCTGCAATCCATCCCAGTTGGCGTGGGCCAGGTTTATGGCTGTGACAATCCCTGGACTGGGGGAATTTTCCTGATTGGTTTATTTATCTCCTCTCCACTCATTTGTGTCCACACAGTGATCGGCTCAGCAGTGGGGATGCTGGCAGGTAATGGTTTGGCTTGTGCCACAGATTTATATAAAAGCATGGAGAGTAAAACAGGAACTACAATAAGTGGAGCAATTAAAGCCACAAATATTTCTCCCAATGGAGAACAACTGATTGGAAACAAAATATGCTCAAACTTCTGTTTTAAGGATTCTTTTGATTCACTTCCCCATTTTCTTACCTTGTTTTTTGAAGGTGGAAACCTTCAGAAGAAGAAAGTGCCTGTTGAGCTGAGATTAATTTTTACCACAAAATACTTAATTTCTGGGTGTATCCTGGTGGGTTTAGGGGCAGATCAATGAAAGTCATAGCCATCAGCCTGAACATGCAGGCCTCAGGGGTTCATTTAAGGTTCACATGTAGGCTCATTCACTCGTGTGTGTTCTGCTGCAATCAAATCAGCCAAGTCAGCTCAGCAGCAACAGGAAAATTCTGCCACGATTCCCTTAGACCCCTAGACCCTAGCAACATGACTACAAACAGCCCCATGTACAAATGCTGGCTAGAACCTTTGAAAATCTGGATTCGTGCCACTTCTCCAGCTCTTTCATCTCTTTGGCCAAGAAATGACACATTTCCCTGACTTTATTTTCCAGGGCTGAGCTTGGCAGCGCCATTTGACCAAATCTACTCGGGGCTGTGGGGCTACAACAGCTCCCTGTCCTGCGCTGCCATCGGGGGCATGTTCCTGGCTCTCACCTGGCAGACACACCTCCTGGCCATGGCCTGCGGTAGGTACCTGGCAGGTTTCCACCTCCCCTTGAGGTGAGACAGGATGCCTTTGCAGCAGAGGTGGGCTGCAGCCAGATGGGCACTCCAGGCGGGAAGGCAGATGGATTTAGGTGAGGCTGACGAGTGGTGGGGCTGGGTGCTGGAGCCACGGCTTTAACACACTCTGTGCTTTCATTTTTGGCCAAGGGTTGTGTTTGAAGAAAGAGCTGTGATCAGTGGACACGTGTTAACTGAGGTCTTTGAAATCAGATGCTTTGTTTTTTGAGTCATTCGCTGTGTTTGTTCGCTCATTGCTGGATGAATCATGAGGGTTTTTTTCCAGCCACGGATACCAGCTCAAATTCCTTCTTTGAAGAAGGACATGCCTAATCTTTGAGAAGAGTGAAGCTCTGCTCTAGTTAGACAGCACACACTCCCCATTCTCTTGAAATGGATCAAAGGCATGAGCTAGGCAACGCAGCAGGATTGAAGAATTATTTATAAGGCAATTCCATATGAAATTTCAATATCAGAGTGAGCTGGGAGTGAAACTATTGCTCATTCAGTGCTCATATAAGAGAGATTTAGCTCTGTATGTCATTGACCCACCTTCAAGCCCTGGAGGCAGGACAGATGAGAGTAGAAGGGTTATTTTCCTATTTAACCCCATCCATCAAGCTACATACTTTCCGTGTCAGTGCATTTTTCAAAAGCCCATGATACCATTGCACATTTTTCATCACTCCAGTTTTGTTTGTTGGTCTGTTTTTGTTTGTTTGTTTTGCCCCTCCCATAAGCTCCAGGCTGGAGGGGACACAGGACGGGGTTTAGCAGGGTACTGCCCAGACAGGGTGATAATCATTGGCTGAGCTACCCAAGGCAGAAGGAGAGATGTTTGTCATCGCTGTTCTACTCCATGAGAAACTGAACTCACCAGGAACTGCCTTTCTTTTCCACAGCTCTCTTCAGTGCCTACCTGGGAGCAGCAGTGACCCACATGTTGTCTGTGGTAAGTAGTGTATCAGCTAAGGGCTGATTTCCCTGGCTTGTCAGAAAAAAACACCAAGATGTGGAGGAAAAATTCAGCCAAAGGCAGAAACAGTCTGGAAGAGGGGTTACTATCTGCCCAGGTGGTTGGTGTGATTCCCACTGGAAGTAGTGACTTGGAATTATCACTTGCCACTTTCCATCCTCAGAGTTCACATAAACTTCCACAGCTCAGCTCTAGGAACTTATGAGATCACAGAATCATGGAATGGTTTGGGTTGGAAGGTACCTTAAAACTCATCAAATTCCACCCCCTGCCATGTTCAGGGACACCTTCCATTATCCCAGGCTGCTCCAAGCCTCATCTATCCTTGGACACTTCCAGGAATGAGGCAGCCACAGCTTCTCTGGGCACCCTGTGCCAGGCCCTCACCACCATCACAGGGAAGAATTCCTTCTCCATATCCCATCTAACCCTGCCCTCTGTCAGAGGAAAGCCATTCCCCCTTATTCTGTCTAGGCCCCTCTCCAGCTCTCCTGGACCTGCTTTAGACACAGGCTGCTTGAATATCTCCCCTCTTTCAGATATTTACTTCATGCCTGAAGCAATTGGAAAAAGTACCCTACACATGTTAAATTAACATTGAATTTGGGTTAACTTCTTTTCTCAGTTGCCAAAAGTCAGTCAGTACCACAGCCCAGGGAAAAGCTGAATGTTTCTGGTATCTGCTCTCCTGTCTCATTGTCACCCTCTCCTACCTCATGCCCACCCAAGAAACCTTCCCCACAGCAGATGAGGCAGCCCTCTCACCAGAGCTGGCAGATGTTTCAGGCTGATCCACAATGTCAAGACATCATAAAGAAACCCAGCCTCCCTAAGGAAAAGCTCCATGCAAAACCGAGTCCAGACTTCCTGCAGAAGCCTTGTTCCAAAGTGTGTGGCTCTGGGTCTTACTCTAATAAAAGAAAGACACGTAGTAAATGGGTGGTTTGTTATTTTTCTTTGCAGTTTGGGGTGCCACCTGGAACCTGGCCTTTTTGCCTGTCGGCGCTGACCTTCCTGCTGATGACCACAAACCACTCTGCGATCTGCAGGCTGCCACTCTCCAAAGTCACCTACCCAGAAGCCAACAGAGCTTATTATCTGATGGTGAAGAAACACGAGACGTCCTGCTGTGAGGCATAGAGACCCAACAAGAGAGAAACTCAGCTCATTTTAAGGCAGGGGCACGAGGTTTTTGCCCGACAGACTGTGATTTGTGTGCTACAATGTCCAACGCCACCCTCTGTGTGGAGAGACTTTTCCCACCACATCTGTTTGTTCTATTAAGAAGATTTCTATTAGGTAGGACTGGGCTGTGCTGGAAGGACCATTCCCCAATATCAACCTGTTATGATTTTAAAGCACACAGGTCTGAAAAGACACTTGAATTATAAGTAATGGGAAAATTACTTATAAGCTGAAAAGAAAAATCTCTCTCTGAAATTGAAGACATCAAAATCAGAGGTAAAGAAATAAAGAGCATCTTTCAGCATATGTGGGGACTTCAAACTAATGGCTAAACATCTTATGACAGCAACAGGAGGCATCTTAGAGAGTTCCACTGTAGCAGAGAAATTGAATAAACAGCACTCCTTGCCAAGTAGAAAATAGGTTGTGAAGAATTCTACCTGGAAGACCTTTCAAACACCATGGAGAGAGATGTTCGTTAGCAATCAACAAATATAAGATAGACATGATTTTTGTGATTTTTGTGTTTGTCTCATGATTTCTTTTAGTATTTGAATTTGGTGATGGGTTAGCAAAGGAGGGGACAGCAAGAAAGTCATTGCTGTCCCTTTCCTATGCAATAAAAGGGCTCTGTTCAGTCAGTGCACAAAAAGAACTAATTTGAGCTGATCTTCTGAACTCCTCTCCTTACACTGTCCCACTCAGACCAGGAATATCAAACAGCAAAATGCTGCAATGTCCCAGCCTGCTGCTGAAGCTCAGGAGGCTCAGGGGGCACTTGTGGCTCTGCACAGCTCCTGACAGGAGGGGACAGCCGGGGGACAGCTCCAAGGGAACAGGGACAGGAGGAGAGGAAATGGCCTCAAATTGTGCCAGGGGAGGTTTAAATTGGATTGGATTATTTGGGATAATATCTTTGTAGAAATGGTTATCAAGCCTAGGAAGAGGCTGTTTGGGGCAGCGGTGGCATCCCCATCCCTGGAGGGTTTTAAAGGCCTGGTGGCACATGGGGACATGGGTCAGTGGTGGCCTTGGCAATAACTCTGTGATTGTGTGATTCTGTGGAGCTGCTGCTCTGCCATCCCTCTCTGCCCCACAGTGGGAAGGGGACATTTGGGGTCAGCCCAGCAGAGCTCTGCAGGACACCAGCCGTGAGCCTCCTCTGCCCAGGCTCCCAGGGTGTGCAGGTAGGGAAGAGGGAAGCTGTCCTTGCACCCAGCAGTGGGGATCACCTCGACAGGCGTTAACTCAGCCACCCTTCTGCCTGGCTCACTGACATACTCTGTCTGATGCTGAAGCTCATATCTTCACCAAAAATATTCCATGTGCTCGGGTCCTTCAGCTGACAGGAGCATACGTGCATTGATGTCACACCAGGAAAAGCAAACCAAAACCTGTTCTCCTTGTAGCAGATGAAATAAAATCTAGCATGATTTTTGAGTTTGGGAAGTGGGGAAAAAAAAGACCCCAAACCATGTATTTTTGCAAACATCATAAAGACCTGAGTGTAAAATATTTGTGATGAACTGTTGGCAGTATCTTCTGGTGAAGTTTTAGGTTTTCAGATGTTCAACAGTATTCCTGTATGACTGACTCCCACTTGTAAAATGTAGCATTTCCATGATTTGCTTAATAAATAACTACATAACGTTCTGTGGAGTTAATTTCTAAAACAAACATTCATACTTTCTTGAGTTTGGTATAAGTTTCTCTCTTTTTATTATCATTAAGTTCTTCCAAAGATAGGTTACCTCTTAAACAACTAGTGTAGAAGACACTGGAAAATAAAATTTTTTAATGAGTGTGTGGGGGATGCATAGGAAACTTTTGAATTCTGCTCTTTGTGCTTATCACAGAATCATGGAATCACAAAATTGTTTGGGTTAAAGGGTCCTTGTTCTATCCCTCCTGCCATGGGCAGGGACACCTTCCACTATCCCAGGTTGCTCAGGCCCCATCCAGCCTGGCCTTGGACACTTCTAGGGATCCAGGGGCAGCCACAGCTACTCTGGGAAATTGGTGCCAGGGCCTGCCCACCCTCATAGCCAGGAATTCCTTCCCAATATCCCTTCTGTCCCTGTCCTCTGGCAGTGTAAGCCCCTGTCATTCCCCCTGTCCTGCCACCCAAGACTTAGCCAAAACCCTCCTCCAGCTCTCCTGAAGTCATTTTAGGCACTCAAAGGGGCTCAAAGTCCTCCTCAGAGCCTTCTCCAGGATGAACAGCCCCAGCTCTCTCTGTCCTTTGGGATTTGCAGCATCAAACCCCCTTAAACCTGCAAGTGCAAAGCCTGGCTCCATACAGGAGGCACAAACAGCCCAAGGCACAGCACTGGGTCAACACAGCTACAGAAACCTCCTCAAAACCAGGAGTGGTTCATTCCTAGGGAAGATGCTGGACAGGCCCCCAGCCTGGGGCTAGATGAGGTCATGTTCGTCTAGAATATTCCTGGAGCAGTCTAGAATATTCCTTGAGCAGGCACAGAGGGCCATGAAAATGCCCTGGGGTTTGGAGCTCCTCTGCTTTGGAGCCAGGCTGGGAGAGCTGGAAGTGTTCACCTGGAGAAGACAAGGCTCTGGGGAGATCTTTTTCGTGGCCTCTCAGTACTTAAAGGTCTCTTTAAGAAAAATGTGGACAAACTTTTTATCAGGGCCCATTGAGATGGGAAAAGGGTTGATGGCTTTAAACTAAAAAAGGATCTATTCTGACCAGATGAAAAGAAGAAATTTTTCATGGGTAGGGTGGTGAGGCACTGGATCACTGCCCAGAGATATGGAAAAATCAAGATCCAGCTGGGCAGGTCTCTGAGCCACTTGGTGCAGTGCAAGATGTCCCTGCCCATTGCAGGGGGTTGGACTGATGACATTCAGGTGTCCAACACAACCCAAAGCATTCCCTGGTTCTGTGATTTATCAAACTGTACTGTAAAAGGGTATTTTAATGTCTGAACTGAGATCTCCCCACCCAGGACCTCGAGTGCCCCAGAGAGGCAAACCAAGAGGCTGCTTTCACCCTTGTGCCAAAATATGCACACGAGCAAGAGAACACAATTTATGTCCAGTGCAAATCAGCAGATTTCCTCTGACTGGTGCTATTCAGCCTGCTGTTGCTGAGCAACAGGGACATTTTGGCAGTACCATAAAGAAATCATACACACAGAACCAAAAAACAACAAAAGATGAAGGCTATGTCCCAGCCATTTAGAAAGATTTTGCACATCATTCAGAATTAATTCTACATTTCACACTATCCAGTGAATTTATTCTTCCCATCACCTCTCAGGAAATAACAGCTATTTGGAAATTTGACATGTAAGTCAGTCAGAACATGCATATTATGTTTTTTCCCATTATCGTTCAAAACGCTGTCTTTGCTAACAGAACTAATTTATCTTATTACTGAAACTGGGGGTTTTTTGGTGTTTTGGGTGGTTTTTTGTTTGGTTGGTGGTTTTTTTTTTGTTTTTTTGGTTTTTGGGGGGGTGGGTTTTTTGGGAGGTTTTTGGTGGTTTTTTTTTGGTCTTGACATCAGGTAAATACTATTCAGATCTTCCTTCTTCTTCAAGTATTCTTTTTTTGGTGTTGTTTCTGCTACACAGGTGATACCAGACTCATAGGAAACATACTGAGCAGAAATTTTGGGGTATTTTCCTGGACTACCTCCCTCCCGGTGCCAGCAAAGAGATGTCATTGTGTTTGCAGTTCTGCCAAGAAATACTTATATAAATAAAATAAGTAAATACTATTAAAAGTAATACATGGTGGAGAAATTAATAAAAACCAAATAAACAAACAAAAACATAAATTAAAAAGTAAAGTTTAAAAAAACCCTAACTACTGGGAAACATCTGCTGGGAGTCACATTTTACCCAAAAGTCTAACTCAAATGAACTGCCTGACTGCCACTTCCTAAGCTGCTCTCATTGATGATATCTGATGTGCATAATTCTCCCCAAGACTCCAGTTTCATGTCAAGTGCTCAAATCTGGGGAAATGCAACAATGCAATGTCCTTTATCTGATCCTCCCAGCCTGCTGCAGGTTCTGTTTGGTTTTACTGGGCTGCACATGAAATATAAACAGTATAAAGAATGCTGGTGTTGATAATTATCTAATCTTTTGAATCTTGACACTAAGTGAGAAGGAATTTACACAGAATTTGGCCACAGCTGGGCATAATTCACCTGCCAAGAAAGATGCTACCCACGAGGAAGCAGGACTGTGCATTGAAAAGATTATTCTCAATTATTTCTTGATTGTTTCCCTCTCCCTCATTCACTGCATGACAGGTGAATTGTTGGGCACAAATTAACATCTTTCTGCAGTTTCTCTTTGTCTTGCCATGGAAAACTGCCTTCAGGTAGTAAGGCCTATTTTGTTACCAGCAGCTGATCTTTTTCCAGATTTGGAATGAGATGAGGAAACTGCACAACTCTCAAAGCAAATACACCTCGATGACTTAGGGCCCACACTCTCCATGTTCTCAGAGGCACAGATAGACCATGGCAATTAATTTCACATACATTAAAACAGAAACTGTTTAAACAGGAGTTGGAGGCCTTAATATTTCAGGGATATGGGTCAGAAGGATCATTTTAGGTCTCCAAAAGTGCTTTACTTGCAAAGGGGCTGTGAAGGTTGAGTTACTTACCTTGAGATTGAGGCCTGCTATCTTGCTATTACATTCCATGCACAGCAGAATCATAAAACAGAATCACAGAATGTTAAGGTTGGAAAATATCATTGAGTTCCCCCCAGCACTGACAAGGCCACCACTGGCCCATATCCCCAAATTCCACATCCACACAGCTTTTAAATCCCTCCAGAGATGGGGTCTCCACCACTGCTCTGGGCAGGACCAGCCAGGGCTGGAAACTCTTTGAATTAATTAATTTTTCCTTAATATTCAACCTAAACCTCCCCTGGTACATCTTGAGGTTGTTTCATCAAAGCAAAATTTAAAAAGAAAAAAAAAACTCAGAATGTTCACCATTTAGGTTGGAACATACCTGTAAGATCACTGGCATTAGGATTTCCCATAACAAATTCAAACTCTTAGAAGGGAGCAACAAAATCAGTCCTGTGAACAAACAGAAGCACCTGTGAGGGAAATCACAGCCCAGTTGTATTTGGAACACTGGAGCAATTGTTTTTATTTTTAGGGCCAGTGATGTCATCAACAGTATTTTTTTCAGTAAAATAAGACTACATATGTGCAGTTGCAAAAATGGAAGTTCAAACAGTTTTTTAGAAAGTCTGTATTTTTTTTTCCTTTTACCACTCATGATAATATATAGATTAGAAGAAAACCAATAGAAGCCATGGTCTTAGGAAACTGACTAACTACAAATCCCTTCATTTTAGATTAAACATTCTTGGATTGGTCATCAGTTTAATCGGATAAAGCTGGGATCAGTGGGAGGTTAAGGATCAGATTTGCTAACGAGAACACTTAGAGAAATAATTCTAGGAAAAGCGTGCCCCTGGAATGGTGCACTGGGAAGGAAAAGAAAGAACTATTTCAAGTGGAATTTTCCAGCAAACCGTCCTGGTGCCTCAGTCACAAAGTGGCTACAAAACTCATGGTAGTGTACAATTTTGGTGGGGGAGAGTGTGACACTGTAGGAAAGTGCCAGTGCAGAGGAGGCACGGAGATGCTGCCAGGGCTGGAGCCCCTCTGCTCTGGAGCCAGCCTGGCACAGCTGGGGCTGCTCCCCTGCACAAGAGAAGGCTGCAGGGACACCTGAGAGCCCCTGCCAGGGCCTGCAGGGGCTCCAGGAGAGCTGCCCAGGCACTGGGGACAAGGCCTGCAGGGACAGCACACAGGCCATGGCTGCACTGCCACAGGGCAGGCACAGATTTTGGGATGTTGGGCAGGAATTGGTGGCTGGGAGGGTGGGCAGGCCCTGGCCCAGGGTGCCCAGAGCAGCTGTGGCTGCCCCTGGATCCCTGGCAGTGTTCAGACCTTATGAGGATCCAGGATGCTATCTCCCATTGGATTCACTCCATCATAACCCAACACATCACTTATCTCCAACTCTCCTTTCTCTAAACTGTGTGGGTGACTCAGCCCTGCCCACGTACAAAATACCTTAGAACACAAACTCTCCCTCCCCAGAGAGAGAAATACTCAACAGCAGGCGTCCTGTGGTGGTGGCTTAGCAACCAGAGGCTGCCTTAGAACACAAACTCTCCTTCCCCAGAGAGAGAAATACCACTCAACAGCAGGCGTCCTGTGGTGGTGGCTTAGCAACCAGAGGCTGCTCTGTGTAGCTGTTCTGCCAGGCACCATGAGCAGTGAGCAAGCTTGCCACACCAAAAAAAAAAACCAGTTTTGTCCACAGAACAAACAAATCACCTGAGGGATACTGAATTTCTGTTCTTTGCCCCAAGATACACCTCCTGTTTTTGTCTGTCCCATCATGAATGGCTCTTTGAGCCATCACTCCCTTTTCCATTTCCCCAGTCCTGGATTGCTCACAGTGCATTGGTGGTGGTGCACATGGTCACCAACCCCTCTGGGAAAGAATTCTGACTTCTCCACACCCCTAAACATTACAAATCCACTAATCCTTGACATTCTTTACCCACAACACCTCCAGTTTCTCCCAGAGCTTATCCAGTGTCTCCTTGCACCCACATTCCTTCACTGTCCATCTGCAGTCATCCATGGGCAGGACCCTCACTGGGGCTCACCCCAGCCCAGCTGCCCTCAGCAGCTCCTTGGAAAGTACACACCATCCATTTCCCTCCTGAAAAAAACCCTAAAGACACAGAATTCCATTTCTGTGGGATGCAGAATGATAAAAATCATGTAACCTGACTAAAGGCTCCACAGCTCCAATGACTTGCTTCATCCAGGTGCAGGATCAACATCAGGGATCTGGGAAATCAACAAAACCATCACTGAGGCCTTCAGAAAGGGCAGATTATGTGTGATTTGACCACCTTTCAACCTCATGATAGAGAAGACACTTTTAGATTACAATAATTTTACTGGAAAATGCAAAAACAAACAAACAAACCAAAAAAACAGATTCAAGAAAAAAAGTATTCACATAGCAGTGCAACAGAAGACCAAAACATAATGGGGTTTTAAATAAGAGAGCACAAGATTACACATAGCCAAAACATAAATGGTACAGCTTTGGGATTAATTTGCCATGTTATGGTTTTATTTCACTAAGCGTGAATGCTGATTCAAGGCAGAGAAAGAAGATAGAATAGGGCAAATTTGAAAGGGCAAATTCCCCTAAAATGCAAAATGAGAGATGTTTGGCATGGCGTCAAGTAGTTGAGGGAGTTGCAGATGTGCTGAGGGACAGTGAGGGGGCTGTCACAGAAATTAGTGACATCTAACATCTAATGTCCTGCTTCAGACACAGGCTGAGTGAGACTGAGACATCTACCCACTGAATATCAAAGGCTTTTTTCACTATCACAGACGAGTTAATTTTTTTTCATATTTTGCCTACAGTGGAAATCCCAGAAGAACACTTTCCCTGACTTGTACTCCTGAAAGCAGAACTTGTCTCTCATCCTCAGCACCAGCAGGTGCCAAAAGAGGAATTAGACACAAGGGGTGCAATCTGCACAGCTCCAGCCTAAACTCTGCTGAGACTTTTTGGGATGGTCCTTCACAGTAAGTCAAGCCATTTTCATTTCCCAGTGCTGGAAATCTCAGCTGTAAGCACGTCACTGTCTCCCAGGGTGGGAATTCTGCAGGGAACACATCAGGCTTACACACACCATCCAGGCAAAACCAGTGCCACCCTTCAAGCTAGAGCATGTGGCAGGCCAGGGGATTCTGAATCCCAAACAGCTGAGGAGGAATGTCCACAAGAATGCCATGCAGGAAAGTCACATTGTCCATACAACAATGCTTCTCCCAGAGGAGCCTGCTAACTTGTATGCTGCAGGTTTAGGTAATAAATCTAAGGAGGCAACAGAAGCCCCATTTGTGATGTGACTGATAATCATGCCAGCAATTTTTGCACATTCCTTTGTTCCATTTTCCTCCCAAAGAATGATGGCTGTGTGTAAGACTTGCAGAAATACATGATTTTAGATGAAGCTGTGAGAAAGCAACAGAAGAAAAGCACCCAAACAGCCTGGCTTAGACACGTGGGGCTGTTCCAGGGCTCCTCATGCACACATAACCAGATTTCCCACTGGTCACAGGAGGGGTAACCACAAACCAGGACTGGAGAAGACAGCTGCCTACAGGCATGTTACAAATCCATCCAAGATTTAAGTTCTCCTGGGAACTTATCCAAAAGCATTCGGAAGATAACTCGGAATTGTTTATATACTCAGGGAGAAAGGGCAAAACCCTGACTGTTCAAAATAACTGAACCTGACAGACAAATGAGCAATTGTACCTCAGAGGATGTACATGTCTGCTCTTCCTCTCATTGCTAAATCATGGGCTAATCTTTCCACCGTGTGATTATCTGTAACAAAACAATGCTCTTTGTCTATAAGAAATTGGCTCTGTTTCATCAACATAGGTTTAATCAGAAATTCTCTCTATGACAAACTGGCACAGGGTGCCCAGAGCAGCTGTGGCTGTCCCTGGATCCCTGGCAGTGTCCAAGGCCAGGCTGGATGGGGTTTGGAGCAGCCTGGGACAGTGGAAGGTGTCCCTGCCCATGGCAGGGGCTGGGACTGGATGAGCTTTAAAGGTCCTTTCTAAACCAAACTATTTTATGGTGCTATGACCTGCATTCCACTATTTCCAAGCCTGCCTGTGGATGGCCTTAGTCATCCCCACAGAAAGAGAAACCTCCTTTCCACCTTACATGCTGGGAACTGCAACATGGGCACTCCAGGGCCACATGTTTTTAACCCTTTACATGTTTAGGGACACGCTACAAACACTTCAAGCTGCAGAGTGAATTTCAAACACCCCAAGGTAAGCCCAGACCCTGCCCAGTGGATTGTGGAAAGCCCAGGAAGAGCTTTCCTCCAGGGACTGCAGAGCTTGGTGAACTGCCCTGAGATCTCTGAGGATGTCACATGAGAAGCAGAGCTTTGTGAGAAACCGCCTGCCCTGGCTGCCAAGAAGTGCCATTAACTGCTCTCTCCATCCATCATGTCCACTCCCAACCAGCACAGTCCCTTCGCCACCTGCTTCACCTGACCTCAGCTCAGCCCACCCGTGCTTTATCTGCCCTGCAGCCTGGCCAGGTTTCATTGTGCTGATGCCCTGGCTCCATCCCACCCCACTGTGCTTTAAGGCAGTCTCCTCACAAAGGTCACAACCCATAAAGGGGGCTCAGGGCTGGAGAGAAGAGGAATGACTGTATGGAAGTGGCAGGCAGCAATCTCTGCAGGGACAGGACCCAGGGAATGGCTGGAGCTCTTCCAGGGGAGGGTTAGATGGGATATCAGGGAAAGGGTGCTGGGCATTGCCCAGGCTCCCCAGGGAATGGGCACAGCCCTGAGGCTGCCAGAGCTCCAGGAGGGTTTGGGCAATGATCTCAAGCACAGGGTGGGATTGTTGGGGTGTCTGTGCAGGGCTGTGAGCTGGACTCCATGATCCCGTGGGTCCCTCCCAGCACAGGATGTTCTATGAAATACCCTCATGCAAGGGTCCCTCCTGCCCTCAGCTCCGTGGCTCTGCTGTTCTCTGATGCTGCAGCATCACCTCTCCAAGCCCAGGCTGCACCTCTCCTCCACCCCACCCTGCCACCACGCTTCCTCAGCTTCTCTCACTCTGCCACGCTGTGCCAAGCATCTTCCCTGCCCTGGGGAAGCTTCCCTTTCCAACCCTGCCTGGACAGGAACGCCGGGCTTCCAGCAAGGCCCTGCCAGGGAGCCAGCAGCAACGTGCAGGCAGGGCTGTGAGCAGGGAATGTAAATTGAGGAATGTAAATTATCTATTGTTTGCTCCAACCCGCATGAGGCAGAGAGTTGATATGAACAATGCACTCCCCACAGCACCTCTCCTCCGCCTTATCAGCCCCTGATCTTAATCCCAGGAGTCAATGCCATCATCAATCACTGTTAATGAGAGCGAGCTCCCCCAGGCAGGGGCCTTATCTCACTCTCTATCTCCAGAGCCACATGAGGTTATGTCAGTCTTGCAATTAAGTAAAGGTTACACTGGCCTGAAAGGGTTAGCACTGGCTTTTTTGGGAACGCTGCTGTGCTATCAGAGACCAGAGGAAGCAAAAGCAAAAAGGAAAGTGGTCCTCAAACTGAAAGAGAGGTTTAGACTAGATATTAGGAAAAAATTCTTCCCTGTGAGGGTGGTGAGGTACTGACTGACACAGGGTGCCCAGTGAAGCTGCAGCCATCCCATCCCTGGAAGTGCCCAAGGCCAGGCTGGACAGGGCTTGGAGCAACCTGGCACAGTGGAAGGTGTCCCTGTCTATGGCAGGGAGGTTGAAACTAGGTGATCTTTAAGGTCCCTTCTAACCCAATCCACTCTATGATTCTATACATTCCTTTACATGCTACAGTTCACAGGTTATTTCCATTTTTGGTACTTTCTGATCCAGCAGACCTCAGCACCAACAGCACAAAACCAGCAAGTTTTGGACATTTACACACATTTTGCCACCTATTGCCACTAAATGTTCCATTCTCTACTAGAAATGTTTCCTGAGGTTAAGGTAAAGAGTAAACACAGGGACAGTAACCCTGATTCTGCATTTCTGTGATTTTGACGTAGTAAATCCTCTGCAGCCCTGCTGCCTGCATCAGTCAGAAAACCACACCCACAGAGAAAAACAAACTCTAACAACTCCAATGAAAGTTGAACTGGAAAAAAAAAAGCCCACCACCAAACTGCTTTCTGGAGAACCTCTGCCACAAGGCAAAAATTACTCCTTCTCTTGCAGATCACTCCATCAGGGCAAGGGAAGTTGCTGCCTTCATCTCTCTCATCTAATTCCTGTCCCAGCTAGAAAGGAGCTGATCTTGCACTGACAGGCTCTGCCAAGAACTCAAGTCAAGGTCTCCTGCTCCAACAGCAGTTCAGAGCACTGCTTGCTCCTCATCCAGGTCGTGTGCTACCTACAAAAATTATTTGTTATGGTCTCCTTAAAGGCACAAGTACCTAAAATGCCATTAAAACACTCTTGCCTCTGCCTATAACTCAGCTGCAGATTTAACAGCAGCACAGACAATCCTGGGACAATCAGGTCAAGGCTGTCAGTGAATATTGCCTCTGGACACAGTTCCTGGGGAAGAGTGATCACCCAGCCCTGCCTCATTTATTATCTCCACAGCTTGGCTTCAGGTCTGCAGCTCTCCCCCAACCCTGGCCCAGTGCAGGGGCTGTGGAAGCTGTGCCTCCCCTGACATGGTAACGCAGCACCCAGGTCAAATCCAAGGTCTGGAATTCAGTTCAGGAGAAAATGGATGAAAACCCTCTATGCTATGCTAAAAATTACATAGCAGAACAGATCAGCAGATGCAGTGGTATCTTCTGGACTTTATTAGTTTCAAACTCAAGCTGGGCCATATTTAAGAGTAGAGGTGATCGTGAGGTGCCCTTGCAAGGTGAGAAACCTGTGGATGATGCTTAGAACCTGTGGATGATGCTGAGGAGCAGTCAAAGCATTTCTGGAGGTAATGCCAAGTGGAGAAATTCAGCTGAAGTTCAACAGCAAGGGGAAATGGCTAAACAGTCCAGGTTTGGCCATTTGGTTAACAGACCTAGGTGCCAAAAAAAAAAAAAAAAGCCACAAAACCCAACAAAAAATATACAAACAAAAAAATCAAATAAGCAAAAGCCATGACAGCATTCTGGTTAAACTTTGCATTTAAATCAGTGAAAACACACAGGCTAGCAGAGCTTAGGAAGGACAAAGGACAAGAGGATAGAACATTTCTCAGAGAAGATGCCACAATAAATGCCACTCTAAAGGGCACAGGATCTCAGGCAAGGCAGGATGTGGGTGGGTGAGTGACAGCAGGAGGTGCAGAGTTATTCCACAGAGGCACATCCTAGGGGTGTGCCACATTCATTACCGCAGATCTCATTCTGAGTGCTTTTGAATCTGTTTGGAACCTGTGAAGTGAGGCAGCAAAGCTCAGATCATGGATCAGACCCACCCTTCCCTGGCCAAGAGTGCTCTGTCAAGGGAAAGTTCGGATTGTGCTTCAGATACTGTGAGGCCTGGTGGGAAAAAACAGCCCACACTCCTTCCCAAAGGAGAGCAGCTCTCATCCCAGAGAAGGGCTATGAAATCTACAACTAGAGGAGCACAAATCTCTTAAATCACCAGCTGTGCCCATTCAGCAGGGAGAGACACAGCACATAAATCTCCAAAGGCTCACTTTCAGTAGGAAGGGTGGGCAGGAACCTCTGCTCTGGTGGCACTTCAAGTGCCTTTGATCAGACACGTCATTTGGATTAGCCTAAAGGGATGTGTGGTGTCTCTGCCCTGCCAGCTGGCTCAGGCTAACCCCAGCATCACACAGAGACCAGGCCAGACCCTCTGTGCTTGTTTGGGTGGCAGAATGGCCAGACCAGGAGAGGACACTCAGTCCTGGTGAGCTGGCATGGCTCTGAGGAGGGCTGGCAGTCCTAAAACGCTCCACAGCTGTCATTTAGCAAGCTGATACAGATGCCCTGTGAGTCAGAGGTCTCTTGGGGCTCCTGCAGTGAGTGGCCACGTCAGCACAGAGCTGTGGTTGTTGGCTGGGCTTGGCACCAGGACCAGCCTGGAGGAGGGAGCACCAGCACTCTCCTGGCCCCAGGATCATCCCCTTAATGGCTCTGACCTGCCTTGGCAGGGGCAGAGCAGAGAGCAGCACTGCTCTGCCTGTCTCTCAAGATCTCCTCTGGTCAGGTTGGGAAGATCCCGAGGTGTGTCTCTATTAAAAGCCTCCTTTCCCCAACTCAGCAACCGAAGAAAAAGTCGAGAAGGCTTCGGTTGTCATCCTCAAGGTTGTTTATTATTTCTTTGTCTCAAACATTTTCTGTCTGGCCTGCCAAGGTCTGTTCTGCAGGTCAGTTCAAGGCACACCCACCACGTCTCAGGCTGGTGCTATCTTTCATAATAAAAACTATGTATACTATGTTTACAGTTATTTTCCAACACCTATCACCTATGTTAGACAGTGACTTTCTACTCTAAACCAATCTGTGAATGCCAACATCATCCTGAACATGGATGCCAGGGAGTAGAAAGAAGAAGGAGAGGGCATGCCAAATCCCTCCATCTTGGAACCCCATGTACAGAATTCCAAACCCCCCTGTACCATGCTCCAAAATTGTTCCCTTCACCCTGTGATTGCTACTACTATGCTACTTAAACTTCTGTGACCTGTAATTCTTCATATAAAGTCGGTAATTTGCTCCATGAATTGAGATAGAATTTCCAGTGTCTTTGGCTTCCTGCCAGGGCTTTGAGCCATGCAGGGCATCCAGAGGGATGTCCTGGGTTCCAACACCTGTCTGCAGCTGTGCCACAGTCAGAGCAGGGCACAGGGTGAGAGCAGGCAGCAGCAGGGGCAGAAGGGCATGAGTTTGGGAGATCAGAGCAGCTCATGCACCGCAATGGATGTGACTACATCCAGCTACACCAACAGCTTGGAGAGAGACACTTCCTTTGCCTTTTTCCACTGCCACGCACTGCCCATAACACGAGCTGTTTTTCATGCAGTAATTGCCCACTAGGTGCAAATTACCCAATTATACACTTAATTTGCTTTGGCTGATGCTCACCAGAGGCAACAAGGGTTCACCAGCACCCCTGCTCCAGCTCCATCAGCCTGCCAGCACAGCTTTGGTGATGGAGCAGCCCCACACTTGGAGCCATGGAATGGCAGGCAGAAGAACTCCCCAGGGCAGGAGCATTGCTGAGGGGCTGAGCAGACACACAGGTAAGAGACTGAACCTGTAGAATTTCAAGCCAGATCAGCAGGAGCTTGAGGCACTGGTGACAGTGTTCTGCAGCAACACCCAAAGCCAGCAAACAGGATCAGTGTCACCAACAATAATGGTGCCTGCATTTTACACCCTCCATCCCTTTCTACTTTCTCTGCTCTGTAGGTTCACCCATAATTTTTTTTCTGCCTCTTTCTTGGTGAGGATGAGGTGGACACAGAGGGGAGATGGGCAGCCCACAGCAGCTTCACAAAAAGGGAAGCATGTCTCCACTTTCTGCTGCTGACAGGGA
Organism: Passer montanus; assembly: GCF_014805655.1. NCBI lineage: Eukaryota > Metazoa > Chordata > Aves > Passeriformes > Passeridae > Passer > Passer montanus. The sequence goes on from NW_024373923.1 coordinate 715,523, forward strand.
CCAGACAGAGGGAAAACCCCTCTGTCCTCCCAGCGTCACTCCCCAGGACTTCACAGAGCCAGTCCCTGCAGGGAAGAGAGCCAGATGTGACAAAACACGAGGATTTGCTTTGAATGTGTGCAGGCTGGCACTCTCAGAGGACCAGGAGCACACATGATGCTGAAATAATTGAAGTAGAAAACCTTGGAGCTGAAACTAAGACCTGAAGGAAGGGAGGTGGAGCAGCTGTCTTCTCTCTGGTCAGTGAATAAGTGGGTGAATTGTCAGCACAGGTGCAGCTACACAAATAACTCTTTGCTTCAGTCCTCAGTGACAAACCTGGGAGCAGGAGGGATGAGCTCTGCCGTGCTCATCTCCAGCCACACGTTGAAATTGGGTGCAGATCATCACCACCCAACCACAGAGCCATGGAACTATTGAGGCTGAAAAGCCCTCTGAAACCATCCAGTTCATCACAAAACACAGCAGGAATTTCTTAGGGAGGCAGGAGAAATGTCACTATTTGCAGCCTTTAAATTTAGTAGCATAAATATGGATGGCATCCTCGTTTTGGTATTGGACCAGAAGCAGGCTTCCATACTGAAATCTTACATACTACTGAAGCACAGACCAGAGAAAAAAGGTCACAGAGTCTGTGAATCATCATAGCCATGGATGATTTTGTTTACAAAAATTTTTGGCTGATTTAACTGTAAATCTTTCCAGCTATATGTTACCAACTCTGTATTTTAAACACTAAAATGTTTCATTCCAACAGCCATGGTCCAAGAAGAAAATCAGTCCACAGATAAAACTCAAAGGATTTGTAGTTCTGCTCTGATTTACCAGATATTTTTCTAGGAGATGCTGCAGTAAAACATTAAAGAGGAAGAGGATCATACTGGTGTTAACTGCAGCTTTTCTTTACATGAATCATTTATGCTTCACTGTAACAAGATGTTTTCAACATGGATTTCACTTTAATCTTTTACTTCAATCCACTGAGTCCCACTGTGCCACGAGTGGTGAAAGGCTTAAAAAGAGTCACACCACCAAAAACTTCACATCACAAATAGATGAAATCTAACTGCACATAGGGGAAGAAGGGGGAGGGACACAGAGAAGGCACAAATCACAGATGTGGTAGGGATTACAGGTCTCTTACTTGCTGCTTCCACCACCCTCACCCTCGGGTTTCTCAGCTGCTGCTGGCATGAATTATGTTTAACAGCTACTAAGGATTCAAAGAGATTCAAAGCAATCAGACCACTGGTCCTGATGCTCCCGCTCAAGGATGAGGGGACAGGACAGGGATCTAAGCGGGTATTTGAAAAATTAACACCCTTGGCTGTGTGGCAACAGGTCCAAACAACCCTGAATAAGAGCTGGGTATTCTCAGAGCCTCCTCCAAAAAGCCTGGGGAAGAAGGAAATCTCTCTCTTCACAAACACTGCAAACACAGGGAAGCAAAGGATCAGGAAGCAGAGGACACAATGCACAAAAAAAAATGCCCACTACTCAAGGTCCCCCTCCCAGGAGATTTTCCTCAAGCTCGGAAGGGAACAGAGGGGCAGGAGCAGGGGTGAAGGTCCAAGGGGAGCCCTGCCTTGCTCCTGGGGTGGGCGCTGGCTCCGGGCACAGGGAGAGCGGCAGCAGCCACCCTGCAGCATCTTATCCTGGCTCCGGGAGCCCTCCAGCGGCCCTGCAGCGGGAATCACGGAATGATTTGGATGGGAGGCGCCTGAAACATCATCCCATCCCACCACGGACACCTTCCGCTAACCCAGGATGCTGCCAGCCCTGCCCAAGCCGTCCTGGGGATGCTCTGTCCCTGTGAGATCGTTCTGGGACTCACCATTCCTCCCTCCCCCTGGCCTGAAGAAAAGGGGGAGGGAGGAATCATCAAGGTGATGAACACCAAGGTGAACCCAGACAGGGAATTCGTGCCCCAGGGTTGTTAAATTTAGCCACCAGATCGCCACAAGGGAGATGGAGAGGGGAAAACACGATCAGCTCCACACAGGCTCTGCGGGTGAGCAAACTGTCAATTTGCTAAAGCCAAATCCAGAAGGAAAGCAGCAAGTGTTTGCACAAGGATGCTGGGCAAAAAGCTGGAATTCATCTCATTTCTCAGGAGGGAATGAGTCATCCCTCATCGGGGCCATGTGAGTGTGGACAGAGCAGGGTGCCAGGGGACACCAAACCACTCACCCACCAGTGAACCTCGGCACAGTGCCTTCAAAAGAAGAGTGGTTTGGGGGTTTTTTCTACACCTGGGGATAGAACAACATCCAGTGAGCGCAAGGGGTAAAGCACAGCTGGTTTGAAGGCTCCAGGTACAGGAGAAGGAAGACAGGACAGCAAGAGTCTTGCTTGTCACAGCCTCAGGCAGATTGCAAGGATTTCCTCTAGGCTGGTGAGTGGGTAGCAAAAGCCATCCCCTCTTGCCCCATCACACATGTGGCATGGATGTTTGCAGCTCCAGCCTGCAATTCCCTCCCTCTAGCTGGAAAATGGTTAACACTGATTCCTTCTGGTGTAATTCTCATATGACTGACCGCAGAACTATTAATACCTGAACCCAGAGCTGCTTCAGCCAAACAACTCACTCCCTCCAGGGGGAAGAAAACCACAACTTCTCCTACCCCTGGAAAAACCTTTTGTCAGTGCAAGGCCAGCAGCTCAGATGCAACGGGAGGGGTCTGGCTTGCTGATGCCCCTCAGGGGAGAGCTCTGAGCAGCATGAGAGAGCTCGGCTTGGTGCTCCTGTGCCTCCTGCGCCTCTCCAGGAAGGGTGAGTCCTGAGCCTGCTGCCAGCCCCTGCCTGGTCACAGCTTCTCCCCTCAGCCCAGCCCCAGTGCCAGGGAGCCACAAACTCTGCAAGCATCCCACTCTCCATCACGTTGCTTGAAAGTATCCTGAAATTCCAAGCGCACGTAGCAACGCTGGGAAGATTCAATCTTAGCAATTGTCAGGGAGGCTGTCAGTTTGTGGGTTCTTTTGCATTTTTCTGTTTTCCTAACTTGAGCAGGAAGTTCATCTGACTATTCCCCAGCTTTGTTGGGTGGATGCAGCATTATCATCGCCGCTCTGCTTCATATTCCTTAGGAGTTATTATGCAACAGACACAATATTTTCCATTTAAACACTTAAGCTCACATTACTTCAAATTTGTGCTTAAACTCCACAGGATTTGCTTAGCTTCACTGCCAAACAGCATTTGCCAGAGCAAGGGTAGTTGTGAGCTGGTTTCCAGCTCTTGCTGTTGTCCTCATGACCTTTCCCACTGAGCACCAGCAGCAGCACTGACCTGACAGCTCCTTTTGGGAGTTACCTTCTGTAAGGTGTGCAGGCTATTTGCCTCTCTCTTCCTTGTGAGAGCCCCAGTTCCACTAGCAAATGGAGGCTGGATATTAACAAAAGGAATGTGAAAGACCTGCCATGCTGAGGCTTTAGAGTTAAGGGTAAATTATACAGAGAAAGTTGACAGCTCCCTCCACTCATAACTAGGCAAACTGTGTTTCCATGGAAATGGGCGGAGATGCTAACATTAAAAGCACTTATTTTTAACATTATTTTTCATCTGGAAGGCAAGGGGGGGCTTATGTGCTTAAAAAAAGAAAAAAAAAAGAAAAAAGTGTTCTTTGCTTAAGACTGAAAACTAAAAAAAAGAAAAGTTAATCAAAGGGGTGGCAAAAGAAGCAAGTCATACTGAAAAGCACACAATCTACAGTTCTCCTAAAGTAAAGGTTACAGTGACATGCTGCAAAATAACTAAAACAAGAGCAAATAAGCTAGAAAGCAATAGCAATCACTGTTTTCAGTGCCAGGTCTTTGTGCTCAAAGCCCATGAGCTTCATGAAGCTCCTGCAGTGCTGCAGCATTGTTTATTAGATTACCTGGGCTGGAAAAGGTGCCCATACCAGTATTGTGTATGACAGGGCAGCACGACTCCAGATCTCAGCAATCAAAATACTGGCTTGGAGCTGACTCCCTGTAAATATCTGAAGAGAGGACTGGCCCTAGGATGGCCTTTGTCCATTGTGTGACACACAATAGGTTAATACAAGCTGCACTGCCATGTAGGTGTTTGTCAAGTGTTATGGGCCACAGACACAGGAACAAAAAACAAATCTTATCTTTGAGTCTACAGGAGCAATCCGACAGCTGAATGCCCATATGGGGAAGCCAACAAGAGCAGGGATGGGTGGAAATACTTACAGGATGCTTTTACATTTTACAGGTATTCCCAGCCCCTGATCCAACAGAGTTTCATAAGACAGGAATGTAGGCACAGATGTGTTTCTGAAGCCACAATCTGCTGCTACAGCTGTTGAAAGCAGCAGAACAATGGGTAGATAGGCATGTCTATATATTAAACTGAAAGAGGGGACATTTAGATTAGGTATTAGGAAGAAATTCTTGGCTGTGAGGGTGGTGATGCCCTGGCACACATTGCCCAAAGAAGCTGTGGCTGCCTCTGGATCCTTGGAAGTGTCCAAGGCCAGGCTGGATGGGGCTTGGAGCAACCTGGGCTAGTGGAAGTTGTCCCTGCCCATGGCAGGGGGTGGAATGAAACTAATTTTAAGGCCCATCGCAGCTAACTATTCTGCAATTCTATGATCCCATCTTGCTTGTAGGTGTGCAGTGCAGTGGCTGGTCTGTCCACGTCCCGTCTGACGTCACTGGAGAGCTTGGGAAGATGGTTATCCTGCCCTGCACCTTCACACACCCCTACAAAACATTTGACCGTGCCCTCACGGCCATCTGGAGGATCAAGGAGCCCTACAACGGCACGGTGATCTTCAAGTGTGTGAGCCAGAGCAGCAGCGAGCTCTGCAGGACTGCCATCAGCCACAAGAACAAGTACAAACTGCTGGGCAACCCCCGGCACAAGGACCTGTCCATCAGGGTGGACAACCTGACCTGGAGCGACAGCGAGAGGTACTTCTGCCGGGTGGAGCTGGCCGGAGATGTCCAGGACAAGTACGAGAGCAGGAATGGGATAAAGCTGCACGTGATTGGTAAGGGGGCCTGAGAGGCAAAGGAGGCCAAGCCACCCTCGAGGGAACTGCCTCGGGGTGTGGGAAATGGCAAATGGCATCAGGAGTTCACCTGAGGTGGTTTTCCAAAGGGTTGGGTTTTCTTTCTCCCTTGTAACCAGGAAAATTCATTGTCCTCCTCAGTCCTGGTTTTCCAAAGGCCTGGGGTTTCTTTCTCCATTATAACAGGGAAAATTCATTCTCCTCTTCAGTCCTGGTTTTCCAAAGGGTTGGGTTTTCTTTCTCCATTACAACAGGGAAAATTCATTGTCCTCCTCAATTTTGGTTTTCCAAAGGCCTGGGTTTTCTTTCTCCATTACTATAGGGAAAATTAATTGTCCTCCTCAGTTTTGGTTTTTGCAAAGGCCTGGAATTTCTTTCTCCATTACAACAGGGAAAATTCATTGTCCTCCTCAATTTTGGTTTTCCAAAGAGCTGGGGTTTCTTTCTCCGTTATAACAGGGAAAATTCATTGTTCTCCTCAATTTTGGTTTTCCAAAGAGCTGCGGTTTCTTTCTCCATTATAACAGGGAAAATACATTGTCCTCCTCAGCCTTCCAACAAGAGACAGTGAGCACAATGCAGGGAAGGGAATAGGAACAAAACTGGTCAGGAAATGGCAAGGCTGTGGCAGCTGGGCTGAGAGCCCACCAAAAGCTGCGCATCCCACTTTGTCCCTGCAGCACAGGATCAGGGCAGGCAGCAGAGGGAAACTGGGATTAGCTAAACTGGGGTTAAAGACATCTGTTAAAACTCCACCAACCCTGAACTGGACAGCCCAGGTGCTGAGCACAAGTTCACAGGTGTTAGCACTACAGGGCTGGGTGGTAGCAGGGGATTGGAAAGACAAGACACCTGGTACCCAGGTGCCATAAATCCAAAATCCTCTGGAGCATGAAACACAAGCCTGGAAACCTTTTCTTTTTTTTCCTGGAAAACCAGCTCAGAGCAACAAATGTCAAATGCTAATCCCACTTCCCAGGGCAAGCTCACAGATCAATGGGCAGCTAGGAGACACAGGAGGCCTCAGAAGCAGACTCAGATCTTACCCAGGCCATGAGGTTGGATGGTTTTGCTTTTGAGAGGGAAGCTCCTTGTGCCTGCTGTGCAGTGTGGGTGTCCAGATGGGACCTGAGGCTGAGCTTGGCTGTTTCTTGAGAAGTTCTGCACAGCCGAGGCTCTCCTTCAGTTGCAGCAGCTCCTGAACACCCACAGGGCCAGGGCAGGATGGCAGCAAGACCTCTCTCTCAGGGGCTGCCTGGATTTTAACACCAGAGGAATGATAACACACATTCCTGCTTGGGAATGGGTCCTGACACTGTAATTAGGAGGGATTAATTAACGCTTAACAGGTTAATTTAAACATCAAAATACACAGACCCACGACACACAGCCTCAAATTCCTCTTGCACTGTGTGGACTAAGAGGACAACTTGTAGTAGGCAGTTGCAAACTCTGTTTTTATTGTCCAGTCTGAAAAAAAAATTAATTTCTGCTCTTCCTCTGTGAGGACACTCATTTAGTGCCCTTTGCTTTCCATAACACCTTTTTGAACACTTCCAGGGATAAGGGTTCCATCATTTCCTTGGGCAGCCCCTTCCAATATCCAGTCACCCTTTCTGTGAAGAAACTTCTTCTAATGTGCAACCTGAAAGTGATCTGGTAACTCTGGGGCTGGAAAAAAAAAAAACTGATCAAAAATAGGCTGTGGCAAGAAGCAGATATTTTCCTTATAACTAACCTGCCAAATCTGGCAAGTCTCAGGCACTGAGCAAAAGGCTCACACAAACAGGTCCACCCACGTGCACTCTGGAGGTCAGAGATCAAAGGAACAGCTACAAAATTGTGCAGAACACTGTGGGTGACATGTCCTGGACCTGGTGGAGATGCAGCCAAGTCCAGAAAGGTCAGCAGCTGCACCTGTGGGTGGCACAATGGTGGGTGGCACTTCTCTGCCTTCTGTCAACGAGGAAGGGCACAGCAGCTGAAGTTGGGCAAAGTTCGGAAAAATGTGTGAGCCATTATTGGGATAAAACAAACAGAGTTCATATCCGTGCATCCAGGCTTTCCTGGGTGAACCCTTTTGCCCCTCTATCCAACACAGGCTGGCTGGGGAAATGTAAAAGTGCCAAGAAAAAACAAGGAAGGAGAGGACTGATCCCAGCATCCATAGAGTCATTACATCGTTTATGTTAAAGAGAACCTTTAAAACTCATCTTGTCCAACCCCCCTTGTACTAGATGATGTTGCTCCAAAGTCTGTCCAACCTGGCCTTGGAGACTTCCAGGGATCCAGGAGCAGCCACAGTTTCTCCAGGCAGCCCTCTTTTCAAAAAAATTTCTCCTTATATCAAATCTAAATCTCTACTCTTTTAGCTTCAAAATATCAACCCTTGTCCTGTCACAAAAAGTCCTGCTAAAAATGTATCTCCATTTTGCTTGGAGCCCCTGGAGCCCCTGGCAGAGGCCCTGAGGTGTCCCTGCAGCCTTCTCTTGTGCAGGGGAGCAGCCCCAGCTGTGCCAGGCTGGCTCCAGAGCAGAGGGGCTCCAGCCCTGGCAGCATCTCCGTGCCTCCTCTGCACTGGCTGCAGCAGGTCCACGTCCTTGTGCTGCTGGAGCCAGGGCTGGGGCAGCTCTGCAGGTGGGGTCTCACCTGAGCCCAGGGCACAGGGGCAGGATCCCCCCTGCCCAGGTCCAGCTCTCACCCACCAGTATCCAACTTTACCCTGACAGAACAACGCTGAGTGTCCACCACGACCAAATCTTCATTCCAGCTGCTTGCACCGTACCTTCCTTCGCAGCCTGATCCTCTTTCCCTCCCCGCTGCCATTCCCACAGCCGCCCCCAGGATCATTAACATCACGGTCAGCTCCAGCAGGGACCACACCTTCCAGGCCCACTGCATGGCCGAGGGGGAGCCAGCGCCCACCCTGACCTGGACGGGACCCCCCTACAGCAGCCTGGGCTCCAGCAGCAGCTCCAGCCACCGCGTCACCAAGGAGCTGCACTCCCTGACCCACGACGGGAAATACACCTGCACGGCCGTCAACAGCCACGGCAGGGCAGAGGGGGCCGTCTACTTCTACAAATTCAGGGCCTCCGACAGCTCCTCCTTCATGGTCCTGGTCTTTGTCCCGCTGGGAATCAAGGTGGTCATTTTGCTGGCGATACTGAGCTTCACTGCTTTCTCCAGAGAAGGTCAGTGTCCTGACTTGCCTCCATTCCCTGGAAACCAGGGATGGATGTGCAGACAAATCACACAGGAGGGGACTGGGTTTGTTTGGGCGAGGGAGTGTCAATGATTTCATGATTTTCTGTCCTAGGAGAAGGACAGTTCTAGCAGGAAACCTAAGAAGAGACAAGAGCTCTTGGCTTGGCCTGCCGAGAGAGGAAATTTGGAAATTTTCTTTGGAAATTCAGAGGTAGCAGGGGTTTCCCTCAAGAAGAAATGTTAATAAACCAACAGAGGGGAAATCAGCAGAGAACCCACTGCCTACATAACCTCCTTTTATTTTTTCCCTTGAAGCAGGCTAATTACTATCTCTTCCCCTGTAGCCCACAGCCAGGATTTACCTTTGCTGCATCCCACACAAGTCCAATCTCCTGGGATGGTCATCCTCATTTTAAGATCATCCCTGTCAGTCCCCCAGGACCTCACTACCCAGTACTTCCCCAGCATTTGTGAAATCCCACCTTCCAGCCACGCCAAGGCTGTGAGATCAGGAAGTGCCCAGCCTACAGGAGATGGGAATCAGCCCATGGACTGAGGGATACCACATCCCAAGCAGCCAGGAGGCCGCTGGTCCCCAGCCCTCCAGCGCTGCTGAGTGGTGGCATGGGCAGCAGGGAACTGAGGAGAATGGGATGTCACATCACTGTGACTCATCTGTAGGGACAGTCTGATGTCACACTCATGGAAGCCACCACTTGTCTTGAACAGCAGAAGTTGTCAGACCAACCAAAACTTCTTTGCTCCTTATATTCCAGTGCCTAATTCCCAAGCACACATCAGGGCTTCTTCCCATTCAGTGGAGTGCCACAACCCCCTCCTGTGCAGTTTCCCAGCAGCTCCAGGTCACTCCTGCCTCCCCAGCCCACTCTGACCTCTTTGCTAACCCACATCATCATTTCCACTTCACAGGTCCCCCCTCTGCTCCACCCAGCCTGGCCAGGTAAGGATGTCTTGCCTTCTACTCATGTTATCCTGCAGGAGAGAGAGGATGGCCAAGGTGAGAAATGCAGCATGTCCTTGGTCTTGGTAACAATTTTCTGGCCTCAGAGCAGGCTGCTGGGGCAGGGAGAGGGTTGAGCTGATGGCCAGGTGAGCCAGGTGAGGGAACAAGGGCTGGACACTGCTGGGAGGAGGTTCTGGCTTGGGCACAGCTGAGAGGAGACCCCAGTGGAGTGAGGAGAAGGGTCTGGGCAGTGGTTTGGAGAGACCACAGCCCATGGCTGCTGTACCAGCAAAGGGCGGACAGAAGTTTAGATGTGCCATAAGCCCAGAGCATGGCTGGAAGGCTGAACACAGGCTGGGAGAGCTGGGGCTGCTCCCCTGCACAAGAGAAGGCTGCAGGGACACCTGAGAGCCCCTGCCAGGGCCTGCAGGGGCTCCAGGAGAGCTGCCCAGGGACTGGGGACAAGGCCTGCAGGGACAGCACACAGGCCATGGCTGCACTGCCACAGGGCAGGCACACATTTTGGGATCTTGGGCAGGAACTGGTGGCTGGGAGGGTGGGCAGGCCCTGGCCCAGGGTGCCCAGAGCAGTGGATGGGGCCATATGAGGATCCAGGATGGCATTTCCCACTGGATTTAGTCCAGCATAACACAACACATCATTTATTTCCAATTCACCTTTATCTAAACTGTGTGGGTGACTCAGCCCTGCCCACATACAAAATACTTTAAAGCCAAACTCTCCCTCTCCAGCCAAGTGTGCAGGGAAGGCATGGAGAGACAGCAAATATCCCAGCTCAGGTGAGACAGGGCCTGATTGTTGGGCTGGCATCCACACCATGTTCCCACAAACTCCTGGTGTTCCCCATGACCCAACACAAGACTGATCTTGGACACTCCCGACAGCTGGGGTGGCCAAACTTCTGGGATGAGAAAATTTTTAAAAATTAAAAAAAAAAAAAAGCACACAAAAAACAAATCCCACCAAAACCAATCCTCCTTGATCTAATGGTAAGAAGACTTATCTGAAGTCAAGAATAATTACATCTGCATGGGGTGACTCCCTTTCAATCTGAGTTATTTCTTTGTGATACTTCCTTCCTGAGTAAGCCCACATCTCCTTCCCTGACCATTCCCCAGAACAACAGCCATTCCAGCAGGACAGTCAAGTGTACAGGGCACATCTAAAGAAACAGGGAATTTAATCCTACAGTCAAATCTGTAATTTCTTATTAATTTCTTATAAAAAACCACAGTTTTGCTGATTTATCAGGGTCTAAACCACATTGTGCCCTTGGTTATATTTGCATAGAAGCCTACAGATAGGAAGGCTAAAGCCAACACTTACCTGAGAAGATCCTGCTCAGGAAGAGTTTCACAGAATTCACACAATTCACAGAATCACTGGGTTGGAAGAGACCTTAAAGGCCATCGAGTCCAACCCAGCCCTAACACCTCAACTAAACCATGGCACCCAGTGCCACATCCAGTCTTTTTTTAAACACATCCAGGGACAGTGACTGGGCAGACCATACCAGAACTTTATCACCCTTTCTATAAAGAACTTCTTCCTAATATCCAACCTACATTTCCCTTGGTGTCACAACCTCAGGAGGTTCTGGGCAGCACAGTAGCACAGTGGATGCTAAAGATGCAGGAGGTTGCTCTGCGTGCTTTAAGACATAAAACCTTTAAGGTGTGAAACAGCAGCTGCAGCTGAGGCCCTTAAAACCCACTGTGAAACAGAAGAGGCTCTGTCACAGACGCTTCCCGCTGGCAAATCCCAGAGCAGAACACCCTCACCTTTCCCACCTCTCCTCCTGGCAGGCCCCAGCAGCCGGAGTGCACCTACGAGAACTGCGAGCACAGAGGCAGCCGGAGCCGGCCCGCGGCTGGGGCAGCGCCCCGGCGCAGCTGAGGGGCCACAGGCACCATCCCCACGGAGCTGCTGCCTTCCCCAGGGAGCACAGGGGTCACACCAGCCTCGGGGAGGCTGGAGCTCCATCACCTCCAAGGGCCCTGCCACGGCGCTACGAGTTCCAGCTCTGCTCCTCCTCACAAGTGAGAGCAGCCTTTATGGGGGAAAAAGAAAGAGTAATGGAGCTGGAAGGACAAAACATGGTCAGTTGTAACTTACCTGTGTTTTCAGCCCCTTATCAAATATTTAAGCAAGCAGGCAATGGTATAAAATTGCCTCAGAGCTTTTTGCTTTGGTATTTTTCAAACATCACTCTGAAAAGCTTTTTCACCACTCCGCTTCTCCAACCACATCCAAGTGGGCTACTGACATGACAGAAATCCTAGCTGTGGCAAAACACCACTGGGATTTCTGATGGGCTTGCTCCTTTTTTAGAATCATTGTTATTATTATTTCTAAACACCCAGAAGAGTTTATTTTAAAGGAAACCTTAACTTTAAAGAGGACTCCAAGCAAAAAGACATTTTCCAAAAACTGGTAGAGCTGAAAGCACGACATGAGAAATCTAAACTAGTCTATGTTCTAACTCTGCTTCAGCTCCCAGTGCCCAGAAACTCAAGAGCTTTATGATAAATGTCCCAATACACAAAATTGTTGGGTTGTTGGGGTTTTTTTATAGTTAAAAAATATTTCTAAACCATTTCCACCTCTGTGTTACATAAAGGAGTTGCTTTAAGGTCTGGCTACTCATTTCCTAAATCTCTCTCTTCTGAGATGAAGTCACTACTGCAAAATCACAAAGGCCAGCCACAGAGAAATCTCTTACCCAACTATAAACATCCTCCAAGATCAGGTGAACAGATCCAGCTTATGGTACAGGGCAATGTGGGTCAACCTGGAGTCCTGGAGAGGCAGCCCAGGATAGGGCTGGAGGCAGCAACAGGTTGGCTTAGATGAGGAGGAAAAGAAAGAATTATGAAAGCAGGTGGCTTGAACTTACTTTCATGTTTATACTGCTGGATTTGATGCTGTGTGCAACCATCCCAGGGCAGCAGCTCCAAAACTGCTCCCCAAACAATCCTGCTCCTGGTAACAGCCACGAAACTGCTACTGAAATACCATCAAGCTTGCAGGCCCAACCCCAGGCTGGGAATCATTATTTTAAAGTTCACCTCTTCATATGATCTGCACCAGGAGAGCAGAGCAGAATTTTAAATTACTTGGCCAGAATGATAAGGGGGAAAGAAAAAATAAATGGGAGGATATATTTGAACCTGATCTTTTAAATCCCTACTTAAAATTCCAGCAGTGACAAAGCCAGATTTAATAAAAAATAAGAGATGCAAAGAGAAAAGGGAAGTTATAGCAGACAGTGTAGTCACAGACCTGTAAGCTCAGTTTCACAGGTGTCACAGAGGAAAGATATCTCAGAGATAGCAGTTGGACAAACTGAATTGGATTTCTGAGCCCTTATGATTTACAGACATAACAGTAATGAGAACTCACTTCTCCCTGTGCATGGGATTTAGGCTTGGCTTTCTGATTTTTTCTCTAAAAAAGTTACTTCTTAATTCAAGTAGTTTGGGTCCAAATAGAAGCATCAGACCTTGTGTCCCAAAACCAACTAGTTCCCCCTGGTCCTCATGGGAGACTCAAACACCCACTCAAACCAGTATAAACTGGAGGGACAAAACACAGCAGTGCACCCACCAGGATGCTTCTGGTATTGAACTCATCTGGGAGACACAGGGAATGCCAAAGCCCTTCCAGTAAAACTAGAAGGAATAAAAAGTCAATCAGTTGGGCACCACTTGGAAAACAAGGCCCCAGGCTCTGGAGTTCACATGTGCACAGAGAACTGCAATACAGGTCCAGACTTCAGCCACTGCCACGCTGATCATGAAGGCACAAGACTGATCTGCAGGGGGCACATGCAGCAATTATGTGTGGTCTGATGTGGGTCCTTCTACCAAGCTGAAAATATCACAGTGTCTGTCACCAACTGCTTGATTTTCCGTTTTTATTTTGCATGGTCTTTGCAGACAGAGCATGTTATAAATACAACATTTGTAAAAACTCAACAGCTGAAACAATTCTTCATTTTGAAAGTGCATGTCAAACACGTACTTCTGACTTCTTCACATTTATATGCAACTGATCAATAACATTTAACCTAATAAACCCAGTGCTTTTAAGTCTTTGGGGGGAAAAGCAGCAGAATGAATTCCAGACATGAATTTTCCAAAAGAGTCTGTTAAAAACCATGCTGCATTGGTATCTGGTTACTATACAGAGGGATGTACATATATATATTTATTTATAGGCTCGCAGATAGAGCAAAGAACTCTAAGACCACATTAAAATGACGGTGATCTAATGACCCAGCTGGCATAATTAGCAGAATCTGCCAAGAAGGAAAAGGTGATCTGTCCTCTAGCACCAGAACCATGGTTTAAGAGCAACAGCTCAAAGCATCATTGACCAGTAGGTAGCACATTTCTATCCCCTATTGACCAGAACTCATGTTTTAACGTGCAACCATGTCAAAAAACACAAAGGCACAATTAATGGAGGAAGAGAAAAAGTGATCAGTTCCTTCACAGAGCTGTAGGGACTGGGACTGCAGGACCTTGGAACAGATCAGTGATTAAAGGGACATCAAAGAAGCACCAGGAAAAATTCGCCTTCTGCTTTTCCTAAACAAAAGTGCATCCTGTGATCACACAAGGCAACAAAACCAGTGATCATTCGGCTGAAACAACAGATTTACAGGCTCATGGTTCATGCTTTGGCAACAGAATTTTAACAAGTGATCAACAAACTGAATGCAACAAAAATGCCTCTTCACAGTGTCATCTAAAATCTTGTCATGTCATGTCCAGCCAGGCAGAAGAAAATAAGCTTTAAGTGGTGGTTGTTAAACTTTTCCTAAACAACCTGACTTAGGAATTAAGGAATCCTATTTAACATGATCGTAACTGACTGTTCCCCTCTCAGACACTGGAGATCCAGAAAATATGTCTCTGGACTTAAATCCCCTTGAACTTGGCTTGAAGTTACTTGCATTTAATCAAGCAATACAGATGCAGACACACTATATTTAGAAAACAGGAAAAAACAATGTTCTTAGTTCCCATTTGTGCTGATATTTACAGAAGTGGGTAAAGATTGTAGGCATGCTCTAAACTACGGATTTCTGTGGGATAGCAAAAAAGTCAAGATTTAAAATACCATCCTTTCAAATACAGGGATTTCACAAAAATTGCTAGACACACACACTCATCAGGTAAGACTCAGAGGTACCCTGGTTAAGAAAGTCAAACCTCTTTTACACACAATCCTCCACTCACTTTTGAACTGGCCTGAATGATGACACACTGGAAAATTAAAAAAGGCACCAAGCAAAAACTTCAGACACTACAGGATGAGCTGTGCTGACTAGTGATTTGTACACCTATCCCCAGGCACCCTTCTCTCCAAAGGACACCACACACAGAAGATATTCAAGTGCTTTCAGTCAAAAAAAGAAAAAAGCCAAAACAAAACCCCCAAAATGCAAACCATTAAGCAATTCCACAGGCCTAAAAATCAAATGGAAAGCAAGAAAACTTTGAAGTGGAGAAAACTTGACAGTGTGCAGTTGTTCTTATTCGCAGGTCTGACTTAATTAAAGTGGAACTCTGAAGGTAAAAATCATTTGTGCAATAAGGACACTGTTAGTAAACCAGAGCCACTGCCAGCCCCACCACTGCTACCGAATGCTGTCCAAAAAATGCACTTCTGGGTACAGCGTGTTCACCAGGAGGGACAGGAGGTTATTGCCATCCTGAAGGCAGTGCTCAGGGTGCTTGATGAACAGACAGGCCTGGGAGAGCTGCTCCTGGTAATCCATGTACTGTTTGTTGGATGACATGGCTTCGAGAGCACTTAGTGCCTGCAGGGGAAAGGGAAAATTCTGTTAGTTTTGTGTATTTTGGTCCATAACACAACACCATCTGCACAATTCCCCTAAAGGATCCTCACCTACTACAGAACACAGAGTACTCACAACAAAACAGTTGCAAACTGCCATCTCCTAACACTGTTTCAAGTCAACTTGTATTTTTCAAGCTGTTCTTTCCCCAAGATCAACACAAAAACTGTCCTATTACTGCTTCCTAGGATTCTGTAACCCAAATATTGTCAAATATCTACTTCATGAATTCAAGACACGGTTTCACAGAAATTATGTCAAACTACAAGCTGCAAAACACTTAAACCTTCACTTTAGGTTTTTCTTATGAATATATTGACTTTCATGAAAGTATTGTTTTGCTCCCATTAATAGTATTAACTATCAAGTTAAAAATTGTATGTAGAGAAGTCTGTTGGCAGCACTAGCAAGGGCAAATGTAGAAAATATTTCTGAACAAGTTTTGTTCTTTTCTTAGAGAAACAAGCTGTACCAAGCTACTTTACTTTGGTTTCTAACCAACTCCTCCTTCCTCTTCTCAGGCGCTTACTGAAAGAACACCATGGTCAGTGCACATGCTAAAGGGGGAGTGTTTATTTGTCACAGGCCTTTTAAGCCCTGACCTCACATAAACAAATGTCAGCGTGAGTGTAGCCTTGCTTTTATCACTGAAAAGCAATGCAAACCACAGCAGCACTGTTTTTTCCTGTTTGCTTTAAATTCCTTCTACCTGCTATGCTCCAAACTCTCTGAGTCGGGCTTTACAGACATAAGTTCATCTGCCCCTTTTAAATGTGTAAGATTCAAAAATGAATTTTTGAAAAATAATGAATTCTTCATATTAACACAGAGCACCATATAAAGTTTTACCCAGGATCACCTTTAGGACAGAGTCAAACACACAGTCCTGCTGCCGAAGTGGAGCAACAAGGTGAAAGCAGGATTCACCTTGAAGAAATACTTGCAATGACTCTTACAAAATTCACAACAAAAGCTAAACAAGCACGCAGAGAGGGGCACGTCAAGCAGCCAGAGATGGGCACACCTCACCTGCTGAGCCTTCTGAGACAGCCTGGGCTCCGAGCCGGCCTTGAGGCGCACCTGGGTCTCCGCAGGGATCTGCACCAGGAGGAAGGCGGAGAAACTGCGGGCAACCACGCGGAACCTGCACGGGAGAGCACCGAGGGGCAGGGTGACACCAGATCTGCCAGCCTCAGCAGCAGACAAATTGTAGGAGCTACCCCTGGGGCATCTCTTGCATGAGGAACTAAGAGAGGAGCTATTCCAATGCATCAGAAACCACTTCAGTCTCACAGAATCCCAGAATGGTTTGGGTTGGAAGGGACCTTAAAGCTTGTCTTGTTCCACCCCCTTCCACAAGACCAGCGGCTCCATGCCCTGTCCAACCTGGCCTTTAACACTTCCAGGGGTGGAAAGTGATCCCAGCTTCTCTGGGTATACACACAATAGGACACAACACATACTAGGAGATGAAGTAATACCTTTACAGGAAACACTGCATCTGTTTCAAGCCTAGCTGAAATACTCCTCAGGTGACAGAATGTAAAACATTACTATCACCCAAATCAAGGGACGAGTTGAAAGACACCAAGAATTCAGGGCAATTTGAACAGCAATGCATCCCAGAAGGTCTTTAAAAACATGAAGTTATGCTTAGGTGCAGCGTTGAATTGCTGTTCCAGAAACATTTATGGGGTTTTCCCTCAGTATTCTTTCCAGAGTGAACTTGATTTTGACAGCTAACAATCAAACTTGGTGTCTCTGTTTAGAAAGTAGAGTGAATCACAACGCTCCTTTGCACATCTCTTAACATTTCCAATACCTCAAGGTTAGGACAGAAATTCCAATGTGTCTGTTTTAATACAAAATCTTGGGAATGAACTGAATTAGTTTTCTATAGATCAGGTGGAAGTACCTTCCTCTAACACACAAACTTTGCTTGAGGGGGGCATTAAGTCAGATTTAGAACTGCATTTTCTTTCCTTTCCCACCACAACCTTTGCAGAGGTTCATACTTGCTTCTTAAGCTGCTTAACACACTCACTGTGCTGTTTCTGTGACAGACCCAAGAACATTACAGATCTGGGGGAAATGTGGATTCTGATCCCCTTTTAACTCTGCACTGGACCCAGACTGGGCATGCTGGACCCAGACTGCAGGTTTTTAAATACCATGCCTCAAACCAATTAATCCACCACAGCTCCAGCCCTCACCTGGGTGACAAAGGAGACCTCCTGCCCAACCCAATAGCACCAAGTATTCCAGAAGTGAGTCTCTCTTCAGCCAGCTGGCTCTGCCGGGCCTGGATGGACAGCAGGGTCCTGATGACAGATTCAACCAGAACGGGGTCATCTTGCTCCAGCTGCACCAAGGACAGCTGCATGGCTTTATGCCACCAGAGAAACAGCTTTGCCTCTTCCTTTGCTGAGCTTTAGGCAAAATTTAAAGAAAAACGTAAGAGAAAATAAAAATTTAAGAGTCAGAGTATAGGTTAAGAAGTTTATTCCCCTCCTCATTAGGTCCATGAAGAATTCAGCTTGTTAATTAATAACAGCTAATTTTATCACATGAGGATAGCATAACTGTACTACCCCACCAGTAATTATACTGCTGTGACTGCTACTGTTATGGATTTGATCCACCAGCTAGCAGGTTTTAAGGGCCTGGACAAAGAACAGTGCTTCCTTTTAAGCTTTACAACTGGAAATAAATGATACTGCAGTCGTAAGTGGATTTAAACTTGCCTAAGACTTGGCACAAAACGAATGAAGCTGTATCTCTACTAGTTTGTTCTTTCTTTACTTACCAATAAAACGCTTTAGGAAGCACTGGATGTTGTTACCACAACAACTTAGATGTTTAGTATGATCCTTGAGAAAAGGAAACATTGAAGCTTTTTGTTGAGTAGAGCCCAAAGTGCAGTTCCCCCTATGCTATTTTTAATCTTTCCCCAAACAGCTGGCAGTTTAAGTTAACAACCTCAGATTTTCCACATAAAGCACCATCATGAGTTTTCTCAAGCATCAGACTACCCTCACATTACTCCTCCCAGTCGTTTCCCATCACAGGCAATCTCAGATCTGATGTTTAGAGCAAGGTTTAGTCTGCTTTATGTGGTGGCTTTGCTGTCTCCTTCATGCCTTGGCAATGAAATTACTACAGTACCTACTATGGTGAAAGTATTTTTTTTTGTATTTCAAGAAACAGTGGGAACATACATTTTTCCAAATTGTTCTTTTACAGAAAATATGAACATTAACATGGGAAAACAATAATCAGGTTTGCTAAATCCTGGCAATATCAGGAGCAACTCTAATTACCATTGCTACATGCATTAAATATTTTCATTTTTACCCCAAAGCTATGCATCCTTTCCCCTCAGAACCCACTTATCTAGGATATCTAAGAGGCTGCTAACCCTGAGCATCCTGTCATGCACTGGCTCCAGGTTTGGTTCAGAGCTGCTGCACAGTCCCCATCCAGCAGGTTCCAACACCAGGTCTCTCAGAGTGCCAGACTGAATATTCAGCACATAACTCATCCCACCTTGTGGACACGCTGGGAAGTGTAACCCAGAATCATTCAGGGTTTGCCTTGAGTCATTTTATCTGAGCACAAATCCTGGCTGTCATTGAAACCAAGCTCATCTGACTGAAAAATGACTGAAGCTCACTAATTTTCTAGCAGATTAAATTCCTTCTTCCATTTAACTACCACAACTACTTTCAGTTGGCACTGCAGGTGGGCAGACCCTGTATTAGCAGATATAGAAAGACAGGCAATTTCATCCAGCATTCTGTTGAAATTAACTTAATTAACCAGGGCTACCTAATTATACCAGCTATACAACCCTAAATAAACTTTAATCTAAATAACAATAATAATAATCCAAAAGTCCAGGCACATTCAGAATCTCCAAGTTTCATACCTGGGGTACACTTGCTCCAGCCATTTGCTGATGGTCAGCAGAATTTTCATTTCATTGGCAAGGGTTTGGTCAGTGTTCAGGCATTGCAGCAGGTAGACATAGAGTGTCAAGTAACTTCCTAAAGACAGGCACTCCTGCAGGAATTCTTCCATGGTTAGCTCAGGAACTTGGAGGGAAGCAAGTATAGGGCCCCAGCCTAACTCCTGGTGGTGAGGGGAATCTTTGAAGAAAGAAGGATAGAACAGAAAGCATGTGAGAAAGCAGCACTTGATAAAACCTAAAAACCAGGACTACTAGTTAAGAGAATCTGGGTTGGTTAAGCTGTTTTTCAGGTAATCAGCATGTCATGCAGTTCTGATGGAGAGAACAGAGGAATTCCATTATCAAAGGACACCTCCTTGAGGTCAAAGTGAGGTATTTTCCCAGCATTCAGCCAGGACTAAAATTTGAACCTTTTTGCAATGGAATTAGAAGTATTTCCCTCAGGTGTACTGAAATCTTCCACACAGTGAAAGAAACAAAAATGTAGTTCCACAAGGATTACGTAAACAGAACGAAGAAGTAAAGGAAAAAAAAATCATGAACACCACACTTTCAGAGTTTTACCAAACTGGAGTGTTTTTTTCTTAAATTAGCTTACAGAACACCAGAGAAGGGGAAAAAAATGTCTTCAGTTCTCCTGGGGTGATTTTTTTACAAAACCACTTTATCTGGAAAAATGGCAACACTACAAGAACAAATCACTTTTCACAGAGACAGGTATGGATATTAGGAAAACACACAATTAGGGCAGCTGTAAGACCCAAACCACAGTCACAAAATCCCAGAATGGTTTGGGTTAGAAGGAACATAGAAGACCATCTTATACTATCTCCTTCCACAGGCAGGGATGCTTTCCACTACCCCAGGTTGCTACAAACCCCATCCAGCCTGATCTTGGACACTTCAGGGATGAAGCCATAGCTTCTCTGGGAAACCTGTGCCAGGGCCTCCCAATCCTGAAAGGGAAGTACTTGTCTCTGATACTGCATCTACCCTTGCAACAGTGTGAAGCCAATTCCCTGTGGCAAAGAGGCTGGAACAAGGTGATCTTTAATGACCCTTCCAAGCCAAACCAGTCCATAATTCCAGAAAATTTGTGCTCAGTGGCATCCCATATCAGATTTAGCCCTTTTCTGACCCAGAGATGGGGAAACTGAGAGGCATTTTAAAAACTTTTATTCCATTTTCAGTCTCATGTGAAGGGTGAGACAATACAGATATTATAATTTGTGCTGTCACAATCAGAAGCCAACAATTTTCTAATTACAATAAGTGTTTCTTGGCCTCTCACTTTTTGCCACACGATGCTGTAGATGCCTTAAAGCCAGTCATCTAAAATTACCCCTCGTGGGCTCTACTACAATGCATCTTTCATAGCTCTATTTCTCCAAAGTATCCAGTCCTATTTGCAAGGCCATCCTTCGAAACTTGTTTCTTGCTCTTTCTCTCTCAGCAATGTCTGTCCTATTCCACGGCATCTCTAAGTCAGCATTTCTTGTCACAAAGTTTGCATACACAGCAGGCCCACACACTATGAGAGAACTCTCTACAAATCCCACAATCCCAGAGTGCCCAGGAGCTGTGGGACAGACACAGGCTGGTACCTTTGCTGAAGTAGGAGGTGATGCAGGCCTCGGTGGTCTCGGCCATGTGGCGCACGGAGGCCAGGCTGTGGCAGGCAGCCGTGAGGAGGGGCATGGCCAGCAGCCCCTGCACCCTGCTGTCGATCCACCTGCGCAGGCTGCCCCGCAGGGACTCGGCCGTGGTGATGCTGGAGTTGTTCAGCATCATCAGCGTCTCCGTGAACAGGCTGCTGAGGGCCAGGTGACGCGTCTGCAGATCCATGTCTGCGAGGCAGGAATCAGAGAGCCCTTTCAGGGAAAGACACTGGAACCCAGATTCAGCTTCACCACTGGGGAAAAACTCTTCCTCATTACACAGCCATGGGCAGGAAGAGACATGACCCCTCCCAACAATTTCTGTGGCGTACAGTGAGACACGGATTTCACCTGAACTCACAGAGTGACAGAGGTACCCTCAAGATGGTACTAGTACTAAAAATGAGACCTAAATGATCTCAACACACAATCCTGGATGTCTGGATGTGTTATATCACTATGGCACATCAGTATACCTCTTCTACTTCAGCACTGTCAAGTTTTCCTGGTTTTACAATTTGGAACCATTTCTGAGTCACAGAATCATAGAATATTAAGGGTTGGAAGGGACCTTAAATATCATCTAGGTTCCAACCCTCCTGCCATAGAGGAGGGTTGGAACATAGATGATATTTAAAGTCCCACTTCCACTAGATCAGGTTGCTCTAGGCCTTACCCAGTGTGGCCTGAAGCACTGCCAAGGTTGAGGCATCCCCAACTTCCTGCGCAACCTGTGCCAGTGTACCACCACCCTCACAGTAACAATTTCTTCCTAATACCTAACAATCTTCCCCACTTTCAGTTTGTACCCATTGCTCCTAATCCCTCAGGACCAGGAGAATGGATTTGTGCCACTCTTCCCTTTAAAAAAGAGGTAAATGAGAAGTAAAATAAAAATTTTTAAAAAACGCCAAACCACCAGATGACAAAGAAACTAATCACTCAAGCTTCTATATGTCAGCCAGTTTTACTCACAAACTTAACCCCTGTTTTTAATGTTGGTTCTGTCACTCCTGACAGCTCTATAGGGCAAGATGCATATTTTTGCTTTGTGCTAATACACCACCTATGTATCCATGACCAAAGCACCATGCCCTGCTGCCCATAAGGGAGAGGTGACAGTAATGCAAATAATTAAATCGTCACAGATGTTCACCAATCCATTCCATGGAATAAAGGATTTTGACAGATTTCAAGTAATTTGCCATTTCCTCAACACAAACCTGGGGGATTAAAGATGACTACATCATCTAGCAACTTGGCCATTTCTTGTTCCAAAACTGCAAGGGTTATCTTTCCACTTTGTTCTAAGGTGCTGAGGAACTGAACCACCTGGCGAATGTACACTCGGCACTTCAGCGTTGCATCCTGTCAAACAAAATTAAAATCAATTAGGGACAAAAAAATTTAAAAAGAGAAAAATCACACCTAGAAGTCTTTCCATATTCTGTAATATAAACAAGCAGAATTTCACAAAAGCCAAGAACAGCAAGGAGATGCTTCAAAACTAGTTCAACTCACAAGGTGGATGTGACTATCTGAAGATGCCCCAAAGCCTGCTGAGATTTTCAGGAGCTTCACAATCAGTTCAGCTCCAGCATCCTTAGCAAGGATAACAGAGGGAGGGTAGTGACTGTTGCAGTAGCTGATGATGCTTTCATAGGATGAAATGCCCACAAGCTGCCAAGGAAGGGAGGTGGTCTGTCCAAGAAGATTTATGAGTGGAGATTCCTGCAGATTTAAAGACAATAGTTTAAGCTTCACCTTCTTTGCAGTTTTCAATTCATACTCACAGTACTCAATATTGGAAGGAAGCTCTGGCTTTAGAGAATTTGAAGGAGATGGAGCTGAAAACCCACAGAAACAGATGACCTTAGGGAGTCTGTCTGAAAAGCAATTCCTTATTCAAGCAGTAAGCTAACACATGTACTTCATCTCCAACACTTGAAGAACTGTATTCAGACTGTTGCAGCAGCACAACTAAAGTCAGTGAAAAATGTTAAGATTTGACATGTAAACCCGTAAAGACAGCTAGAAATAAATGGAGACCCATCAAGTTAAAGTCACTTCAGTACATGTTAAAAAGAGGCGTTAATCTATTATTTTTGAAAATACATTAATGCAAGTTCACAGGAGAAACTGTGTCCCCCATTTTCCATTTATTGAGTCATCCACCAACCTGGGGACTCCTCATGCTGTTATTCTCATAAATACCACCCTGAACAGCACAGCAGCCCCACAGCTCACACAGGCAGTGCAAGTCAGCAGATGTAAAAGTCTCCCTGTCTATGAGCAGTTCCCATCTATTCTTAAACAACTGCAGTGAAAAAGAGCCCCCACAGAGAAACACCAGCTGGTATGGAACTTTGTTAGAAGTTTAGACTGAGTATCAGGGAAAAGCTCTTCTCCAGAGGGTGCTGGCACTGCCCAGGCTCCTCAGGGAAAGGGCATGGCCCCGAGGCTGCCACAGCTCCAGGAATACTTGGACAGCACTGCCAGGGATGCACAGGATGGGATTGTTGGGTTGTCTATGCAGGGCCAGGGGCTGGACTGGATGATTACTTCCAGCTAAGGATATTCCATATTCTATTCTATGTTTCTACAGGTTTTAGAATGAACAAATACTGAAATTGTGGGGACAATCCAGAACCAACCCAAATTACACTACTTCTACAGGAATGTGACACTGGTACAAAAAGTACTCCTCAGGTTGCTCGTGCCCTGGAACACAGGGTTGAGAAAGTTTGAGATTTAGATCAAGGTGTCACAGGAGTGCTCTGGGAGGCAAAAACCTCCTGACAGTGGGTCAGTTTAACAGACTGCTGGAGGGAAGGTGGGAATTCCTGAGGCTGACTCACACTGTGTGCAAACAGCTATCTTCTGAAGCTTGAGAAGCTTCTGATAAGCAAACACATTCAGGTCAAAGCACACGAACGCTGGTAATTTTCCTAAACTGAAATACAATCATGGTCAAAGGCCGCCAGTGACATCTTGGTGCAGCACCTTGTAATGCCTCAGAGGAAATGGAGAGCAGCAGATTCTGCAAGTGGTAGAAAGCTGACAGATGTGAAATGGGACTTTTCAAGATGATCAAGACCCTCTGAAGAGTTCTCCAGAAGCAATGAACTGGATTTAGTCACAACATCTTATGCCCTTTCTAGTAAAGGATTATTTTTCTTTTAAGAAAAGGGTATGAACCACCACAAAAATTACCTCTTCGCCTATAAGCTGCTCCTCCTTTGCCAGCAGAACCATCATGTACAGCAAACAGACAATCATGCTGTGAGTCTGAGGGTGAGGGTTGGGATTCCAGGCATCAGAGAGGACACTGACCCAGTTTACTTCACATAAAACATAACCCAAGAACAAGAAACAACTCTTGGGGCTGCCTCTTTCAATCTAGGAAGGAGAAACAGACATGCATAAAATGATGCAAGACATAAGTACTTTTATGTTTTTTCAGTTCCTTAGCCAACTGTAAATCTACAGTAGCACTTTAGGTCAGCAGAGGAGCAGACAAATGTCTTTTCTCCATCATTTTGTTCCCCATCTTGCAGCTTTACCTTGTCTCAGACGACTTGGAAGTTAGAAAAACATGGCAATAGCAAAATATACTAAATCTAACTAAAAATATTAAACACATAAACAAAAAAGGAGACACTCCAGCAGATCAACAAAGAGGGAGCTGTACAACTATCCACAACTTTGTCTAAGACTCAAAAGTACTCCGTCACAAAAATCCATCTCAAGCTGAGCAGCTGTGAATGCTAAAACCAAATGTTTTTGTATTAGAAAGCCTGCTTTCTAATAGAACTGCCTCCTGCTCTCCAGCTATTTTCAAGGGCAGCACTGACCATGAACTTAATTCAACAGATGCCACAAACTCACCTTAAAGAACTCTTCCATAAGCATCTGGTCTGGATGCATTTCCTTCCATGGAAGCCTTCTGAACTCAGTGTGGAAAGCATAGAGAATAAACTCTGGCATTTTGGGGGCTGTGCAACACTCACAGTAATGCATTAGGTGTAACCAGAGAGCCCCATGGTGGCTTGGCAACAGCTTTTCTAGAATCAAAGAAAATGGCTGAATTAACAACAGAAAAAAATTAAATAAAACTTGATTACAGAAGAAAGTCTATTTTTGAAGATTAAAAACTTGTAAGTTACACTAAAAGACACTCAAAGAAAAAAATGCACACTAATCTTCAGTATTTTTTTCCTCCAAATCAACAAGTGGGAAGGCTTAGGCTTTCATGCTCACCTTTGAAGCTCTCATGCAAAAGCTTGATGCAATCTGCAAACAGACAGACCATGGTGGAGGCTACAGGAGTGTCACTCTCCAGCCAAGGGTAGCAGGGCTGGCTACTGAAAAGAATCATAACACAAATTTCAGTGTTCAGTTACCTGAGCAAAAATATTTGCAATTTAAATACTCTAGAGCAGTGAAGTACAGGTATCAGCAGTTCTCCAATTTCAGCTTTTTGGGACTCTCCTCTTCTTCCTTAGAAGAGCTGCATAGCTCACTATGCCACTGAAGATCCACTGAGTAAGCAGAAATAACTTGTTTGTTTGATATTTCATAACAGAGTTGAAACAACAGAGCTTTTCAATGATATAATTCACCAAATGCAAACTACCTTCTAACTTCAGTGCTGAAGGCTGCACTCACAACTCCAAAAGTTTTCAATTTTGAAAGCAAGCAAAACTTGAATGTGTAGTAACATAAGTAACTTTTCATGTGAAGACAGAGGTACACAAGGCAACAGATCATCACAACATTCATTTAGCCTGAAGTTTCTTTATGTATACCACTGGCGTTTGGGGTTGTATTTGTTTTGCTTTTTTGTTTTCTTTTAAACAGGTATTATAGATATTATGGAGGCTAAAAAAATGGGAATCTGGAATTCAAGTTTCAGTGTTTTTAAAACTGAGTGAACCCTTCAAATAATCAAGCCTTGCTCACATTATTACAAGATCTTTCTCATATCTAAAATAATTATTCTATCCAAACCTTGGAAAATTTGATGTAGGTCATGAATTAGTTCTGTAATTATTAAGGAAATTACAAAGTGAGAGCTATTTAAATGGAAGGCAAGACAGTCACAAATTATTAAAAAACAGGTAATAATGAAAACCATTCTTACAGGACTAAAGTCTCTATTTTAGCAAAAATTCATTTAATTTTAAAATGCAATATATACCTTGCATCTTCTTTCTCCAGGACCAGTATCCATGGTTTAAAGAGTCCAGCAATGACTGAGTACAAGGACTGCAATGCTAAAAGGAAACAAAACAAAGTTGCTTTTTTCCTTCAAATCAAAAACAGAGAACATATTACACTTTTCTCAATGTGCACATAATATCTGTTTCTCATTCTAACATTCACAGAATTATAGAATAATCAAGACTGGAAAAGATCTCTAAGATCATTGAATCCACCCATTCAATCAGCCCTTTCTGATCAAATAAAAATTTAAAATACAATATGCTTAATAATAGCTTAAGTTAACAATAGGGTTGTTTTAACAACCATCATAAGCATTTTGCATTGTTAAGATGTTTTATTAATACACTTTTAATAACACACCAGAGATTGTGGGGGCAATAACAATTCACACTTTAAACCTGCACGTATTAAAATGTGTTAATTAATATTTAAATTTAAATTAGTTTTAAAAAAAAGTAAAAGCTGACTTTTTCCAGATTTAAATCATGCATGATAAAGTTCAGTAGTGTCTCCTTCCAAACCTTTGCTCAGAGCAAAAGACTCCATTTTTCTTAAGAAAGTACAATCGCCTCATAAAATAATTTTGAGGCAAGCTCAAATATCAAAAAAGTTTCCTTTCATATTACAAAGCATAAAGTCCTACATGGCCATGAAGTAGCCACAACATTTCCCATCCGTATTTTAATATTATCATTATTGCACAAATGCAAAGTAAGAAGATTTTGTTGTATATTTAAATGGCCCTTAACAGAGTGAACTGGAGAAATCAGGTGTCTGTTCTTAAGTAATTTGCTTTTCAGAGACATTACCTGCTAAAATTCTGCTGCTGCCAACAGGCTCCTGGGCTAAATTAGCAACCTCAGTGTCAATTAGTCGTTTAATGAGATACTGCAGGAATGTGTTCACTGCAGGCACATAAGGAGTCCATTTTGAAAACAGGCCAAAAGTCCTGAAGTCCACCGAGGCCAGTCGGAGTTTGCAGAAGGATGTAGAAAGCCATTCTATTGTCTCCCTGACCTGTAAAAAGAAGGAGGCTATGAATCAGCTGCAGAAGGGCTGCACAGCAGTGTTATCTGTCACTGGAGAGCATCTGTTTCCTCTGAAAAACGAACCCAAGAGGCACCCACCTGTTCTATGGAGAGCAGAGTTTTTGCAGCATCCCTCACCACAGGACCTTCAGCAGAATCACTTTTCTTGAAACTGCCCTGCTCAGTCACTGATGAATCACACCCCAAAGCCTGAAGTGATGCCTTCCAACAGTCAGGGCTTAGAAGTTGCTCTGATGAGCCTTAGGAAGAAGAAGGGAATGCATTTGTGAAAACCAGAAAGATGTCAGTCCCTTTCTCCAAACAAGTCAAACAAGGCTGAAATTAGAGCTCCCCACTTCATGTCAAATTAAGTGAAGTAGGAGTTTAAAAGCCCCAAGTTTAAGGGTGAAAGATCATCTCTAGTTTGCAAATATAATCAACTCAACATCTCCTTTTGGCACCTACATGTTTCTCTTCTTAGACAGCTTCCCAGGCACTTTGTACACTCCTGACTGCAAACACACACTGAGAGACAGCTGCTCTCTCAGCAGGTATGGTTTGACAAAGAGAAGCACTTTTGTTCTCATTTGAGGGGCACATCAGAATATGGGTGGCATCAAATGTCAACCAGGACATTTTCAGCAAATTTCAGCATCAGTTAACACATCTTCATAATTCCAGCTCTCCACCGATACTGAAGGGTAATCAAAAACAAGGGTTCTGCATTACAGACCATGGCATAACCGTCACTAAGAGGTGCTTCCATAAACAGAAGCTCCATCCTTCTCCTGTTACATGGGCTGAAAATCTGTTGCCACTGATGTGTGTGCCTTGACCCACAGAAAAGCTACAATATGTCTGAAAAAACCACATCACATAGCAAGGCACATAAAAACACCCAAGGCAGAAACCTAAGGAAGTGTAAATCGTTCTGCAGTTTAACTCTGCTGCACAGGGTTCATATTTTTAAGCCAGAAGGGCTCTGCACAAAGCCTCAGGATGCATCACCTCAGACACTCACTTTGCACAAACAACCTTAAGAAATCACTGTAGTGGTCAGGGAACTGATACTGGAGAAGGTTAGTCCAGTGCTTGCAGAAGATATTAAATGGCATCAAAATATCTTCTTCAGGTTCCAGGCCACATGCATTGAGAGCCAAGTGAATGGACTCCAGGAGCTGGGTGCGCTCCGAGAGGGGCGGCTTGGCCACGCTCAGCCACTGCGTCAGGTCAAACTACAACAGAGCACAGGGAGCATTTGTGAGCAGGAGATTCAACAGACACAACAGCTTTGGGAGGAGGGAGAAGTCACCAGGGAAGTTAAATCATGACATTTTTATGTATCTAAGAAAAACCTCATGAATTTGCATCTTGTTGGCCCCAACTCCAAACCTCACTCTCCAAAGGCTATTGATTTAGCATACTGCAAAAGTCTCTAAGATCTATGAAACGGCCCTTGGCTGAGGGGTTCAGGTTCATAAAGATGAGTCTGAGTTTCCACACAAGCATTAAACTGGACTGATGCCCACAGTCCATACATTTTCAGGAAGAGGAGCAAAGCCTTTGTAGCCCTTTATCACCTGCTCGGACCTTGGTGAGCAGGGACAATACTGCCACCATGGACAGCTCAGAGTCCTGCCCAGGACAGACTGCCTGCTGCTCCCAGCAGTCTCCCTGTAACTGAAGAGGAGAACCAGAGCAGCATCAAAGGCCAAGTGTTACACTAATTTCTCCACTGGCAGTATCATGAGTAACAGGAGATGTGCAAATCACATCTTGGTTTACCTTACTCTGTTTTAGGACAGGCAGGAAGGACATGGGTACCAAACAGAGCTGGAAAATGCAGACACTGTCCCAAATTTTGGTTTGACTGTTAGATACCTGGCATTCACTGGCTATTGTAATGAATGTCTTTGCAGAGATACCAAGCAGAAGAAGTCATCAAGAGATGGTTTTAATTTCAGCAGTAAGCCCTGGGAAGCACATACTGATTCTATCTAGGCTAGAAAGGGCTACTTAAGCTATTTCCTTGTGACTCCAGCCCCTCCAGCTTAAATGTAACACTTACCATTCAGTACTACCAACACAGCTCTACGTAACCTGCTATTTTAAAGCACCAGATTTGCACCTCTTTCCTCTAGCTTAAGGACATGGTCTTTAGGCAAAGAACAACCACAGACCAGACCTCACCTTTGTCAGCAGCATGAAGACAACGTCGCTGTTATCCTCACTCAGAAAGGCCACGACTTTCTCATATAAAGTCACAAATTCACTGGGAGAGGCTACAGGAGTGAAGTAAGGAGAAAGGAGAGTACAGAGCCTCCGATTCTGCAGGATGGTCTGGAGCAGACGCTTGCACTCTGATTTGGTCCCACTGATGAACACCTGAGAAATGTCGGAATGGTGGAAAAAAAACCAGCCAAATATCACTCAACTGGAAAATATACCTCTTAAGCTTGTTGTTGAGATACCCACAGTTTTGGTTCTTTTATAAAAAAGGAAGTTTTTCTCAAAAACAAGAGACTGAGATTATAAGATTAATACCAACTAAATGCTGTTATTCCACAAGATATAACACAAAACAAATATGTCTTCCTAGCTCACTTTAGACTGGTATTTGTGATAACATGTGTTGTCTAAATATACCCAGAATTACCATTTTTTCTGATGGAATAGCTTAAGAAAATGAATCCTGATTTCACCAGCCCTGCTTGATAATAGGAAAAATTTAATAGAATTACATCTGTTAAGAACTTCTCAGTATTTCAACTCTTAGAGGTGTTCAAGGACAGCTGCACACTGAAATAACCTGTATCTAAGATAAAAGTAAGTATCTGGACCCAAAGCAGAGGCTAATGATTTTCTCAGAGCACAAACAGAGCAAACATTACCACCACCACCAAGGACTTGCCTTCTCCACCAGCAAAGCTCTGATATAACTCACTACACAGAGAACACTGCAAGGCTGTGGAAGAAAGGTATCTAAATACAGAGGCTGACAAGATGTGCATCAACCAGAAAGGGACAGGTAAAAGCAAAGTCTATGCTGAAACACACTTTTGTCTAAATACAGAGATTGACAAGATGTGCATTCAACCAGAAAGGGACAGGTAAAAGCAAAGTCTATGCTGAAACACACTTTTATGAACTGAAAGTATCCAAACCTTAGTTACCTGCCCAAAACTCCAGCATTTAACTAACACAATGACAATTTATTAACACTAAGCAGAGGCACATCAGAGCAAGTTTTTATTTTGCTTAAATACAAGCTTCACCTCTCCTAAAGACTGTGCACATTACACAATTAGCTGAAAACAAAATGGGATAGAAACTCAGAAATTAAGGTTTCTGAATTTGTTTGGGACCACCTCCCCCCATTAACAGCAGTGAAATTGGAATAAGCGTCAAAAATCAAATTTTAAAAATTTAGAAAATATTTTCATATTCAAGAAATAAACTCACTTGGCCCAGAATCTCAATGCAGGATGTGAAGAACTGTCTTGTGGGAGGATTACGTTGAGTTTCATCACACACATATTCTACTAATGTAAAAAACAAACCAATTCCAACTTTCTTGATTGCAGGCATAGGCTGCACCTTGTAGATATTTATCAGGGCCCTAAAAAATTAAAGTAAAAAGGCAAATTAAATTTACATATGGAGAATAACCTGTGACAATAAAGAAAGGTTTCTTGCCAATATATAACCTTGAGAGGAGTATTTGTGACACTCCCTGAGTATCCCTCCTTCTCATATCCAGACTGAAAAGTCACAGATTTAGCTCATGTAATTTTGCTGCCTGAAATGGATACTCCCAAACCTTAGAAAGTCTCCATAATCAGAGTCAGAAAGTGAACACTGAAAGATTTCCAAAGCATAGATCCAATGGATTATTTCTCCCTTTAATCATGTACTTCTCATATTCTCATGGCATCTCAACTGCCCTTGTGTTGCAAGAAAAACTACCCCATTTTATTTCACAAGCTCAACAATAAAAGAATTATAACAGAATCAGTCTTTTCTTGTGCACTGCCAAGTAAATATTTCATTGAGACCAAACCCCTGTCTTCACTAAATCTGAATTAAAACAGGTGAAGAAGATACAGTTCCACAGACCTAAGTCCAAAGAACTAGCTCATCCACAGATTTTTTCAGATCAATGATCGAGAATGAAAAAGTAGCAGTGCATAAATCCTTTTACTTGTACAATCATTACACTCCATACTAAACCAGCTACACTAAGAGAATCCCAGCAGAAATCTGGAAGATTGAGATAAAGTTGCTAAAGTGGACCTCTGGGATAAACTGCAAAAGTGAGGAAGAGGGCCTTGGACGACCCCATTTTATTCATACCCCCAAAAAAAAAGTGGAATTATCTAGCCAGCTTTCACTGCATCATTTTGTTTCACCTATTTAAAAACTACTTCAAATTATAGCACTCTGTTAAAGATTTATGTCCTGCACTATAATGAAGAAAAACCCATAGAGAGTCATATTCACATCATGTAATTTAGCCTATGGCTGAGACAGCTGTGGTACAAGTTTGCCACTTCCTAAAGATTAGCACAGCATCCTTGTCATCTCAGTGTCCTTTTAAAGGATTAGGAGAGCTATTATAATGCACAGAACAATAAAAAGAAGTAGAAAACAATAAACAGAAGTACAACACAATACTGTGTGCCCTGCTGAACCTGAGTGTCCCTCTGATAGTAAGAATTACTGTGTCACAAACACAGAGGTCTCAGAATTCCAGCTCTGTTTCTGGCCCGAGCTGACGAGCATGACGAAAAACACACAAAGAGGTTCCACGTGTTTCCTCTAACACACTAAAATGGAATCACAAACACCACCACCCAGGGCAGCATCTGAACGACCTACGTTATGAAATTCTCCACGTGTACAGCTGCTTCCACAACACCCAGGGAAGGTGGCTTCATGGCTTCTGCCTGCAGCTGTCTCACTTCTTTACGCAAAGCATGAAGCTGCTGGCTCACTGCTTCGTTTTTGTGCTTCCCTTCAAACTAAATGACAGAAAGACACACATTCATTGCAGAACAAACATGGTTTTGCTAGAACTCTTCCATGTTGCAGCTATTTCCAAAAACAAAGCAGAGCCCACTCAGAGAACTCTGAATTTGGATGGCTTTCCCCCCTGAGAGCTTTCATCAGATTTAGTACAATGTGCCCAAGCACACATCTTGGTCATGCTCCTAATTAATTATCACACACACATTAATAGAATTCATGTCTTTTATCTAAGGCTATTAATCCACAGGGACTGAAACTTATAGGGATCAAAAAATTAATTTATTAAGCAACATGGAAGTATTTCCATAAACATTTTCATGCTTCTATTTCTATCAGCAAGCAAATTCCCCCATCCATACACTGGGAAGCAGTTTAGAATGGATGCCATGAGCAAAACAAATTATGCAATGACTTATTCTTCAGCTGTTGATCTGCTTCTTTTGAGCATTACACATGAAATGTTTCAGATCACTAATAGGTGTGTGGATTTATTCAGTCAAATGCTACCACTTTTATAATAATTCAGCCATTTCACACTCATCCTATATGTTCACCAGCCCCCAAACAGAGGTGATGCCATGCCCCTGACCTGGATGGTGAGCTGAGCTGCTCCCTGGCAGCCTTTATTTGAAATTCCCCGGCACTCCAGGTGGAGGGTGATCTGCTCCTCCCTGTTGACATACAGCTTAGGCACCGTGTCCAGGATCTCACTGTTCAGAGCAACGTGCTGAGACTCCCAGAGAGCTGCAGTTCTGAAAGGCATTTATTAACAAAATTACCAAAATCTTTCCTGAAAACAGCAACGCTGAGAAATTTTTAAGAGAGGAGATTTCAATTTAATGTGCTGTATAAACACTCATGACACTTTCCCGGAAAACATAAAAGGTTATTAAATGAAATTGAGCTAAAACTTCAAAGTAATACCACTTCAAAGTAAAAAAAAAACCAAAAAAACAGATTCATAAGAACAAAACTACTCAAGTAAGTGTGAGTTATTTTGAATTGCTTGATATGACAACCTGGAAGGAAACTGAACAGAATAATCTCTACAGGAAATGCAATTTTCCACCAGACCAAAAACAAAACAAAAACAAAATCTCAAATAAACAAAACAAAACAGAAAAAAGAGAACCCAGCTAAAATTGATAGTGGAATTGTTTAGACACAACCTCTTGGGGGCTTAGAAGCTTTTGTT
Source organism: Passer montanus (assembly GCF_014805655.1). NCBI lineage: Eukaryota > Metazoa > Chordata > Aves > Passeriformes > Passeridae > Passer > Passer montanus. The sequence continues at coordinate 748,713 of NW_024373923.1, forward strand.
CTGATTCATAATATTGTTATTAAATGACTACATTAGGTAAGAACAGCTATAAATTGACCAGTTGTGCTTGAAAACAATTCACCTGGATTATCTGAATTGGAATATTAAAAACAGAAAGTCTCTTTCATTCACAAAGCTACCAGAACCAGAAATCAGCTTCTCTTTTGGGTGCTTCACATTGCAACTACTACCTTAGTGCAAAAGGGTTAAATAATTCATTGTCAACAAATCTAGCCTAAAAGGAGGCTTTAGTCAGGCAATATGGCAAATGAGAAAATAAGTTAGATGCCATCTGATGTAATCTCAGTCATTAGGTAAGACTTGTGCACTCTTATGTCAGTTGAAGAAGTAGAATAATAACCCGATAGACCAGAAGAAGCAGAAGTCAAGTGTACTGACAGTCTTGTGCTAATACCATAAATGAGGCTGCAGTGAAGGGCAGCTTTAGGAAGAAACTGCTCTCTGTGAAGGTGCCCAGGGTGCCAGAGAAGCTGTGGCTGCCCCTGGATCCCTGGAAGTGTCCCAGGACAGGCTGGACAGGGCTTGGAGCAACCTGGGACAGTGGAAGGTGTCCCTGCCCATGGCAGGGGTAAGATGTGGTGAGCTTTAAGGTGCCTCCCAACCCAGGCCATTCTGTGACTCCACAATAATTTTAAGGCACTGCTGGACCCACTGGTGAGGCACAAGGAGCACAGACATGACTCACTTGGCGTGCTGCTGCAGGATGTTCAGGTCCCTGCGCATGAGCTGGATCGCGTCTTTCTGGCTCACCAGAGTGGCAGAGGAAATCACTGGCACAGGAGCTTTCATCGTCTGCAGAGGCAGAGGGGGCTTGGGAGTATCAAGCTTCTTCAAATTATTCATGATCCTCACTTTGGCTACAAAAAAAAATTTTAAAAAGCAGAAGCAAGTTTGGTCAATAAGAAAAGTTTAGGAGAAACTGAACAAAAACATTAGTTTCCATGCATGAAGTATTTTTAACTGCAGGCAGATATTTCTCAGGTTTCTCCTTTTAAAAAATATCACTCAACTAATGTTCTTATTTCTGTCAAACTTCATTTCACACAGCTAATTTTCATGACTAGCTCTTCCATCACACAAAGATTACGATCAAAAGACCCACTGGCTTCTGTGTTTTCCCCAAACACTCCTAACTTCCAGTTTTCCTGTCACTCCATTTATTTTACTCATCTAACACATGCACCCAGACAAAATTCTAAGCAAAATTCATCTTCCTTTCCCTAAAATGACCCTCACCTGTACTCTTGTCAGCATCAATTCCTTCTCAGAGCACAGCCTCTATCTGGGTCAGCCCCCTCCTCCTGCTGATTTCCATTCAGTTTCTTTGTCCAAGCAGTTATGAAACTATTCCAGCTCCCTTCTATTTCCTCACTCCTTCTTCTTCTCTGGATCAGCCCCAAATCCAGTCTCTCCACGTCCTTAATTATTATTAAGCTATGATTATCACCCCTTCTGTGCTAGAACAACCCTTTCACTGTGCCAAAATTCCAGGCGAAACACACAGGGGAAAAACAACACAAAAAACAAACTAACTAACTAAACTAAAGTACCAGCTATGATATCACCCCTTCTGTGCTAGAACAACACTTTCACTGTGCCAAAATTCCAGGGGAAACACACAGGGGAAAAACAACACAAAAAACAAACAAACTAACTAAACTAAACTAAACCCCAGAGACAATATGTCTTCAGGTACAGTAGGTTTTACCTTTGCTTTCACCTGTCTCTCTAAATTTTGGGAAAATGTTCAGAGGACACTCTGTGCAGAGGAACTTTCATGGAGCTCACCCATGATTCCCTAGCTCTGCTCTGTGACACAGCAAACTTGAAGCCAAAAAGCATCAATGTTAGCCTCTCACATGAAAATCTTAGTGAGAAAACCATGACACCTTCATAGAAAATATTGTGCCCACAGAAAACAAACCATATTAATATCTTTATTGACAGGTATCATCAAGCTCCTAAAGAAATCAGAGCTTTGGCATTCCAGAAATTCTTTAAGGTGCAGTTCCTGAACAGTACTTTTATCTCTTACCTGACAAAGGGTTGGTGAAATCTGTTTCCCCTGCAGAAGCACAGGTTGGATGTGTTTCAAGCTGAACCTGCATCCAAAGGTTCAGAGCTTCCTGAAACTCATGGTGTATGAGTTCCACATTGACATATTCCATCCACAGATCCTGGAGCACAAAAGAATTAAATTATCATTCCCCATTTTGGTCAGCACCATGTGCTGTCCACCCATCCTATTAGCTGTGGAACTAAAGCAACTACATAAAATACATACCTTGCAGTTTTAAGTCACAGGAAATTTATTATTAAGGGCAAGAAAACTAAACTGAAGAAAAACACTGAACTATTTTTATTACATATATAGATATCTACTGAAAAGCATTTGTGACACTTAGAGACGAAACCTGGCACACGGTATAATTTCTAACATATAAGAGACAAAGGAAAAGATAGATTATTAAAAATCTACTCCTAAAAAGGGAATACAAGAGACCAAAATAGTCTAAAACATCATGGCATGATTAACTGCAGCCAGGCGAAAGCAGGCTGGATTTCCAGTAGTCACACACACTGGAAGAGGGAAAACAAAGCAAGCATAAAGAAATGCCTTTGCAGAGTAAGTCTTTAGGCTTGAAGAATAGAATAATAGAAGAATAACTGAAGAATAGAATAATACACACTCACTAACTTGTATTTGAACCCGACATTTTACAGACTACCAACACAAGCAGGTTTTGGCTTCCAGTCTTTAATTACTTAAAGCTGCACTTAAATAATCCTCTAATACTAACTTAAAACATAAAAAGAATTACAGAGCAGTACAGAAAAAGCATTGTGTTTCAAGAAATGACATGCATCCTTCAAGATATGCAAGGAATCTACATCTGAGTCCTCCTTCAAACATAAAGGAGGGCAGTTTGGGATAACACAGGATTTTAAGAAAAAAGGTTAGAGCCATGAAGGTATCAGACCTGCTGTATGTGACTTAAAGACCAGTAACACAACTCTCTCACTGAATTCAAAGACTCATTTTAGCAAGTGGACCTTATATTTCAGGTTTTCAGTGTTATTAGCAACCCACCTGTTGATTCTGCATGACTTTAGCAAGTCTATGTGCATCATACTGCTTCGGTAAAGAGGGAATGTATGTATCTCCTTTCTGGAAACTCTCTTCTTCCAACCACAAAATTAAAACATTACAAAGCCTGAGGGGAAACAGAGCAGTACAGAAAAAGCATTGTGTTTCAAGAAATGACATGCATCCTTCAAGATATGCAAGGAATCTACGTCTGAGTCCTCCTTCAAACATAAAGGAGGGCAGTTTGGGATAACACAGGATTTTAAGAAAAAGGTTAGAGCCATGAAGGTATCATACCTGCTGTATGTATATTACAGACCATATATATTAAGTAACACAACTCTCTCACTGATTTCAAAGACTCATTTTAGGAAGAGGACTTTAAATTTCATATTTTCAGTGTTATTAGCAACCCACCTGTTGATTCTGCATGACTTTAGCAAGTCTATGTGCATCATACTGCTTTGGTAAAGAGGGAATGTATGTATCTCCTTTCTGGAAACTCTCTTCTTCCAACCACAAAATTAAAACATTACAAAGCCTGAGGGGAATAAAAAAAGAATATAAGAAAAAAAAAAATCAGCGTGAATTTGATTGTTCTAAGGTTAGAATGAGGGCAACTAATTATGCCACAAGGTGGCATGGTTAAAAAAGCTATTTCAGGTGCATTTGCACTCACTTACTGCCAAGTTAAAGACTAACAGTGGAAAGAAGGTACTTAGAAAAATATGAAGGGCAGCAAAAAAAAAAGAGAGGATAAATTCTGAAAAGGAAATAATTTATGCAATCTAGTACAAGACCCAGGACTGGAATAGTCTCTTACGTCAGAAAGTATCACCACAATCCCATTCAGAAGACCAGCCGAATAAACAGAGAACACATGAGCAAGTTTGGCTTCTCACCCCAGAACCTCTCTGCAGTACGTGCTCCAAAAAATCATGCCTGAGTTAAGTCACATATTTTAATTTATTTTCAGAGTCTCATTCATGACTAGTTCATTCTCATTTCCTCCTTTGTTAAAACTTTAACATAAATACACTTTTTTTCAGCTGACAGCATTCCACCGACTGCTACCATTTTCACAGTCACACCATCCAAGCCTTCCTGACAAGAAAGCACTAGAATGCCATTAAATCTTCACACTGCGGTATTAAATATCACTAGCAAACTCCTGCTTCCTTCATCAGTGTCACTGGTGAAAAAATGGAAGTAGACCAACTCCAGAAATCAGCCCCTATAAACCCTACCAATAATTTCCCTCCTGTCCAGGAAACTAGACAGGTCATTAAACTTCCTGAGTATAAGATTTATTTGGGCGTAGAGTACTCTGGTTTTCTGCTGGAGCAGGAAACTTATTTGAAATCAAAGACTGAAAATATTAATCAAGTTCAACCTGTGACCATCTCTGGATTATTTTTCACAGACAATCAAGTGGGATTTATGATCTCCCTCGTTTGTTTGTACAGTACCTACTGACTGCTGAGGGGAACACTGAGCAGAAGCTCAGATTCCACATGTCCATGGCCCCTTAAAAAGGGACTCTTTTCAAATATTTCAGATAATCCTTTCAACTATTTCCTAGCAATATTTACATACTTCCTCAGATTTAGTGTACATGAGGTACTATTCCTCACAAAAGTGGGAATTCCCCAGCTGAGTAGCAGTGAGTGACTTGTCTCTCTCCTTAGCCTACTCCAAGACAAAAAGCAAGTCCTGTGGTGAGGTTTTGGTAAGCAGATTTACCATTTTCCAGGTGGCACAGAACACACCTGGCAGAGCTAACCTTTAGGTTGCTAACCAAGTAAACTGCTAGAACCATGTGCTGAAGACAACAGTAAATTATCTGATGAAGTAATCTTACTCAGACATAAATTCAGGCTCTGGTCTGTGACAAACATATATACATACCAACTAGCCTTTTACACTTATAGCTAGTAGATGTACATACAAGTAGCAAATATGCCTAAATAATAAATATTTTGCCAGCATGGGGCTACCATTCATTAAAAAGCAAAGCTCTTCCCCTAAAGGAAGTGACAAACCTATCAACAATGTTTTATTTTTAGTAGTAAAACCATCCCCCTCTCAAACTAAACAAGTTATGCAAACAGAGGAATGGATTTGAACCCAAATATGCACATGGGGACATGGGCTAGTGGTGGTCTTGACAGTGCTAGGTTAAGTGCTAGACTTGATGATCTTTAAAGGCTTTTTCAAATCTGAATGTTCTCTGATTTTATGCTTTTACTAAATGCCTCCAGTACATCTAAGGTCACATACTTTCATTACTCACACAGCCATGACTGTGCTGTAGCAGTTACTCAGGCAGTTGCATTGATTAACATGGAACTGGGCAGGCTTTTTTCTTTTTTACCTGACAAGTTCCTTATGCAGCTCAGGTGAAGTCAGGTAATCAGCTGAGCAGCTGGCCTTCTCTGGTGACCCGTCACTGCCCTCAGGACTCTCCACTCTCAGTGCTTTACTGGCAGCGTGGTGGAAGTCTGCCACCTCCGTCAGCCGCTGCTTCATCTCATTTAGCAAGTTAACATGAGCTGCACTCTGAAAAAAGCGTCTTCCAATACAGCCATCTACAGGTAATCTAAAAATGAACAAGAAAGCATCACTAAGCCTTGTTGCAAATGTCAAATCAGCATTTCTGCAGACAAACTGGCTCACCAGAGAAGCTACTGGCACCCACTGCTTGCGGGAGCAGGCAGTGTAAGGCACTGACTCTCACTTGCTGTGCACTTAATTAATGCTTGATAATGTGCTGGAGCAGGTCAGACTCACCCATACTGTGGTCCTGGTCGGTGAAGGTACAGGAGGAAGAATTTCTGCCAGACCAGTGGCATGAGAGGGTGATCTGCAGGGGTAGCCAGGGCCTGGTGAGCCCAGCGGTAAATCATGAGCCTCTGGAGGGAAGGGACGATGGGCAGCTTCAGCTGGGTCTGGGCTTTCTGCAGAAACAACATTTCCAGACAGTGTGGTGCTGTAACAGGCTGTCACAGGTTAACTGAGCAGATTAACACAGTGTGAACACTTGGTAATTACAGAGGAGAAAACTCTGGAAGCAGTCACACATCTGTTGCAGGCCTTGAAGGATGAGCTGCCCATCTCACAGTTATGCTGAAGCAGACCTACATCTCTGGTGTTTACAAACCCCAGCATGATGGCTCTGACACAAGGCAAACATATGGGCGCTGGTGTTAATTACAGTTAATTACTGCTCTTCCTCACAGAAGTAGATGGCCCCGGTTTAGACCTCCAGCATGCTACTTTTAGCTTTTTCCAGATTACATTTAATACAGCTCTAGTGAAAATTTGAAATGCATAGTATAATTAATGTGAAGAGAGAACACAGAAGCATAAGCAGAACAAAAGCAAAGCAAACTATAAGCAGCAGCATCCCATCTTAGCAACCCCACAGACACACTAAATTATTAAACAGTCCCACTCCAAGCTCCCCTGGACTGTGCCTGAAGCAGGGGAATGGGAGGCCTTTCTGAGTTCCCAAGACTGGGAGCAGACTTCTTACTTCCTCATCCCCTACACCAAACCTCTTTTCCACACTCTTTTTGTTTTCCAGCTAAATCAAGACAAGCAAGCCAAAGAACAAATGCTCTCAGACCAGCTCCAAGGATGCAAGACGTGTACTTGACACAAGGCAAGCAAACCTATTTTCACAGGGACACCTCCTTTGTTGAAACACACCAAAAGAGCTGAGACAAAGGACAGGACAAAAGTTACACTTTGAGAATGGACGGCTTTCCACTTGCTTCACTCCAGAATTTCTAACTGAATTTGGGCAAAGAAGCTGGAAAAGGCTGCAATGTAGCCTGAAGTAGTTAATTAAGTGCCTTGTTAAAGGAGCGACCTAAGTAATTTTGAAAGCCCTGGAAAATAGTTCAGAAAACAAGGAAAAGTAAAGGCCAGTCTTCTGCACAATTCAGGTCATCTGAGAAATTATCTGTTTGGAATACAGACACATCTTCCCACCTGAAAAATAAGCACTCCCCATATCAGGGGTATAGAATAAATCCACTGAAGGTTGTGAGGCATTTAGATAACCCAGAAAATTATGCAAAAGCACAAATTAGCTTTCTGTAAATATTGATATAATCAGGTATTTCCATTGTAGCTTTTAAATGTAAAAGAACTCAAATACACTCAAAAAGTAAATGACTATTTCCCTGCAGTATATTTTCTCCTGCACAGCCAAGTAAAGCATTATTTATACATTTATCCTGGTAAGAAAGTAGTACATAAGGGAACACTTTTCTCCAGCAGTTCTCTCTAATTTTAATGAAAAAAGATTGAAAAGTTGTCTCACTTTCAAAGCTTGATCAGGAGTTAAAGCATTGATAACCAGCTCCCCCTCCACAACTCTGCGAAGCTGTGAATCTTCTTCAAATATTGACTCCATATTCAACACCGTCCATGCAAACCAGACCTGGACAACACAGAAATGACAAAAATATTGATAACAAAATGGCAGGGGCAGGATCAGGAAGCTTGATGATTTCTTAAGAGGAGTAAGTGTTTGACAGATTCTCATTGCAGAGTTGCAAAAGGCACTATCACATCTCAACAAGAAAACCTCTTTATCCTTAAATTCAAACTTCCCCTTTGTACCATTTTGGGAAAGAAGGGGAAAAGCAGACACAACTGACAGAACCACCCAGGGAGCTCTGGAGGAAACAACCTTCTCAAACTCAGTAAAATAAGATCTCCTCTCTTCCACCTGCACCACACATCTCTGTCTGAGGTACTGCAGGGTTTTCCTTTCCTTTTTGCTTGAATAAGGAGCTCACTTAAGCAGAGAGAAAGTAACTTGAATTCAAAGTATTTATCAGATAAAGACTGATCTGAAAGAAAAGTCAGGCTTTACGCATTTCTATCTTCTTAAACAGATCAAGAACAATAGTAGATTACAAGAAAATTTAACTAATATATCCTATCATATTAATTCTTTGATGCAGATTAAACAAACTCTCCCTGTGCAAAACATCCATGTTCCTTTTAGTGCAATAAACCCACAGCATTCTCTTAGGCTAAACTGAGATTTTATCACAAGAAAACTCTGGGACAGGAAGAAAAAGTGACCAAGAGAGAAAACTGAAAAAAAAACCAAACCAAAGGGAAAAAAAAAAAACAAAAAAAAACCCAAAAAAACCCCAAACCAAACCAAAGAAAAAAAAATCCTAGCTGCTGCTTTTCCCATCACAAAACACCACCATATATCTCACCTGAGAGGAGTTGGCACTGCCCTCCACAAAGGATGGTGTGACATTCCCTGCCACAATCCAGCTGACCAGTGAGGACAGCATACCCTTGTCACAGTGATAGCCCAAAGCATTCTGCACAGAAAAGAAAACATTTGGGGTTTTTCATCAGCAGGTGATTTAGAAGCTACAGGAGATCACTCAATTTTTATCCAGGTTCTTTTCCACCTCCTGTTGCTACTTTCCAACCTCAGCTCAGCCAGGAACCAGTGAAATGCCTGCTTGGAGCTTCTATTTCAGTGAAAAAGTCCTGTTGCAAAAACTGTTTGTTTTTTTTCAGGACAGGGCGCTCCATTTTGTCCTAAACACTCCATCAAAGATTTGAAATGCAAAGAAGATAAACCACACTAGAACTCATACGAATGAAAACTGTGTTCCAAACTGGTTTTAGTAGCAATTATCATCATTATCATTAAAATATCAGACATTTCATTAGTCTTGACTGACACAGAAAAAAATTTTCTGGACCAACTCAGAAAAAATCAGATAACCTCCTCACTCATCATGATGACTGGCTGTCCAGAGAAGCTGTGGCTGCCTCATCCCTGGAAGTGCTGAAGAACAGCTTGGACAGGGCTTGGAGCATCCTGGGGTAGTGGAAGTTGTTCCTGGACAGTGGAACTGGATGGACTGTACAGTCCCCCCCATCCCAAACCACACTAGGATTTCACAGTCGTTCTTGTTGCACTTCAGGAAAATACACTCACATCAAAATCTGACTGTGCAACACACAAGCTGACCATTTACCCAACAGCCACACCAAAACACCACAGCTCTGTATTTACCTTGTGCTGCTGGTAAAGCAGCTTTTGCACACAGTCCTCTTGGCTGTACTGAAAAGCAGCTTTGCACAAGTCATCCAGCAGGCAGAGCGTGGCCCGGTCCCTGTGCCACAGCTGCTGGCTGGTGAGCACCTGCACCCAGAACTCCAGGACTGCAGCTGGCCCCACTCCATTTGGATGGTCACTCAAAAAAATGTGAGTCTGACAAATTAAAGAGTAAAGTTGGTCAACAGATCTCAGCTTTGAGCAAAGCTTTAGAATTTATTGTGGGACTGTTTGAGTTGCTTGAGGCTGTGGGGCTATCCTGAAATGAAATAATTTACAGCAACACTCTCTATACCCAAGTAAGGACAGCTTTGTCATCCTCAGCCTGCAAACTTCTGCAGATTCTGAAGCCTGGAGAGCAGAGGATCTTGTGCAATCAGTAAAAACAGACACAGAAGCCTTAAGAGCCTTAAGCAGGACACCTGCAGGCATAAACAGCACCTATTTCAAAAGTCCAGGCTGCTGTTCCTGCAAAAGGCCTCCCCAGAGTAGGTCTGTTTCCACTATCCCTTTCTATTGTTAGAGGGCCTTGGGTTTTGACCTCTCTGCACTTAAAAAAAAACACTACTGCTCCCTAACTCAAGAACATTTTTCCAGTACCCTAAATTAATGGCAAAATGCAGAACTTGCAAACATTAATATCTCTGCTGCATTCCTCAAATAACACAAACAAGAAAGAAGTGCTGCATTTTACATTTCCTTTTTTAAACAGTTTTGACCTGGTATGGAAAAATGAATTTTCCAAGAAGTCTGAAAGGTAAATATTGTTGCTAGTGTCACATGCATTGCCAGATTTAGCAAGTTTAAGAAAGGTTTGGTTTCTTGAAACTCTCCAACTCCTAATGTGTGATACAGGGTACTCTGTGACTGAACTGCCACATTCAGTATCCTTTCTAACCTTTAACACTAACTCAGTCAAATAAGCTTGGTTTTCAACACTCTCTCCCCCTTTTCTTCTTTACATAATCTTCTTACCTGTATCATACTACTGAGCAGCTTAACATTTTCTCCATAGTTCACTCCTGTCAAGTGCTGTGTCACTTTATGGGTAACCTGCTGGGTGACTCCTTGAGGGACTCCACTATCCAGATGAAGGAACAGTTCCACATAAGATAAAAACCTAGGGATGTCAACAAATGAAATTGAAATATCTCTCACTGCATATTAAACAGAAAGCCTGCTTCTAGAGAATTTAAAATCAGCTCAACATCACCAGTGAGACACAAACAGAAAGGCTTTGATTCACAACCACAATGCAGATTTAATTGCTCCAGTTCAGCCATACACTGGGCACAGTATGAACATTTCACACCAGCCTGTAATTCAAGGCAGCTCATCAGGACTAAATACCAGCTCTTGATCTACATCAGCACCCAAATCTTACTCAGGATTTGTCTGGGAGACTGTCAGATGTCTAAACCAAAAGATTATTATTAACTTTCACTGCAACTATGAATAAATTAAACAAATGTATAAGATTAAAAAATGAACATATTATGAACATATAATGCTTACTGTTCATTCTTCAGGAGGTAATACTGGCAAGAGTAAAACAAGGGTAAAATTTTATCCAGCACATGGACTACTGTTCTCAGATGTCTAGACTGGACTAGTACACCCAAAAGAGGGATCCCTTCAGCACAGAATTTCTCAATGCTGTCAGAAAACAAAACAAAATAATTTAAGAAAAACATATTCACTAGCAGCAGAAAGAGAGACAATTTATTTAGTTTTTATTAACTGAGATGTAAAGACATTCATAACTTTACACTTTATCTTTGAAAATCTAAATAGCTAAATACAGAGTTTTTTCCTTCAGCTGCAGGAGTCATTCAATAGCTGACAGATTTGCCAAGTATTTCCTTCTCAAATATTTACTAAGTATCTCCTTCCTTCACAAATCCCTTTTAGGGGAGCAGCCTCCCATCTTCCAAAAATCACTAGAGATGCAAGCCTTCATCAAATTACTATCACTCACTAAACTCACTATTCTTGACTAACTTGGACAATTCACCTCCCTCTCCAGGTAAAAAGCAAAGGCCAAACAGAGAAGGTGCAGGGGAACAAACTGAGGAGGTTCTTTGGTTTTCTATTTAATGCTCAAAGTTATGGAAAAACTTCCACTCTCAACCCAAAATACCTTAATATCAGTCTCAAACTACTCCAGTGCTTTAAAGTATCTATGGCACAATCTTATCATGAAGCAATGGCTTCCTAGGAGAAGGAGAAGAAAGGCCAGATAATATTTCCTTGGAAGAGTAACATAGCATTATACATAGAAAACAAGTTAGTGGAAATCTTAAATAGCACAGCACATAACCAAAGGGATCACAGACTCAGGGAAAACAGTTCTGGTGAGAACTGATAAAATTTTGTGTGGCTCTGTACATCAAACAAGAACATTTGATTATGTCCACAAGCCTTACCCACAAACCAGCTAAATGCACTGGAAAAGACTGTGTTGGAACACAGTCATGGCTAAGAGGTTCACTGCTCTTATAATGCTCTTTATTTACCATTCCCAGAGGAGCGGGTTTTTTCTCCTCACTATTTTCTGAATGCAGTGCTGCCCTGATAAAAAAAAATTACCTCTAGAACAATCCTTTCAGTAAGTGTGGTTCAAAGTTACTCCTGTCCAGAGAAATTACTGTTAACCCTCAGCTTCAGTACTATTTCTTATGACTGAACCCTAAAATGAAGAAGGCAAAAAAGTACTACTAGCAAAAAAAAAGGAAATAGCATGTTGTTTGAATGAATTCAGGAATAATTTCTTCCCAAAAAGGATTATTAAGCACTGGAACAGGCTGTCCAGGTAGTTGCTGGACTCTCCATCCCTGGAGGTGATCAAGGAATGACATGGCACTCAGTGTTCTGGGTTGGGTGACAAGGTGGGGATTGGTCACAGGTGGGACTTGATAAACTTGGAGGTCTTTCCCAACCTAAATGATTCTGGGATTCTGTGAAACTACAATCACAGAATCACAGAAAGGTGGGGCTGGAAAAGACCTTGAGATTATCTAGTCCAAACCCCTCCAAGGCAGTGTCACCCAGAACAGGAGACAAAGGAACGAGTCTATGTGGGTTTGAAATGTCTCCAGAAAGGGAGAATCCATGAACTCCTTGGGCAGCTGTTCCAAGGTTCTCCTATCCTCAGCAAAATGAAGTTCTTCCCCATGTTGAGGTGAAACTGCTTGTGTTTTAGTTGCGGCCATTGCTTGCTGAAAAGAGTCCAGCACCATACTCTGGACACCTGCCTTTGAGATGTATATCTGCATTAATGAGATCCCCTTTTGCTCTTCTCCAGACTGACCAGCTTCTCCTCAGAAGAGAGATGACAATCTGCTCGATCCCTTTCATCACAAGCCCTTTACTCTTTAAACAGGCACAAAGCTCTTAACAACCCTCAGCTCAGCATTAGGGAGCCTGCTCAGTTCCTGGGGCAGAGGCAAACACTCAAAAGGCCTCACCTGTGTCCCAGGGTGGTCATTGCCAGTGCCAGGTAGCAGCCGATGGGGACGTTTGCCTTCACAGCCTTGAGCAGGGGGTGCAGTGTGACCGACTCGGCCGTGTCCAGCGCGCTGTCGCAGGCGGGGACAGCCAGCCCACTCTGCTGCACCCCACGGTCATTCCTGTGCAGCTTCAGCCTCAGCACCAGACTCCACGCCCACTGATTGAAGGAAGTCTCTGGTGTTTCCCCATAGCGAACGATGCTGGCCAGGTAGGAGACCTGGAACAGAGCAGGAGTGAGAGGAAGCACAGCCGTGACACAGCACGTGTGGCACTGGTCTGGGATTTGATCCTTGGAAGGGGACCTGGGTGATCTTTGGGGTCCCTTCCAACCCAAACCTCATAGGATTAGACCAACAGCAGTTATTTTTTAGACATACCATGCAGTTTATCTAACAACTATCTTCCTATGGCCTCAACTTCTACCTCCCTCTCCTTCCCCCATCCCTTTAAGTAAACTTACACTGTCTGCTTAAATTTTTCCAAGCTATATACTGACCTTAAACTAAATTTTAATACTGAAAAAAAAACCAGACACAATCTACAATAATGTTTAAAACATTTAAACATAGTGAAACAGAAAAATCCAAGCAAAAATATTATCTGTCAATGAAAAGCCTAAAACCTGGCAGGCCCTCCCTAGAAAAAAGCCTGTATGTGGACAGGCAGTGTCACATGTGTAAGTGTCCACTGTCACAAAGACCATGTCTAGATCACAAGGAATTATACATCTCTGGGGAAAAAAAAATGTACATGTTCTGACAGAGCAGTGTAAACTGCAGAGCTGGAGGGCAATGCATACGCTTCATCCTCTCAGAGTAGGGGTACAAGAACCTAAGCACTATTTTCTCCCAAATTCTAGTTATAGGCTCATGCAAGTCAGGACAGATTCACCAGCATAAGTGGCAACTAGGGCTGACATGGGCTTAAAAAAGAGAACTCATCTGGCTGGCACAAGACAACAAACCATGGGTAAGAAATGCAGAGGAGCAAGTCAAAACAGAGCAGAGACAAGGAACATTCAGACAGAGTATGGGAAGAAAAGGCTGGGGAAAAATACAGAGGAGGACAAAACACCATACAAAAAATACTGAGAAGACAAAGCCCAGCGCAATGTTAAAATCTCTGAATAAATAAATAAAAGCATCTTGGACTGAATATACAACACAAGGATTTTTTAACTTTGATCTTTCTATCCTTTCATTTGGATTCTGTAACTTGGAGTTATCCCTTCCTGAGTCCAGTGTGCTGTAAAATCAATTTAATAAATGTGGTGTGTTCAGGTCACATAACACTGCCCACAGCTGAAAAGCTCCAAAGGGATTATCATTTGAGTCTTCAAATAAGGTAAGAGCTGGAGTGAGTTCTCCTATGCTCACCAGTAATGAAAAATAGCCTTCCTATTTTACACAAGTACTGTCTACCTCTGCATGAGTAAAGGAGGAGCAGTTTGTGACTATTCACAAACCTATTCACAAGTGGGTCAAAATTAAAATTCTATTTCAAGAAAGATGGAGAGAGATTGTTAAGAGCATGGAGTGACAGGACAAGGGGGAATGGCTTCAAACTGAGAGACAGCAGATTCAGATCAGATCCTAAGAAGAAATTCTTTCCTGGGAGGGTGGCAGTGCCCAAGGCCAGGCTGGATAGGAGCAGCCTGGGACAGTGGAAGGTGTCCCTGCACAAGGCAGGGGGTGGCACTGGATGATCTTTTTAGTATGATCTATCACATCCTATGATTCTGTGATTCTCACACAGATGCTCAACAGAAGCCTAACAGTATTTTCAAATTCTGTTCTGTGGGTGCAGACACACTGAGTGTTGGTATGTTACAAAATTCTAGTTAGACAAAGAACAGCTTTATATAGAAGGAAAAAAAAGTGAAAACAAGATCCTGCTCTGCAGCTTTTCCCATTTATACCCATCCATAAGTTATTCCATTTAAGTAACAAGAAAGGATACCTGTTTTATGCTTTCAGAAAGCAGCCCAGCATATGGTTTTTGGGACAGATATTTCTGATATGCTTCCAGGACCATCAGTGCAACTTCAGAATGGACAGCTGGATCCAGGTGAAGAGTATTCTGCTAAAAACAGTGTCAGAACACAAAACTTTGAGTCATTTAAGAGGTCTCTAACAGCTGTACACTCAGCTGCACCACAGAGAAATAAATCCTAGTCTATTTCTGGCTGTTCAAATTAATTATTGCAGTATCAAGGCAACAATCTTGCCCAATGAAAAAAATTCAGCTCAATGTTAAAGAGTACTAGGCTCACACTGGAAAATACAAAGCCCAACAACTAGATTGTTTTTTTAAAAGGCATCATAATATTCACTTTCCATGTGCATTTTATGAACATAGGATAATTAATCCAAAAATCCATAGATGCCATTCCAAATAAGATAATACAGACACTTGAACTCTTGCCTTTAAAAACAAAACCAAATCCCACCACCATGTTTTTTGTATGAAAACACAGCAATTCCTCTATCAATTTACACATTACAGAGCCATTTTTCCCCACATCAAAGGGTACAGACATGGCATTGCTATTGCACAGCAAAGAATTCTGTTAATTTTCCCTAACATTTATTCTTATTTATATGTCTACAAGACAGAGGGAGAAAAAAGTGAGTCAGCAGTCATGCACAACCACCAGCACAGCAAAGAGAAGAGTTCAGCATCACCAAATGCACAGAATGCAATGCTGAACTAAATCACTGAACACAGGCAACATTATTCCACCAATCTATTTCTGTTTTTCTCTGAAACAGCACTCAACCTCAATTATATCCTGAACTCATGGAGCTCCTGGAGCAATCCAATATTATGGAATAATTCCCCATCATTTAAATGATGCTCAGAGTTTTGAAATGTCTCATTTCAATCATTACTTTTCTTGCACTGTGAAAAACACACCTACATGCAAATTACAGTCACACCAGTCTCCTACACATTTTTTGGAAGATTCCTCTATTTCTGCAGCCAAAAGCATTTTAATCATGTGACTCATAAAAAAATTGTCCTGTCAGCTATTTCTTTGTTTAGAGAAGTACAAAATCCCTGCTTAAATATCTATTTTAAACTCACATGCAGCACTGTAAGAAAACAACACAAGCAAATCCTCAGGCAGAGTGCTGTAAAATTATGAAATTCCCATTTTGTGCCATTAGGTGTACAACCATAATATAAAAGCATGCAATTAACTGTATACAAATTCTGATCTACTCCCAGGTGGAGTTAAACTTTTCCTCTGAAAAAGTGAGGAGGTTCAAGGCTCCTGTTTTCAATACCTACATGCTCACCAAATCCCCAGTTCAGCCCTTCCAAGATAATGCAAGCCAGTTTATTCTCCACTGCTGTCAGGCTGTAATTTAACAACCAGTCACGGATCAGAGCTATCTCAGATGAAGAAGGCTTCCACAGGTACAGGGGCAGTTCTTTAAACAGATATAAAGAAACCTTTGAGGAAAAAGAGCAGAAAGTGCAAATCAGTACTCAGCACACAACAATAATCAGCACTATGCTCTGCAATCTGAAAGGGAGGTATAACCAAAAACTCCACAGATAGCTCTTTAACACATCCATTCATAACAACCTGGTGTGGCCTCTAAGTTTAGCTGTATGTCTGATTTAAATTATTTAAATTATAGATGTCAGCACTTACCATCCCCACCTTCTCAATGGTCTCTCTAATCCGATCCAGAAGTACAGAAATAATCTGTGTGTGGATGCTGGCAATGGCTCCCAAGAGCTCCCGACCAACCTTGGAAAACGTCTCTCTTGTGGAAAGACTAACATAGGACACCTGAGGAGACGAGCAGGGAGAAGTTACTGCTGCTGGCTGACCTCCACTAACATGGAAATAAAATGCCTTTTGGAAAACAAATTGGTCTTGGCCATTGAGACAAAGTTGATAAATGCCCATATGAAAAGTGAAACTGATTGCCCTAAAAGACCAGGAAAGTTCTGTGTCACAGTGCCAAAAAAAATTGTCCAAAACTAAACATAGGAACAACACAGCCACAGGAACTAAAAAAACAAAAGAAAACAAACAAACAAACGAAAGGGGAAAAAAAAAACAACCTAGGTCCCACCAAAACCAATGAAAATAAAACACCACATAAGGAATTCCAGAGCTACAAGCTAGACCTGCATGAGAAAAATAAAACAAATGTATTTTTGTTTATTTGTTTCATTCTGGCTTCGCTTACAGAAAAGCTATTCTTTTTCCCAGAAAAAACAAGTACTTCAGTAAATTTTAATTCAATGCTTTTTTTAAAAAGCAGGACTTTTTTAATTCTATGGAAGAACAAATTACAAAAGCCATGAAAGTCTCATACCTTCCACTGTTACAAATAAAAAAAGCATTTTCATTCTTTTCCTGAATAGACCAGTAACATTACCCACCTCATATATCTCCAAAACAACAATTTTGATAAAATCCTCATCAACATCAGCCCGTTTGGTTTGTGCCATCTGAGCAAATGTGGTGAGCAGACAAATTTCTTCTGAGCAGTTCATTGACTGAAGATACTTTTCAAACTGTGCAAGGTGCTCTGGATCTAGAAAAAAAAAGTCAAGTGAAAGAAACATAATAAAAGTGCAATATGAAACTCATCAGCAGCATTTATATATTTATTCACTCAAAATTCCAGAGAAGTAATCTGTGGAGACCATTCCATGCCAACTACAAATTAAAATTATGCAAGTATCTAGCCCCAGGTCTTGATTACACCCAAGAGCTATAAAGAAAGGCCAGTTTGAGCTTCCCAAACACAATACAAGAAAAAACATTTGTTTGGAATCTATCTGAAAACAGAGAACTGAACCTGCACAAGCAGGAGGGCTAAGACATGCTTTCACTCAAATTTAAGGCAGGTTTCTTCTCTAAATCCAAAAGAGATATTGCTAAAATCAAATAAACATTCCATTCCTCAGGGTGTGGGACAATAGGAAGGTAATGATAAAAAGGAAGCTGTACAGGGCTTTAAAATGTTTTTTTAATTTCTTCCAAATAACTTTAAAGAAAGTCTGTGTAGCAAAACAAGCACTGAAAGCAGCATTTGAGCTGTAAAAAGTATTGAAGAGTATTGAAGAGTGACCTGCCTTCTCTGAACCACAACATGCCAACAAACACTGTTTACAGTGATTTTATCATAGCAGCTGAACATACAGAAAAAGCATCCATTGTGCACTCAGCCACCCAACCTGGGCACGCATGTGCTCAGTGTGCTTGTGATCAAACCCTTGCACTAAGGTTACATTCTATTTTAAGGGCTTTCAAGAATTTTGCAACTCTACTCCAGCCTGAGAAGGTCAGGCCTGTACAGGCAAAGCAGCTCATGGAACAGCACGCTAGAGGATTGTGCAATTTAGGAAAACAGTTTCTTCCAAACAGCAAGAGAAACCATACTGCTGATAGATACAGCAGGCAAACAGAGGGTCCCCTCATCCACTCACCTCCATTTCCTAATGCTATTTTTTATCCTTAATGCTGAAGTTACAGACAACTCTGTACTTCAGGGTTTTTTTTAACATGATGGGGAAGGACATTAAAAATGACAACATCATGATTGTACCTAAAGGCACTTCAGGTACATTATTGTACCTATAGTCAGGAGAAGGGGTCAGCTGTGGTCTCCACACTGACCTCAAACCCACACCAAGCCATAGCCTGGGACTGAAGATGGGGACAAGGAATAAGGGAAGCAGAGAGACTCCACTGAAATCCTGTCCTCTCGTAGTGGAGAAATAACATCTTCACCATCCACTTGGTACTTGACCCTATTCCTTTCCTCTAATCACACCACAATTCAAGTTCAGGATGCCCTAAAAATCACTGACTTCTCAAACCTTGATACTGGCAGCAAAGAAACTGTGACCACAAATAAAATGACAGTATCCTTGGATAAAGGGATATTATCTTGTTTACAATCCTTGCCATGGGCAGGGATGCCACTCACTAGAAGAGCAACTATGCTCCTGATTGCCTTAGGATTTTAGTTTTTATATTTTTCATACATTCTGCAATTCTTTAGTGTATAACTCTAAAATCCATATACAGTTAGCTACAGCTTTCCCATTTTGGTCAGACAAAACAATTCCTCTCTAAGCCTGGGAATCAAGGGAATATGGGAATCAACCTTACTGCCTCAGACCCTGAGAAATGTAAACAAAAGTGAATTGGGGGAGACCAAACTTGGGGTAAATGCTTTCATTACCTGAAGCTGTAATTGGAAGATTAACCCCCAATATGCAAATGGACCAAATTTATAAAAATATGAAAACCCATGACCCGCCATCCATTTTGGGTGTGGCCCTGGGGGGGCTTTGTCTGCCCTAAATGTACCTGAAGGCCCTTCAATAAATATAACTGCTTTTTATTCCCTTAATTTTGTCTGCTTTTAGGTAATCTCAAAAAGGCATTACTCCCATCCCTGTGGATTTGATGCCTAAAGCTTCCATCAATTACCAAGGCTTGCTTCCACCTGTAGATTCACTACCCTTTTTTCATGCTTAATTTGGGAGAGGAAATCACTAAAAATGGTTCTCTCCCAAGAGAGAGAATGTTAATGTCATAATCTTCCAGGGTAGGAATTACAGGAAATTAAGCATTAATTTGTTAAGTGTCCATTGAAAGAAAATATTTCACAAGATTAGATGGATTTCACTGGAAGAACTGTTGATATTCCCTGTCTAGGTCTAGACACTGGTGGAAAACAGTATTATGCTGACAGAACACACTGAGGAGAATGAAGAGGATAAAGAAATCCTGAATCAGCATACCAGGGACTTTGAAACATAAGAGTTAGCTAGAAGCAACACAATGCCTGAAAAAGATAATTATACTTTAAAAAAAAATCTGTGTTTGTTACTGCAACCCATAATACACGCAGTAAACATTTTCTAGCAAAAACAAAAATAAAGATGTAACAGTTACTGTTTTGGCTGGCAAGTGCTTATCAGATCAGCACCTCATCAAGTGCACACAACTACAATCTTGGTATCTCTCTCCCTTTCTGCGTCAATCACCTTAAATGTTACCTGAGATTGCACAGAGTCAAGGTACTCAGTAACCTTTCAGAATTACCATTTCCTCCTGCTTTTCCACCAAGACTGGGCAGATGGGGTAACAGGCTACCTGGGATACCAGCCAGCTGAGAAGTAAAACTGACAAAAATGAGATCTGCTCTCCCTGAAGACAGCAAAGCTGTGAAGCAGGGAGCAGTAAACTGTTTGTTTACCTGGCCCCCTGTCAATCATGTCCTGAAATATTATCCATGAATGCAGCAGGAGAGGGAAACTAGCATTCCAGCTAGCCTCTAAATAGTTCTGCTATAGCTGAAGACACCACGTTCACTGTGGAGATCAACATGGGACAAAAGTCAAGAGAATTTAAAAATAAAACATGCCACTGAGGACAAGAAATGCATGAAAAGAAGTCTTGAGATAAAGGAAACATAGTTGGAGATGATGAGCAGACTCCCACAATGTGAGTTACTAAAAACAAAATTAGCAAACTTAGTAGGGAAAAAAAGGAGGACTCTAAAAGTACATTATTTATAGAAGCACCAGCAGCTCAACAGTCAACCAGTCACAAAAAAACCAAAAAACCAAAACTGCCACACCAACCCTAAGTGATGCAGAAGCCTGTACTTCAGGATTTAAACCTCATACTTCAAATACTGTTGAAGGTCAAGATGAGAAGTCATACAAGAATACACAAGAGGTACCTCCTGCATGCCACTCTTGCAGCTCTGAGGCAGCCACAGAGAAAACCAGGACAGTAAATCTATCAGTTGCTGTTAAATGACAATTTGGGCAAACAGGTACTGGCAAACCATGAACTGCCCAAGACATTTCAGCAGCCACTGGACCAGTCATGCTGCCAAGGGTGCATTTAACAATGCAGCCTTCAAAGAGTTAAACCCACAGCTGAAGCATCAGCAGCTGACTGGGTTAGAATTGGTTCTGTGTGGGGGAGTTTTACCTTTGAGTCTTTGCTTGTAGTCAGCAGGTTGAAGAGTAGAGCAGAGCTGCTCCAGGTGCTCGTTCTCAGCACAGTGCATGACAAAGAAGAGCCTCCAAAGCATGCTGCTGGACAAGGTCCCATAGGGCATCTCAGACATGAACAGCCAGACTCCCAACCTGTTGGATTTGAGGAGACACTTAGGAACAGTTCCACACTGATTAATCCCAGCATTTGGAAAGGAGGCATCTCTGGCCCACACCTCTGCTATACAACAGAATTAAGAATATGAGGATGTGTATTACCACCTCATATTCTGAGCCAACCTCATTGTGAACTGACCAAGATTTCAGAGCTTCTGTCAGTTGCTATAATTCATGACCTAATTCCTCCCCACCCTGATGCTACCAATGCACTGAAAAATCCTACTTATTTCAGTCTTGTTTAAACCATTAAGTATTTAAAGCTACTCCAAAGCCCAGTTTCAATTATTCAACTCCTCCAAAACGAAGCCAGTGAAGGGATTACCCACCTTTTTGCCTTCAGAACATGTAGAACAGCTCTAAAAAACAGCTCATCAAACTCCAGTTGCAATTTTTCCACAGAGTAGGGGTGTTCTACTGATCCATATTGTTTATTGCCACTAACATACTGGGCCCAGTGGTCACTCACATGACACAGGGTCATCCTACACCGCAGAGAAAACAAGACAAAGAAGGATCATTAAGTATGTCACCACCACAGGAAAACAAAGACAAGGGCAACCAGATTAGAGTCTAGCCACAAGAGACATGTCCAAGATTTTGCCTTCTAGGTTCCAGAGGTTTCTATATAAATTGTATCAGTCAAATTTCTGTGTTCTCTTTCTTTGGTTTTGCAAGCTCACAAGGCACAATATTCTGTTAGAACAAATTGGTTTGTGTATAACCTTTGGTGCCTTAAGGTAACTGTACAGGATGAAATGGCAGTACACAGAGAAATCTCATACAAGAATAATTATACTCCAAAAGTTACTGCCTCCATAACACAAAGCAAAAGATGGATTTTGTTTCTGATTTCACTGTATTCCCCCTTGAGAATACACTCGTAGAAGCCATACAGAGTGAATGATAGAGATTTAAAAATAAAAAGCAGCATTTAGGCTTCAATTACATTTACTTACTGCAACAATAGGAAAATTCACAGGGAGCAAACTAAAAACCCCAAAACAATTCTGGGTAACAAAGGAAATAAAGCAGTAACATCATTTATAGATAGGGGAAATTAAAGTAATTCCTTTTTGTAGGGTTTCAGTGAGTACCCAAGACAAGCCTAACAACATCACTAATGTAAGTCAGCCTGGTGTTCCACAGCTCACCTGGCTCCTGTGCACCCACAGCATTTAGATTTTGCAATTCTCCATTTCAGATTCCCAGACTGGCTTATGTTGAAGTGACTAAATGTCAGAGCAAAACCAACCTGAGAACTGTTTGGGTGAAGGTTGGATTTTTTGGTTGTTTGATGGTTGGTTCTGGGGATTTTTTAGCAGCTCTGAATATCTAATGTATGTATAAAATACATTACATTCAATGTGATTCAATCACACCACAGAAAAAAAAAATATCTCTTACTTGATGAGCTGACCAATTCTCTTCACAAACTGTCGGTACCGTGCTCTGTTAAATGTTTCTAATCCCACGGACAGAAGTTCCACTAAGGAGTTTGCAAAGGCAAAAATCTTCATCATCTTCTGGGGAGATGTTTTTTCAGGAAAATAAGCATCTAAGATAGAGACACAAAAAATAAGAGTCAAAAAAGTGTGAATTTTGGATTTTTAAGCAACTTAACAAGCACTCAAAGCAACAATTCACCATAGTGTGAACTGGAATGTATGCTTTGTTTATGAAATGAACAATAAATACCTGTTAAGTATGAAAGTGCAAATAAACTATGCAGGTAGTAAGACCTCTGGCAAACAATTACAAATAAGAGGTGAGGGAGAAAAATAGTTCTGAAAGCACTTTTGGGAGTTGACTGATAACCAAACCCAAACTAGGGGAAAAGACTCTAATGTTTTGCATATTGCTAAGAGGTTTTTATTTATCCCATACACATGGCATACACTTCCATCTCATCTCTTTAGCCTGCAAGCTGCAGCACAAGTTCATTAATATTTTTCTCAGAGAGTTTCACAATACAGTAGCACTCTTGGCAGTGGCAGTCATTAATATAACTAGCATAAGCAAAATGAAGAATAATTCTCTAGCAACTGATTTACCTTCAGGTGTAAACCCAAGGAACTGCTGAAAGAGCTCATGAAATGGGAACTGTGACAACAGAGCAATCAAGTCATCTTCCAAGAGCAGAATCCAGCTTGTTTCAGGATCCTCATCCTACAGATAAACACAGATATTTTCAGTAGCTCTACAATAAAACTAATAGTAAAGGGCTTCACTGTTGTACTAAGTACAGTTTTGTGAGAAGTAACTGAAATATTTGAATTCTCTCTGCCAATACTCACTACTGGAAGCTCCACTCTGCAGTTATACCACAGATATAAAATGAGACTGAAACAAAAGCAAATTCAAATCATGCTTTTTAACTTAACAAGTCAAATTTTCTTCACCCATTTCACAAAGATCAATGATCTTGAACAAAAGCATAAAGGAGAAAACAAAGAGGAAACAAAAGAAGTCATCTGCTGTACCTCTTCTCCTCCTTCATCTACCAGAGTCCAGTTCCCAGATTCCTTCCCAGAAGAAGAGGAACTTTTCCTTTCACTTGGTTTCATATGGCACATGAAGTCCACACGATTTCTGGTTTAAAGTGAAAGTAAAAAATTAGAAAACTAAAAATTCTGAATTCAGTAATCTTTCAGTTAAGGGAAGAAATTAAAAAATCCAGATGCAAGAGGAAGAAATCAGCAAGTAAAGCAGAAAGATGCCTGGCTGGGAAGGCCCTGGGTGTGTTGGTGCCAGCAACTGGACACGAGCCCAGGGTGCCAGGGGGCAAGAGGCCAATCGCCCCTGGGCTGTCCCAGCCAGGCTGTGACACTGCCCCAGGGCACAGGCCCTGTGCTGGCCCTGCTGAGGCACCTCCAGTGCTGGGACAGCTCTGGGCCCTCAGGACAAGAGAGACACTGAGGGGCTGGAGCGTGTCCAGGGCAGGGAACGGGGCTGGGAAGGGGCTGGAGCCCCAGGAGAGGCTGAGGGAGCTGGGAAGGGGCTGAGCCTGGAGCAAAGGAGGCTCAGGGGGACCTTGTGGCTCTGCACAATTCCCTGACAGCAGTGCACTGTCCCCCCTGGGACAGCTGGGGAGGGCTGGACTCTGCTCCCAAGCTCCAAGTGACAGGACCATATGTAGCCTCAAGCTGCACTAGAGGAGGTTTGGATTAGACATTAGGGAAAATTTTTTCATGGAAACTTGGTCAGGCACTGCAACAGGTTGTTTAGGGCAGTGGAGGAGTCAACATCTCTGGAAGTACTCAGAAGGTTTGTGGCTGTGGCACCAGAGGACACAGTTCAGACGTGGAAACAGTGGCTCTGGGTAAGGGTTGGACTCAACAACCTTAAAGGTGTTTTCCAACCTAAACAGCCCTGTGATTGTAAATGACCCTAGGATAACCTGGTTCCTGACATGCAGGAGCTGTAACAGATAAGCCTCAGCTCCTTTACCAGTAAGAGCAGACCCTGTGGAGGCTCTGAGCTCAGGTATCAGCATTTAGAGCAGCACCCCAGACACATTAAATTGGCCCTTGTTCCAAACACAAGTGTCAAAATGCACTGGCAACACACATTCCCTCAGGATACATTGGTTTTTCCAGGCAGTTCTAGAAATTAAATGTAAAAATGAAACCCTTTAAAATAACAACTTTCAATGACAACACTCCCACTTAACCCAGACCCAAGCTATCAAGACTACAGTGACAACTCTAAATACCAGCAGTTTGATTCTTTGACCTCAAAATTTGGGTAGAATGAGAGGTAAGTCAAGTGTTTTATCTGGAGAACATAACTGCTTTCACTCGTGCCTGATTTCATTAAGTACCTTCTCCAAGCACCACAGCCCTACTAGATTTTAAATTATTTTTAAAAAGGATGATAAACATATCAAGACATCCAATCAGTGTGTACACCATCTCAACACCTTTACTGGGGGGATTCTATTGCAGAGACAGTATAGAAAACAGGCCATGTTGCAAAGCGAGAGGTTTTTCAGAAGCCACAGCAACAAAATGTGTGGGTTTGTCAGTCTTCACAAGCTATTTCACAGCTGAAAGAAAGCTGCATCATACTGTGTACAGCACAAGGAGGTACTGCCAAGGCTGAATTTTAAAATGAATGAGTAAAAGGAGCTTGAATTAAACTGTGAATCTATTTGTGCCCACTTTCATGACTTTGCCTGCAATGAACTTTCTGAGTTTTACAAGCAGACTGTATGTTGTGTCTTCTACTCTTAGATAATCAGAACATACTTATAAAATCATGCTCATACTTACTTGACAGGAGACATAAGCAAGGCAAGAGATTGCATGAAATGAAAGACACCTGATGGGTTACCCAAGACTTTGATCTGAAATTAAATGCAAAAATCTAAGTAAATGTAAATAAGCAAAGAACAAGTTATTCTCAGCAGAAAAATTCACATTTCTCACTAGCTTTTTGTTAAGACTTCGAAGAATCCATAAAAGACAGCATCCACACTCTGAAAAAAGTATTGCTATGGCAAAATATTGAATCTTGTCCAAAAGAATTACTTAGAAAAATTAAAGGAGGAGTGGGAGGGGAAAAACCCAGATCAAAAGCTCCACCAAAAAAAAAAAATATACTGTGTGCCACATGACTCTCTTTGTGCCACATGTAGGTCTGGGCACCAGGGGGTAATTCAGACACTGAGCACAGGGGAAGACAAAATCCTACCACATTAGGTTAATTGGACTCAATGACATTAAGGGTCTTCCCCAAGCTAATTTATTCTATTCTATACTTGTATTGCATTGTTTGCCTTTCCTGTTAGTGTAATTTTCCTGTGACTAGATTTCCAATATTTTCTCCTCTTAGAAGAGAAAATATGTTCTTTGGAAGAACACCATGGTACCTTTGGATATACATTCACACTCCTTCTGACCTAGACGAAGTGAATCCTTTGTCCCTGAACTTTCAAGGGAAACCAGTCCCACTTCAATGTATAGGATATAAAAAAGTGTGTTCTCCTGATCCCTTGCACAGCACAGAGCTGACTTCAATCTCACTTTTCATATACAGCTGCTGCTTCAAGTCTAAATATGCTGGGGAGTGTTGGAGAACACTCCCAAAACCTTGTGCATAAGGCCTTGACTCCCTTTCAGGGAATCTCTCCAGTCAAGAGTGAAGTGTGTTCCCCTGTCAACCTGCACATGGTTGGCCTAACGTGGAAAAACGCATTCCCTGACAAACCCCTCAGTGCCACCATGATTCCACACATCAGGAAAGGCAGTGTGGGTCATGAGGGATTAAGCAGGCACAAGACACTCTCCTACCCACCATGCCACCCCCACTCCAACCTGCTGACAGTAAAGAATTAAACATTCACACCTGAATGAACGGACAAGCCCACTCGCTGATGCCAGCTGGACACCGAAGGATGTGGTTGAAGAGGAAGAGATGGTCACCTGGGCAGCCAATTCTCTGCAGCACAGACACCTAGAGGGAAGCATATTGAAATCAAGTAAATAGTTTTGAAGTTCATTTCCTTACAGTCTTGCTAACTAGAGTAATAATGTTCATCTCTCACCCTAACAAACCTGAATTTTCAGAGCATGTTACAGGAGAACAATATTTAAAATCTGTTTGCTTGCCTTATGAGCCACAAACCATTTTTTTTGGCGTAAAGTAACTATTTTTTCTACAACGGCATTAAAATCTAATTTATTTAGAAAATTGGCAAGAACAAAGGTTTCTTCAACATGGCAAGTCTGAACAGCTCTAGTTTCAAAATAAGTAAAAGCACAATGAGTATTATTAAGTTCACTGTGAGTAGTATTGGCTGCTTAGGTGCCTGTCCTCACTAATGCTGCTTGACTTTATCAGACAAGGGAACCAATTCTAAAGATATCCTCAGAGATTCTGTTCCTCAAGTGGAACAAGCCCCACCAAAAAAAACATTGCCCACGAGACAGGAAGCAAAACAGTAACACTTCCAGAAATTATTCCCAAGTTCATCCTGTGTGTTGGATCAGATATTCCATGTCTACTCCCTCACCAGTCTCTGCAGCCACATGAGAAGGTCACTGTGAAACTGAGGATCTTCAATAACCCTGCGAGTGAAGCTGAAAAGGACACTGATACATTCCTTCAAGTGGCTCAAGTCTGAAGACAGATTTTCTGACTGCTTTGAAACTGTAAATCAAAAACAGAATTAATGAAGCTTTGACATGAAGTAGCAGCATGAACAATGGGTTTGGGGCTGCATATAAAACTACTCTCTCTATCTGCACACACCAAAAAATTTCAACACAGCTGCCTGCTAAATCTGTCAGAAGAGAATACTTGGAGTACTTTGTTAAATCTTATAATTAAGCTCTGGACACTAATTATAAGAAGAATATACTATGGTTACTCTCACAAAAGGCCTTCCCTCAACACCAGCTTTGTAAAAATCACCATTTACCAAGCACATAAACTATCTGGGAGGTGGAGTGCAAAGGGAGAAGCAATAAGAAAGAAAAATATCTGGGCCAGGAGGAGAAAAAGTACTTTAGCTACAAGACTATATTGGCACGAACTCAAACACAAAACTCAGAATGAAAACCAAAAATATAATTCTAAATATTAAGAGCTTAAGATTTCAAACGCCTTCCAATAGAAAGTAAAGAAGGAAAAACATCCAGGTCATTTTAGAATTGGGACAAAGAACTATGTTAGAAATTGTCTTGGACAACAAAACATTGGGAATTTGGGTGTCCCACCCACAGAGTGTTCCTGTACAGTAATCAGTGTCAGTCTGTAGCCCAGAGAGCCGAAGTCACTCCTGCATTCAGCTTTTACTGCCCAGGTGAAAAGTTAAGGGAATTGGAAATTTTCCTGTGAGAAAAAACTTTTACTGATCCCTACATAAGACTAACAGTTTTTTGTAACACAGGAGAAACACTCTGGCACACAAATTCCACCACAAGAGCCTGAAACTGCAGCCACACAAGGTGCTGGGCACCCTGACCAGGACTGGGAGCTGCCCAGACCAGCAAACACACCTTGTTCCTGCTGCTGCAGGGCCACAGATCTCAGCAGGGACGAGCTGCTGAGCAGCCTGTAAACATAGGACTCCACTTGCAAGCGGGACAGCACCGAAGTGTAGGAGTGCAGGGCCAGGGTCTGGTGCACGTGCTCTGCTTTGGCCTCAAACAGCTTCTTCAGCTCCCCCAGCACGCCCTCGTTCAGCTCCACTGTCTGGTAGCGGTGGTGGCCCGTCACCTTGCACTGATCTGCACACACACCCTGAAAAGAGAACAAATATTTTAAGTCAGTAGTTCTGACATTTTGTTGGGTCACCCTAACTGAAATCAATCGTGATATAACCCTCTCTCAAACAGATTTCAAGGCCTTCATAAAGTGGGAGGTTTCATAAATGGAAAAGACAAATATTTGGCAATATCCTATGTGCTTTTTAGAGGTACCAATCACTGAAGATTCATATCCTTGACTTCTGAAGAAAAAATATTTCACAAACCCTCAGTAACTCAGGTTTGGAAACAGCCAGAAGTAACAGCTTCTGCAGCACTGAGAGATGTGAACAAAACCAGGTGTCTCACTCCCAGTGAGCACACCTGCTTCTTAGTTTACAGATTTCCATATATATTTGGACCTGCTATTTTAAAGCTGAAACATTCACTGAAACAAGATAAATATTTCCCAAACTCCCAGGACTAATAATTTGCAGCAATTCCCTACTGCATGTTTAAAATGTTTTCATCTGCCTCATCTCTACTTCTTCAGCACAAGAAAAGTACAATAAATAACATTCTTGCTATTCCTAATATAAATAACATTCCTGTTAATCTTTTATGCAATCCGGAAACGTTCCTAAGAACCATCACTGTGAAAGCTTACCTTGAAAGCATCCCTGTGTTTCCTAAATTAGTAGAGTAAGACTTTTAAAATTGATATAAAGACAACAATCATTCTGCACACACAATAAATATATAGTGAATTGGGATGAAATAAAGCAAGTATCAATCTTACACAACTCTATGAGGACCTCAGAAGATGCAAGAGTGAAGCCAAAATTGCTTTTGGTACAGAAAATGATCACTGCAAACCTTAGAATACAGCAAGGCTTGGTGTTATTCCCAAAGAAAAAGGAAAGAATTCAGATGTGTTCAGTTCCTCAACTCTGATGAACTGCACTCACAGAAAGAGTAAAATCTACTCTATGCATAGGTGTTCAGCATCTTTGGACAATTTGGATGATGTGTGGGCTACAAACAGGATCAGAACGATTTCATTCACTCCCACTGTAATGCTGAGCTCCAAAGGCAAGTGTCACAGGAGTCTGGGGGAAAACTTTTCTGATGTGTGCCCCAAAGAGCTCCATAAACCCCTGTGGTTTGCAGACAAAAATGTTACAGAGTACCATGCCCATTCTGGAGGTAAGAAAAACCACTGCTACACTTATGGAACAAGACACTGCAAGTGGAGGGCACTAATATGAGCTGAGCTATGGGGCTGCTCCTGAGCACAACTCGAGCTCCCTGCAGCAGGAATGACATCAATGGAAACTGTCCCTACAGCTGGCAGCAGGCCAGGTGGGACATCACTGCTCCAGTCACTCCACCACTGTCCCCCACATCTGCTTGGAGTGCTGTGAAATTTCACCTGACACCACAGACAGAGCTGGGTGTACACAGCTCGTCCTTCCTGACCCCAAAAGAAATCAACAACATATATCCCACTGCCCTGCACACAGAGGTTAAAAATCAAACAACAAACTGTCTTAAATTTCAAAAGGATGATATTCTGAAGTACTGGGGGTCAGTGGAGAGACAGAAAGCAAAGGCAATAATCTTTGGGCATGGAACTGTTAGAGCCAGAGGAAGTCCAAAGGAAGCAAAGAAGTTGGTAAGGGGACTGGAGCAGCTTCCCTATGAAGACAGGCTGAGAAAGTTCAGTCTGGAGGAGTGCAGAGACCTCACAGCACATTTCAGTATCTGGAAGGGGCCTACAGGGAAGCTGGACAGGGATTCTTCATCAGGAACTGTACAGGACAAGGACTAAAGAGATTAAACTGAAACAAGGGGACATTTAGGTTAAATATTAGGAAAAAAAAAAGTCTTTACTGTGAGCGTGGTGAGACACTGGCACAGGCTGCCCAGGAAGGTTCCCCCAGTCCTGGCAGTGCTCAAAGCCAGGCTGGATAAGGCCTTGAACAACCTGGTCTAGTGGGAGTTGTCCCTGCCCATAGAAAGCAGGGTTGGGATTAGATGATTTTAAAGTCCTCTCCAACCCTTAACATTCTGTGATGCTTTTACAACAAAACACCTTAACTATGATAAACCTGGCAAGTAAAGTTAATTTCCAAATAGTCTGGGTTCAAAAGTAGCTTCAGCAACAGCACCTGCACAGTTTTCTGCTGCTCCTTGAAAGTCCATAATCTCCCCTTCACATTTTGGCAGTCTGTTGTCATGGCCTGCAGCTCTGCCTCAGCCAACAGCAGCTGCTTCCTGCAGCGCATGTAGTTGAGGAGCAGCTCGTAGAACTCGTGCCTGTCCTGGTGAGCCACACTCTCAAATTCCTCGGCATAGGAGTCGACGTTCTCCAGCCACGAGCAGGGCTCAAAGATCTTCAGCTGCTCCCTGGTGAACGGCACCAGCTCTGGCTCGGAGGGCAGCTCTGGGTACAGCCTCTCGTGGTGCAGCAGGGGCTTCACTGCCATGATGGTGGGCTTCTCGTAGGACAGCTCCAAGGACAGGTCTGGATAAACCGGCCGCGGAACACGCGCCTTGGATTTCTCAGAGCGCTGCGAGGAGCTGAGAGGAAGTTTCTCTGAAGAGCAGGAGAGAGGATCTCTGAAGTCTTGTCTGTTTTCAGCTCTTCTGCCCTGTACAAAGCCCATCACTGACAGAGGGGGAGCAGCACTGGACTGAAAGGTACTGCTCAATAGATCAGAATTTCTAGATCCGCTAGCAACGGCCTCCACAGGGCTCTGAGGTTTGTCCAGCTTGCTCTTCTCAATATCCTCCACACATTCCTGCTGGGAAGGATCAGCTGTGACCTCTTCTGCATCTTTGGGAGGCTCCAGAGTCACTGCCAGAGCCCCTTCATTTGCTGAAGATAAACGACTTTGGGGGATGTCAGACACATCATTTACAGTTCTCCTGCTGTCTACTTCATCTCTGAGCTGAATTTCTGTGAATTCTCCAGGATGTTCCACTTGCTCTCTCCCAGCTTGAGAAGACCCTTCTGCCACAGGAGGCAGGAAAACATCATCAGGCTCTTGTACCCGGGGCTCCTCACTACTTTTCTTCTTTTTTTCCTAAGGAAAACAAAAAATTAACAGTGTCACTGCCAAGTGAATCTCTTCATCTTGCATCCCAAATCCCACCAACACCAAAAGTAGTATTTGTCAGCGTTATGACTCCAAAAGCCCTTTTAAACATACTAATTTTCATAAATTTAATTTTTATTATTTAATTATTTATTAAACATAAAAACAAATATACCAAACAAATTTCTGGTCTTTAGCTGCCCTATGAAGACTGTCTGCCAGTGTGTGGTTTTGTGCTCTTGCACAAGGCTTCAGCACTTCTAAGCAAAAATCTATAAATATCACAGGACAGACTGTTTCATCAACACAGAAAATAATCAACATAACAGGTCCCTGACACCTAAGAAGAGTTACTCAATTTCACCTATGGACAAAAAAAAAAAAAAGTTGAGTTCTCCTAACTCAAAAGTTACTCTGTGATCCAGATCCACCTTCAGTTTTACAGAATATTTTAGTGACTGGAAAAATATTTTCAAAACAGTAATTTCAGAACAAAACAAGTCTGGAATGCAACCCTTAGTTGTACTCTAAAATCATGGTAACATCTAAACAATTACTGAAATACCTGTTTTAGCAGGCAATACACACTAGAGACATAGAAAAACTTAACAGTGCCATAAAAACTGTAAATCAATTTAAAATTACAATTAGTTTGAGGCTAAATAATTCCCATAAACCTAATCTAAGGTGTAGATTCGCTTCCTTCCCAAAACCACAGCATAGGAAATTAACTAAGATTTTGATAACCTGTAAATCATTTGCCAACTTGTAAAACAAAAAATTGGCAAAGCGATTAGCCAGTCTGCGAATTGTGTAGACCTAGCATTGTGTGAGGAGCAAAAATGAGGAGTTAGGTCACAGTGCTCCAGTTTTGGATGACCCAGATAACGTAACAATCAACACAGGTGAAATGAGTACAAGCTTTTAATTTGGGGAAATAATAATAGGAAAAAGACGACAGTTTTGGAAACTTGCTTACAGTATCACACTTATTTTTACTAAACATCTGAATGTTTTTGCCTTAAGAGAAAGCATAAATGAAAACAGCTCAAATCAAGGCATTAGCTCACCTTGATCTCAAGACCAATTTTACTCTGAACATATGGTCACACGTCCTTTACTAAAAAAATGAATTATTCTGGCTTGCCTTTCATACTGTTTTCTGGTGTACTAAAACCTGTAAACACTTCACAAAAAAGCTCTGACTCACTAGCTAAAGCTGCAGGTGAGAGGCTAAAAATACATCAGTGCAATTCTTTAAGCCAGGACTTGTCATAATAACATCTCCTGACAATTACCTCAAAATCAATAACTTCCACAGGATACTGTATCACTAAATCATGTTTATACAGTGTATTGATCCACACACTTCACAAACACATCCTGGTCCTCTCCCCTCTACAATCTCAACGTTTCCTCTTGCTGTCCTCACACAGAATAAACTCCCTTTATCTCTCAGTATCAGCCTGCATCCCTCCCAGACACAGCTGTTTTTAAAATTTATGTCCCTTTCAGTTCTTACTTTCCTAGGCAAAAAAAATGGCATCATCATTAAAAGAGATTTCATCTGAAAAACAATGAGAGCAGTCAAGTTCTGAACTAACACAGAGGAAAATTCTGCTTAAGCAGAACCCCAGAATGGTTTGGGTTGGAAGAGACCTTAAAGACCATCTCATTCCAATCCTTTCCATAGGCAGGGACACTTGCACAAGACCAGGTCACTCCAAGCCCTGTCCAGCCTGGCCTGGGACACTCCCAGGGATGGGAAAATGCTCATCAGCCTTGCCCCGTGCCTTGTGCTGCTGGTGCTGCTCAAGTTTAACTTTGGGGCTGCTATTGTCAGAAAGCCCTGGGCTCCATTCCACCACTTGGCAGCTCTGCAGCTGAGCCAGCCTCTCCCTCAGCTCACAAGAATTCCAGCTTTTCAAAGGATTACACTACAGCTTTTTCTGTGGCATGGGAATGGAAAAGTCCTTAACGTGACTGACCCACAAACTGCATCCTCAAGCACACGCGGGTATTAACAGGGGTGAGCACAGTAATAGCAACAAAAACACCAGAAATGGGTCATGTGCAGCACTGGAGAATTCGGGGTTCTCACATGTGACACCTGCAGTGAATTGTTTCCCGGTGAATTTCACCTGGAAGGGACGGCTGGGGACTGGAGTCACCACACACATGTCCCTAATGAAACAGCAGTGTCATCCATGACTCACCACCTTCCTGCAGGGAGCCAGTTCTCTCAGGCAGCAGTTTGAAGGTCTGACTGCCTTGCACACGCCAGGGGGCTGAATCAAAACCAAAACAACGACACAGTAATTCTTCTGGGATTGCTCTTCCCTGCAATCTTTACTTGCCTTCCATTCAGGAAGCACACCCACACACACCTGACACTTAGATTTAACCCTGGTTTTACAGAACACTGGTCAATTAATTCAGTGTTTTCAAAGAGCTTTGACAGTCATGATTTCAATGTCCTTGCTCTATATGGTTGTCCATAGGGACAACAAGAAAGAGGTCAAGAAATCAAGGAAAACATTTCCACTATGTCAGGTAGTTCAGATCATTTCCATAAACACTCTGTATAAAGAAAATAAAGCCCTCAGAAAGCTGTCAGTACTAATATCACGAACAAGGAACACACTCAAAATAGGATAAAAACCTAGAAATAGTGATACTTAAAAACTGCAGCACCAACTTATGAAGAAGCAGCACTATCACGTGTCACACACAGCATCATGTTCTCATTTCAAAGGCAAACGCAGACAAGATGGAGTATCACAGAATCACAGAATTATTTGGGTTAGGAAGGAACATAAATCCCATCTCACTCCACCCCCTGCCATGGGCAGGGACAACTTCCACTGTCCCAGGCTGCTCCAAGCTCTATCCTTGGGCACTGCCAGGGATCCAGGGGCAGCCACAGCTGCTCTGGGCACCCTGGGCCAGGGCCTGCCCACCCTCCCAGCCACCAATTCCTGCCCAACATCCCAAAATGTGTGCCTGCCCTGTGGCAGTGGCAGCCATGGCCTGTGTGCTGTCCCTGCAGGCCTTGTCCCCAGTCCCTGGGCAGCTCTCCTGGAGCCCCTGCAGGCCCTGGCAGTGAAACACTGTAAATTCGGGTAATTCCACCGCTGCACGCTCCCACAGGACCCAGCAGCCCCGCGGAGGCCGCACCACAACAAAATAAAAACCTTGTTTACATCCTGCTACAGCACAAGGCCTGTCACCACCCTCACACGCCTGGCCAACACTACAAACCCATGGGCACGGAGTGCAGAACAGGAATATTTTTACGGAAGAAAAACGAAAAAAAAAAACACAACAACATCACCCACACACGCTCCCCCACCCTCCACCATTAGAGGCCGCACAAACACGGATGTAAACACGGCCTGGCGCGGCCGCCCCCACCCGCGGGTCGCTCCCCCGCCCCAGCGGCCGCGGAGCTCGCCCCTCGCCCCCCCGGCTGCGGTACCTTGGGGCGGGAGCGGGCGCGGCGCGGGGGCCGCACGGCCGACAGACAGACAGACAGACACACACACACACACACACACACACACACATACTCTATGGGGACAGACCGACACACAGACACTCCCTCCGTGGGGACACACAGACTCCCTATGGGGACAGACAGACACTCCATGGGAACACACAGACACTGCATGGGGACACACAGACACACAGACACTCTGTGGGAACACACAGACACTGCATGGGGACAGACCGACACACAGACTCCCTATGGGGACAGACAGACACTGCATAGGAACAGACACACAGACACTCTGTGGGAACACGCAGACACTGCATGGGGACACACAGACACACAGGCACTCCGTGGGAACACACAGGCACTGCATGGGGACAGACAGACACACAGACACTCCGTGGGAACACACAGACACTGCATGGGGACAGACAGACACACAGGCACTCCATGGGAACACACAGGCACTGCATGGGGACAGACAGACACACAGACACTCCGTGGGGACACACAGACAGACACTCCATAGGGAAACACAGACACTGCGTAGGGACAGACAGACACTTATGGGGACACATAGACACTCATGGGGACAGACAGACACTCCGTAGGGACACCAGGCACTGCATGGGGACAGACAGACACACAGACACTCCGTGGGGACAGACAGACATACACTCCATAGGGAAACACAGACACTGCATAGGGACAGACAGACACTCCATAGGGACACACAGACACTGCATAGGGACAGATAGACACTGCATGGGGACACACAGACACTCATGGGGACACACAGACACTCCATGGGGACACACAGACACTCCATAGGGACACACGGACTCCCTATGGGGACAGAAAAACATTCATGGGGACACACGGACACTCCATAGGGACACACAGACATTCTATTGGGACACATAGAAACTCCGCAGGGACACACAGACACTACATGGGGACAGACAGACACTCCATAGGGACAGACAGACACTCCATGCGGAGACACAGACACTCCATAGGGACACACAGACACTCATGGGGACAGACAGACACTCCATGTGGACACTGACATCCATGGAGACACTCAGAGCACCCATGGGGTCACACAAAGCATTCATGGGGACAGAGAAAGCATCCATGGGGACCCACAGGCCATCCATAGGGACACAGAGTATCCATAGGGACCCACAGAGCAGCCATGGGAACTGACAGGCCATCCATGGGGACACCCAGAGGATCCTCAGGGACTCACCAAGTGTCCATGGGCACTGTGGGGACCCCTCAGGCCATCCCCAGGTGAGTGGGATCTGCTGTAGGGACGCAGAAGCCAGCCTTAGGGACACACAGATTGTCCATAGGGACTGACAGAGGCTCCATGGATGAGCAGGGTCCCCTGTAGGGACCCAGAGATCATCCACAGGGACATACAGACCATCCATGGGGACACAGGGACTGCCCAGAGGGACTCACAGAGAGTCTTCAGTGAGCCAGAGACTGCCGCAGGGACTCAAGGACCATCCACAGGGGCAGCCCAAGCTCCTGCCACAGGGAATGTGGGATGAGAAGCCGAGCCCCCAGGCGAGGATGGGGAGTGTAAGGCCACTTCTGTCTGCCCCAGGTGTGAGACACCTCCAGCACGGCAGGAATGCTGGCTCAGCCCCAGACCAGGAACTGGTGTCCCTCAGAGCCCTGTCCTGGCACCCAGCCATCCCCAGGGAGCCACAGCTGGAGCAGGGATGACTTCTCCCCCTGCCCAGAGCTCAGTGGCACTGTGCTGCACACATCACAGTCCCGTTAATGGCCTTGAACAGGCACTGCTCTCTCCCTGGGACCTCTACTTAGGGCTTGGGAAGTCCTTGTGTTACTAGAGTAACCTGGAATTTGTAGTATCGACGGGAAAGGTAAACTGTTTGTGGGTGTAAGGGGAAACCTTTCCCAGCACCCCAGATTTGGGATTACTTCTGTGCTTTCAGTAAATGTGCAAGTTTTAGCCTCACTGGGCACCTCTGCGCCCAGAAAAGCCAAACAGCATCTATTGTGCTCAGTCAGTGGAAAAATCCCAGAAAAGAAACCATGCAAGTTTCTGCAGAGCAGACACTCCCAGGGCAAACAGCCCTGCATGGTCTGCAGCTCATGGCTAATGACAAGCACTTCTCATGCTGTTCTCTTTTGGAGTTTTTTCTCCCACTGCCGGGTTGCTATTGAGCAAGGACTGAAATAAAGGATGTGGTCTTGTGGGTTTCCATCCAGGAGAGACTAGGATGCTTTGCATGCATCCCAAACCCATCCCCCACAGAAACTGAACATGACAACTTTAAAAAGAACACATATCCAGAACACACGACTCAAAACTTATTTTTTAAAACATACATTTATAGAACTAAGACTACAGCAGGCTCCTTCAGAAGAGTATTTGTATCCTTGGTCTTTCAGAAATAAATAGGATAGCTGATTCCTTGCCATGTGCACTCTGCACAGCTCACGGTGAGGCAGCAGGGCAGATGTTAGAGCTCATTGCCATCTTCCCCACACAAATAAATCCAGTAAAACCCCCAAGCACCGGTGGGCTGAGGCACATGCTGAAGCCACGCAGATTCAACTTGAAAAACATCATAAAAACATCAAATCCTGTTGCTCCAGGTCAGTGACCTGGCACCAGGTTTAGACAGGTAAACTGTGTGTTTATCCCCATGTCCTGTGTCCCTGTATCCAGTGAAATAAGGCAGCGAGGACAAGTGAAGCAGCACTGCACACAGGGACATCAGAGAGACCAGCAGCCCCGAGGCATGTAAGCTTCTAATCAAAACCATAATCATATCTATATATGTGGTAACAACAAGGGCAGGAACTTTCAGGAGAAGTGGTCAGAAAAACAAGTTTCATGGCTTCAGTAGTAGATAGGTTTGTTTCCAGTGGTGCATAGTCAGAACAAGTCCAGAGTTTAGAGAATCACAGAAGTTAATTAAATGATAGAACCAGAGAATCCCAGGATGGTTTGGGTTGGGAGGGACCTTAAAGACCACCTAGTTCTGATGCCTTAGGATTTTAGCTTTTATATTGTTTATATATTTGTAATCCTGCAATTCTTTAGCGCATAGCCCTAAACTCCACATGGAGTGTTAACTAAAGCTTTCCCATTTTGGTCAGACAAAGCAATTCCTCTCTAGGCCTGGGAATCAAGGACATCTCACTTCTCAGGCCCTGAGATATGTAAACAAAAGTGAGTTGGGCGGAGCAAACTTGGGGTAAATTTCTTCATTACCTGAAGCTGTAATGGGAAGATTAACCCTCAATATGCAAATAGACCAAACTTACAAAAATATGAAAACCTGTGATCCATTTTTCTGGGTGTAGACCCTAGTGGGGCTTTGTACTTTTTATACCTGAAGACCCTTCAATAAATACAACTTTTTATTCCCTTAATTTTGTCTGGCCTCTGTTTTTAGGTAGTCCCAAAAAGGCATCAGTTCCAACTCCCTGCTATGGGCAGGGTCACCTTCCACTAGACCAGGTGGCTCCAAGCCCCATCCAGCCCAATCTCCAGAGCTTACCAGGGACAACCTGATAAACCTAAAAGCCCACAAGACCCTCAGTGGCTGGAAGAGTTGAAGAAATTCCTTCAGATCCTTCCTGGGACCTCTCAGCAGGTTGGATGTGACACAGCCCCTCCCTGGGTAGATGCAAATCAGCTTCCACTTAAGCCTGGAGCACACAGCTAAGCCAGATACATGGTGCAACTGCTGGTGCCCCTCTAAGTAAAATTTCTGAGAGATTTGAGTAAAATTTGACCTAAATGACAAGTTTAATCCCCACTAAATAAAAGACTTCAGGTATAGGCAAGACCCCTTAGGAACAGGCAAAACCTGAGATCTGAGGGGGATGCACATAGCTTGGACACAAGCCAGTGTGCCCAAAGCATCGTGCAGCACTCCTCTCAGCACATACAACTTCTTAGTTACACAGAGAGTGGGAGGCCCCAGACTTTCTAGATGGCTACACTTTAGAAGAACTTCAAATCAAAACCTTCTTCCGACACAGGTCACCGCTGTGTCTGGTCCTTCTCCTCCTCTGAGTGTGAAGATCCATCCAAGGAGTTTGCTGATCAAAGGCGTAGGTTTTTAGTAAGCGCTTTCTGAATGTACAAACAATTATCAGAGTCCTCAAATATTCTCTCTTGAAAAGCAGAAGCACTTCAGCTGTATGTGTCTGGGAATAACTGAAAACACCATCTCTGCCACGCTGGTCAGACCAACAGTGTCTTCTGCCTTCTGGAAAACCTAGACAACATGATCAACAGTGTCTAAACCACAGCTACAGCTCAGACAAGAGGTGGGAGGGCTGTCAGGAGCTTCACTTCTAATTAGTCACCTCAAAATGTCATTCCTTAACCAATGGCCTTTCTTTCTCCACTGTCCCTCCTCCGTGTAGCTTCATCTCCTATTAAATCCTTTCTTACAGAATGCCAGAATGGTTTGGGCTGGAATGGACCATCAGGACCATCTAATTTCAATCCCCCTGCCACGGGAAAGGACATCCTCCACTATCCCAGATTGCTCCAAGCCCCATCCAACCTGGCCTGGAACACTTCCAGGGATGGGGCAGCCACAGCTTGTCTGGGCAGCCTGTGCCAGGGCCTCACTACCCTCACAGGGAAGAATTTCTCCCTTCTAGCTGATCTAATCTACCGTCTTTTAGAATAAACCATTCCCCCTTGTCATTTTACTATCTGCCCAGGTAAAAAATTCCTCCCCCTCTTTCTTTTAAGCCTCATTTCACCAAAAGTGGGTACTCACTGTGACTGTTAGAAATGTACCAAGCTGTAGCCATCAACTGTGGCATAATCAGGCTCCCCTGAAACACAGAGCACAGAAAATCCCCTCAGGTTTCCCATGAGAAGTGCTCATTATGTGTGACTAAACAGAGCAGAAGCACCACACACTGGCCATCCATGTTGAAGGGGTGGGATGCAAGAGTGAATGAGGCTCAAGCTAGGCTGGGAGAGCTGGGAAGGGTGCATTTGGAGAAGAGAAGGCTCCAAGGAGACCTTAGAGTTCCTTCCAGTGCCTAAAGGGGGTCCAAGGGAGCTGGAAAGGGACTTTGAGCAAGGGCTGAAGTGACAGCTCCCATGGCCAGAAAGCCCATGGAGCAGTAACTCACCTGGTGCACTGGTCGGGGTGGGCAGAGGTCCCCTCCTGCACAGAAGGAAACACAGAGCTGAGGATCTGCATGGCTAAAGGACTCCCTCTGCCCTGTTCTGCATCACCCAGCCTGGGCTTTATGGAGACCTGACAAGGCAAGTCATGGTGGGCCCACCACCCACAG
Organism: Passer montanus; assembly: GCF_014805655.1. Taxonomy (NCBI): domain Eukaryota; kingdom Metazoa; phylum Chordata; class Aves; order Passeriformes; family Passeridae; genus Passer; species Passer montanus. The sequence goes on from NW_024373923.1 coordinate 788,722, forward strand.
CCCACTTGGCAAACACGGGAATTGAACCTGACACGGTGGGGAAGAGGGAAAAATAACCAGAAAACACTGACTCAGGGAAAAATTGACAAGTGAGCCTCAGGGCATGTCTTTGTACGTGCCTTTGCCCAGAGTGAGACATCAGGAAGCCGTAATTGGACGTGACTCCTCTCTCAGCGTGGCAGCCAAAGTGACAATTCATCCTTAGCATGAGTCTTGGCCTCAGTCATCATCTTGCCCCTGACAGAAAAACCCTTCACCGTGTCCCCCTTGCCCAGCTTCTGTCCCACGAGAGTGAATCCAGCTCTGCAGTTCCTCCCTCCACCACAAATGCTTTTAACTCTCCTCAGATCTCCTCCTGTAATCTGTCTTGGTGACAGATCTCACCAAGAGCCACGCAAGCAAATATTTTCCTCCAGTACCCTTAAGTTCAGCTTCCAATAGACTGAAAGGAATAAAATATGCCTGCTTTTGGGGAGCAAGCATCATTTGCAGTAACAATTGCAGTTGTACATGTTACACACCTTACCTTGATATAGGTACGGGAGCTGGACTTCTTGCAGGAGTCACATTTCTCTGGGCATTATAGTAGTTTTCATAAACAACAGGAGCTAGGAAAAGTTGACAGTAGTGAAGTACAAGTCTCTTACAGGCATAAAATACTTGCTATACCAACATTCAGCTGTCTTTCCCCTCTCTGAGAAAATGGCTGATCAGGAAACTAAGAAACTATGGGACTATGACCTCCAGGGGCTGTCAAAAGTGGCAGAGACTAGTGTTGCAAGGCAGTGAATGAAATGCAAAATGAGTGTTTTCTGCACACAAAATGATGCTGACCAGAGCAGCCAGCTCCATGAGGAGTACACAGCAGTCAGCACTACTTTCTGAGATTCTACTAAGCTCTTACCTGGAGCCAAACTTCCAGTTTTGCGTAAATTTACGAAAAAATCAACATCCTTCTCAATGCTGCACATTTCTAAACTCTTGCGGATTTCCTCATATTTCTGCAAAAGGGAAATAAAGTGCATTTGTATACATCAGGTCAAAAAAACATGGCTTTTCCCCTTTGCTTACCACACACAGGGTGAAAGCCCAGTACTCACACAAGCTTCAACATCAGGGGAATCACAAAATCCCAGAATACTTTGGATTGGAAAGGAAATTTGAAGCCCATCCCATTCCATCCCCTGCCATAGGCAGGGACATCTTCCACTAGATCATGTTGCTCCAAACCCCATCCAGCCTGGCCTTGGACATTTCCAGGGATCCAGGGGCAGCCACACTTTCCCTGGGCACCCTGTCCCAGGGCCTCACCACCCTCCAAAAAAGTGGAAACCCCAGAGGAAACCTCATTTGCAAGAGTTTTGGCCAATCCTTCTGCTTGCCCACTCGTGCTGGTGTCTGTGGTCAATCAAGGGGCAACTCAGCTGTAACACAGCTTAGTGCACAGGAAAACAAACTGGGCTTTGCTTTCTACACAGAAAAATGAAGGTTTTCAGTCGAGGTACCTCATCATTCTGGACACAGCCCAGGGAGAGCTGGTTGACATGGAGCCAGAGGGCATTACGGAAATAGTTGATCCGCTCGCACTCCTGAGTCTCAAAGAACTGAAACAAAACAGACAAAACTGTCCATAACATCTTCAAAACGAGGGCAAATCTCTTTTGTACTGATTGTTTCTCACCCCCACGTGCCACAACAAAACTAACTGCCAGGAGCAGCTGGTGCTGGTCTTCTGCAGGAAGCAAGGAAACCGTGAGTCCTCTGACTTGTCCAGAGGATAAATAATCCCTCTATGCAGCCAGGTAATTCAAAGGTGCGTACTAAGCTTGGCAAATCTGCAAGACTAATGGGGAGGGGACCACCCAGCACATTTCTGCCTCTGGGGAGACCAAGCCAGCTTCCTCAAGGCAGTACAAGTTCCCACGGTATCCTGTGCTCCTGCGGTCCCAGCCTACTTCCCTTACTGAGGCACCCTTAAACCCCAGAATCATTTAGATTGGAAAAGCCCTCTAAGATCATCGTATCCCACCGTTACTCCTGCACTGCCAAGGCCACCACTAACACACTTCTCCAGATGCCACATGTACCTGGGTTTTTTTTAACATTTCCATGTTCCAAATGTGGAGCAATAAAAAAAAAAAAGGCACTGTGATGTATGAAAACAGAGGTGTTTAGCCTTCTTGCTCTTTCCTACACAGTCCTTTTCCAAGCAGGTTTGAACCCTTTTGAAATCTGCTGTCTGGTACACCTCAATTTCACAAGTTTTTACATGTTTCTGTGAACACCCACACTTGTTATCACTTATGACCTTTGCAACACACGGAGAGGAAAACTTCCACATCATCCATCTGCAAAAATGAAACTGCTACTTTCCACTCCCCAGCACAGAATCATTAGGGTTGGAAAAGCTGTCTAAGAACATTGACTCCAACCACTAAGACAGCACTGCCAAGCCCCACTAAACTGTGTCCCCATCCTAGAGGCTTCCAGAGAAGACACCAAAAGCACATCAGCACAGAGACACCCATGCACACACACAAAACAGACAGAAAATTCAGTTCAAAAGGGAAAATTGGAAGAGCAGCCTGAAGACAGGTAACTTGGAAAGGATCAGCACAGCTGGGAATGGGAAAGCTGGTTGCAAGCCTGAATCAGATCTGGGATAAAATCTGTCTTTGCAGTCTCTGTCCACCTCTCGGTCACAGATCACAGGCCAGCAGCAGAGCAGCTGCTCAGCCCTCTTGCTAACAGTCTGGAATTCCCCAGTGTGTGCTGGAAATCCCTGCTGGTCCACTTCCCTGTGAGGCAGTCTGCTTCAGGCTGATACACCCACTCAGAGGGGTTCCCACACCACTGCATGGTCTGTGGGACACAAGGTGAAGAGCTCTTGGCACAGTGTGCAACTGGAGATGGCTTCACCCGCATCCCCAGCCACCACCAGCCCCTGCTGAAAAGTCATGCAGAGCTTCAGACAGTCTTCTGAGCAACAAAGGTGGTGTTGAGGCTCCAGGACATACTAGGCTGGGGTCACTGAGTATACAGAGGTGACCACAGCTGCTCAAGATGATAGCCATGCCACACTCACACCCATGCACACACACAAAATGTCACTACCTTGACTCTGTCAATTTTAGAAGTAGTGGAAAAATAAAAATAATAAAATAAGAGCAGAAACCTTGAAGCAGTGCGGCCTTGAATCCAGAAGCCATGCTTGAAACATACACACAGGGTTAGCTGCAATACATCCTGCTGCTTCACTGCCAGGGGAATACAAATCCAGGAACCAGGAAATCTGTACTGTCCCTGCAGCCAGGATTGCAAACCCAGAGGATCACACTGCCATGGGGAGGTGTTTAGGGGCATTTACCTCACAAGCTTTGATGTGCTCATTCTGCCACTCATCCCGGATCTTCTCCATGGTGGTCACACTCTGCTGGTAACTCCTGTCTGTGAGACAAATCATGTTTTGGCTGAAGGTGTCGCTGCCCATGGCAGTGGGGTTGGAATGAGACGACCTTTAAGGTCCCTGCCAACCCAGACAATTTTATGATTCTGTGATTACATGATTAACATTCATTAAAAAAATCCTTTCACTAGAAGATAATTCTAGGGCTGGGAAAAAGGCTGAAAAGGGTGGGGGATCAGGGATAAAAAGCAGAAGGACATGGCTTTGGTGGGACCATGCAGGCTCCTCCGGGGATGTTGCCCACTGCTGCTGTCTTGGGCGTGTGTTCCTGAGGGGTCATGCCTGACGCAAGAGCTGGAGCTCACCAACGAGCCACACCACGGCTTCACATCACCCTGACCCTGACTCTCCTCACCCTCCCAACACGGCATTTCCACACTCACCAGTGTCCTCCAGTGCTGATTTCGTCTGAGCCAGCTTCAGGAACAGCTGCCAAAAACAGGAGAGACAAGGAGGGTGAAGAGGAGGCTGTGTGCGTCACCAACGGCACCGCATCCCCACAGCACCAGCCTCCCTGTGTCACCCCAAAACCCAGAGCTGGGACAAGAGCCGTGGGGCACGAGAGCTGCAAGCAAAGACATCCCTTTCCCTCCCCTTACCACTTCCCTGGGTGAACGCCTCCCCATACCCCCCTTACACCGTGGCCACCCACTTCCCTGGGTGAACACCTCCCCATACCTTCTCCTGCTGCTTCTGCGTGACCAGGTTGGCGTTGCGGTGCACGGCCTGCTCCGCCTCATCCTTGTCCCGGCAGCGCTGCTCGTACAGACGCTTGGCCTAGGACAGACACACCTCAGGGAAAAGCTCAGCCTGCGAGGCACCAGGGAATGGCACAAAAGGTGCCCTGCAGCTTGGGAAAAGCCTTGCAAGGCAGGCTGCTCTTGGATTGGGGTGAAAAGATTCTGGCAAACAAGGGCAGGTCCAGGGAAGGGCTGGGGAACAGGCAGGAGCACAGGTTTGATGAGAAGCAGCTGAGGGAGCTGGGAAAGGGGCTCAGCCTGGAGAAAAGAGGCTCAGAGGGGACCTTGTGGCTCTGCACAGCTCCTGACAGGAGGGGGCAGCCAGATGGGGGTTGGGCTCTGCTCCCAGGGAACAAGAGACAAGAGGAGAGGAAGTGGCCCCAAGTTGCATCAGAGGAGGTTTAGACTAGATATTCAGAGAAACTTCTTCACAGAAAGGGTTTACATGCCCTGGAACAGGCTGCCCAGGGCAGTGGTGCAGTCACCATGCATGGAAGCGCTCAAAAAAGTTGGCAAGTGGCACTTGGGGAGCTGGGTTAGTGGTGGGCTTGGCAGTGCTGGGCAAATGGTTGGACTCAAGCATCTTAGAGGCTTTTCCAACCTGAATAATTCTCTGGTTCTAAACCATTTGTATCCAACCTTGCAAGGCTACCACTAGCCTTGTCTTTGGCATGCTCTTCACTGTTTCTGAGCATACCCTGCCCACCATTCACATAGACACAGCATCAATAGTCACAGCAGAGGAGAAACCCCTCTCATTTAAGCCTGTCCCAGTGCTCTCTATGTGTGTGAGGAGCAGCATTGATCCAAATGGCAAGAAACAGCAGCACATTTGCTTTACCTCCATGGTCTTCTTGTACTGAAGATTCCTGTTTTTGTGAATGGCCTCCATTATCAGCTCTATCTGTGAAGACAACAGACCTGGGGTCAACACATCACTGACCATCAAAGGTCCAGGACAAACTCTGTGGCTTACAAGAGGAAGAGCCACCGACGACACTGAGATGTGTTTAAAGACCTTCATCCACCCAAATCATCTTCACAAAACTCAGCTTTTGTGCTTCTGCCTAAGCCTTGAATTGTAGGCAATTGTAGCCTCTGTGTATGCAAAGGAGTTCTACAAACTAAATCCTAGCAATATATAGTACTGTACCATCTCCACAGACTCTGGCAAAACCGGGAAGCCCACTCCACTCTGCTAGGTCCAAACCAGTCTCTGGTTCTAGCAGTTTTCCCTGGTTTTCCAGACAAAGAAATCTCAAGCCAGAAGTTAAAAGGCTTGGCCATTTTAGCAGCCTCTTTGGAGATCATACAGCATCAAGAACAAATGTTTTAAAAACATTCCAGTGTTGTGGATAGCCCCAAAACACAGACAGAGATGTGGAAGTGAGAAGAAGGAAGTTGGAGGTTACTACACAACACAACACAGTTACAACACATAGGAAAGAGTTCAGTACTTCCCAGCAGCATGGGCACTGGGGGTGTGGCAGGGGCTGGGAAATGGCATGAGACAGCACCAGGATCAGCCCCTTGCTGGGGCAGGATCAGCACCCTGCAGGAAGGCAGGTCCTCCCGTGGTGCCTGACCTTCTTCCGATGCAGCTTTTGCTTTTCCCTGAAATCCTCCATCTTCTTTGCTTCCTCCCGAAGGGTTTGCGCCAGCTGGATGTGACCTTGTCCCACATTGTCTATCTCTGCAAAGAGAAAACAAATTCATTATTTATATATATATATATATATTCCTAAAGAGGCTGTTTCTCAAGTCAGCTTAGAGCACACCACACACCCCCTTTCACAGACGTGAAAAAGCTCCAGCTTGTTTGAAGCAGCCTCCAAGCATTGCTCACCAAAGTAAGGATCAGTCCTGCTGGGACCTGCTCCCCAATTTGAGAAAACTCTCCCAATCATGCAGGTAAATCTAGGCATGTTTCAACACATTGCATTGCCCCAGGCCAGCAGGCAGCAACGTGGGGCAAAATGAAGGCTAAAACAAGCTCAGGGTCCTCTTGCTGAAGGCAAGCAGCCACACTGTGAAACATCACCCCAGGATCCACCAAGGGAGCAGAGCTAAATGACAGCTCCTGATTCAACCCCCAAGGCTGCTCCAAACCCACAGCTGTGAATTGTCAGCAGTGATGAGGGCAGAGCCCTGTTAGAGAGGTCCACAGGGGCAGCAAAGAAACCTGGATCAGGCAAGGGATGGACTGGGCACAGGACAGCAGAGTGCTCAGCCTCCAGGTGCTGTCTGATGGTACCACAGCAGGATGTGACACATAACAACATACAGTGGCCAAAGCACCATCTTTTAGATGCTCCTTAGAATCACACACTCATTTAGGATGGAAAAGCCCTCTTAAGATCCTCAAGTTCAACCATTCCCCCAGCACTGCCAAGGCCACCACTGACCCATGTCCCCAGGTGCCACATCCAGACATCTTTTATATCCCTCCAGGGATGAAAACTCCCCCACTGCCCTGGGAAACCTGTGCCAGGGCTGAACAACTCTGTCCATGGGAAAATTTTCCTAAGATCCAATTTAAACTTCCCCTGGCCCAGCCTGAGGCCGTTCCCTCTGCTCCTGTCCCTGCTCCCTGGGAGCAGAGCCCGACCCCCCAGCTGTCCCCTCCTGGCAGGAGCTGTGCAGAGCCACAAGGTCCCCCCTGAGCCTCCTTTGCTCCAGGCTCAGCCCCTTCCCAGCTCCCTCAGCCTCTCCTGGGGCTCCAGCCCTGTTCCCTGCCCTGGACACGCTCCAGCCCCTCAGTGTCTCTCTTGTCCTGAGGGCTCAGAGCTGCCCCCAGGTTTGAGGTATGAGTTACAGCGTGTTTGTGAAGAGAACAAGCCTGTCCAACAAACTCCAGATGAGCTTCTCATGCACAGCCTCCTATGCATAACATAAACATGCCCTCTGAGCTGCAGCCAGACCTGAAAGCCCAAGAGATCCCAAAATTATGCCCTGTGGGTCTCCTGTCCCACACATGTCCTGGCTCTCTTCGTCCCAAGCCTCACACACTGGGATGCACCAGGCCAGCAGTACAGCCTTTGCCTGGCCTCAGCACTGCACAGCTTTAGAGATTTCTCTGCTACTTTCTTCCCAAGCAATTGCCTTCAGGCTTTAGTGTCCTGGCAAACACAAATAATTACTTACGTTGCTTGAAAACATCGAGGGATCTCTTCAGCGTGCTGAAAAACACAGGCAGGGCATTAAAAGGGGTGGAGAAGCAGAGTCAGGCACAGGCATCAGCAGAGCACCTCTTCCAAAACAGAGCTCACTCAACAATGGCCAAAGAACCTCAAAACACATTTGTTTACCCTTTTAGCAACTCCAGCTTTTTCCCTCTCAGCAGGTGTAACACAGTTCACTTGGTGTGACACCCCCTCTACATCTTTCTGAACACTGGATGCTATTAAAAATTCAGAGTTTCATGTTTCCAGCAACCTCCTAAAACCATCATTTGGAACAGATAAACAATTTCAACATGGTGTATTTGCCAGTGGTTGGAAAAATAGGGAGCTTTTCTTCCTATTAATACTGCACAGTAAAGATGGCAGAAATGTTTTAAGTGACACCTTAATATGCAACTGTAAGTAAATGACCAGGGCATGTATAAAGTGCAGAAATAAAGGAGGAAGCAGAAGGCACTGAGGGCCACTTGGGAAATGGAGCAAGCTGTGGTGGCCACAGCATGCTGGGCTCTAAAGATGTGCATGGTTTGAGTCAAGGAAGTACCTGTACTTCCCTCTGGCTACAAAACCTGTCCAGAGATAACCCAAGGTCTCACGACCCCCAGCTTTCTGCTCACCCACCAGCCCATGCCCCCCTGAGCATCTAACAGTGCTTTGGTTCATCTGTGACTAAGGGGAACTTGGTGGGCTCCAGCTCAAAGCCAATTGGAACCCAGCTGGGCACTGCTCATTCATGAGAATGATTTCAGCTCATCTTCTGAATGTCTCAATCTCGTTTCAATTCTGTTTTGTCTCACAGCTTTCTTCCTCCTCTTCCTCCTTCACTGCTTCAGGGACACCCATAAAAGCAACCTGAACTTACTTCAGCTCTGTCTGCCCACAGGGCTTCTTCTTTGACAAGTTAATGAGCTCCTTGCCATATTTTTCTTCTATAATTGCTCTGTTGGGAAAAGAGAGACATCAAATAATAATCAATTGGTTTGGGTTGTAAGGGACCTGAAAGCTCATCCAGTTCTACCCTCTGCCATGGGCAAGAACACCTTCCACTATGCCAGGGTACCCCAAGCCCCATCCAAGCTGGCCTTGGGCACTGCCAGGATGGGGCAGCCAAAGCTGCTCTGGAAAACCTGTGCCAGAGAGGTTCCCACCACACTCACAGCCAGGAAACCCTTCCCAATATCCCATCTAGCCCTGCCCTCAATGTGTGGCAATAAGTATTCTCTGTACCTGGCACTAATCCTTAGGGAGAGCACCTGAAAAAAAGACCAGATCTTGTGAGGGACATAATTAACATCTCTGAGAGACTGTATTATCTCCCCTTCTTGGAAGAAAGGAAGGAGGAAAAGAGGTCCTGTGTTGCAGTGTAAGAATAACCATTTTTTTGCAGCTGCTTTGAAATCACTGCAGACAATCAGGACCGGAATTGCTTGGTCAAATGTAGTTCTCTCCATGTGGCCAGCAGAAAGGAACAAGTACTGCTAGAGGCTGCCATTAGATCATCTACTGGATAAAACAAATAACTTTCTAAAATGCCTTAACTACTAACACAGATGGAGACCCTTTGTGGTTGATTTCTGGAGTTTGGCAATGAAATTCACCTACCTTAACTCTAAAAACTCCAGAAGCTAATAGGGAAATTGAAAAAAAAAAGTATTATAGATTGATTTTTTTTTTTATATATATATATACCTAGCAACATTCCCATGAACACTCTTTGAGACAAAACATCCAGCAGGAACATTTTCCATAGCTGGAAGTGTGTAACAGCCATGCTGGACAACTGGGCCAAGTCCTGGCAAATCCAGGCCCAGGCTCTGAACTCCTCCTGGCCAGACATTTCAGTGGCAACCTACACCTCCTTCAAGACCAAAGAGGGCACAGGGTGTAGAGGAGGCTTTTGGCACTCTGCATTGTCACTGATGAGTGGGACTTGGTTCTCAGGGTCCACTTCCTCGTGTGGAAGGTCCAAATTTTCCTGGAACGTGGGATTACAGCCTGAACAGATGTAGGTGCATTAGACACTTTCAAGTGCAGCTCTCCTCCTGTTCATCCCTATTTTGTTTGTTCCAGGATGCTCTGTACTGAGTTGTGCAGCCAGAGGTTGGTTTTCTCCAGCTGTCATTACCAAAATGACATTAATTCAGTGTACAGTTCTACAATGCTCTTCATATTCAGCCACTGATAACAAATAAAAAAGGCCAGATAAAGGTAAAATACATGGCCAGACCATCACCAGCCACAGAACCTCTGCTTATGTCATCTGCTCTGATTAATAATGGCAGTACCTAACCTAACTTCTTAACACTGTTCTGTGGGGTGTGGAGAGACAAAGACAGGACAAAGCCATGGCTCTCCTAGGCCAAGATCTTCTAACCTGACCTTCTGCAAGGCAAACAGCAAGGTGAACTTCATGGGACAGCCTTTTAACATCAGTCAAGCACGGCAGAAATCAAACTGGGAATGCCAGGAGTGGGAATAGTGCCACAGCACCACTCCCAAGCTCAACCCAACCCAAAGCTGTCCGAGGCTGCTCCCTACCTTTCCTTCAGAAAGTCTTCAAACTCTTTGCAGTTCTTCCTGCCATCATTCAGATGCTGAATGATGCTGTCGTAGCCAACTGTGCTGGTCAGATCCGTGCTCTGGAAACACAGGAACAGGAGTCATGTCCTTGCCAGTGCAGTCCATGGCTGCTGCCACCTCCTGAGGCATTGGCGCAGCCACGGCTCAGTGGGAGCAAGCATGCAAGTGCCAGTTTATGAAATAAAATATTTCATTTTAGGGGTGGCATTGACTCCAGAATGAGAACAATGGTGGCAATTTGGGACAAGGCACATCTATGCCACCCACACTTGCCATAGATTCTGAAGGGTCATTTTCTTCCAAATTATTCCTTAAAAACATATATTGTATGGATGCATGTAGAAAAAAAAAAAGAGAAAATGATGCAGTAATGATGTAGGCTGACTTACTCTACCCCATTCTTTCCCCATTCCTATGCCTGGCTGCAGAAAAAGGAGCAATAGTAGAAGCAGGTATGAAACTCAGCAATAGGAAACAAAAGCCACAAAAGTTATCAAGAAACCTGAAGAGGATAGTGGCAGGATGGAGAGATTCAGGAAATGGTTCAAAGGCAGGACGAGAGTATGCAGAGATCTGGCATAACAATGTGGGCAGCAGAAGAGGGGATTTCTCAAGAATTTGTTCCTGGTGCAATAAAGGAGAAGAAACAGGGCTGGTTAATTAAGTGGAATTCCCTATTCAAGTACTTGACTGTCAGTGACCAGAAAGCAAGAAGTGAAGAGGAGATGTGGTGGAGTGGGACAGACAGAAAATCCACAGGTATCCCAGATCAGCTTTGCATGGGAAGACAGAACTGTAGAGCAGGACCTAAGCAGAAACCAAACTTCCTTTACAAAGTAGAGATGTCCCTCCAAAACGAGGTTAGTACTGATAAAACCACAACCAGCTCTCAGGTTGTTCCAACCAGCTCTGTGAAAAGGGAACACTGCACTGAGCCAGGCTCCATCTCATTTGCAGAACACAGGAACAGCCTCCCTTGAATTCCTGTGCCCACTTTCAAAGGAGACAAAATGGATGCAAAGCACAGCTGCTGGCCACTGCAAGCCAGGCAGGAGGGAGGGTCAGAGCCCCATCACTGCACATCCAGGGGCACCCAGAGGCTCCTGCATCCTGCTCTGCTGCCTGGCACACTTGGGCTCTCTGTGCCAGGCAGAAGGGTCAAGGGGAAACAGAATCACACAATTGTTTAAGTTGGAAAAACCCTCTGAGATCATTGAGTCTAAATGTTCCCCAGCACTGCCAAACCATTCACCTAGCCACATCCCTGAGTGCCACATTTATATAGCTTTTAAATTCCTCCATGTGAATTTTCCACAGGAGGAACTCCCTGCCCAGATGGAGCTGGGTGGGGCTCTATGGTCAAATCAGGCTTTGCAGAAACCTTCTGGGCAGGTTTGGCACAGAAAGAGTCAAAAGAACCAGCATGGCTGGGGGTGTTCAGCTGGAAAAGGCTCCAGAGCCCCTGCCAGGGGCTCCAGGAGAGCTGCCCAGGCACTGGGGACAAGGCCTGCAGGGACAGCACACAGGCCATGGCTGCCACTGCCAGAGGGCAGGCACAGATGTTGGGATGTTGGGCAGGAATTGGTGGCTGGGAGGGTGGGCAGGCCCTGGCCCAGGGTGCCCAGAGCAGCTGTGGCTGCCCCTGGATCCCTGGCAGTGCCCAAGGCCAGGCTGGATGGGGCTTGGAGCAGCCTGGGATGGTGGAAGGTGTCCCCTTCCTGATCTGCTGTCTGGATTTGCACACAATGGACTCAATAATGAGAAGGAATTTGTGTGCTGCTTGTGATGTTTTGGGGTTTGGTTACACTTTCAGCCAAAAGCAGGGCTAAAATGTTCTGCCAGGGGTGTGAAAGCACGTCATGATCCTGCCTGAGTCACAGCCAGCTGCTGAGCTTGACACTTCCATCTCCTACCCCACTTTACATGGAAAACCCCTGCAGACACACACCCTGTGAAGAAAATGACAGTGGAGAAATGTTTCAATTAGAAAAATCCTCTAAGATTGTTAAGTCCAACCACCCCCCAGCATTGCTCACCCCACCACTGACCCATCTCCCCAGGTGCCACATCCGCATGGCTTTTAAATCCCTCCAGGGATCAGGACTCCACCATTGCCCTGGACAGCCTGTTTCTAGGATTAATAACCCTTGCCATGAAAAAATTTTCCTAATACCCAATCCAAACATCATTTTACACAACCTGAGGCCGTTCCCTCTGCTCCTGTCCCTGTTCCCTGGGAGCAGAGCCCGACCCCCCGGCTGTCCCCTCCTGGCAGGAGCTGTGCAGAGCCACAAGGTCCCCCCTGAGCCTCCTTTGCTCCAGGCTCAGCCCCTTCCCAGCTCCCTCAGCCTCTCCTGGGGCTCCAGCCCCTTCCCAGCCCCGTTCCCTGCCCTGGACACGCTCCAGCCCCTCAGTGTCTCTTGTCCTGAGGGCCCAGAGCTGTCCCAGCACTGGAGGTGCCTCAGCAGGGCCAGCACAGGGACGGGCCCTGCCCTGGGGCTGTGTCACAGCCCCTGGCACCAGCACCCCCAGGGCCTTTCCCAAAGGGCCCTTTCCAGCCCCTCTGCCCAGCCTGGAGCTGCAGGGTGACCCAAGTGCAAGATCTGGCACTTGCTCTTGCTGCCCCTCACACCTCAGCCCCTGGATCCTGCCTGTCCAGATCCCTCTGCAGAGCCCTCCTGCCCTCCACCTGTCTGTCCCAACCTTCCCAAACTGAAAGGTTTGGAGCACTGCACATGTTCATGGACCACCTCTTGAAGGATCTATATTTATTCCAAGCTCTCCGTGTCTTTCCTCAGCCTTGTGCACTTAGAGAAATGCACCAGAAAATGGTACTATTTTAGTAGTCGGAAGCACTGTGCAACTGTAGCTGGCTGTGCTGTCTTTGCTCAGTCAGTGCAGCCTCAAAAATCCAGCAGAAGTTACTGAGACAAAGAGAAGTGCTTTATGCTGGTCCTGCAGGGAGCAGGGTGAGGAGAGGCTGCAGCTCCTCTCCACCCCACAGCCAGGAGGGTACAACAGGACAGGCAAAACTCACTGCAGAGAGGAAAAGGCCTCGCTGCAAATCCACCCACCTGGGACCAGCATCCTGCAGAAAGCAGCTTTTTGATTAGTAATTTTCCATTTGATTAGAAATTTTCCATTTTCCTTCCCCTACGCCAGCACCTTCCCTGCTCGTCCCAGAGACACCAAAAGCAATGGATTGCTCTGCCTTGATGCAATTTCTTCTTCCCACAAATCCCACCTTGTTCCTTTGAAACAACGACCTGGGGGTTTCACAATGCCTCTGCTAAGCTCCACCAAGCCAGTACCCATTTAGAGAAGGACAAGCAGGGGGAAGGGGAAGTGAAACAGCCACCATCAGTCAGCAGCCAGGGAATAAACCCAGGAACACAGGGCTGCATCGCCCCAGCCATGGATTATTTTAGCAGCATCGCTAAAAACACTGCAGGGAACACAGCACTGCCTCATTGAAGGCAAAATTACCAAAATTTCACTCTCCAAGCTGCAACCTGTTTAGCCCACAGATCAGAATTAGAGGGGTTCTTAGCATTACTGTAATTTCTATTTTTACCATATGGTTTTAGAACACCAAAGTGCACTGACGAGACCCAAGGCTGTTGGGTTACCAGAAATATGTGTGAGAACAAGCTTGTGGAAAACAAGGCATGTACAAAGACAGTGAAAAAAAGTGAAAGAAAAGACCTCACAAAGTGAAAGAAGAAGAGCAGATAGCAAAAACAAATGAAAACAAAATGTCAGGCTTTCCGAATTCGTGCCAGTCACTACAGGCAGGAGAAGGGCAAACAAACGAGTTTTGGGGTATTTTTGTTTTTGCACAGCTCCCTCACAGGCCTATGGGAGTGAGTGACATCAATTCATGCCAGTCACTACAGGCAGGACAAGGGCAAACAAACACGAGTTTTGGGGTATTTTTGGTTTTGCACAGCTCCCTCACAGGCCTATGGGAGTGAGTGACATGGGAGTGCATGCAGGGCAAAAAATGTTCAGCTTCAGGCATGTCTGGACTTCAGCCCCTGAGCAAGCAGAAGCTGCAGTGGGGTGCCAGGGAGCAAACATCCTTACTCAAGAAAATTCATCATCTTGTATTGAGACCCGGGAGCACAAGCAAACTTCAGTGCAGTGAGCCAAGTGAGCCTGTGTTTTCCTGACAGAGCTCATCAGGAATATCACACCATCAGCTCCAGCAGGGAACAGGAGCAGTGCAGAGGCAGACACAGCACCCACTGAAGGAACCAGAACTGCTGGGGTTTAAAACGAAATCAATCCCCAGGGGAGGCTGGAAGCACAGAGCAAAGGCTGGGCTGCAGCTTAGCCTCCAGCACAGAATCCAAGAATGGTTTGGGTTGAAAGGGACCTTAAACCTCACCCCATTCCACCCCCTGCCATGGGCAAGGACACCTTCCACTATCCCAGGCTGCTCCAAGCCCTGTCCAGCCTATCCTGGGACACTTCCAGGGATTCAGGGGCAGCCACAGCTGCTCTGGGCACCCTGTGCCAGGGCCTGCCCACCTTCAGCCTTACAATCCTGTCCCCACAAAGAAATCTGGAGGTCATCAATCACAACCAGTCACGTTTCAAAGCTGGGAGATCCAATACCAAAACTGGCCTAGGTTCTGAGAGTTTGCTCATTTTTTAGACTTTGTCCCATCAGTTCTTCCCCTGGAGCACTCCCAAAATCTCCTCCTTCTCATCAGGCTTCCTAACCACCAAGAAATTGGCTCCCACAAGAATAACATGCACTTTTCACAGTATTTAGGGATTCTGCAGATAGAATGGGACGATGAGTTAATTTGGGGGGGGAGGGGGGGGAAAGACGTGTACATTTTGTTGGACCAGGAGATTTGAAGCTGAGCCACTGAACCATCATCACTAAAGAACAGCATGTGGCAGCATCTGCCACCTGCCCACGATTGTGCAGCAATGGCCCTCTTGGTCTCACCTTGTCTGGCAGGTGAAGAACCTACAGATAACAAAAATTGTGCCTCACCAAGCTCTATGTAATGACAGGACAAGGAATTATTATTTTAAACAAAAAGATGGGAGATTCATATTAAATACAGGGAAGGAATTGTTTAGATTGTTTATGACTGAGGGTATTAAAACACTGGCACAGCTTACCTACACAAGCCACACCATCCCTAGAAGCATTCCAGGCCAGGCTGGACAGGGCATAAAACAAGCTGGTGTCGTGGAAGGTGTCCCTGTCCATAGCAGGGTGGTGGACTAGATGGTTTCTTAGGTCTTTCCCAACCCAAACTGCTCAATGCTTGTATGATTCTAAGAAATCACTTGCTTCAGCAAAGACTTCTCCTTCTATTTTTGCCTTACGCAAAGCAATCTAAGAGGAAAATTGCAGGAGGAAGTGCTTGCCCACTCACAGCACTCAGCAGCAGGTGGAAGCTGGATGTGCAGCCCTTCACACTTCATCTTGATTTGTTTTTTTCCCTTCCTATCCTTACTCACCCCTCCTCCCCAGCCCTCACAGCTGATGCACAGTCACCAGTACGTGGTGTGGCAGCTGCTTGGGGTGGTACCTGCCTTTTCCATGGGCCCAGTGACCACAGAAGGGCCTCAGTCTCTCCACTGAGTCACATCCATCACGCTCCCATCCAACCTCAGTCAAGGGGCTTGGAGCACACAGGCTTCAGAAAGGACAAAGCCCAGGAAAATCCCTGGCAGCACCAGTGGTTTGGGGCTCGGCAAGAACCAGGGATTATTCAGAAAGTAGCCGTGTTTGCAGTAGAAGTGATCAAGCAGGAGTGAGTGCCCCATGAAACACCCCACATCCTCCTTGTCTTGGGAGCTGGAGGCTGCTCCTGTCCTGGTGTTTCCTCCCACTGAGCCCCCTCCTCCAAGATCCTCCTTCAAAAAGCACCACACCACTGCTGGAGAGGAACAAACCAGGCAGAAACAGCCGAAGTCAGCCCTGCGGTGAGAAGCTCTTCTTCAATCCCATGTGCCACTGAGGCACAACAAACCCTGCCTACTCAGCCTTGCTGGCATCACAGTTGTTCCTCCAGCCCAGGCGGTGCTGCCACCACCACCCTCAAAACCTCCCCTCTGCACGTCTGCAAAGCACAGGGAGCACTGTGGAAAACTGGTGTGCAGCAAATAGCTGGGAAGCAGCTGCCAGATGCAAAGTTGGCTTTATTCTCCACAACAGGTTTGACACCTGTGTGGGATTTGAGTATTTGACAACACTATGCCAGTTAACTCGTTAATGATGCTGGGCGAGGCTCTGCACTTTCTCCTCAACACTCAGGAGCCCCAAACCTGGTGCCAGCTCTTCCTGGGGCCTGTGCTTCTCTCCCACGTCCTACAAGATGGGAGATGCTCCCAGGCAACATCTGGGAAACCCCAAGCACCATTCACAGATGAAGATTTTCAGCCCCAAAAGACCAAACTGGGTAACTTACTTCCTGGTCACCAATACCTAGAATGAAGGTCCACCACAAGAGGAACAGAATAGCCACAGAGTTTAAGCTTTGCAGCAGATATGTGGGTTTCCTGCACTTCTCCTTTTATAAAAGCATAATTCAGACTGAAAGGAATAAATTGTGGTTTTCCCTGAACTGTGGGTTTTCCTCCATGGCTCAACAGCTGGCAGCAGCACCACACCAAGTGGATTGCTCCTAGTCCAGGATTAGTCCAGGATTAGAAAGAGAACATTTTTCGCCATGGTGTCTTCAAGTAGTTCACAGATGGGAAATTAATGGTATCAAACCCTTCAGCCTGGCACTGACTTCCTCCAGCAAGGTGGCAGCCACTTGCTGGGATTATTTTGGCTGCATGGAGCCGGCTGTAAAGCCACAACTCTCAAGACATGCATGGTGGGCAGTGCCTGCTGGGGATCACAGAATCCCAGAATGGTTTGGGTTGGAAGGGACCTTAAAGCACATTTCATTCCACGGGCAGGGACACCTTCCACTAGCCAAGGTTGCTCCTAAGCCCCATCCAACCTGGCCTTAGACACTTCCAGGGATCCAGGGGCAGCCACAGCTTCTCTGGGCACCCTGTGCCAGTGTTCTACCGACCCAGAGCATTCAGCAAAGTCACCCCACGACCACAACCGCTGGCTTTGGAGCCAACTCTAACCAGACACCAGTGATCCCTCCACCCCGAGCTGCGCCCCATGATTCCGTCTGGCTCTGTCCCCCCTGTCCCGCTCCCGCCGTGCTCCCACTCACCCAGAAGTTGTCCCTGAACCGCGCCTCCCGCATCCTGCTGCCGCCGCCGCCGCGCTCCGCCGCTGCTGCCCGGCCCGCCCGGCCCGGCCCGCCCCGCGGAGTCCCCTCCCACGCACGGTGCTCCCGCCCCGGGATGCCCGCGGCTGGAGGAGCGGGACGGGCTGCGGCAGGCGGGTGGGAGCGGCGGGAAGGCGGCTCGGCAGCAGCAGCCGCGGGACGGAGCCAGCGGGAGCAGCTCGGCCGGCGGCGGCACAGCCGGGCCCACGGCACCTGCAGCACCCTGCCCGCCCGGCTCAGGGCTTCGGGAATGCTTTGGGAAGGTTTCACGGAATCACAGAATTGTTTAAAGTGCCCACCAAGGTCATCGAGTCCAGTCATTCGCCCAGCACCCATGCACACCCATGTCCCACGCATCCACATGCACAGGACGTTTCAATCCAAGGATGAGGACTTCACCACTGTGATTAATCCAAGAATGAGAACTTCACCACTGTGAAGCCTGTCCGAGGACAGGAAAACTCTCCAGGCCAAGAAACTTATGTAATATCCAGTCAAAAACTATCCTGGCACAGCTGCAGGCTGGTGCCTGTCCTGTTCCCTGGGAGCAGAGCCCGACTCTCCTCCAGGCTGTCCCCTCCTGTCGGGAGCTGTGCAGAGCCACAAGGTCCCCCCTGAGCCTCCTTTTCTCAGGCTGAGCCCTTTCCCAGCCATTCCTGAACACACACAACCCTCCTTCACCACACACATCCCGTGTCACACAGTTTATTAGGGGCCATTGCCAGACACAAGGCACTCCATGAGGGAGCTCTGAGCAACACTTGGAAAATATGAAAGCAAAGATGGGACACTATGTACTGAAATGCCTCAGTCACATCCACCACACTCAACTGCTGCCTCTGCTTGAACACAGGGACAGCTAAAACACTCCAGTAGTGTAAAAAAAGGCATTGTCAACTTACAGAAGTAAGTCTGCTCAATTGTAAGCTGAGGCTGATTTAGGCAGACTAACCCTGTGTGTAGCCTCCTGACACAAGAGCACAAACCATGGCCATGAATCCATACCAACAAGTACCTAAATGGGCTCCAAAAGAGCTGGAGAGGGACTTTGGACATGGGCATGAAGTAACAGAGCAAGGGAGAATTGTCTTCCCACTGAGAGAGGATAGGGATAGACGGGATGCTGGGAAGAGACTCTTTCCAGAAAGGATGGTGAGGCCAGGTTTCCCAGAGCAGCTGTGGCTCCCCACCCCCGGCAGTGTCCCAGGTCAGGCTGGATGGGGATGAGGTGCCCTGCCCACAGCAGCAGGTGGACATGGATGATCTTTAAGGCCCCTTTCAAACCAAACCACTGTGATCCTGTGATCCACTCACTACTTCCCAGCTTCCCAGCCCAACCCTTAGCCAGGGCAGCCCATGGCACCACTCAGGAACATTTATCTTATGTTAGCAGAAAAAAATACATCTGTTTTGGACTAAGATACTTTTGAACTCAGGACTTTCCAACTACTGCAGCGCGTGAGTGAAACATGGCACAGGAACATCAAGTAGTAACCAGGGTTTAGTCACTAGGCAGAAAAAGAGTCACAAGCTGTAAAAGCTGTCCTGGAAGGAACGTGATGTTGGGCAGATCTGAGTGGAAACGTTCCACAGCAGTATGCCCTCACACCTGAGAAGCCCCCCAGCCACCTCTTCTGGGGCTATGGGGTAAAAGAAACGAGATGGTGAAAGACCACGGGATCCTCCTCCTGGAGCACAGCACTGTTCCCAGAAACTGTTATCTGCCATCTCTGGTTTTCAAGTGTGCGTTCATTTTTGCCCAGTACTGCAGAGCCCACTCTCTCAAAGCACTCAGGCCCTGAACAAGAGCAGCTTGTTAGCCTGAACCACACGAGAATGCTCCCAGCTGACAGTAACTCGACAGGTTTGGAGTGGGAGGCAGGACACTGCTGCAGAGGAAGTTAACTGGGGACAGCACACACACCAAGAGCAGTCCTGCCCAGCCTGAACCCCCCTGCCCTGGGCTGATCCCAGCGTGGGCAGCAGGGCAGGGGGGATCCTGCCCCTGTGCCCTGGGCTCAGGTGAGACCCCACCTGCAGAGCTGCCCCAGCCCTGGCTCCAGCAGCACAAGGACATGGAGCTGCTGGAGTGAATCCAGGGGTGGCAGCAAGGTGATCAGAGGGATGGAGGAGCTCTGCTGAGGGAACTAGGACTGTTCAGCCTGCAGAAAAGGCAGCTTTGGGGTGACCTAGGTGCAGCCTTCCAGTACCTGATGGGAGCTGACAAGAAAGATGGAGAGAGATGATTTACATGGGCCTGGAGTGACAAGGAGCAATGGCTTAAGTGGCCATTGAAGAAGCCAAGGTTAGATTGAAAATAAATTCTTGGCTGTGAAGCTGGTGAGGCCCTGGCACAGGGTGGTCAGAGCAGCTGTGGCTGCCCCATCCCTGGAAGTGTTCACAGCCAGGTTGGACAGGGCATGGAGTGACCTGGGAGAGTGGAAGGTGTCACTGCCCATGGCAGAAGGGTAGAGCAAGACAATCTCCAAGGTCTTCTCCAAAACCATTTTGGGATTTTCAGATTTAAATCTTTAGCTATTACTGCTGTGACAGCTACACCTGCAGTAGTCCTGAGCCACGAAGAGCAGTATTCCAAAGGCCAGGCACCAGGATGGGTCAGACAGCAATAGCAAGAAAAGCTCTGTCAGTGCAGAGATTCCCGAGAAGTCCAGTGGACTATCCCTGTGACCCCCAGCTGCACTGCCCTTCTGCAGGATAAGCTGCCTGGCACAAAAGATGAACACTGAGAAGGTGCCTCAGCTCTGTGGAGTTTTCCGACTCGACCATTAAGGACACCCCTGATTTCCAGAGTTCCTCTAGCAGGGCTGTGTACAGGGGAGTTCAGATCTGTGGTTCTACAGGCGCAAGAGTGAGCCAGAAGTACAGACAAAAAGCAACCACTCAGAACACAGTATTTTTACATTCAGAACAGAGCCTTTTTACATGGGAACCTTTATTCTCACCGAGATCTGTACATTCAAGTCGCACATGCTTTTGTCTTTGACGGAGCTGGAACACTGGATCACAACAGCCTGGTCTGTTAGAACAGTTTTAAGAGTTTATGCCTCAAAAGTAGACAGGAATTTTGTGACTATTTCCTTCAACTTTGCTTCTGTCTGGTCAGAGATCTTCCCTTCGGTCCTGTGGGAAGAGTTCAGTTAAATTGTGATACAGTAAATCAAAACAGGGTCAACACCAAGACAAACATGGAAGCTTTACAACAAACCTCCCCATTTCTATCAAATTCAGTAGAAAAATGAACACATTTGTTTGGTGCATGAAGCCATCCCACTGACAAATATCCCTTCTCCTGAAAGAGCCAGTCCTGTTTAAGAACTGAAGTTTGTTCACAAATTCTTTCAGAACAGCCATAAGTATTCCAACAAGGCGCAACCTACAGAGCTGGTCCCCAGAGACAGAAAGCATATGATTTTCTTCGTGACAAAAAAAGCCAGGACCAGTTTCCAGGACAGGACTGTGGAAATACTCAATCCTCAACAGTCCACTCAGCAGCACTTAACCCACAACACTCCAACAGCTCAAAGATGTCCACAATATGGGAACTGAATCAATCAAGGAACAGGTTAGAAGGGACACATTGCAAGAAGTTTACTTTAAGCATCAGCTGCTTTTCCTAACAGCTGAAGCTGAGGATGGTAGATGGTAGGAAGGCTGATTTAACCCCCAGCTTTGATACAGCCAGCTGAACGCCTGATGTTCTGGGATACACTAAAATAACAGTTCAGTGACCATTACCTGCACTCCAGACATCAATACCCTTGGGATAAAGCTAAGTAAACCACCATACCTGATTGTGGAGAGGAGGTCCTGGTGCTGGCTCAGTACATGAGCTAGGAAAGCACTCTCAAACTTCGTGATCTTGCTGGGCTCCAGCTTGTCCAAGTGACCTCTTACACCAGCATAGATGACTGCCACCTGCTCCTCAATAGCCATGGGAACTGCAGGAAAAGACAGCACTCACACCACCAGAACTCTTCCACCAGGACACAACAGAGTCCTTGGAAGACCAAGCGCACATGGACAGCTCATTTCAAGCAAAGCTACATTTACCACGTGCACAACAGAACAGACACAAATGCTAACCGAGCCCAAGCTCGTTAGCACAAGGCACTAATGGCACCCAGGGCACTCACCGTACTGGCCCTGCTTGAGCAGCTCTGTCAGGCGCACGCCGCGGTTCAGCAGCTGCTGCGTGGCAGCGTCCAGGTCAGAGCCGAACTGGGCGAAGGCAGCGACCTCGCGGTACTGAGCCAGCTCCAGCTTCATGGTCCCGGCCACCTGCAGGGTACAGTCACAGCCACTGACATCACCTCTAAGTGTGGCCAGCAGCTTCAAGGTTATCTGGCAGCTGACACTTGTCAGCTCTGCCTTGCACCCCATGCAAGACAATCTAAAAACTGACAGATGATTACAAACAATACAAAAATCCCACACTTCACCATAAGCATGCTATTTCTCCGCTGAAACAGCAACTGTTGATATTAAATCTATGTCTAGACTAAAAGACTGCTGTTAAGAGAGCATTCACTATTTCTAAGTGATAAGTACCCAGTTCAACACTTAATCCTACACCTTTATGTAGACATTACTTCCCCTTCTCCCATGCCTTTCTAAAACGGCACACAATGAAAGCATTAAAGAGTTACCTAAAGTCTGTTCTTTTATGATTTTGTAACATTTTAAAATATTCTGGATTTCTAAGCTAAAAAGCTCTAGATTTCTAAGAAATCCAGAGCTTTACTCCCTCTCTGTTCACACCTACACACCACTCATCTCTAGCATGAGGAGGAGCAGCAATTTCCCAATTACCTGCTTCATAGCCCTGGTCTGAGCAGCAGAACCCACACGGGACACAGAAAGACCAACGTTGATGGCTGGACGGATACCTTTGTAGAACAACTCAGTTTCCAAGAAAATCTGCGGGATAGAATTGTGTCATTATCTTGTTCAGAAGCCTGGCGGCCTCCTCAGAGACCAGCCACTAAGCTCCACGGAGATGCTGGGCTGTGAGGAAGCCCTACCTGTCCATCGGTGATGGAGATGACATTGGTTGGAATGTAAGCAGACACGTCCCCAGCCTGAGTCTCGATGACCGGCAAGGCGGTCAGAGAGCCGCCCCCGAAGGAGTCGTTCATTTTGGCTGCCCTCTCCAGCAGCCGGGAGTGCAGGTAGAACACATCACCCGGGTAGGCCTCACGGCCGGGGGGGCGGCGCAGCAGCAGAGACATCTGACGGTAGGCAACGGCCTGTGGGGAGCAAAGACAGCTTCAGAGCTCTGCACCCCACCTAACACCTTACATTTCTAAACCTGAGGTGTTCTTACAGCTACAAACATCAATACCACACCACAAGGCCTAAAACCAAAGTCTCCTCACCTGTTTGGACAAGTCATCATAGATGATCAGTGCGTGCTTCCCGTTGTCTCTGAAGTACTCCCCCATGGAGCAGCCTGAATAGGGAGCCAGATACTGCAGGGGTGCAGCATCGGATGCTGTGGCAGACACCACAATAGTGTACTTCATGGCATCTGGAAAGGATTGGAGACACCTCTGAGTGCGTTATGTCATTATGCCCACAATCAGCAAACACAACAAGCATGTGATGGACCAGAGCTGAAGCACATCCAGGCAGTGTCACTATGCTGCTACAGGAAAGCCCAGCACACCAGCTGAACACACCTGCTAGCAAAACTGACTCGGGAAGTCTCCAGGGCAGCTTTGCAGCAGCTAACATCTAACACTTATTAACTTCTTTCCCATTTAAAACAAAGCTTAAGATGAAGACAAGTTATTCTTCTAAAAAAAATACTCGCACTGAAAAGCCATGGTTTCCTGGCTACTGTAAGACAGCACAATCCTCTGTGACAGTCTTAATAAATTATTGTCCTTACACGTGGGTTCTTCCATGACAGCTGCCAGGACCACCAGGCATGGGATCAAAGTGCCTGATCTCCTGCACGCTCTGATAAATGTGGAGCCTTGGTCACAGAAATCACTGACTCTGACGAGATGCTATTATTTAATGCCTTGTGTTTGGGCAGTTAAAGCTCTTCACATTTCCAGATGCCATTCACACTGACTGGCACATGGAACACATGGGACAAATGCCAAGTCAATGACAACTTGAAGGCCACAGTTTGTCACCAGGCCTGCCTGAGTGCCAACACGAAGCTTTCAACTCTGCTGAAAAAAAACCTAAAACCACAGGGTGACTTTTCCAGAAGCAAGTCAGCAGTTTGGGAGCCTCAAAATAGTCCTCCTAATTGTGATACAGCAAAAATAAGGGTTTTTCCCCCCAGACAAGTATAGATTTTTTGTTCATAAAATTAAGTAATTCACTCATGTAACAGGAATTCTGTCTACACTTGCAGCCAGGAGAGGTCACAGCATTACAATGAGAACAGGAGGTCATTAGGTGCCAGACTCAACCATCTCCCAAAATCCATACCTGCATCAGTGAGCCTCTTTACCAGCTGAGCAACAGTGGATCTCTTCTGGCCAATTGCAACATAGATACAGTACAGCTTCTTCTTCTCATCCGTGCCATCGTTGAATCGTTTCTGGTTAATTATTGTGTCAATTGCAATTGATGTTTTCCTGTGTAACACAGAGGTTGGTAAGTTAAGCTGCCCAAGGTTCTCCCAGCCCTTCCCAACCCTGTGTCCAGCTTGGCTGTACCTGAGTCTCTGTTTAAGGAACATTTTAGGCTTGAGTATTTAACTTACCCAGTCTGCCTGTCACCAATGATCAGCTCACGCTGGCCACGACCAATGGGCACCAAGCTGTCCACAGCCTTAATCCCAGTCTGCATGGGCTCACGCACAGAGATCCTGGGAATGATCCCAGGGGCCTTCAAGCCAACTCTCCTACGTGTCTTAGATGCAATAGCACCCTAAAAGAGAGGAAAAAAACTGTTGAGGTCTGTGTCATACAGACACAAGCAGAGGAACTTAGCACCCAGCTACACTTACCTTCCCATCAATGGGATTGCCCAGGGCATCCACAACACGGCCCAGCAGCTCCTCTCCCACTGGAACATCCACAATGGCACCAGTCCGCTTCACAACATCCCCCTCCTTGATCAGTCTGTCGTTACCAAACACGACAACACCAACGTTGTCAGGCTCCAAATTCAAGGACATACCCTGCGACAGAGATCACATCACCCTGAGAAAATCCATTCTGACACGCAGAAAATCTTTCATACTGAATGATTATTACACTGTGTACAAAATCTTACATGATCTACCTCAACCTGGCACTAGTCAAGGTTCTGCTTTTATGTACAAGTGTCGATTTCCTTCCACACTGGCTAGAGAATCTGCCTAAGTTTTCAACTTACCAGGTATTATACCCCAGCAGCTTAGCACTCAAGTCAATTGTTTCTCTAAAAAGAGCAGAGTTATGGTAAGCAAGGTTCAAGTACAACATTACTCCTTTGCCTAGAAGCTGAACGACAGAAAGGAGTGGCTTCTTCTCTGCTCAAAGTGAAACGGGCATTAAAAATGCTCAAAGAGGTGTTTCAGTACTCCTGAAACAGGTTTAACTCTAACCCGTTGACACGACTACAAAAAGCCTGCCAGCTGCATAATGCATTGAAGCAGAGAGGTCATTATTAAACCCCAACCAGAAAAGACACCCTGAAACTGAAGAAAAAATCCAGTGCCAGGTTAGTCCTTTACTTTCTAAATGAACACAAAGACAGCTCAAATGTTCAAATGCTGGATGAGAATCAAATGCTGATATTCAAAGCAGTGTTACAAATTAAAAAAAAATAAAATTACCAGTTACTAAGTATTGAAATTGCAATGCAAGTTGAAGCTAATACAATGTTCATAGTGGTACCTCCAAGCATGGTCTAAGGTTCTTCTTAAGAAACTGTCTTTTTAATATCCCTGTGCTAAAGAGAGACGCTGTGCTGAGTGGCAGCTTACCTTCAGCCCAGAAGAGAACTCCACCATCTCTTCAGCCTGGACATTTCTCAGGCCGTACACGCGGGCAATCCCGTCACCGATGGAGAGCACGCGGCCAGTCTCCTCCAGCTCAGCCGAGGTGTCGGCTCCCAGGATGCGCTCCTCCAGAATAGAGGACACCTCGGCAGTACCTGCACAGGTGTTTAAATCAGATCAGCATCTTAAGGTACAATAAGCAGTAAGTTTGCCTCTAATTCACAAGGTGCCCTTCTCAGCGGTGCTCCAAACTCTAGCTAGCAACACTTTTACTTAGGCTAAGATAAATACCAGCCTCTGTATTCCAGGCTAATAAAAGCAGCTCCAATTCATCACCACCAGCCAGCTTCAACCAAAACAGTCCTGGCCGTGCAGTTATCCACTTTCCTGATTATGTCCTACGCTCTCCCTAGAAAGCAATTAGATTAATTACTCAGCCCAAGCCCAGGCAGAACAGGCCTGGCTGCAGAGCAGTTACTTAGCCTTGGACTCATCAGTACACCCTGCCAAATGATTTGTGATCCAAGACCCACACATATATAAATAAGTTTTATTATGTTTCAGGAGCAAGTTGTTTGATATAAGACATAAAAATATATCAAGACCCACACATACATAAATAAGTTTCATTATGTTTCAGAGCAAGTTGTTTGATATAAGACATAAAAATATATTCTCCATACTTCAATTTGCCTTCCAACTATACATTATCTCCTCAGCTAAGAAACAGTAAACAACACTGTGGAACTTATTTACTAGTAATGTCCTTAATCACCTTAAACCACTTAAAAAAATTTGCATGAAACACTGCCAAACACACTGCCACACAGTGCAGCTGTCTTCTCCAAACACCAGACTGCTGGCAGCAAAATTAAGTTGTGCTCAAGGACACAAGGTCAAATCCAGGCAGGCCTGGGGAAGTCATCCACTCCTTCATTCTGTTACAGGCAACTCCAGTCTGGGGCTATGTTTTTTCAAATAATTTTCAAACAATGCTGCAGGGTGACAGGAATCCTAGTGAAGCAGGTACTCTATGTAAGCCAGGTGACACACGGCCACTCCCTGCTCTGGGGCATTGTCAAGGTATTGAAGTGCAGTTTGCTGCATGTGACCTGGTAACAGTTCACCTAAATATGCTCAGAACATAAATGTCCTGAAGTGCATTCAACCAACACTCACCACAATCAAATTCCTTTTTGTCTGACAGAACAAATTCTCAAACCACACTCAAGACCTTCCTCAGACTCACCAGTTTTCTGAAAGCATGCTTTGGAGGCATGGAGGTTTCTTGTAGCAACAAACGCTGCAGCGAGGGTGTTTCTGGAAACCTAAAATAAAGCTTTTGTTTCAGTAACAGTAACATTTCTTTAATCATGCAAAAAAAATGTTGAGAGGTTAACACATCTTTGATCTTGACCTGTTTATGCACATCTCAGCTTTGAGCTAAGCTCCACAGCACCACAAGCACAGCTATAGAACCAAGTTCAGCACAACTACGAAAGGACAAGTAATGAAGGAGATTGCTCCAAATTCCTCGCTGCATTTTTCTGCAGTGCGCTGATGTCACCATCAATCGCTGCAGCAGCTCCCAAAGAGAAACCTCCTCACATTTGCCTTTTCTGTGCTGAACATGAGAACCTTGGGGCATAAAGAAATCACTGCACCATTTAGGGCTCTGCAGAGAGAGAAGACTGAGTCTTCCAGCACAAATCTAACTGCAGTGATTTTGGTATTGTTATAACACATAGGAAAAAAAACCACAAAGCATTATAACAAAAAATACCTCAGAATCACAATTACTTTGGAAAAGAGCTCTGAGGTCACTGAATCCAACCTATGACCAAAGACCACCCTGCCAACTAGAACATGGCACTAAGTGCATTATATCCTTAAACACCTCTGAGCCTGGCAACTCCACCACCCTCCTGGGCAGCCCCTTGCAATGTCTAATCACCCTTCCTATGAAGAAACATTTCTGAGGGCCAAGTTTGAACAATAAAGAAGAAAAAAATTTCTGTGATAATTAATGCATTATAAAATCACACTTCTGCACTTTAAGCAAGGTGCACAACACAGTGCAGCACCATGCAGCAACGGTGATGCCATTTAATATCCTGCAGCCCGAGCAGGCCTCTCCCCCGTCCATATTCACTGGAAACACTGGCAGAAGTGGCTCCTCACGCCTCTTCCCACTCTCCGTTTTCCTCACAAACACGGGATAAACCCCTCACCCCCCCCCGACACCCACAACCTTGACCTTGCCCTGGCAGGTTTAAGCCACTACGCCGAGCCCGGACAAGGACACCCCGTTCCTCAGCGGGGTCTGTCCCACAGCGCTGACAGCACTCCCCGCGTTTCCCTCCCCACACTCCCATGTCACCCCCTCAATGTCACCGCGGCCCCCAAGATGGCGGCGGCGCCGCATCCCCCCCGGCCCCGCCGACTCCGGGGCGGGCATGGCGCTCACCAGGCCGGCCTGCCGCGGCAGGGAGCGGGCGAGGGCGGCGGCCACGCGGGCGGAGAGCATCGCGGCGGCGGCGGGTCCCGGCGGGAGGCTGAGGCTGGCGGACGCTGAGGACGGCCGGCCGCGCGCTCTGCACACAAAATGGCGGCGGCGCCTCACGCCCCTTTTGGCGCCGAGGCCGCGCCCAGGGGGCGGGGAGCGCGAGGGAACTGCTTCCCGTGCCCCTGATTTGGGTATGTGCGCGTGTGTGTCTACCTGTCTGTCCGTCTACACACGAACACGTAGAATATGTAATGAAAATTATACACGTAATTAAAAATAAAAATTAAAAAAAAAAAACTAAGTGAGGCTTTTAGGAAAAAGGCCGCTGCGGGAGGTGTCCTTGAAATGGCCCTGAGCGGGCGGAAGGGGCGGGGAGTGAGGGACGGCCGGAGATGGGACAGGGGCGGGAATGGGGACAAGGGCAGGGACACGGGAAGGAATAGGGACAGGGCAGGAACACGGGAAGGAATAGGGACAGGAACTGAGGCAGGGACAGGGACAAGGCCGGGGACGCGGGTAGTGACAAGGGCAGGAGCACGGAACGGACAGTGACTAGGGCAGGAGCACGGAAAGGGACAGGGACAAGGGCACGGAAAGGGACAGGGACAAGGGCACGGAAGAGAACGGGCATAAGGACGGGGCAGAGACACAGGGACAGAAGTGTTACCCCGCGGGCTCGTTCCTCGGTGTGCAGCACCATTTCACACACCGAGGCGGGGTATTTCTGTCTTTTTTGTCTATTTAGCACAAAGCAGGTAGCTGGGTGTCTAGTTATCCATCATCAAAACGTTACTCTGTTTATACACTTCAGCAACCAAAGGTGTCAGCATTCATTGCTTACAAGTTACATAACTTCTCTGTTAGTTAGTACAATTCTATTAACTACCACTTCAATTAATTACCACTCAGACCCTTCTTTGCTAGTTAAATCTCGCTTTTCATTTTAGTTAGTCTCTTTGCAGTTGGTGGTCAATGAGATGCTGGCCACAATCTCCCACTGCCAGAATTACTCTGCTCCCAGGTACTGACTCCTCAGTCCTGCTGACTTCAGTCCTCATGGCTCTCATCCAAACAGCCATTCCTCCTGGAATAATCTTGATTTCTTTAAAAAAGCCAAGCACGCAATGCTCACAACATGCAGCTGCTTAATCGTAGCTGTCCTGCTACAGCTACTGATTAAATCTTGAGGGGTGCAAATCTGGTGGGGCTCAGTATCACGGGTAGGAAAAGGGATGGGGCAGTGACAATGCTGTCTGCAAAAATTTGATTCCTTCCCTGTTGTGCAATAGGCCAATAATCAGGCACACGAGAGAGACATTGATTATTTATTGCAGGGTTGTGCAAGACTGGGTGCTCAGTGGCATTCCAGAACAATCAAAACGCTTCACAATTTATAGATCGTAGCATACAAAGGAACTAGCATTCACTGGCTACATGTTACATAGTTCTTTTATTAATTAGTATGGGTTAATGATTCTACTGTTTCTCATGCCCAGTCTTTCTCTTCTTTTGGCTCGGTGGATTTCTTGGGTCAGTTGTCGCAGATTCCCCCACCAGAATTACTGTTTACCCAGTCAGAACTGATTTCAGCACAGATGCTGGGTTCACTTTATTATTGGGAGTTCAGGCAGATGTCCTTGTGGCCTGTAGACTCTGCATTCTCTGTGCCCACTATCAGTGGTACATCCTTCCTCCCCAAGATTTGTTAACCTCCCCCTAGGTCTGAGATCATTGCAGCATATCAAGCTCGACAAGGCAATTCCACCAACAAGTAATTTGTTTTCTCTAACAGATGGACATTTCTCAGAGCGTGCTTGTTAGCTGCTGTTTCATGGATTAAATCGGGTTGCCCTGAGTACAGAAGCCCAGAAGATAAGAGGTTGTGTGCCCCAAACACCAATAGCTGGATAACTGCAGAGCCAACCACGGATTGTTGATAACAGGAATCAAGGTTTGTTGGTAAAAACACAGCTGTGAGGAAGAACAGGATGTGGCTGGAGAAAGAGCCATTCAGAGACAGGGCAGCATTTTTCTGGAACATCCTTGTTCTGGTTCCTAGAGACATACACAGCACAGCAATGAAGCCAAGAATCAGTCTAGGACTGTACAGGGAATCAAGACCACCAGAGACCCTTGAAGCTATCCAACTAATCTTCAGAAAAGTCTAGAAGAATGAATTGCAGCTGATAAATTTGCATGGGAAGTAGGAAAGTAACCTTCAGGGCAGGGAAAGTCATTGATAAAAGGTGCCCCCACCAAGACCTTACATGCAGGCATCCCAGGACCCTAGGCACTCCACCAGCTGGATCAACACTGGAGCGAAGCCTCGTGATCTCTTTCTTCCTCTCTCCTCCTCTTTAATCCTGCTTTCTTCCCTTTCACCCTACCTCTTTTTCCAAAACCTACTGTCCTGGGCTTACATGAGGAGGTCAGAGACTAACATTAAAATTTCCATGCCAAGTGTGTAATTTAACTTGGAAAACTTTTGTGAACACTCTGAATTTTGTCGTTCCTTTTGACTACGAGCACCTTTGAATCTTGGATACTCCATTGGACACCACACCAAGCCCCAGAACACTTCCAAGGTTGGGGCATCCACAGCTGCTCTGGGCACCCTGGGCCAGGGCCTGCCCACCCTCCCAACTATGAGCACCTTTGAATCTTGGATGCTCCATTGGACACCACACCAAGCCCCATGTAAACTGGGCCAGAACACTTCCAAGGTTGGGGCAGCCACAGCTGCTCTGGGCACCCTGGGCCAGGGCCTGCCCACCCTCCCAGCCACCAATTGCTGCCCAACATCCCAAAATGTGTGCCTGCCCTGTGGCAGTGCAGCCATGGCCTGTGTGCTGTCCCTGCAGGCCTTGTCCCCAGTGCCTGGGCAGCTCTCCTGGAGCCCCTGCAGGCCCTGGCAGGGGCTCTCAGGTGTCCCTGCAGCCTTCTCTTGTGCAGGGGAGCAGCCCCAGCTGTGCCAGGCTGGCTCCAGAGCAGAGGGGCTCCAGCCCTGGCAGCATCTCCGTGCCTGCTCTGCACTGGCTGCAGCAGCTCCACGTCCTTGTGCTGCTGGAGCCAGGGCTGGGGCAGCTCTGCAGGTGGGGTCTCACCTGAGCCCAGGGGCAGAATTCAACACCCCCACCCCTCAGTCTGCAGCTGGGGAGGATTTTATGTCTCATATGTGAGACACGATTTGGTCTGCAGTGAGAAAGTGCTGAAACTCAGGCACAGTGTGATCGGTCCCTCTGGTAATCCATAGAGGTTGGTAAAGCCACAGATTGAAAAGGTGAAGTGAAAAATCCTCAGCTACTTTGTCATGTGTTGTACCAAACGTGATTCTTCATCAATTCTTCCCATGCTGATTATTTTGGAAATCACTTAAATTTCTGTAAAAGTGCCTGGGAAAAAAAAAACAAAAACAAAAAACAAAAACAACAACAAAAAAAAACCCACCAAAAACAAAAACACAACAACTACCGACAAAAAAAAAAAAATTTAAAAAAAAACCAAAACCAAACAGAAAACTAAAACCATATGGATGTTAAGAACTAACACCACCATTTTCCCCAGCCAGGGCTTCACACCCCTTTTTGTGATGACCATTTTCTGAATATCCATATATCCGATTTAAACCCCCCTGGCCCAGCCTGAGGCCGTTCCCTCTCCTCCTGTCCCTGTTCCCTGGGAGCACAGCCCGACCCCCCCGGCTGTCCCCTCCTGGCAGGAGCTGTGCAGAGCCACAAGGTCCTCCCTGAGCCTCCTTTGCTCCAGGCTCAGCCCCTTCCCAGCTCCCTCAGCCTCTCCTGGGGCTCCAGCCCCTTCCCAGCCCCGTTCCCTGCCCTGGACACGCTCCAGCCCCTCAGTGTCTCTCTTGTGCTGAGGGCCCAGAGCTGTCCCAGCACTGGAGGTGCCTCAGCAGGGCCAGCACAGGGACGGGCAATGCCCTGGTGTTAAAAACGAGAGCAAGTTCGTTTTTACGTACTTGAGTGCTTTCAGCATTTATTATCAGAAAAAGGAAGGCCTAAAGCAAAGGGGCCCGCGGCCCGAGCAGGAGCGTTCCCGTCGAGGATGCTGCAACGCCGGCCCTGAGGCTTCTCAGCAGGGATGTCCCAGATTCAGTGGGTCAGAAGCCCCTTTTTATCCTGTTTTTTGTTCCTTTGGATTGGTTTCCTTTTGGATTCTTCATTTGCATGAAGGTTTAAGGCGCTTGATTGGCCCATTACAGTTCTCTCCAGGTTGACTCATTTCGCCTGGGGGGGGATGCATTTTACTTAGGTGTAATACGGTACGCGGAGTACCGTATTCCCTCTAACTACGCTTTTAACCCCTTTTACAATAACCAAACTAACAGTACATGCTTAATGATCTATCAACTATTTTACAACAGTGTCTAACCTATTTTTAACACGGGGGCTGTGTCACAGCCTGGCTGGGACAGCCCAGGGGCCATTGCCCACCGGGGCACCCTGGGCTCATCTCCAGCTGCCGCCACCAGCACCCCCAGACATCTTTCTGCTTATTGGTGTCTTCCTCCTGCATCTCTTCTGTTGTTGGGGTTCGTTTGGCCTTTTTTAGCATCTTCCCTTAACTCGTTTCAGAGCGTTCAACTCTCCGGTTAACTGTTAAAACACTTTTTCGTCACAATTTCCCCCGCCGGCGCCGCCCCTCAGCCGCCCGCTCCCGTCAGGCTCCGGGAGGGATGGCGCTGGCGGGAACATCGGGCGGCGATTCCTTCCAGGAGAAGCTCACGCGGGTAACGGGGGCCGGCGGGGCTGGCTTTCTCTTTTCATCGCAGTTTTCCGCACACACACGTCGTTCGTGCTGTTTGCGCCTTGTGGTGCGGTGGTTTTCTCCATTGCTGCCTGCGTAGGTCGCTGAGGCGCGGGTACGGCGGCAGGGTGAGGGAGGAGGTGCTAGGGGGGAAAAAGACGCTTAAAGTTATACGGCTGCGTCCATTCTCCGTCAGGTTTATTAGGCAGGCTTGTGCAAGAGTTTATGTTCCTTACGTGCTGTAAAGCTTCCATGTTCTTCAGCTGTTACTGGGCATAATCTAACCTTTCTAATCTAATTAGGTTGGATATTAGGGAAAATTTCTTTGGTCCAAGAGTTGTCCAGGCCTGGCACAGCTGCCCAGGGCAGTGGTGGAGTTCCCATCCCTGGAGGGCTTTAAAAGCCATATGGATGTGGCACTTGGGGACGTGGGTCAGTGTTGGGCTGGGCAGTGCTGGGGGAATGCTTGGATTTGATGATCCTGGAGGGCTTTTCCAGCCCAAACAATTATATGATTCCACAATCACAGCCCTACCTGAGAGCATTGTGTTGATCTCTTATTTCTGACCTTGTTTCCGATGGTACGGCTGCTTTTCAGGCACATTGTGGGGACTCTCTCTCGCTCTCCTGCAGAGAGAGTTCCCAGGCATGGCTCGGGAACTTTTATCCTGCACGTTTTAAACACAGTGTTCACCATTTTTCCAAACACTCATTTAACATCTCTTGGGTCGTTACTGTGTCTGTAGCCAACAGGCCGCATGAAAAAGGTGAAATTTTATCACATGGAGGTTATTACATACAGGTGTCCAAAGATATGAGTGAGAAAAAAAAAAGGATATAATATAGTCTTTTAGACCACAGAGGCTGTTTAAAAAAGAGGGAAAGGAATTTTTCTCCCCTTTTCCCACACATGCCTCCTGCACTGATGTAGGAGTTGCTCTTCAGGAGTGCAGAGTTTGCAGTGGTTTACATTCTTCACATCTATCAGCTATTTTCTGTCATTTCACATGATTGCTTGTTCTTTTGTCTCCCTTCTCTGGCAGGTTACTTCATGGCTAAGGAAATTATTTAACGATGCGCCTATTCCACAATATGAGGTGAATGAAAGGACAGTGGATATTTTGCATGAAATTGTGGAGTGCAATGAAGAGAGTGATAAGGATGCTATGTTGGTGATAGAGGACATGAAGGACAGGACAAGCAAGTATGAAGCAGAAGGTGAGTTTGAAGCTCCATTTCTCAGTTCCACCTGAGTCAGGCTGTTCTGAGCGATCTTGAAGATTGTATTTGTTGAAAACTTTGGAATATATATAAATATATGTAATTGAAATAGACTCAGCTTTTTTTTTTATTAATTTTTTACTACAATTTACAGTGACATAAGATTGTTCAAGGAAAATTTGTTAAGCCATCTTGAGCAGGCCATAAATGTGGACAAGGAGGTTAATTGCTAAAACCTCCTAGTCTACTGGGCTGGATAGCACAGCATGGAAATATTGCCTGGATAGAGAGGGAAGTGTCCCTGCAGCTATTCAAGAGTTTGAGCTGGTGCTAAGGCACTGTTAAGAAAAGCCCTGGAGGAGCCTGAAACAACTTTGAGATGATTAAGTTGTGCTGAAGCTGCCTAGAGTGACTATTTTTTAATTTGTTTGTTGTTTTTTTTTTGAGTTAGTGGTTCAGGAGACCATAGTATGTTTTTAACACACGTGATAAAGGACTGTCACTTAACAGGCTTTTCTCAGGAAGGAATTTCACTTTTCTGTGCAACCACTGGCATAGTACGCATGGAGATATTTTCGTAAGAAAACGTGTTTGGTTTTTGTTCCTTCAAGTGCCTTGCCAAACAAAAAATTATGGAGACAGGCTTCCCGAGCCTGCCATGAACAAGGCTCAGGCTGAGCTTTGTGAGGAGGTGACCTGCATGTGCTCATTGCTGTAGCATGAGGGTGAGCTCTTGTTTGTCTGATGTCAGAGAGACTGGCCAGGGAGGGAGTGGAGCAGTGCTTTCTCCCTTTATACACCGAATTTGTTTGACAAATGGAGATGTGGCAGCGGGTTTGGCACGTTTAAGCCTTTTTTAAAAGCGTCTTTCTTCCCCCAGCAACAGGCAGGTAGCCAAGTTCCCACTGTGGGATTGGGTTCTAGCTTTGAAGAGCTCAAAAAAGAGCAGTAACATTAAAAAAATCACTTCTTTGGGTTGTATATATTTTCCAGCTGAGTACTGGCACGATATTCTTCGAGAAACCCTGGGTTTTTTTGAAAACAGTCTGTTTGGAGAGGTCACCAGCGACCTGGTACGAAGTGCAATGGGCCTCGAAGTGGAGAACACGTCTCTTACCAGGTATTTCTTCACACTCTGCATTTGTGGTGAGGATCTATGCTGCTTTCCTCTGTTTTTTCACTTCAGCAGCTTCAAAGCTGGCGCTAGGAATCTTATTTGTCAGGGTTATTTTTCACCCCTTTGGAGTGCGTGGGAGCTGAGCACAAAGTGCTAGCTCTAGGTTATCCCAGAACAAGGCTCTGAAGCCTGAGAAGGGCCTGGGATGGAGTTAAATCCCTCCTTTTTCTCATGCTTTTGTAGTCAGTGGCTGCAAGCCACTGCAAGCCAGTGGGACTGTTGTGCCAGGTGTCCCAGGCTACAGCAGTGCTCACACTGCTTAGGCAAAGACTGGGGAACTGTGACTGGTCTTCCAGCCTCAGCTCCTCGTCCTTGTCTGTCTCATCTGGCCTCAGTTCATTCAAGGAGATGTGGAATTCACGTTCTCTAAACAGAGAGACATAATTCTCTCTCACAGGTTTTTTTCTTGGAGAAGCACGGAGAGAAGAAGAGAAAACAATTCTTAGCTCTATTCTCTCCTCCTGTTGTTTTTGCACGTCTGGAATGTGTTGGGAAGATTGTTTACCTGAAGTGATTTGTCAGTTGGATTCTGTGGAGGATTGTTTTGATTCCTTGGCCAGTTGGGTCAAAGCTGTCTCCTGGCTGTCTCAGACAGTCACGAGTTTTTCTTTAGTATAGTATCTCTTTAACATAGTACAGTAAGATGTAATATAATATAGTTTTAATAAAGCAATTGTTCAGCCTTCTGAATCAATGGAGTCAGATGACAATTATTCCCAACATGGGGGGGCACCCTGTTTCTGTGATAAGGAGATTCCCTCTGCCATGGAGAAATGGCATCTGTTAGTCTGGTCTCCTTGGGCTGCTCTCCATGGCTTTGGCCTGTGGCACTGCAGCACTTGCAGCAAAGAAGGGGCACAGTCTGCCTTGGAATCCAATTTTTGTGTGATATTTAGGATCTTGGCTCTTATATCTCTCTTCCTGGGCTGGAGGGGGAAGAGCTTTGGGCCACTTGGGAAGAGGAAGATACTCAGATGCTGCTGGGCACATCTTGTGACCATGCATTTTCAGGTCTGGATACAGTTTCTCTCAAAGGCACTGAGGCAAGCCAGGAGTGGAGCACGTGGTGGTTTTATTCACCAGAGTGCCAGTTGTTGTTCATTTGCTCAGGTTGCTGGGCTGTTTTCCCTTCCACATGGAAATCTATGTTAGTTATGGAAACCACATCCCCTTAGCATCTTATTTAAATTTACTCCTGCCATAACATTAATAGGAAACTAAGTCATTTGTTTAAAGTGTGGAGAAAAGAACAACAACAACTCTGACTTTCAGAAAAGCTGACTTCTAAGCATTCCCACTGATTCTCTCTTTACCAGCTTCTACAGTGTCTTAAATGACATGACCTTGGAACTGTATAAAACAAAATCAAAAAACGATGAACTGGAACACAAATTGAAGATCCTCACAAAAAAACTAACTTCAGCACTGATGGTGGAAAAGCAGTTAGAGAAGTGAGTAATGGATGAGGACGAGGGAAAGATTAAAGTAATACTGGTGATTTCTGTCTTGGGCAATGTTGGTTGTGGTAACTAACAAGGATAACTGAATTTTTAGGGGTTTGACACATCTCCAATTCTAAGTATTTGGAAGTATCTATCAAAACCTGTGTGTTATGGATACTTTCAGTAGTCAAAAGAGATCTGGGAAAGCATCAAAACAATTATTTTAAAGCAAAAGCAATCTACAAGCTGTTTTCAGATACAAGTTTCCGTCTTCCTCCAGTTGCTTTTGTCTGAGGCTGAAGACAAATCTGATTTTCTTAGCACATTTAGCATGTCCTGTGTAGTCAGACTAAGGGAGGGGAAACAAAAACCATTCTCAGGTAAGAAGTTCCCTTAACCAGTGTGTAGAAGACGTAATAATCGTAATAACTCTAAAAGAAATCTGTGTCAAATCCTTTCCCTGGAGGATGTAATCTGAAGTGCTTTGCCAAGCACAGTGTGATCAACCCCAGCCTTGAGTAGGGGTTGGTCCGGATGCTCTCCACAGCTCCCTTCCAGTCTAATTATTTGTGGAGTGGGGTTTTCTTTTTTTTTGTCTTTTAAAGTGGTAATTGGGCCTGTAAAATAGGTTCCCATGCGCTTTCTGCAGGTTTGGCTCCTCTTGATATGAGGTTTAGCTCATGTAACCAGGACTCTAAGTGAGTTAGGGCGTTATGGACAAGACTATTACCCTTTGCTTTTAGGCGTATGGCTTTCTTCTTTGCCTCTGTTTTCTCTGGTCCGTGGGGTTCTGGAGGTAACAGCTGTATATGTTTCCATTGGAAAATCTCACAGGGAAATACGGGGCTTTCTCAATTTTCTTCCTTCTTGTGTTTGTTGTATTGCAGGGTTTAGCTTGAGCATAGATAAGTAACAGTATTTGTATACTGATACATGTTTGAATGTAACTGTTTTTTCTTTTTGCCTTTTTTTTTAAGGGATATTGAAAAATTGGAGGCATCTCAGAAAGCAGAACAGGCCAAAGCTGAGATTCACTCCAAGAACTTGAAGTTTCTGGAAGATAAATCTAAGGATATGAAAATAAGGATCAGGGATGCTGAGGTAGGTTGAATGAATTTTCTTACATGACACTGTAATGGGATGACACAGCAGTGTTTGGTTGAGCCCAGATTTGTAGCTACAGAGACATTCCATAAGTTTCCTAAACTCCAGTACTGGGGACTCTTGAGCTGACAGGACAACATGTGAATATAGCTCAGTTGTCCCTGCTGATCTCTCCTCAGTGCATCCTGTGATCAGTACAGCACAGTGCTGTCTCCTCATTCCCTGAGAAACTCTGGCAGGTTACTTTATGGCTAAAGTAAAGCCATGCCTGATACCTTGACAAACACGAGATGCAAAGTGTTGTACTGCTATTGACATTTTCCTGAGCAGCCTTTCTTCAGCCTTGCCATGTGCCCTTCTCCCACTGCTTTTCTGGAAAGACTTACTATTCTTACAACAAATTTTAGCAGCGCCTCATTTTGTACACCAGCTATAGCTGTGGCTCCATGTATAGCACACGTTTCTGCTGTGGACAACCTGGGTTCTTCTCTGCCTGTTTAGATACAAACAGAAGGAAATGGTGACATCTTTCTCCTTCTTGTTACATTTTGTGCTCTCTCCTGTTTGCAGAATGAGCTTGTTGCCAGGGGGTTGGACAAATCCCTGACACATGAGGCACTCATGAAATCATCTGAGGTAGGTTTTTGCATACAAGAGGGATGTTGCTACAGTGGGACAGGCCAGGCTTGCTTGTTGGGTGCTTTCAGGAATTGTAGTTTGCTTTTTGGTTGTCTGAACAAATCTTAATGGCCAAAGGAAGCACAAATAAAATCCTGTAGGTGGAGTCCTATGAAATGTGATCTTTTGTGTGGGTTTGTTTCTCCTAAAGGTGTCTACTGGAGAATTTCCACAGAATAAATTCCCTGACGCTGAAAACAGATCTGCCTCCTTTATTTCTGGTCTGTGTTATAAACAGAGTGGATATTCTGTGGGCTATATCCCATTACATGGCTACCTGTGTATTGCATTTCTTGATAGAACGACCCATGTGCTGTGTCATTGCTGCTTTGTGTGAAGTAAATATCTTCCAAACACTTAAAAAAAAAGGGGGGTAAGATCAAATGAAACCCAAATTCAGAATCGCTGTGTGCTATTTTTTTTGTTGTTGTGTCTTTAAACATAGCATTTTTCAGCTTTATTGTAAGCCTAGTGGAACCTCTTAAAGAAAAAGCACATTTCTTGAGTTAGTAACTACAGGTTTTACAGCTTTGTCCTGTGCACTCAACATATTTCCATAGTTTTTGCTGTTACTGTAGTGGGGACTCAGTCTTTCTCCTTATTACTTTTGCTATCTTTTCCTTTGTGTTTTTGAGTAGAGCAGTGAAAATAGGTTTCCTGGTTTCTCTGTTGTGCTTCTCACCCGCCAGCACTGGGTGGCACTGCTCACATTGCCCAGTGTTAAACCAGGGTACTGACCAGAACTAATTTTTGTTGGAATTTTGCATCCAAAAAGCCACAGGCAAATTTTCTGGGCTTGTCATCTTCTAGAGCACAAGCTTAAGGTACGGTATGACTCCTTGACATTTATAGAACTGCTTTGCCAAGACATCAGTGAAATGGGCAGCACAAATAACTTTATCTTTTTTATTTAACTTTGATTATTTGAAAAGAGTTCAGCTCTGTGGAAGGTACTCAGTTTGCAGCCCCAAAAAGAAGTTACTTCTACTTTATAAGGATAAGGGAGAGTCTTTTTGCTGCTGCATGTGCAAAACTTCTGTTTTCCATGTGTTTAGTAGAGAATGAAGTCTCTCAAATTCTGAAATGTTGTAGGTAACTGTGGATCTATCTCACTCATTTCCATCAATTCTACAAATAATTGTCTAGAATATGATCTGCCTTTCTCTCTCTGCAGGAGCTGGCTGCACTGCATAAAAAAATGGAGCCATTGAAGATGGAACTGGCATCCTATCTTGATTTACCTCCTGTAATTATTTATTCCACTGTTATGTTGTATTTGACATCAGGTTAACTTTAGTGGACTTCAGAATGTAAGGGATATCACAGTAATGTTGTGATGCCTTTGGTCTGTTAATGATGCAAACCAAAGACTTGATCTCTATTTATTAATCAAAGCCAAGAAATTAAGTTTCTTTGTCAGGCAAACTTTGTTCTAACAGAGTAGACAGATTTTCTGGGTAAATTAGTATTCAGGTGAATTAGCTAGAGATTGGACAAAGAAATATGGAGGAAAAGGAATCCCCTAATATAAACAACTTTTTGAGATTTACCAGCGTTTTAGCTGTAAGTGTTGTTGGGCTGTCAACATGGTGGACACAGCACGTGTTGCAGATTTTGGAGCTCTGAACGGGATCTTAAGGATCCTGAAGAAATAGCCAAACGTAGGTTTTGTCCCCTAAACTGGCTGCTCCATCATTTTCTTTGATTTCTCTTGAGGGTGCTGGGTACTCAGCTCTATGAAAATGCAAGTTTCTCTTCTCTATCATACAAAGACTGATGTCTTTCTCCTAGAGAAAAAACAAAAAACAAAACAAACAAACAAACAAACAAAACCAACAAAAAAAAAAAAAAAACACACCCACAAAAGCTATGGTTAGAAAGGTGGGACTGCTGCTAGGTCTCATCCATCTTCCTCCAAGAGGCTGCTTCTTCCTTCCTTGAAGTGGAACAGGACATTCAAATGGGATTAGGTTCTCCAGTTCCCTCCTCCAGCCTTGCTGTCAGTGGAGACAAGGGAGAGCCCCTGGTGCAGGCAGGAGGAGGGGAGGGAGGTTTATCCTTGCAAACTTACTGTGCTTTGGAAAATTCTTGCAGAAATATTGTTGAAATCAAGTCCCTTGATTGGTGGGTTTGTAAAATTGCTTGAGATGAAGGGTTTTTTTCAGACTTTAGGCCATACCAGGCTTCTGAAAAATACATGATTGCCCAGTCCAAACCAGTATTAGACATTTAAAGGCAATACCTTCTGCATGTGAAGTGCGTACACAAAACTTAATTAATTGTCCATTATTTCACCTGAGGCTCATCATTAGATTCTTGTAAAGGTGCAGGGACTCTTGTTTCTTGATGAAATGCTGATTTTTATTCCACTTTCTCTCATTAGAGCATTCTTCTGGCACAAGTGAAGGTTGAAGAAGCGAAAAGAGAACTTGTAAGAGTTTTTTTATCTTTCCAGGAGCTACATGTATTAATTAATTACAGATTTACCCACCTTAGATTGTAGTCTTAATGTTCTCATGGGGAGATTTGGTGAGGCAGAAGTTGTAGATGCTGATCAGGGGAACTGGTGGAGTGATGTCTGAGCTGCAAAGGCAGTTGGGCACAGTGATATCAGTGCATATTAGGTAGCTATATCTCCATGAATTTTGCCTATTGGAATGTTTATTCACTCACTGTAGGTCTCAGAAGCTTCCTTGCTCCTCCTGAACTCTCAGAGAGCTCCAGGCTTATTTTAGTCAACATCAGCTTTGTAAACTGCAGTGGGGACCTTCCCCTGTAAAACATGGTGCCCATTTCCTCCATGCTTGTGTAATCTACAGGTGTGGCTGTTGAGCCAAACACCATAAGGCTGTTTGGGAAGTTCATATGTAGCTTTCCTGTGTGAGCTGAGCTACGTTTGAGCCCCATAAAACATATTTTTGTTCCTTTGGGCTACTGCCTGCTTGCTGTAAAGCATGCGTGGTAAGCCTTAAACCTGTGATCAAAAATCACATCTAGGTAAGAGCATTTTTCACATTTTCAGATGAGACTGCCTGGGTTGGTATACCACTTGTTTTTGATTCAGGAGTACAAGCTCCCCTTACCAGCCTGAGGCTGTTCTGTGGTCAGAATGCTCACCTTTGGGGAGGACCAGGGAGCTGGGACGTCTCCAAAATCACATTGGGGCACAGAGTAAAGGCAGCTGAGCTTGTCCAGCCCTCTGGAGGTTTCCCTATGGCTGTGTGCCCTTTGCAGTGAGTCCCTCCAGCTCAACACCAGGGTTAATCCATCACTGCTGACAACCTCTCAGGGTTTGATCATTGCACATGTGTTTGTTTGCCAGCAGTCTGTGGAAGCTGTCTCGTGGTCCCTGATTCCTCTTGGTTTTCTCTCCCGGTAGAAAGTCCTGGATGAAGAGCTCTCAAGGGAGATTGAGGCTGTGCCTTTCGAGCTGTTGTAGCCCAGCAAACCCCAGCTCACCTGAAGGGGCCTACATGGAACGTGATTTTCCTTCTGTTGCCTACTGACTTGCACTAGCAATGCACTTCAGAATTCTTACGTGCATCTTGGCAGTTTCCTGCTGTGCTCTTCTCTCTGTTGGCCTTGTGTTTGTAAACTTCACCTATTTTTCATTAAATAGCATTCAAACTTGCTGTTGTCTTTAGGAGTTGTTTTTCCTTCTGTGATACACACCTGTAAAGCAGCTCTATGGATAGTGCAGGCAGGCATAGTTTTCAAACAAAACCAGAAAAAAACCCCCACACAGTAAGACTTTTCTAGATGTGAAAACAGTATTTTTGCAGAACCCCTGTGGGACGTGATGATTTTGAAATCAATTGTCCTTAAAATTCTACCTCAAATGTCATCTTCCCTAAGGGTTCCTTGAACCCCGTTTTTTCCATGCCACCACCAGCACCAGCCTTCCACACTTCCAGAAGTGTTTTGCACACGCCAGCTTTTAGAAACCATTTCATGCCAAAGCCAAAAATCAGAAAATCTCCTGTGTACAGGGAAAAAGCAAAATCTAGAAAGAGTGGTAGCACATGAGGACATTGAGCATTGGCCTGTTTGTTGTGGGAAGCATCTAGGCAAATAGTGGTGGTCTCAGTGAGAATCTGCTTGCAGTTGGAGTAGCAAGAGATTTTACAAAGCCACGAGAGCTGTTGTTTCACTGCAAAAGTTGATTTTGCAGTGATCTGCAGGAAGAGAGGTTCAAAATTACACTGGTGTCAATAAAACACAAGTGTGACCTCTGTCCTCTCCTTTGTTTTGCTGTGATGGGGAAGAACGGAGGGATGCCCAACGAGCCACTGCCCATGGGAAATCTCCAGCCTCTTTTCATACTGCAGGAGTTGCTGTTTAGTTCCTGGTGTTTAAATCAAGCTGTGAGGAAAGGGTGAATTGCCTTATTTTTGGGGCTATTTATCTTCACTCCTCTTTGGGTAGGAAATGAGGGCAAAAGCAAGTGGAAAACTCATTGGCTAAACTGGCTCAAGAGAAGTTACCTCAGGGGTAACTGATGTGAAATTTGGAGCAGGTAGCATAGTGCAGGGATGATTACAGATGCAGGGATGATTACAGGTGCAGCTGCTGCTTAGAAATAAAACC
Organism: Passer montanus; assembly: GCF_014805655.1. Classification (NCBI taxonomy): domain Eukaryota; kingdom Metazoa; phylum Chordata; class Aves; order Passeriformes; family Passeridae; genus Passer; species Passer montanus. Next base: position 831,406 of record NW_024373923.1, read on the forward strand.
CACACAAAAGCCAGGGGAATGGTGTTTGAACCTGGAAAGAAGAATATAATCTGATTTTCCTGTTGTGGTAGGGGAAAGAAGTTGTAGTCTTGGCAGACATCAGAAAATGGCTGGGTAGACATCAAAGAATGATCTAGCAAGAAAGCCAGTGTAAGGCACTGGAGGTCATAGCCTTGCAATTAAGGAATCTTAATCACTGGAAGCTCTTAAAAGCAAATTAGAAATTATTTGCTCGAGTGTTTAAAATGTGAGGGAGTTTTGATCACTCTTTGGAATACAAAGATGGGATAGATGAGGGCTTGAGGGTGCTGCCGGCTCTGCTTTTTAATGAGAGCCTCAAGACTTGGCTAAGATTAGGAGAAGACTTTTTATCTCACACGTGTAACCACGACTCCAGGCTTGGGAGGATTTCCTGGGGATTGTGGCATGTCCATAGCTCCCCCTCATCATGAAGTGCTGCCCCAGTTATGAAACCTGGGGTTGTTCTCCCCTCCCCACGCCCACGGAGCAGCTGCACCTCTCCCCGGCTGCTGCTGTTTCACAGCATGTGAAGAGCCTGAATCTAGAGAGCAGCAGGGCCAGACTGTCTGGAGAGCTGCCCAAGCACAGCCACGTGTTGCTTCCTAGCACTGGAAACTCGAGGAGGGAAATAAAAAAATCCCCAGCAGCTGCATCCGAGCCGTGTGTCACAGCTGAGCCGTCCCCGGCGCACGCCGCGTAAATCAGCAGGCAGCTGTCAGGTCTGACTGCTCAGCTCCTGGTTGGAAATCAGGAAAAGTCAAATAAACGAGATTTGTGCAGCCCTTTGGGAAGGTTTCCAGCTCTTTGGTTTTGCATGGGCAGAGTGCCTTGAGGGAACCCTTCTGGTGTTTTGGGACAGACCAGCTTTTCCCACGTGGGGATGGGGTGCAGGAGGAGGAACAGCTCGCTGAAGTCATGCTGGGACAGGAGCACACCAGGCTGGCTGGGAAAACCTCTGATTCTGCCCTGGCAGCTGTTGAGAGTTTCCACAGGAGTCACAGCGGGTGGCTGCCAGCTGGACCTCGGCTGTTATGGAACAATCACCCAACTGAGAGGGACAGGAGGCTGGGGAGGCCTCCACTGCCTCACTGTCCCTGCAGGGCACATCAGCTGCTCCACTCTGAGCTCCCAGACTGAGTTTTGGAGACACCTGTGTTAGCACCTGCAAGATGAGAGCAGGTGCAGGGCCAGGCTGAGCTGCAGACATTCCATTCTCCCAACCATGTGCAAGAGATGTTTGTGTTTTATTGCTGTGTGCTCAATTCCCTCTCCTGGAAAGCGTGAGGAATTCCACCAAAAAGCAACAACAACAACAACCAAAAAACTAACAACAACAAACCAAACAAAACCAAACCAAAAAAAAAAAACCAAACAAAAATCCCAAACTAAACAAACAAACAAACAAACAAACAAAAAAACCAAAAAAAAACAAAACAAAAAAAAAAAAACAAACAAAAATCCCAAACTAAACTAAACAAACAAACAAACAAACAAACAAAAAAACCCCAAAAAACCCCCAAAAGAAAACAAAGAAAAACACCCACCAAAAACACACACAAAAAAGGTGTCATTAAAATTATGAACTAGATGTGAAAAATGGGGATCAGTCTCAAGCAAAAAATCGTACACATTTTACCACAAATTGGCATAATATTATCAGGCCACTATGTAAAATAGTAACTCCTTCAGGGAAAAAAAAAAAAAAAAACCAACAAAAACCAACCACTTGCAGACTAGCATAGTATTGTGAATCAATTTAAAAGAAAACATTCAGATACTAAACCCAGAATAATTAAAGTAAAATGCTAGAGAAATGTGGAATCCATCAGGCAAATTTAAGGCTTCTAAGCTGACATATGTATCTTTTTACTTAAAATGCATTGAATCAAAAGGTGTAGCTGGAATCTCTTTTGGCTGTATCTTTTGGCTAGTACTATAGGAATACTCCATCTGTTGCAAACATTTCATTGTGGTTCTTTTCCAGTCTTCCTTTGACTGAAAGTATTCAAAAATCTCCTTTTATTTATATAAATCCCTTGGTAGATGTAGGATATTAAGATGGGACCTTAAGTAAAAATAACTAAAAATATTAAAAGTTTCAATATTTATTTTAAAAGTAAGTTGGTTGCATTTGGTACCACCCCCAGTAAAACATTCCAAATATCTTGATACTCAATGCTGTTTTGGGTACTTACAAGCAAAAGTTTATGTGTCAAATGGTAAGTATGTAAAAGATCTTGCAAATTACATTTAGAACTGAATGGGTCTTAGAGGTCTGGGAAATGTTTTGTGTTTCTAAGTTATTCTTTGAATTTTTAAAGTACAGTGTCAGCAGTGAAACAATAGTGATCCTGCTCTGTGTGACCTTGCAGGAAATCCTTCACTTTGCCTGCAAGCAGGCAGTCGCTGTTAGTAACTTCAATCAACTTTAGAAACATTTCTTATTTTGTTAAATGCTCACTTCTCTAAAGAATTTCAGCACTGGGCTGTGTTTCTGCTTCTCCAATTCACAATTATTTCTCCTGCAGAACACCACATGTGAGTAAGCAGAGGCTTTTACCAATCAGAGTGTGTTTGAAGTAAGACTTGTGATTCCTTCTGTCTTTGCCAGGTACCACATGGGAGGACACAGAGCTGCCTCCCTCTGCCTTGAAGTCCTTCAGCATTGCACTGTCCTGAACTGTGTAAACTCTAGTAAAAAAACATCCAGGAACTCCAAAATTACAAACTAATCTATATAAATGCTTCCTCTAGCCCCTTGATAAATATGCCTCTAATGCTAATGAAACAGCTGTGCTGGTTAATTAGATTATGCTGGCTGATAAAACCTAGCAGCAAGGAAATGTTTTATTTCTTTTCCTTCCCAAGGAGACTCTGGCTGTACCTTGGGGGTGGATGAACACCATGGTGTTCTGGATACCTTTTCCATGGTCCCTGTTTGGCCACTGCTGTGGCTGCAGGAAAACCTGGGTGACCTCAAGAGCAGCAGGGGGATGTCTTGGCTGGGTTTCAGCAGCACATTTATGATTTCAGACTCTTGTTTAAATGTGGCTTGGAAGGTGAAGCTTCCTTTGCAGAGGACGCCTAGTAACGTGCCTGTGGATGCCTCTGAGATGAGCTCTTGAAAAGTCATTCTTCAGTCTGGAGCTGGAGGGAAGCTTTTGGCCTGGGGCTGAGAAAAATAAGGGAGCAGGGACAGAGGAGTGTCCCCGTGCCAGGAGCTGGCTGAGAGAAGCCACCCTGAGAGCCCTAATGAGGCAAAATGCTCTCACAACCAACTTCTACTTTGTTGAGAGAGTGTGGCTCAAGGTTGTGCTCCAGGATTGAGTTGATTTCCTCCCATTGTCCTTGGGGAAGCGCCGAGATTCCCTTTGCTCAACCACGTTTTTTCCTGGCGGGGGAGTTCTTATCACATCCTTGTGGGGTAACTAACACTGAAATCATTGCACTCTTGGCAGACACAGTCAAAGAATGATAGCATAGAGCCAGAGGAGCCTAAAAGATGTGCTGGGCTGCACTCCCAAAATTCCTGGAGCCAGCACCACCTCCAGCCTTTCCTCTTCCCTTCCTAATCTTTCAGTGCAATCTCCCTGATGTTTCAGAATGAGTCCCTTGGTATTTCTCCTAATCTGTCATTTAAAATCTCAGGCAATAAAGCTTTCACCACTTCCCTTGGGGAGATGATTTTTCCAGCCTGTGGTTCTCCATTCAAAAGCTTTCCACACTGATTCTCAGCTTAGACATGTCCTTCTGTAATTTCACCCCATTAAAATAATTAATGTATCCCCAGCCTTCTCCCTTGATGCCACTTGCTTCATCCAGACATTTACACATGCCTGGTGTCTCCCTGCTCAGTTTACTAATTCCACGGTGCTTAAGGCAGTCGGAATTCCTTTTCCGCTCTTTTGTAAAGCCTGCCGATTCCTTCAGCCATGGAATCTTGGAGCTCCTTCCCATGTATCACTCTTCCCGCAAATCCGAGGCAGATGCTCACCGCCCTCGCCCGCGTCCTTATGCTTTCCTGTACTCCATCCAAAACTGCTCTGCCTGTTCCCGACTGCCGTGTCCTGACACCTGTGAGCTGCGTGGTGTCCTCCGGGTGTCCTTCAGGAGCCGTGCTGCCAAAGCACGTTGTTCCCTGGAAATGCAGGTTCTGGATGTTTTCCCCTCCCTGGAAATGCAGGTTCTGGATGTCCCCCCCTTGGAAATACAGGTTCTGGACATATTTTCCCCTTGGAAATAGGGATTCTGGATGTTTCCCCCCTGGAAATGCACATTCTGGATTTATTTTTCCCTTGGAAATACAGGTTCTAGATGTTATTCCCCCCCGGAAATGCAGTTTCTGGATGTTATTCCCCCCCTGGAAATCCAGTTTCTGGATGTTATTTCCCCCTGGAAATGCAGGTTATGGATGTTTCCCCCCACCCCTGGAAATGCAGGTTCTGGATGTCTTTTCCCCTTGGAAATACAAATTTGTTGATGTTATTTCCTCCCTGAAAATGCAGGTTCTGGATGTGTTTCCCCCTTGGAATTATAGGTTCTGGATGTTATTCCCTCCCTGGAAATGCAGGCTCTGGTTGTTTTCCCCCCTGGAAATGCAGGTTCTGGATGTTATTCCCCCCTGGAAATGCAGGTTCTGGATGTTTTTCCCCTCCAGAAGCAGCCAGCTGGGTGGTGAAGGTTGGTGGTTTGAGCTGTGCAGGAAATTGGAGCGGGCTCTGGCTTCTGCTCTCAGCCCAGCACGGGGAAGGTTTTGCCTTTGCTCAAGTACAGATTTTGTTAGTGCTTCCCTTCGTGCTGGCACCACAAATGATGCATTTCTCGCCACCTTTCTTGACGAGACAATTTTTTTTTTACACATTTGGTGAGAAGCACCTCGCAAAGCACCGGTGTAAAAAATAATTGTGGATCCCTGAATGCGTGGTTCTGCTTCTAGCTGAATCTCTTCATCTCTCCTAAGATGATGAATGCTTTTGAGGTGGCATGATGTCTGTTTTTCCCGAGTCCATGCACACCATTTGGGTGGTGGAGCTGGTAGATTTCCCACACATTTTCCTGCTACCAGCCCTGGGACTGAGCTGTGCCACGAGCAGCTCTCTGCTTAACTCCTGAATTTCCCAGGTTCCTGGGAAATTTCCCAGGCTCCTAGCCCCGATCAGGACTTACGGACTATGCTGAAATAATTTCCTTCCACCTTTCCGAGTCTCAGGAAACACCTGCAGCTGCACAGGACAACCCCCGGGGTGCAGAAACACCGGGAAGGTGTTTAAAGAGGACATTACAATGTTTAAAGTGTGCATTACAGTGATCAAAGTGTGCATTACAACGTTTAAAGTGTGCATTGCAATGATTAAAATGAGCATTACAATGTTTAAAGAGGGCAGTACAATGTCACTCTGCGCCGCACGCTTCCCCCCACGCAGCCCCCCGGGCTCGGGTCGCCAGGGGTGCATCCCAAACCCAAAGATCCCGGGATTCTGCGGTCTCAGGGAGCGCAGGATCGCCAGGATCGGTGTGGCAGTGTGTGAGGGGTGCTGGGGGATGTGTGTGACAGGGACGGAGTCAGTGACAAGGGACAGTGATAGGGACAAGAACACAGTGACTGTTACAGAGTGACAGGGACAGTGATAGTGACAGGGACACTGAGGGTGACAGTGACACCAGGCTGGTGACACAGGGACACACGGACAGTGATTAGGGACTCAAGGACAGGCACACAGACACATGGACAGGGACACAGGGACACTGACACAAGGGCAGGGACACAGGACTGGTGACACAGGGACACAGGGACAATGATTAGGGACACGGGCACACAGACACAGGTGGACAGGGACACAGGGACTCAGGGACACAGGGATGGTGACAGTGGCCCAGAGACACAGGGACACAGGCAAGCAGGGACACGGTGACACAGTGAGAGTGGCGCAGTGACAGGGACACAATGACAGAGACAGGGACATAGAGACACTGTAGCAGGGGGACACAGGGACATGGGTACATGGGGAAGGGGACACAAGGACACAGGGATGCAGAGACAGTCACACAGGGACAGGGACACAGGGACATGGGGGCATAGGGATATGGAGGCACAGGGACATAGAGACACAGGGATACAGGCACACAGGGACAGGGACAACGGGAGAGGGACACAGAGACACAGGGATATAGAGACACAGGAACACTGGCACACAGGGACAGGGACAATGGGAGAGGGACATAGAGACACAGGGACACAGGGACAGGCACACAGACATGGGGACAGGGACACAGGGACAGAGGGTCAGGGGCATGGACATGGGGGCAGGGGCACGGGGACACAGGGACAGAGGGATACAGGGACAGAGGGACATGGGGACAGGGATATGGGGACATGGATACAGGGACATAGGGACAGGGACCCAGGGACATAGAGACACAGGGATACTGGCACACAGGGACACGGGGACAAGGATGCAGGGACACAAGCACATGGGCACACGGGGACAGGGACACGGGCACACAGAGACACAGGCACAGGGGGGCAGGGACACAAGGACATAGAGACACAGGGACACAGGGACATGGGGACTGGGATACAGGGACACAGGGACACAGAGATACTGTGGCACACAGGCACAGGGGGACACAGGCACGCATGGACAGGGACACGGGGACACAGGGACACAGAGATACTGTGGCACACAGGCACAGGGGGACAGAGGCACACAGGGACACAGGGGGACACAGACACACGGACACTGTGACACAGGCACACGGGCACACAGGGACTCAGGCACAAAAGGGGCAAGGCAGCTCGGCACAGTGACACCGGCCAAAGGGGACAGGGACACGGGCACACAGAGACACAGGCACAGGGAGACATGGGGACACAGAGACACAGGCACAGGGAGACATGGGGACACAGAGACACAGGCACAGGGAGACATGGGGACACAGAGACACAGGCACAGGGAGACATGGGGACACAGAGACACAGGGACACAGGGACATAGAGACACAGACACACAGGCACACAGGGACACAAGGACACAGGCACAGGGGGACAGAGGCACACAGGGACACAGGGGGACACAGACACACGGACACAGTGACACAGGCACACGGGCACACAGGGACTCAGGCACACAAGGGCACAGGCACATGGGCACAGCGACACCGGCACACGGGGACAGGGACACGGGCACACAGGGACACAGGGACACGGACACGGACACGGGCACACAGTGACACAGTGACACGGACACGGGCACACAGTGACACAGGGACACGGACACGGGCACACACGGACACGAGCACACACGGACACGGGCACACAGGGACACAGTGACACGGACACGGGCACACAGGGACACGGGCACACAGACACAAGGACATAGAGACACAGGGACACAGGGACACGGGGACTGGGATACAGGGACACAGGGACACAGAGACAGTGTGGCACACAGGCACAGGGGGACACAGGCACACATGGACAGGGACACGGGGACACAGGGACACAGGCACAAGGGGACACAGGGATTGGGATACAGGGACACAGAGGCACAGGGACACAGGCACACGGGGACAGGGACACGGACACAGGGACATGGGGATACAGGCACACGGACACAAGGACACGGGGACAGGGATACAGGCACACAGGGACACAGGGACACAGAGACACCGGGACACAGGCAGGGACTCAGGCACACAAGGGCACAGGCACATGGGCACAGTGACACCGGCACACGGGGACAGGGACACGGGGATACAGGGACACAGGCACAGGGGGACACGGGGACCAGGATACAGGCACACAGAGACACAAGCACACAGGCACATAGGGACACAGGAGGACACAGACGCACGGACACAGTGACACAGGGACACGGGGACAGGGACACAGGCACACAGGGATACGGGCACAGGGGGACAGAGGCACACGGACACAGTGACACAGGCACACGGGCACACAAGGGCACAGGCACACGGACATAGGGACACAGGGACAGGGATACAGGGATACAGGGACACAGGCACAGGGGGACACGGGGACCGGGATACAGGGACACAGAGACGCAGGCACACAGTGACACAGTGACACGGACACGGGCACACAGTGACACGGGCACACAGGGACACGGGCACACAGGGACACGGGCACACAGGGACAGGGATACAGGCACACAGGGACACAGGGACACAGAGACACCGGGACACAGGCACAGGGGCACAGGGGGACACAGGCACACAGGTACATGGAGACACAGGGACATAGAGACACAGGCACAGGGAGACACAGGGATTGGGATACAGGGACACAGGCACAGGGGGACACAGGCACACGTGGACAGGGACACAGGGACACAGGTACATGGAGACACAGGGACATAGAGACACAGGCACAGGGAGACATGGGGACACAGAGACACAGGCACAGGGGGACACAGGGATTGGGATACAGGGACACAGAGGCACAGGGACACAGGCACACGGGGACAGGGACACGGACACAGGGACATGGGGATACAGGCACACGGACACAAGGACACGGGGACAGGGATACAGGCACACAGGGACACAGGGACACAGAGACACCGGGACACAGGCACAGGGGCACAGGGGGACACAGGCACACAGGTACATGGAGACACAGGGACATAGAGACACAGGCACAGGGAGACACAGGGATTGGGATACAGGGACACAGAGGCACAGGGACACAGGGACACAGGCACACGGGGACAGGGATACAGGGACACAGAGACACAGGCACACAGGGACATAGAGACACAGACACACAGGCACACAGGGACACAAGGACACAGGCACGGGGGGACAGAGGCACACAGGGACACAGGGGGACACAGACACACGGACACAGTGACACAGGCACACGGGCACACAGGGACTCAGGCACACAAGGGCACAGGCACATGGGCACAGTGACACCGGCACACGGGGACAGGGACACGGGGATACAGGGACACAGGCACAGGGGGACACGGGGACCGGGATACAGGGACACAGAGACGCAGGCACACAGTGACACAGTGACACGGACACGGGCACACAGTGACACAGGGACACAGGGACATAGAGACACAGGCACAGGGAGACACAGGGATTGGGATACAGGGACACAGGCACACGGGGACAGGGATACAGGGACACAGAGACACAGGGACACAGGGACATAGAGACACAGACACACAGGCACACAGGGACACAAGGACACAGGCACAGGGGGACAGAGGCACACAGGGACACAGGGGGACACAGACACACGGACACAGTGACACAGGCACACGGGCACACAGGGCGCTCGCGGCGCGGCGGGCGGAAGTGACGGCGCGGCGGCCGCGGGGACATTCCCGGCGCTTCCCGGCCGCTCCGGCTGCTCCCGCGGCTCCGGCTCCTCCGGCCGCCCATGCCCCGGCCGCTGCCCCCGCCGGGGAGGCCGCGAGGGGCCCAGCCTGGCACAGGTGAGCGCGGCGCCGTGCGGGGAGGGGCGGTACCGGCCCGGGGCGCGGGCGGGGGCTGCGCCCCTCAGGGCTGGTCCCGCCGCCGCTGCTCCTCCTGCCCCTCCTCCGCCCTGACCCCGCGGGGGCCAAACTCCCCACACACAGCTCCCTGGAGCAGCTCGGCGACCGCTTTGTCTTTCCCGGGACTTTTGTAACGTGCCTATCTTTTCTTTTTTTTTTTTTTTCTGCAACGACTTTTGGGCTGTTGGAGGGCACCCCTTGGAGAAACCGGGGGTGCGAGGGCTGCAGCTGTGCGCTTCTCCAGGGGTTCCTTCGCCTCTTTGTTTACCTTTCCGGTGGGAAAATGTGTTTTCTGTGGGAAGGACGCTCAGGCTGCTCGTGGCGAACCCAGCCCGCGTTCCCCTTGGGCTCCTGACGTCTAATGGGTTGCAGATGTGGCCACACAGCCATCCGAGGGGAATATAAACCTTAACTGTGCTACCGGTTCCTTTATAAACGCGAAACAAGGTGGACTGAGCAGACTTGTAATATTTTAACTGTTTCCCCAGTTCCAGTACTGTAACTTTCTTTGCCTGGAGGTTATTCGACAGCAAAGACCACTTTCTGAATGACTTATTGTTTTGTTTTGCTTGTCTGGTTTTTAAAAAAATTTTAAAATTTACTTTCAGGGTTATGTTGCGTCCACCTTTGTTAAGTAGCATCAAAGTGTATTTATGTCTTAGTTTGTTAGCCGTGTAACAAGGCAGCTTGCCTTAAAGTTTGTAGGTCCCTTAGTGAATCTATAACTGCAATAACTTAGTTAAGCAAGGCCGTGGTTGTAACTAGTTGTGCACTTTAAACCAGCACAAAGTACCTAGCAGGACTTCAAAAGCTGAAAAAAAACTTGTGTGTCAAGATGGCAGAAGTCAGTCCTGTTTGACTTTTCTTTTCCCTGACAAGTAATTCTAGCTTTTAAAACTGAATGTGTAAGTAAATCTTTGAACCCTTGAGCATCCCTTTAAAAATGTAAAATTTATTTTCATTCCCCTTCCCAGAGATTTTATTAGGTTTTAGATCTTCTCTGGTACTTGTCAAGCATCAGAGCAAATAATAGTTTGACTTGCAGGCGAGGGCTGCACCATTTCCACTCTTCAAGCTAAAAATTTAGGTACAAACAGTTACGCCTCTCCCCTTGGAACAGGAAACAAATGCTACATTTAAAATGTTTCTCTTACAGCATACCAAGTTGCTTAAGTCTATTAAAAACATAGTTTTTAATAGTTTGACCTTGGGGTGGGAACTGAGCGTGGTGCTCTTTTGAGCTCCCCTCGGTGGGGCTCTCCAGCCCCAGTTGCCACCTGAAATTGCTGTTCCTGTGGTGCAAGTGCTGGGAGCCAGGCAGTCAGGGGACACAGGGGCACACAGACACGGGGACACAGGGACACAGCACAGCTCTCCCTGCTGCCCTGGGGGAAACAGGTCTGTAGCAAGCTCTCAGGGCAACAGTGAGGTGCTTGCTTCTGTTTGCTGAACCCAGAAACCCCCCCATATATATATATATACATACATACAGATGGATAGATGGATAAATATAAACATATATGGTAGGAAAGCAGTGAGAAGAAGTGTGGGGAACTCATCTGTCCAGCAGCAGCAGTTCTTAAGAGTCACTTTCTGAGCATTTCTCACCTCCAGTGATCTAGAGGAGGCTGGTGCTGTCCAGGCAAGCTCCAGAGGGGGTGGTTGTGTGGCTGCTGAAAGCCAATAAAAGCAGTTTTCTGCGGTCCTGGCTCACCAGGGACCCTGGTGCTCTGTCTGGGGAATCAAGGGCAGGGACGCAGCAGGTGATGGAAGGCGGTGAGTCTGGGCAGCTGGTATTTCTGCTCCAGTACGTAAGGGTAACAGTTCTGACTCATTTTGAAACACTCGAATTTTTTAATTACACTGTGTCAACTCTTTCTGTTTGCTCTCCAGCCCAGCTGCTGGCTGGCATGGTGGAGAGGTGCAGGGAGAAGTCAGGGAGGATGGAGGGCAGTGCTATCCTTGCACATCCAGACGTGTGAGGCATGTGGCAGTGCAGCCTGGCCATGTGGTGAAGAGGTGCAGGGAGAAAGAAGTCAGGGAGGAGGGAAAGCAGTGCTATCCTTGCACATCCAGACGTGTGAGGCATGTGGCAGTGCAGCCTGGCCATCTCTGCCTGCTTGGAGGGAATCACAGAGCACAGAGCAGGAGTGGGTGCTGTGGAGGGAGGGGAAACGGGAAGCCACCCACAAGGCAGTTGAGAACAGTCACAGCACGCAGAAAATGTTGCCCTGCTCTAGCTGATAAAGAGGAGGTAGGAAGGATGTTTGGGTGCCTTTGACAAATGGGCACTGTGGGGGAGGTGGGATTAATGGGGTAAGTTAGGGTTGAGTGAACAAAGAGTAAATATGGATTATCATAAGGGGCTTTGAACATCAAACACTAGGGAGATAAGTTGGTGTAACTCAATCAGAGCAACAAGAAATAATTGCCTTGGCTGTCCTGACCTCCTTCTCCTTGCTGTATATTTACCTTTAAAATGCAGGATTCTTTGCCTAAATCCTGTTCACTTTCTTCCCTTTCCCTTGTATATTATCACATCAACTCCCTGCAGCACCAAGGATGTATGTGCCATCTTTGACCTGCCTGTACATCAACATCTCACTGAAACATCTGGTAATGAGATGGGGGGGTCTCTGTGTACCACACGGGGAAGGGGCTGCACACTGAGTGATCCAGCTCTCAGGTTACCCTCTGACCAAAATACCACCAATTATCTAGTGATATGAAAGCTTTGGAAAGTTTTTCAAATGAGTAAATAGTTTCAGGCAACCTACATGTACTTGTCTGTAACACTTCAAACTTGTTGTGTTCATGGTATTTTTTGACAGAATTGGGTCTGTGGTCAGTCTCAGCTTCTGTGTTTTTATCTGCAGTTGACAGAATGGCTTAGAGAACTGCAACCATTGACAGAAACTGAGCAGCAGATTTAATAACACATTTATAGATCAAAGTAAAAGATTTAAATATCATAATTGCCAGCATGTAACTTGTACTCTGGAAAAGAATTGCTAACACTTGAATATTTTTGCTGGCTTGAACATTATTGGTGGTGATGGGAGCTGAAAATGAAGCAGCACTGGGAGAGGGGACAGGCGTAGTGCTGGGAAAGAGCTCTGAGATAAAGTGTGGTACAGTGTGTGTCAATGCTCTGAGATGACCTTATGTGGAAAGGAAACAGCTTTTGGTTTTCCAGAACCAAAATAAATGTTCAGCACGTGAATGGGAGTTCAGCCTTAATCACTCTAACTCAGGAGCAGCCAAACTTATGATACTGGAATCTGTGGCAGCAGTTATTAATTGCAGGGAACTTGGACAATACAAATCACCAAGATACAGTACTTTCTGTCACATCTTTGTTCCAGGTTTTTAATGCATAATGCAGTTCTGAGTCTGCAGCTTGAGGTTTAGAACACAACGTCCACAAATGTGCAGTTTTGAGCAAAAACAGAACTGGATGGAAGGACTGTAAATCAAATGTGGATATGTTGTAAACATTAATCTGAGCTGTTGCCTCCATAGTCCATCTCTGTGCTGAGTGATGATACCTCATCACTTACTCGGTGTTACTGCTTAAGGATTCACATTTAATCTGTGTTTGCCATTCCCAGTTAGTGCTGCCTCTCCCCGTGTGTGATCAGCCTGAACGGAGCCTGTAGCAGTTTGTGCTGGATGTGGCTCCCTGAGCTGGGGCACACACGGGTTGCCATGCAGGGCTGAAATGAGGTGCAGCTCAGCAGCACGGGTGTTGCAGTGACACTGTGTCAGATGCATTTCTGGCTGCTCCAGGAGGTCGAGTGACTTGCCCATGGTCGTGAGGTACGTCAGCTTTATGTTCAGAATGATTCACCTTATTATTTAAGAGGGTGTTCAGGGGTTTTGTATCAATTTGACCATGTAGTCTGTCTCTCCAATGCTCAGAAATTATCTAAGTAGAAGAATAGTGTACAGGCTTCAGCCTTACTGTGCCTTGTGATATTTGGTCTCCAAGAAAACAGCTTGGAAGCTGTTAATACTCAGTCTGACAACTTTTGAATCATAAGTGGAACAGGTGGTCACTTTTTAAATAAATGCAAGTTTTTGAAGGCTCCTTCAGGCTAATGTTCTTGTTTCAGTGTGTGTGGATCATGGATTTGGCATTATATTGGCATATAATGATGATTTTGCAGTGTCCTGCAAGATGTTCTTCTGTGTGATGCTTCAAAATTTCTTGAAAATGAGCAGGAAGACCCAGACCTTGATTGTTCTTCTTGCTACCTCTCTGCTTTAGTGTCTTGTTTCATGATGCTTGATGGTTAGCATTTCACAACTTACTTTAGAAGAGGCAGATTTCAGTTCCATTCATCCAACATGGGTAGAGGCCAAGTGACTCACAGTAAGAGAGCTGAGAATAATGAAGAGCCAGACTTTATAATATCAGTTGTCTGCATGATGAAACAATTACCATGTCAGTAATTTGTTTTCCGCTGGGACTATTGCATTTAGGTGGTTGCAGTGTGAGGCTGGTGTGCAAACACTTGGAAGAAAAAAAAGAATCAGGTTGTCCTGATAATAAGGTGGGGCTGATCCAGTGCCCTTCTCTTGTACTTTGGCTTTCTCATCAGCTGGTAATTCCCCTGGCTCCTCAGCTCACTCTCCTGGTTCATGTTCTCTTGGAATGCCAGATCTTGCCATTTCTAAGCAATCTGGCAATTTGGGGAAAAAACCTTGGTAAAGAATAGATCAGGAGAATTGTCTACTAATTCTATGTGCTTGTGGCTGGAAATACAATGAATTAAAGGCTGTCTACTAATGAAGGAAGTTGGGTGAAATGCTTGTGGGGTCCTCATCATGTTTGATGAGAAGCTTTTTGGAAATGAAGTTGCCCTTGTAGGAAAGAATGGTCTTTTGAGTAGCACCTTTTGGTAGCACTGTGCAGAATCTGTGAGGAGTTACAAAAAAGCACCTATTTATTTGAAAGCACCTATTGTGTTTTGAAAGCCTTCAAGGTGAAGGTCTATTTTTCATCATTCCACTTACTGTTGTTAGCAAGTCATCTTAAATGGAAAATACAGACTTTGGATCCACTCACTGTGATAAAGAAAATCCAGGAATTGTTGAATGAAACTAAGCTAAGGAAGTTCATTGAATGTCTTGCCAGGGTTACCTTCATAAGCCCTCAATAATTAGTTATAAACCTCACCTCAGCCTAAAGTGAGTTTGATAACAGACACCTGATTTCCCTTGTTTGTTTTACAAGATCAAAATGGTTTTTTTACTGTTTAACACCTGTAGTGGATATTATTGTTTGTCTATGTGGAGCTCTCCAAGCTCCAGCAGCAATAAGGCTGTGTTGAATTAATGGAACGAGGTTGAGTTGATAATCCAGCCTCCATGTTCTTGTGGGTTTTTTTCTTCCATCTTCCCTTTTATTGGGAAAGCTGTTTATATAGTTTGTCTCCTGTTGCTAACCATTAATTCTGCCAGCTGAGACACTTTTTCCTAAACAGGAATAATAATGTAAGAAGTGGTTTTGGGGTAAAAGATGCATTTTAAGGATTGTTTGGTTTGTGTTTCTTTTTGGGGAGGGGGGGAAAGAGGGGGTTATGTTTTGGTTTTTAATTTTTTTTTTCTTCTGTCAGTACTTGCTTGCATAGTTCTGCTGAAAACTGCCTTTTAATTTTCTTTTTCTCTTTATGTAGCTGGTAACTTGGTATCTTCATACAAACTATTATTTAATTTCTGCAGTCAAATACATGCAAAGTCTTTTGTGTGTTGTGGGAAAGAAATGTCTGCGTCTTGGTCTGTCTGTTCTCTTGAAGGAGAGCTCAAGGAGAGAGGAAAAAAAAAATTTCTTCTCCTCTCCCAGCTGGTAGTAAATACTGTAGAAAGATAGCAAAGCCCATGTTAGAGGCATTTTTGGTTATCACACATGTGACTGGCTTTTGACCCAGTCTGTTCTTCTTTTTTAAATACCCAAAGTAGTTTTTGTTCATTTGTAGAGCCAACCTGTGTTCGCTTCATGCTGAGATCTGTGGTGTGAATCTTTTGTTCTTTTAGGAGCACTTTGGACATGTAAAGGCTGCACTGTGATTGTAGGCAGTCTGGTGGATGCTGAAATCAACTGGCACCTCTTGGTGTCAAGAACATCCCAACAGCTGTTAAATTTCATCATTTGAATGCCACATGAGTTTACTTTAGTGTACTGATACCATTTATTTTTTTTATGGTATACCTCCTGTAAATTTCTATTGCAGTACTTAGATTTGATACCACTAGCTCAGGAATTAAAGAAGCATGTGAATACCATGAGTAGCTATGTGGATAAGAGAATTATTTGAGATCAGGGCTTGTTGGGCGTGCAGCTCCTTTTCAGCCCTTCTGTAAAATTTGGATGTGTCACCTGATGGTCAGACTATAGAATTCTGTAAAATTTTGATGTGTCACCTGATGATCAGACTATAGAATTGGTATCTTACTGCCCTATACCTTATGGCAAAAAACATTCATTGATGTTGAATTAAAGCATTTGAAACTTTAAAATACCTGAGGGTCGGTTTTGTTTGTTTACCGTGGCAAAGATGTGTAAAAACATCTGACCATAAAATATTTACAAACTGTAGAGTTACTTGGTATTTCTTAACTTGTTTTTGTTAAACAGCTGTCCTAAACCCACAGCAAGTCTAGTTCAGTGCCTTGAGCTTTTGGAGAGATGTGGAGATGCTGGAAAATCGCTGTGGAATGTGACACCTGAGGACATGGTTTAGTGGTGAACATGGTGGTGGTGTTGGGTTGAAGGCTGGACTTGATGATTTTAGAGGTGTTTTTTTACCTTTATGGTTCTGTGAATATGGCATTGCTGAGATGTATTTACTACTTTGAAGTTACATTGGAGTTGTCTTGATCTACCAGTTGGAGCTGTTGGCAAATGACACAATGTTGATTACTTTCAGTATAGCTCAGGTAAATGTTCCTAACTTCTGCGCTGAAAGTTAGGATTAATTTGTTACGTGGTGTTCAAGCAATTCAAAATGTGGCTCTTCACGTGAGCATTACTTTTATCACAGTAGAACAATAGGCCAAGGTTTCTTTAGGACATCTGTTTGTATGTAGTGGGGAAGCACAGAACCCATTTTGTTCCAGAAACAGAAATGGATAGGTAAAGTGGGAAAACCTATTAAACTCAGTATCTTAGAAAAAGATGATCCATCCCTGTGATGATCCTCTGTAGGGTGCTCTCCTGAAAACTAATCTGTTGCAGAGAAAGAAAAGGGAACTTTTGTTGTGTTGACTTCTGCCACTTGTTTTATTGAAAGAAAAAAATGTAAAAGTGAGTCATTTAAAGTTTTAGGAGCAGGTAGTAATAAAGATATGCCTCTCTAATTTTTAGAGTAGAGAGCTTTGTAGACTTTAAATTGTTGTGCCCTTGAGAAAAATGGTTTCATTATGAGGAAGAAAGGAGATTCTTAGAAGGCTAAGTGCAGCCAACCCTGCGTGCTTTTATCTGTGTGCAAGGACTGTGATTTTTTTATTGTGGGGTTCCAAGTGCAGCTGGTGAATGTTTATGGAAACCTGTGCAGAGTTGTGAAATAAACCTTAGCTGGTACTTGCCTGTCCTTTGAAAGAGGCAGAATATGTGCATTAAGCATTACAAAGCAAAAACCTGTATTTAAATGTGCAGTCTTACTTCTTATGTAGGATAAAAAAATGTTGCTTTTCAAGATCGCAAAGGATGCTCTGCAAAGCTTTTTATTAACACATACACTTGTAATTTGTATTCAGGCTTTGGTAATTTGTATATGCAGCCTGTTGAGCACTCAGTAGGAGCAGCCTGTTTTTAACCTTCATTTCTTTATGCAAAACCAGTTGAAACACAGAATTAGTTTAATCCTTTCTTCTTTTGCTTTGTACTGCAATTCTCTTACCCTGTCTGTTCCAAGGATCCTATTCTTTGGGGTTGCTACCAGGCCTGATTTGTGAATCATCTGATAAAGATCCAGCTCCACTCCCAGAAATGTGCCTTAGGTAGAATCGCATGCCAGTGAGTCAGCTTTAGGGCAGCATTTTCAAAGGAACGCTATATAAATTACACAGTATCCCTGTGGGGGCGGCTCAGTGTTATGAAAAATCTGCCGTGGAGCATCGTGCACACACATCCACACAGAGCTGAGTCAACTGTCTTAGCTTAAATTGACTGAGTGCTGGTCTCGCTTCTGTTGTTTTAAGTGCACCGGTTTGTGTGAGTCTTAAAAGAAAATGAAAAGGAACGTGTGGTATCTTTGGGAGGAGCTGAACAGCCAGGAAGTCCAGAAAGTGTCAGTATTTCCACATTTGTCTGGATGCAGATCGGTCTTTCCTGATAGATGTCTGATTTTTTGAATTTATTCAAAAATTACTTTTAGTTAATTAAGCATTCTGCTCTCTGGCGTAAGGTAATGGCTTTAAACTGACAGCGAGTAGGTTTAGATGAGGTATTAGGAAACAATTCTTGGCTGTGAGGGGGCTGAAGCCCTGGCACAGGATGCTCTGTCCCAGGAAGTGTCCAAGGGAAGGGTGAATGGGGCTTGGAACAGCCTGATCCAGTGGATGGTGTCCTTGCCCTTGGCAGGGGATTGGAACTGGATCATCTTTAAGGTTCCTTCCAATCCAAACCATTCTGTGATTCTCTGATATCTCTATGTGGGTTTTTTTGTACTAAAATGTCACTGGTGGGTTCGCTGGATTAATTGTGTTCATTTTCAATGGAAAGGAAGGTGATTTGAGAAGAAAGAAAGCGTGATCAAGACACCTACACTGGCAAAGGGTTTTGGTGAAGCTTCGGAAGTGGACAGGTTCATTAGCATTTCTTAGACATCTTCTGTCTTTCTGTCAGAAGAGGGTCTAACTTTGCTTTTTGCCAACAATTCATCCTGTATTTTGAAGCATACATGTATAACAGTCAACTCTTCAGTACCCAGGCTGTTTGGAGCTTCTCTCCTTTCCCAACCCACCCTCCTCAGACACAGTCTATCAAGTGTTCGAGTCAGAGCTCTTAATGAGCTCGTCTGTATGTTTACATTTTTAAAAATAGTCAGCTGTTTTACATAATTTTATTAGCCTCTGTTTTATGCATTTGTTGTTACCTCTCTCACACCTCTGATTTATTCCATCTCTGTTGGGTAAATGTGAGATAATGTAACCCACTGGAGGTGGAAATAATTGTTTGTGTAAAAATGAGCCATTACAGTGTTCAGTTCCTTATAAATATCAAAACATTCATATTTAGATGAAAATAACTGACTTCTGTGGCACTGAAACTATGGGGTTGGAAGGATCTCTAGTTAATTCTGTACTCTGAACAAATAACTTGTATGCAGCACTGCAGTTTGACTTTTCATTCATGTAGTCACAAAAGTCTAAAGAATGTACACGATGTTATTTGCTTCAATAATATAGGTACAGTTTCTCATTTCTAAAAAAAAAAATTATGGCTTTCGGTTGAATGGTAAGTGGTGAGAGGAGGTGGGTTGTTCAAATTGTTTTCTTTCAGTACTGACTGAAAGGGCATTAAAAGGCAGTGTTCTGCTAGATAATTCTTTTTCATTTCAACAACTGGTAGAATTGGCATAAGAAGGTTATGTGACCATAAGCAGGGAAAAGAAGTGGTCTGTTGGACTGTGATTAAGAGGAAATGTGTTAGTAATAAGCTAAAGCAAGTTTTCCAGCAAGCTGCTGTGAAAACACTTATACCTGCAAAACAAGAATCTGTCCCGTCCATAGGTTCAGAAAAAGAAGAGCTGGCTTGCTGCAAAAAAGCTAGGCATTCTTTATCAATACTCAGCTCAATAACACCTGAAATTACAATGTACAATTAAGGTTAAGGTGTCATGGGGTTTATTAAGTGTTTCAGGCTGTTGAGAGATACTCCTTGTTCAGCTGAAGTGAGTAAGTTGTAAGTAGAAGGAGTTACCTTCTAGCTGTTAAGATATGATATGTGATTTAGTATGTTGATTGCTTGGCCCGAGTAGCTGGATTTGCTGAAGCCTTCAGCCTTAAGCTGTGAACTTAGCTAATCTTCCTAACAGCTGATACAGAGCTGTGTTTTATGTGTGTTGTGGGAAGGACATGGATAACAAATGGATGTTTTAATTGCTGCTGAGGACTGCTTACCAGGGTGAGGGCTTTTATAGTTCCCTGTGCTCTGCCACAGAGCAGAGGCACCAGGAGCTCAGCCAGAGATCAGCAGGCAACAACCACCAGCACAAGCTGCAGTTCCACATGAGCTGAATGGCCTGCCTGGACATGGAGAAGGACCCAGTAAGGTGCTGTAAAGCCCCAGAAATCAGCAGTGAACTAAGAGGTGCAGGCAAGATGGGCGAGGGGCAGGTGCCTAAATTCTGTAATTCCCTGGGGATTTCTTTGTGAAATCAGGGTCCCTCTCCAGAGACACACAGCTGATCTACTGCTCTAACACTCTGTTAAATTATTTATTTTTATAATCTGATGCCTGAAACTCTGCTCTGGGAAACCTGTTGTCTTTAATATAAGTCTTTTTGCTGTACTTCATATCATATGGAATTTGTTCTTTAGGAACCTACTATCACCTCTGAGGCTTTTTGCTCTTAATATTTATTTTAAATTTTATTTACAAAAGTCTCTTCCCAGAGCAAGCGGTGCCAAGAAGGAATGCTCAGGACCTTCTGCTGTGTTCAGGCAGAATCTGTGAGTTCAAGGTGTGATGATACAAAACAGCAAGCTGCTTTTAATCAGACCTGGGGTTTTTTTTACAGGGATGATTTGTGCTTGCTCTCCTGTCCCTCCTTCCTGCAAACTCCGGCAGAAAATGTCACTTACTTTCTCACTTTGATTTCTGCTGGCTTATTGAAAAGAATCTACTCACAGAAGGGTGGGCCAGTTCTGTGCCCTGGAGGGAATATGGTGATGCAGTCAAAGTTAGGTGGGGAAAGAATGGGGGCAAAACCCAGAGAGACTGGGCTGTCTCTGCAAATCTGACCTTCTAAATCCTTCTGGATTTCTTCCCTGAAGTGCAGATGCCCTAATGTACAAATCATGTGCCTTTACAAATGAGTCCATGATTTGAAAATATTTCCCAGGATAATTTAATGGCTTCCCCACACTGGTGTGTTATATGTGTGACTTGGAAAATAACACTTTCTGTTGGAAAATCGAGCAAAGCAGTTTTTGCAGAATTGCCTTTTAAAATTTTCATTGCAATATCTGTTCACCAGTAAAAGGAGAATGCCGTTTCTGATCAACGTCTAATTAAGTATCCATCTGTGTCTGTAAGCATCACAATTTATTTTCAGTGCTGTGTTCCCATTTCAGTAGAAAAAATGGTCTTTCACTTGCACCACCTTGAGATTTCCTCTTCTAGTACTGTTACTAGAAAGGTGAGTGGCAAGAAAGGAGTGGGAGTTTTTCAATAAAGTCTGTTCTTGCTATTCTGTACATTTTTCAGGTAGAACTAAATACAGACATTTTTTTCTTTCTTTGAGACAAAGCTTTCCTTGGCATAGATATTTTTTGCCAAATGGACTGTATTCTTCCCTGAAGCGAAGTCTGTTTGAGTCATGGTAGGATTATTTTTTTTCCCATTGAGAGAAAGGCAAAGCTCTGGTTTTTATATATATATATATAAAAGGAATTGGTGATGTCTAATGTCTAAAGAACCAACTCTGTGGACCTGTAGAGTACATGCCTTACCAGAACATGTGTTTTCTTTTCTATATACACAGAAACACATTAGTGTAATGAAATTACTATTCCCTTCTCTATGCCAACTGAAAATCACTGTGTGAGGGATAAAACCAGTGTGGTTGTAGTAGTTAAAGATCCCACTTAATATTTAAAAAATCCAATAAAATAATTTAAATTGAGCTGTTAGCAAGGTGGCAATGTGCAGATGAAACATATTTTTTTCTGGCTGATAGACCAGAGAGATGGAAAGGCAAGTGCAGGTGTTGTTACAGCCCCTTTGGGAGCTGTGAGGTAAATGATGTTTCCAATAGGACATTTGTGGAAAAAAGTCTACAGCTGACTTTGGCTGCCCTTTAGCTTCGTGTCAAGCTCTGTTCTTTGTGCTCCCCAGGCTAAAAGGTTGAACAGTGCAGAAACTGTTCTGCAGTTATTACTATGAATATTTAAGTATGTTTTCATTTGGCCAAGCTAATACTCTTTGGTTTGTGTCTGAGCAACCAATATTTTCCCTGTGTGTACATTTCAAAACTCTTAGAGAAGATATTTTTCATTTTAAAGTGCGTGGCCAGAGGAAAACTGGGAGCTGCACTAGCAGGTACAATACAAATTCCACTTGTTCCATCATCAAATCTGTGTTTTACTTACCTGTATAATAGGAGAATTATTTGATAATACAGATTTGTGAGTGAATTATGTACAAATATTGATTTTACTGACATGCATTTATGTCTGAGAATATGTGTATTCATCATTTGGGTTTGTTGGTGCTCTGCTGTAGCCTTGGAAATAAATTGTTCCTACATGATGTTTACTGCTTACATGAAATTACTGTCTCCAGAAAGTCTTCTTTGAAGTTGCTTTCTCTGTGAAAGTATGCACAAATATTTTTTCTTGATACACATGTTCCTCTATTCCACAATATGCATTTTATTCTGGTTTTTGGAAGGACTGTGCTGAGTTTATTGTTTGGGGTTTTGGGTTTGTGGGTTTTTTTCCCATACATTTAGCAGGCTTGGTCTTGCCATTGCCATCTTTCTTGTGATGTCTGATATTAACCAACCTTTCTTTCCTTAGCTGGTGTTTCTCTGCCATGAGTATTTTCATCATTTCCTTGCACCAAACAGCAGTTCATTCATTAGCCTGAAGGAAACATGAACTCTATTTTAGTATTGCCTAAAAATGAAGTTTCAAAGTGGGTTAGGGCACACAGGACAATGCTGAACTTTGCGCAGCACCTTTCAGAAGCAGGAAACTACCCTTATATTGTGTGTTACATACATGTATACAATTACATACTTACAGGCAGCTTGGGATAGATCAGGGAACCAAAGAAGGATTTTCAGGGTACAGAAAAATCTCTCAGAACCATCCATGCTTCCTCAGGGTGCTCAAGTGCTGATTGCCCACCTCTGCAGAAATGTAGTTTTTCAGATAAGATCTCACTGCTGCATTTTCTTGCCTACACTTTGTTTTTTGAAGTGCCATAAATTTATAATTTACTGTACTTCTGAAGCTGTAAAGGGTTTGTTCCATGCCATTCATCTGTAAGTGAATGTGGTAATTGAAAGGTCTTTATTCTGTGTTGTATTCCAAGAGAAAATTCAGGTGAAAGGCAAAGTGTGAATAATGAAGACAGAATGGTAACTATTGATCTCTCCAAGAAAATTTCTTTGAAGTTGCTTCAGGTAGTTTTGGGTAGGTAATGTGCAAGTTATCAATCAGATAAATAGCTTGGTCTTTTTATTTGCACTGAAGCAATGCAATTTATTAAATTATAACTTGAAGTAAAGTGTAGGATACTGGTGTGGGTAGATAATGTTTTTTTGCTTGCAGCCCCTATTATTTAATGCTTCTTTCCTGGCAGATTTGAGAGAAACTAAATCAGCCTTGGGGTTCTCATATAACCAGGGCTTGCATAGGAGACAATCAAGGACTTCCTGAATGGTGTATTAGATATTCCTAAAACATCTTTGTGTGACTCACCAGCATGGTGGTGCTCTGGTGAGAGCAATCCGTGTGACACCTCTGGAGCCAGAGCCTGTAGCTGTGCCTCTGACAGTTCAGGAGCACTTCTTTATTTAATATGTCTGATATATAAGGTTCCCATGCAGCATGATTCCACTGGGAACCCCATTCAGTGTGACTCCAGTACCATTTTTCATGGGTGTGTAAATGAAGGAATAATTTGGTGTAGCAGGATGAGTTCACTAGGAAGAGGTAAATGAAGAAAACCAACATGATGCTGAACAATAAGATGCTCTTCTATAGAGCCAGCCTGGCACAGCTGGGGCTGCTCCCCTGCACAAGAGAAGGCTGCAGGGACACCTGAGAGCCCCTGCCAGGGCCTGCAGGGGCTCCAGGAGAGCTGCCCAGGCACTGGGGACAAGGCCTGCAGGGACAGCACACAGGCCATGGCTGCACTGCCACAGGGCAGGCACACATTTTGGGATGTTGGGCAGGAATTGGTGGCTGGGAGGGTGGGCAGGCCCTGGCCCAGGGTGCCCAGAGCAGCTGTGGCTGCCCCTGCATCCCTGGCAGTGCCCAAGGCCAGGCTGGATGGGGCTTGGAGCAGCCTGGGACAGTGGAAGGTGCCCCTGCCCGTGGGTGGGAAGGTGGCACTGGAAGAGCTTAAATGTCCCTTCCAACCTGGGCCACTCTGAGGTTCTCTAAACCCATTCTGTCTGCAGCCAAAAGCAGTGAGTTGTTTAAGGTAACACTGTGGAGAGCAGGTTGAGCTACTTGTGTAATTGTTTCCTACTGTTCTGTTCCTGTGCAGGCTGCTGCATTGCTGGAGACCACGTCTAGCTCACCCAGCCTCCTAGACAACGTGCTCAATGCTTTGAGACTGGAAGGACCTTGCTCTGCAATGAAGATGGAGGCAGTAGGAAAAGCAGAAGAACTTGTTGATTCAGAAACTCCCCCAAAGACTTCTGAAAAGCAAGAGACTGCTCCTGATGAAGACAGGCCTATAGAACTTGAGACACAAGCTCAGAAGGACAGTGTGCCCACTGCAGCAGACTCTGCAGTGCTCTCTTCCATGCCTTGCTTGCTGATGGAACTGAGGCGGGACTCCTCGGAGTCTCAGCTGGCGTCTACGGAGAGCGACAAGCCAGCCGGTGGCCGAGTTTATGAGAGTGACTCTTCCAACCACTGCATGCTTTCCCCTTCCTCCAGTGGGCATTTGGCCGACTCCGACACGTTGTCTTCCGCAGAGGAGAACGAGCCCTGCCAAGCTGAAGCTGCCGCGGAGGGAGACCCCTCTGCGGTGTCCGGAGCTGCGGTCGGGAGGAAATCCAGGAGATCCAGATCCGAAAGTGAGACTTCAACAATGGCTGCCAAGAAAAACCGACAGTCCAGCGATAAGCAGAACGGCCGAGTTGCCAAGGTGAAGGGTCACCGGAGCCAAAAGCACAAAGAGAGGATCCGGCTCCTGAGGCAGAAGCGGGAGGCGGCTGCTCGCAAGAAGTACAACCTGCTGCAGGACAGCAGTACCAGCGACAGTGACCTGACCTGTGACTCCAGCACGAGCTCGTCAGACGACGACGAAGAGGTTTCAGGGAGCAGCAAGACAATCACTGCAGAGATACCAGGTAGAGGATGTTTTTTAAACTGAACTGTAACGCGCCTGACGTCGTTTCTCAGCTGTCATGCTAAGTTAGATGAGTGACACTTGAGAAAAACCCCAGGACAACTGCAGCTCTCTGTAAATTTGAAGACTGCAGTGTAATAACAAGACGTGGGCAAATTTTAAAAATATGTTCTGTGAGGTTTCTGTGCACTTTTGCACTCCAACAAAGCATAGATATGGTAAATGGGAGGAAGAACTACCTTTGAATTCTGGATTTTTCAGATCTTTGTAAGCCTATATGAACTCATGTCAGTGCTGTCATATCCCCTTAGATGGTGATAATCTAATTCTTAAGATAAGTGGCCAGCTTTGCTTTAATATAAAAAGCCCACAGCTTGGCAGCTGTGTTAGAAATGGCACGGCACACCTCTTGCCTGTGTAACAGTGAGGCCCTGGCCATTATTGCACTCATTCTGTGCTTTCAGCTCAACACGTCAGTGCATGACAAACCTGCTTAGCCTTATTCTGAGTTCTTTCAGATTGCAGCTGGTCACCTATTTTAGGATACAGATATGATTACACAGGTGCCCAAGCTATATTCACACCTAAATTTTCAACATTTTAGACAAAGTTGTTACCATTCTCCTATGTCGTTAGGATCAATAATTTCTACACTTTTAACTTTCTGACACATGTGTGTTAAGATGGGAGGCAGCAAATTATAGGGGCCTTCTTGTCATTTTATTAGTGTCATTTTATTAGCAGAAGAAAGTTGATTTCTTCAAGGTTTTTGTCTGCTGAGTCTTTGTTATTTTATTAGTCCAATTGCTGTGGACAGGATCTTGTGTGAATTATTCTTGCAGCATATTATACCATAGAACCATCATCATATGGCAATCAGAAATAAAATCCATAAAAATAAAAATACGTAAAAATAAACTTTTTTTGCTTGCCAATTTTTACTGGGTTACATGCCTGTTGTGCTAGAAGTTTTTTCTTTTTGAGAAAAATAACATCTTACATAGAGCAATAACATTTAAAGGAAAACTGCAATATTAAGTTACTGAAGTAATGCTTTCCAGATGAATTATTTAAAATACTGCAGCAGATTTTACAAATAACTGATTTAACTGAGTTGATTATGGTGGATGATGTTGTCACCATGAAAACTGGCATTTTTCCCGCACCTGCTAGGAAGCAGGTTGCACAAAGGAAGTAAATGTTTATTATTAGGATGTCTGGAAAAGGCATAATATCCTCCTATAAATATTGTGTAGTAAACTTTCAATAGAGATCTAAAATTATTTTTACCAATTTAGTAGTTAGTCTTGTAGCTTTCGGTTTTTGCCTTTTTATTTATAACTTTTACACTTTGGGCAATTTAAGCCTAACTTAAAGCCTGTTGAAGAAAACTATTTCAGTAATTTTTGGGACAGGTTCTTCCCCACCTCTCAAAAAACCTCAAAACATACAGAACAAGTCCCTCAGGTCACATTCTTTTTTTAAGTCATAAAAGTACCTTGTGACCCAGAATGGCACCACATGGTATTTTCGGGTCTGCTTAGGTTTCTGAGAGCCATTGTGGGGCCCTGATGCCACTCCAGGATATTGTTCCTGTATCCCTGGGTGCCTCTGTATTTGGCTTTCAGTCCTGACCACGAAGGAGATGCTTTTGGTGAAGGGATCCCATGACATGAAGAGCTTGACTATTAGTGATGGTTACACCAAGGCCCAGCTTTACCTGCAGTGCAAGAGTGCCCAAACCATCCCGAGGGAGGGACACTAACACTTACTCTGATTTCACAGCACGTGTCATCTGCTCGGTGCTGAGCTTGTGTAAGCCATTGAAAGGTTTGAGCTGCGCCCTTGGTACGATGGGGTGTGATGTGTACCTGCCACATTGCGGTTTTCCTTTAAATAGAAACGGCTTTGCTTTGTGGGAAACGCCTTCCAAGTGCAAGATAAAAATACCCTCTGTAGAGATAAGGATGTGGTTTGTCCAAAAAACGCATCCTGTGTGCTCTTGGGTGAAGGAGACGTTGTGGTTGTCAGAGCTGCGGCGGAGCTGTGAGTCTGGTCGGGCTCCCAGTGCTCCGTCACAGCGGTGGGCTCCCAGGCCATCTGCCATCCCTCTGCCTGGGGCTGGCAAAGGACTCAGTTCCTTCTTCTGGCTAGCAAGCCATTTTAGTGCACTTAGCAAAACACTCTGAATAGACTCAGAATTGAGGGAGCAAACGTATAGATAGAAAACAAACACAGGGTATCCAAAAGCGTTACTGGAATTTCACAGACTCAGAATTGAGGGAGCAAATGTGTAGATAAAAAACAACACAGGGTATCCAAAAGCGTTACTGGAATTTCAGTCTGCCAGTGTTCTCTGCACACAGTGGAAAGCTGAAAGGTTTGACTTCAGTGTCAGGACCTAAGCATGAACAACTTTTGCCTTTACTTTTAAAAGAGTTACCTGTACACATTGATGCAGAAGAGTTTTTTACAGGCACCATGTGTTCCACTTAGTCTGTGTCTGGACATTCAGCTGCAGTCTTGGTTACTTACTCAACATCACTTATTTTCATATAATTTTCATTTTTAGCCTTCTGTTGCCCAAAAAACAGCTTTTGCCAACAGAGATGCTTTAAAAATTTTAGTGACAGGTAATTCGGTCCTCATTACAAAAATTACACAGACTCTTAAGCTGTCAACACAGGTAGTGATACAGCAGGCAGTTTGCTTGTGTGTGGTCTGAAAAATTAAATTACCACATTTGAGAATACAGTAATCTTTCATGTTGTGTCACTAAAAATCTTCTATTTAAATCGTGCAGTAGTTTAAATAAACCTTTTTAAAACCATCTGCATCACTGGCTCTGAAATATGTTTGGCTAAATTTGTAAGGTAAAGAAAAGGTTCAGTGAAATACGTGATGATGATGACACCATTAAGTTACAAACAGAGGAGTTGTTCAATAGGTAGTCAGGTCTCTGCTGAACTTAAAGGTACTGTGGATTAAAATAGTGCCAGGCTTGTTTTTCTCCTCAAGGAAGACTGAAGAGTTGAGATTTTACTGGTGGTACTTCAATACAAGTACTGTGAGCTGCACAGGAGCTCAGCACAGTGTAAGTTACGGAATTCTGAATGCACCCTGTGGTGTTAATTTACACCTGAAAATACAGGTTCAGTCTAAACTTCAGGGGTGCTCCTGAGAGCCTTTTCACTGGCGTGAGCAGTCATAATCTTTGGCTCTTTATTTCAGGGAATGCTGTGATTTTTGGATTATTACAGATGAGGAACAGCTTTTTACCTTTTAATGACTGAGCTTCTCTGTTGGCATCTAAAATTTTGCCATTCTTCAACACTACATGAACATGCAATAGGAGTCCTGAAATAGATTCTGCTAGGCTTCCTGCTGTAGTAGGAAGTTTTTCCTTTAAACAATTTCTATGTGATGCTGCAAATTAACTCTGAATTAAATTGGCATGAGAACAAGTCTGGGAATTAATATTTATTGGTGTGTAAACACTTATCTTCTGGAAGAAACAAGGCATTTAAAAAATTCAAATAATGTACAAAAATCTTTTGCATTTTACCACCATTGTTGTTTCTACAACTCAGAAAAATCCGAATTGAAATGGGGATAACTTATGTTTTAGACCATCACAAAAACCTGTCAAAAAGTTTCAGTGTTAGTGTTGAAAAAGCTCACTTTGTTAAAAAAAGACAAGACTTTTAAAATATGCAGTATATCCAAAGAGATGGGCACAGGTTCCTTCCTCCTAAGAACTGTGCATAGATCTTGGATAAAGCATCTTCAAAGGATGAATTCAGAATGACAATTATAGTTAACAGATAGGAAAAAGAATCAGTCTGTTAAGAATGATTGGCTGTAAGATACTAATTTGGAAGTGTCTGCAGCAGAATAACAGAGGAACCAACCATTGCTAGTTAGAATGAAGATGAAGCATATCTTAAATTGCTGTGTTGCCAGACTTACTAAATTAAATTACTTTGGATTTGGTTATTACTTAGATTGTACTTGAGAGATCCTATAGAAAGACAACATTGGGGCATTTCTTGGGTGCTGTTTTGCAGGAGGTGTTGTCATGAAAATGAGAGAGGAATCTTTGATTTTGCCCCATTTGTGACCTCAAATTTGTTCTCCTTTAAGCTTAGCATAATTAAAAAACTATAGTTTAAAGTTTGTAGACAGAAGAGGGACCAATTAAATAAATGCTAGAATTTTTAGTATGTAAAAATGCATTTTTAGGCTTGGGGTTTTTTAAACTAAAAGAAAGAGAAGATTGATGAGGCTTGTTGTAGTAGCTGCACGGGAAGCATTTAAAACATTGTTTTGCTGTTGCTGTAAATTTGAGATACTCTATGAATGATGCCTTTTAAAATTTGTATTGCAGGGCTATATATTTTCAATACCTTATTCAGTTTACAAAACAATTTTGTCAACTTTGACCATTCTAGTTCATTTTTAACTTTAAAAACCTGGGAAGATTGTCTCACTTATCAAAATCAATAGGTTTTATTTAAATTGCAATTAAAAATTAACATTACTTATTTGTATGTCTATGAAAATCAGAAAGATTGTAAGTTAGTTCCTTGAGTTTAAGTTAAGATGTGGGCTAAAGACAAACAAACAGAATCATATTGGATGTTCAGTACTAGAAGTAAATGAACAGAAGAAATAGTTATTTTAGGGAGGAAAAAAAATTGAATATACAAAAGGAGCCATGTTTTAGAAAAAATGGTACCATTTTACTGAATTTATTTTGGTTAAAATGCAGTTGGAGGGATGTAAATTAGTATAAAGTAAATATTTTTAGCAGAGGATCTGAATGCTGAATTTCCAGCTCATCTGATAGGTAAACAGATGGGCAAGAAAGACTCAAAAACTACTCTTCAGAAATGAGAGAATAACCCAGGGCTTTGTTTAGCTGTTCCTGAAGGATCTGTGTATACCTCATTTAAACAGTTCCTAAAAAGAATGCAGTGTTTAAGTGATACTGCAATGTTGTGTACTCAGTGAAATCTCAATAAAGATTTGGTGCCTTAGGTTTTTATTAGTAAATATTTACCTAGGTCATGCAATGATTTCTATCATTCTTAGGGTATTTTGTATTATTCTTAAGCTAGAGGGTGCCACAAGTTTCACATTTAGATATTAAATTAGCATCTTCTGTACCTTTGTGTAGTTTAATGTGATGCTTGTCTTGTTTTGGTATTACCTTAGGTGACATTTGTCTGTTTGGATGGCATGCACATACTGTTTATTATTCCTCAAACGGGTACAGAGCCTCATTTTCTTTGGGGTTTGTTGCTTCCTAGATGATTCCTGAGTGAACTCTAGACTTTAAAATACAGTTTTTTGTTATTGATACGTAGAGTAAGGCTATGAGGATTGGCCTTCTCTTTTGGCTGCTGCAGTTCTTCCTTATAACCCCAAAGCCAGTCATTCCACCATCCTTTTGATGGATAGCTGGAAGCAGAGCAGTTTCCTTCCAGCCATTCCCTGTTTTCTGCCTTGCCTGGGACTGGCTGTGGGAATGGTGGCTCAGGGCAGGGTCCTGGCTGGTGTGAGGCTGGTCAGGGCTCCGTGGTGTTGTCCCTGTGATGGAGCTGTGTCCATCACGCCTGGCAGAGGATGCTCTCCCCTCCTGTGTCAGCATAGCATTCACATAGCACTCATAACCCCCCCGTATTTTTGTGTTTTGCGTCCTCATTCTGTGTGCTTCCCAAAATCAGGCCAAGAGCTCTGGGACAATTCCACCTGTGTTTAACAGCCTGTTTATAAAA
Organism: Passer montanus; assembly: GCF_014805655.1. Taxonomy (NCBI): domain Eukaryota; kingdom Metazoa; phylum Chordata; class Aves; order Passeriformes; family Passeridae; genus Passer; species Passer montanus. The sequence continues at coordinate 862,002 of NW_024373923.1, forward strand.
GGGTCCAAGCTCACATAGCACTCATAACCCCTCCATATTTTTGTGTTTTGCGTCCTCCTCATTCTGTGTGCTTCCCAAAATCAGGCCAAGAGCTCTGGGACAATTCCACCTGTGTTTAACAGCCCGTTTATAAAAGGGTCCAAGTGGGAAAGCAAAATACACATAATTATTCAGGTTTGTCAGTTAAAAAATAGCATTTTGGATTGCAGCTTAACAGAACTAAACATGCTATTGTGTAATGTTTTTGACACCTTCAGTTGAATTCAAAACAAATTGCAAAGGAACTGGAGTAATTTGGTAAAAAAAGAGACCTTTGTGACAGAATTGTCTGGGACTTTGAGAATGAAATATTTTTAATGCCAGAATTTTTATTATAACCTCAGTGGGTGTAAAATTTTATTATAAGAGTAATACTGTTGGTTAATATATGCTAATTCCTCTCCTGTTGTCATATCCAAGGGGCAGAATTAGAAAAGTTGTTTTCCTCAGTTAACATGCCTTAATAAACAGTATTATGTTCTTACTTAACGATGTCTTATCAAATGGCCTCAATGTCTTTAAAGCTGGCTTCAGTCGTGCTGGGGGATCTGGAGGAGCGACCAGGGAAATTCCAGGATTGCTTGACAGGGGCACCGTGTGGGATAGGAACTGCATAGGCAATGTCCTGGAAGAGGCCATGAACTGCTTTGCCGAGATGCAGAGGCAGACAGAGGAGAAATTCCGCATGTGGATAGAAAAGCTAACCCATCTTGACACGGACGAAGAAAGCAAGCAGCAACTGGAGCCCAGGGAACCTAAAATCCAACTAGTTGGCCAAAGAATCCCCCCTACCACGCAGTCAGGGGCTTTCGTGCAGATGCCTGATAGCCAAGCCCTTCCTCAGCAGCCGTTTAACTCGCACGCGGGCTATCAAAATGCTGATGCCGCCCTAGAGTTTCCAGTGACTTTTAATAACAACTTTCCACCTCTCTTCCCAGAGAATGGGAATGTGGCAGAGCCTGATCTGAATAAATCATAAACTTTAAAAAAAAAATTAAAAAAAAAATCTGATTTTGCAATCTTGGTGTTATTTTGGATTCTGCTAAAAACGAGGTTTGCTTTTCTCTTTGTATGTGTTTGTTTTGTTTTCTTTTTTGGGTTTTATTACCATGATATTGTTTGTTTTTCTTAATTTATAGTGAATATATGTAGTTAAAAAAAATCACAGTACACCCACCTGCATGTGCCAGTACACACATATAAAAAACACCTTTAAAGGTGTATGTGGGGATCCACCCTAAGCTTTCATCACCAAACTTGGGAAAATATAACTTAGAGTCCATGTCTAGATACCCCAAAAGCAGTAGGGCTGTGTTTGCTACAATAGGAGCATTCAGGGTATTCATCCAGATGCCCTTTTTTGCATGTTAAAACGTTTATATAAGGAAATAAGTTTTATATTTAAAGAGATAACGCACCCTAGAGATGCAGACTAGATACAGACCCATGACATTTCCTTGACTGTTTACTCTCAAGTTTTGCAGCTTGACCATGCCACACATTAACTTCTTCATTTGTAGGCAGAATGAGTAAATAAGCTTACCCTAAAAATTTAGCTGTCTATAACAAGCGTGCACAGCAGATTTAATTCCTTTTTGTCTCCCATTCAGCAGTTCAGTCCCTGTCCAGGGTTTTCATCTGTGTCACTGCTGTGTTGCACATGGAATATTTATGGAGGCTGCTGCCTTACCCTGTGTGCACACACACACAGGAGTCTCTCTGTGCTCCATTTGGGTGCAGGTCATCTCCACCAATTCCAGGTGCTCTGCTCTTCCCTGGGTCTCAGTGGGAAGAGATAAGCCTCACCGAGGATGCCTCCAGGCAGTGTCTTTCTCTCCCATGAGCTGTCCCTGCCCTGGCTTATCAGCAGTCCCTAAGAGATAACTGTGGGGTGAGATGAGTCACCCCAACCTGTGCACACAGAGCAGCTCCTGCTTCCTCCTGTAAATGCAGCCCAGCCACATCCTTCACGCTGGAATAAAAACAATCCTGTCTGCCCTCAGATAAGCAACCATCAGGGGATGGGTTGAGCCTTGGCACAGGAATTTAAAGGAAGGCTTGATAAGTGAGCACCGTGGTGGTCTGATAGCTGCTGGCCTGGGTCAGACCAGACCACGCCTGAGCACCACTGAAATCATTCTTTACTTGTGATGGGGAATGCCACAGCATCAGGTCCATTTAAGTAAGGCAAAAAATTTACTGTTTTGTGGGTTCTTTTTTTGTACTAATAGTTGTCCTGAATAGGCAGGCTTGAAACTGTGGTGTTTAAAATAGGATTAATTTAAACTATGTATTAGAAATATTTAATTCTTACTGTTATTGCTACACACAGGGATTTTTGGGTCACCTCTCCAATAAGGCCTTCCTTCATGGGAAGTAACTTCTCTGTAGCTACCAAAAAATGTATATTTTTAATCAGGTAGAACTTGATAGATGTTTCTAATGAAAATGAAATCAAAATTTTTACAATGGAAAATGAAAGCATGCAGTTTAAGTAACGAAAACACTTAGGTCCCCTTTAGCTCAGTTACTCTGCTTTTTAAACCACAGTCATTTCTTCCCTAATTATTTTAGTTTACTTTCTTTTCCTCCTATTGGGAGTAACCACAGTATCTTCTGTAGGTCAGGTTTTTTTACCCTCCCTGAAGTCATTGGGAGTTTTTCCATCAATTTCTGTGACAGTTTGGATCAAACCTGTAACAGGAACTCAAGAAATACTTTTTGTTATCAGTATAATATCTACACTGGTATTTTAACATTATTCTTGTCCTAGACTGACTTTTAAAAAAAATATATGATGCCTTCATTAAAAAAAATAGGTTAGAGACCTGTGTTATTTTCAGAGTATCTGTTTGAAAGACTATGCAGGAGATAATTTTTAAGTACTGGAATAAAGTCTTTTCAGATCACCTTCATGCGTTTTGATACAAAGATTTTGATATGAACTGGTTAGTAAACTCCCTTGTCTGAAATTGTGTGCATTTCAGGTAGAAGTTAAACAAGTTGTTCTATGTTTGACTGCAATTTAAAACCTTATCCTTATCTGTTAAAAAAGATCTTTCAGGGAAGAGTATTGGCTGATAAAACAACCCCCACCAAAATGGATGCTTCTGGTGTTCATAGATTATATATATATATATAAAATATATAAGATTGTATATATATATATATAAATCTCTTTATAAAGATAAAAAGAGCAGAATATTTTAAAGCATGACAACTTTACAAATCTTCCCGTGCATGCAGAAGCAGCTTTTTGCAGTGACTGGTTTATTTTAGTGTGTATGTCTGTAAGCATGCCCATAGTATTTTTTGTAAAATAGTATAAATGGAACAATTAGGTATTTCAGAACAAATTGTAAGGAGTTCAGTTGAACTTATTTGTGTCTCAGACTGAAACACCTTTTATATGAATCTCATAAACAGATAATAACTTAATTACATATGCAGCCAGTGAAATTTCTGCAAATTTTCAATGTATTGGTCAGATAGACCTTAAAAAAGAAAAAAAAAAGAAAAAAATTGAAATAATTCAGTGTGTGAATAGATAAAAAATTGTGTTTGATTACTGGAGGCAAATATTTAAACATTTTATTTTTTCCATCGCTGCTAACTTATTTTCAATGCAAACAGCTGTGAACACAAAAGAACAAGCAGAGAATGACAGAAGTTGAACGTACAGACTTTAAAGCTGTACTCTTTCTAGGATAAAATTATCTCAAGGCTTCCAGAAGACTGAGGGAATAGTTCCTATTAGGTATAACTTTAACTTAATTTCTCCACAAAACTACCTAGTTGAAGGCTAAAAACACTTGTGCAAGGTCAGTGACTGTAAATTGTTTTGTAAATGGTAAATAATGTTTCCTTTCCTCACTCTTTCCACTTGGCTCAAACCAGAGCCAAATCTTCTCCTTTGAAGTGAAAGTGTGCTGATGTGCACAGCTGGGTACTGCTCCATGAGCAGGTTTTCCACATGGGGAAGTGTTTTTGGCCTGAAAATGAGAGGGGAGCCCCACCTTTCTGTAGTTCAGGTGTAGCATTGCCTGCCCGGTGTAGGATTTGCCCATAAACAGGAGCATTTTTCCTCTTGCTCTGTATTCTGAATCCAGGAGGTGCCGAGCCCTGAAGGAACCAACTCCAGATACCAATACTAGTGATGAGTCTGTGTTTTAACCGTGTGTGACACTCTTTGGCATCTTTTTGAGAAAACAGGTTCCCAACACATAGTTTCAGATTTTATATTTTTTACCTCCTGGGAATATTTTCACTATATTTTTATGGCATGGCTGCATTTGAGTTTGTCATGATTTCCATTATAAGCTCTTATTTTCAAAGGGCTTCGACTAGAAACCCTCAGGGAGTTAAAATTTCTTCAGATGAAATTTTAACATAAATTTTTATCTTACCCATTCTGTATCTCATGGAAACAGTCTGACTTATCTAAGACTACTTTAGGACTATTGGAAGAAAGCTCATCTACTTTTCAACCCTGAGTTACATTTTGAATGTATGTTTATGCTGACATCTCATCAAAGTACTTCAAAACCACCACATTTAACAAGTAGGGGAGAAATCAGTAGGAGTTTTGCAGAGACATCGAGAACCACAGATAATTTAGTGTTTCTCTAATTGCCCCAGGATTTATACTTCAGAATGGTGTGAAGAAACATTTTAGTTCCTTTAAGGAATTTTGCTTATGGTGTTGGACCCACATTATAGCTTGAAAAGGTCAGATGCATCGAGTGAGGTGAGCTGGTGTAGACTGGTGTAATTCCAGGGATGGTTGTGCCAGTTTAAACCTAACTGGCCTGTTCACAGAATCAGGGAATGGTTTGGGTTGGAAGGGACCTTAAAGCTCATCCAGTGCCACCCCTGCCATGGGCAGGGACACCTTCCCCTATCCCAGGCTGCTCCAAGCCCCATCCTGCCAGGGGTGGGGCAGCCACAGCTCCTCTGGTTCAGGCTCCTATATTATCACTTTAAATATTGAATTATGTGTTTTTAATATGGCAGCTGTTCCAGCCTGGGAGCAGTGGAGCACCTGCAGAACCCTCGAGTTGGAATTTAGCAGCAGGTGAAACACAGTGGTTTCGGTTTTATGGTTTTTTGTGCAAGTGCACAAGAAGTAAGCCTTTATATAAGGGCTCAGTTTAAATTTCACTAAATGTCAAACTGACATTGCAGTAAAAGGATTTCCTTCTAGGATCAGTCCCTTTTTAGGAGTTCCTGGAAGTCCAGGGGCTTCAGCATGCAGTGTTTTTGCAGGCTTGCCTGCAGGTTCTTCCCAAGGCATTCATGCTCCTTTCAGTGGGGTTTGGTGAGGAAGGTCTTTAGGGATAAATATCTGAACGGTCAGGTTTTATTTAGGGAAAAAAATAATTAACATACAACATAAACTCAAGGCAATGAAACTTTTTTCAGATTTTCTATTGCAAAAATAACAGTGCAGGGAAAAAAAGAGTCAAAATGTGAAACTTTCAGTGTCATTTTTAACAGTACTAGGACGAAATAATTCAGGCAGAAATACACATCTATTTTTTTAAGCATAGTGTCTTTTAGTGTTTGTGCAGGATTGTTGGGTTATTTTATCTGAGCTGCTAGGTTAAAGACTGAAAAACCCATCTTAACTTCAATGAAACGGGATTATATTTGGCAGTTATGTTACAAATTGGAACATGTTTATTATCACAGTTTTCTCTTTTAATATATTTTATCTCTTTCTGTATCCACATACTGTATGTGGATAAATTTATAAATCATATTTCAAGGGCATTAAGAAATTAAACTTTAGCCCCATTGATAGTAGTAGAAATTTTCTACTGGTTTTAATGGGGCTGGCATTTAATCTCATTAAAAATTGAATTTACTTTGCGGTTTTTTGTCCAGAGAATCCAGCTGACCTTGGGGCAAGCCTTTACCTGGTGGGGGTGTGTAATTCAGGCCAGTTGGGTAAATGTTTTTAAAACAATGGGGGTCTGCACTGTGACCACTGCAGTTACATGTGTTAGAACAAATGCACTGTGTGATTTGTGCTGTAGAAGCCAAAATAATCAGGCTGATTGATAGAGATGGACAGTACCTTGCAAAAGATGAAGCCAGAAGTTGGTATTTCTCACAAATTTCATTAGTTTCTTGGTGTTAGGTCAGCAAAATGAAGGCACATGGAAAAACAGGCTTATTGAGTTAGCAGGATTTCAAGTGCAGAGCGATGGAGCAGGAGATTAGTCTGGGCCATCAGACTGTATCAGTCCTTCCATGGAAAGGTGCAGTTTGTGCTGGGGAAAGTGTGATGTTTTCTGCAGGGGTGCATGTTTTCTGTCTTTTCCTAATGGAAGTTGTGTTAACACAGGGAATTATTTACTTCTGTTAACCATCATGGTTACGTAAGGATGTGATGGTTTCCAAAACCCTCCTGAGACACTTCTCTAAGTAAAACTGGGGAAGAGACCTGGTTGATATGCCTGCTACCATAATTATTGCATTGTTAGGCAGCATCACAGAAAATAACTCCTGTAATGAGATACAAAGTGAATTCCACTTTCCAGTATTCTCAATCCATAGCCATATTCCATGTGCCTTTGCTTAACGCTCAGTGAAAAGTGCTTTGTTATCTTCAGTCATAATTTGCTAAATTAAATCCAAGATATTTTCCATCCAGTCATCAAAAAGCCTGAAAGTATGAATGTTGTTCAGCAAGACTTGAATTTTTGGGATTTCTTTTCTTGTGCTATAAAAAAAAGTATCCAGTCTGAGAACAGATAATAATTTGATCATGCTGTTTTGATTTTATTTTATCATTATGGTTTAAAGAAATACCAAACAGAAAAGCTTTACTGTGTGAAACAAAGGAAAGTGTCAGGAAAGTGGATTCACTGATAAAGTTCACTTTATGATTTTTGAGAGAATGTTGTTACACTGCTATTGTTTTTTATTGTATTTACAATGTATTATTTGCTTAACCCTGTAAATTTTGAAATGTAACTACTCTAACCTGGAATAAATAAATAAACCTAAATAGCAATGAAGTTTTTCATGTTGCTAAACAACACAAAAAAGCACAAATCTCCAGCTCCCACTCCCCTTTGGGAATTGTTTGACAGTTCAGGTACTTTGTGCCATTTGAGCTGCACATAGTTTTGAAATGGAAGGTCTGGGTCATGTTGTAATTAGTACCAGGTTTCTATTGCTTATCTGAAACAAAAAGACTTCACCCTGTAGTTTTGTGAATCAGTATATTATTTCAGTTGTGCTCACCTGACCTTAAAATTTATATAGGCAATAAAGTCCATTTTATGTTTTGTGTAATCTGTAAGTAAATGGGAGTTATCTCTTAAATTTAAGCAGCCAATGTAAAAGAGGGCGTTGTTAGGTCTTTCATTGTTTTGAAACATCTCATTATTCTCATTTGTTCCACAGAAATAAATTCAGATAGAGTAGTGAGGCTGAGATCAGCAGTGCCCACGTTCACAGGCAAGAGGTGGAGGTGAGGCTGGCAGAGGCTGTGTCTCCCAGGGCTCTGTAGCCTTTTTAGCACTTGCACCTTTCCCAAAAGCATTCCTGAGCACTGCTTCCAAACTCCTCAAACATTCAGCAGTTAAAAATAGCCCAGTAATTGGAGGGAAACGTTGTTTTCAGCTGGGTTGAGCTCCTCTGCTCCTTAGCCTTGAGCAAGCTGCAGGCTGCTGCCTGCCTCAGTTTCCCTCGTGGACAAAGGAGGTTAATAACCACCTCGGAGTTCTCTGGGATGCACTAATGGAGAGCTTTTTGTAAGAACAAAGTGCTGTAATTATTGTTGCTTTTATTACTGTACTGGTCTGTGTGTGTTAAAACTTGGGGTGATATTCACACGTAAATATGATTCTGTGTCTCTTCCTTGCAGGGACACATGGCTCCAGAGGGCAGCTCAGACCACCAAAATTAGGCTTTTAATTTTGGATTTATTTTAATTGGGATAGTCCTCTAGAGATTTCTGTCTTTTTTCCTCTACTTTCAGAGGAAATGTAGCAAATTTTAAATCCCATCCCTGAGGCTGGAATTCTTCTTGTGGAACTTGAGCACTGTAAAATTGAGGTGCTTGGGCTGAGGTGGTGTCTAAGCTTTTTCTGTTTGCTGGGGAAGGAGGAGAGATGGTGTTCTTGATGCTCCAAGCTGCAATTTCCAGGCTGAGCTTATCTGACTCTGAACTTCCTCTCTCTGGCTGCAGTGGGAAGGAGTTTAGATGATCAGATCTGCTCAGCAAATGTAAGAAAGGTGAAGAGAAATAATGATTTGTAATCATAGAATGGTTTGGGTGGAAAGAGACCTTAAGGCTCATCCCATTCCATCCCCTGCCATGGGCAGGGACACCTTCCACTATCCCAGGTGGCTTCAAGCCCCGTCCTTGGGCACTGCCAGGGATGCAGGGGCAGCCACAGCTGCTCTGGGCACCCTGGGCCAGGGCCTGCCCACCCTCCCAGCCACCAATTCCTGCCCAACATCCCAAAATGTGTGCCTGCCCTGTGGCAGTGCAGCCATGGCCTGTGTGCTGTCCCTGCAGGCCTTGTCCCCAGTGCCTGGGCAGCTCTCCTGGAGCCCCTGCAGGCCCTGGCAGGGGCTCTCAGGTGTCCCTGGAGTCCAAACACCTGCAGCTCTCAGCCTGTCTCCACAAATTTCAAGGACTTAATTCCCCACTCAGGTTCTGCCAGCTGATATCTTGTGTTTCCTCTGCAATGATAAACAGCCCATGCAGTGCAAAGGGACAGTGCTTCTTATGGAATGGCTGCTTTTAACCTACAGCTGAAATTTTATGCTTGAGTTCCCCTTTTTGCTTGTGCTGCCATTATAATGAAGTAAGGGATAATAGGAGTGTGGATCTTACAGCATGGGTTAGCCTGCTGAGTGTTGAGATGTGGCTCTAAGAAAAGCAGGGGAGCAGGTAGCAGATGAGAAGTGATTTAATTTTCTGTGTTGCAAGTTAAAAATGAGAATTGGTATGTGTAGACCTGGATTTTTGTGCATATGACTTCTGATTCAGTTGTTCTGAGTGGAATTAGTTGTGATGAGCTGTTTAAATTAAGGGAGAGTTGGACACTTGGAAATGCTGTCCCCGTGATGACCTCTGCCTCTGAATTCTTTGGGGAAGAGAAAAAGAAAGCAGGCTTTCCCTCCCCCCTTATAGCATTAAATGTCAACAGCTGTATTTTGCTGCTGGTACTTATTAACTTTCAGCCTTGCATTTTTCAAGCATTTATTGCTTTAGAAATGAATTAATGCTTGTCACCAGGGAAATGTACTTCTTCCAGCTACCTTGGGTTCTCAAAAGATGTAATTTTTCTAAAGTAGATAGTTTAAATTACTGACCAGGGAACCTCCTGACTGTTCTACATTAAGTCTTGGTTCTGGCATGGTTTGTCTTGATGTCTGTTTTTTAATCTTTTGAAATCCTTTTAGGGCCAGTAATTATGTACAGTGTCTCTATTATAAAGAAAAGATGATGAATTACACCAGTGGTTGTAGTTAATCCTTTTTACTTTTTCAACCTGAAAGCATTTTTTCACTTTATTTCCTAGCTGAAGCCAATTGTCATTATTTCTTGGTACCATACATTCACTTTGCATCACATCACTGGATGATCATGTACTTGGCTAGGGAAGTATTTATTTCCAGATTTAACCACTCCTGTCCCTTCCATGTAGCACTGAAAAGGAAACAGCTTTTGGGAACAGAGGACTTTTATAAGATTTTTTTAATATGCCTTCAACTGCAGCTTCCATCTGGTTGTTGTTGCCTGCAACTTCTTCGTTGTTTGGTTTTGTGTGGTTTTTGTTGACTTTTCTTTTTTTAACACGTGAGCATTTATGCTTATTTATTTTTTTGTAAATATGGGGAATCTGAGGATTTGTTGCAGTTTGGTGGCCATTATCTTGGCTTTGTTAGTCATCTACTGGTGATAGGTGTGGATAAACCTGGTTGGGGGCATTTCCAAATTTCCAGATCTGATCCTGAAAGGCAAGGCTGAGAAATGCAAAAATAGATCTCTGCTGTCATTGCTTTGTAAATAGGCAGCTTGTTTGGGGTTCTTTTTTCCAGATTGTTAAATTGGTGGCTATTACCCTGACAAATATAATTACAGTGTGTAAATTATATTGAAAATATTTTTGTCTGTTTGATGTATACTGAATTTAAGCTAAGTTATAAGGTGTGCTCTTTGGAAGTGTGGAAGATACAAGAGTGGAGCTACAGATAACAAGTTTATGCTTGTATTTCCTACTGATGAAGACTTTCACACAAGTTATTTCTATGGGTAGGTGATGAGAATATCACTCTGCATGTATATACATTTATTATACATTTTTGCATGATTATACATGTAGGAGTGGTACAATTTTGACTTGAGACTATTGGTGCCTTTTGTCCAAATACACTTTTACTTGTGTAGACACATCTATCTAAAAAGCAAATTTCGCTTCTGCTTTTGGAGGTCTGAGTCAGAAGCGAGAGAAACAAAGGCCTGAAGGAACAGTCCCAAGCTCCTGAAATCTTAGATAACCTGTTGAAAAATGGTCAAATAGTCAATATTGTACTTGACCCTCGTATCTTCTGCACTCGACTGTTTATTTTTACAGCTCACATTATATATGTTCACGCTGAACTCTGATGATAAGACTGAAAGAAAACATGCCTCCCATGATTCAGTCCAGCCCTAACTTCTGCATGTAATTTAATCATCAGCTGTCACAAATAATTAACTGAACATCAGCCAGCTTAATTCTGAACTCAGTATTCCATTATTTTGTAATTGCCTTTTAAAAAGACAAAGATTGCCTTCCAGTTGATTATCAGGAATTCTGTTCCAGTCATAATCATCAGTGTTTCATGTTGCGAACAGTTTGGTCTTTAATACATTGGCATTTAACTACTCATTTATTTTTGTTGGGTCTGTTTTAAGTTTGTAATGTAACATTGTTTCATGGAATTGTTGTTTTGGAGGCAGGTCTGAGCCGAAATATTTTGCGAATTTCTTCATACCTTGTTGCAAAACTGATCTTTAGTACGACTTAAGCAAAATGTCACTCTCTGATGAACTGTGTTGCTAATCACAAAGTAGGGGTTTCTGAAAATAGTCAGTTGAGTTTTATTTCAGGCACCAAGTTACTAAAAAACACCCCTTCCAAAAAAGCCCCCGAAACCAAAATTCGCTCTAAAAACCTCAGAAGAACAGCTTTTCAGAGAAGTAAATTTGAAACTTCTAGTTCATCCTGTTCTTTCTGTCTTCAACAGCCACTCAAAACTCTGAAAAGAAACCAGTTTTTCCTAAAGCTTTTCATTTTATTCTTTATCACTTCAAAATATTTCATTAGTCATTTTGTAACTCTGAAAGTCCTGTCTTCCTGAACACATTCTTAGTTTATGATTATTTTATATTATCCCATACAAGTTGTACCCTCCATGTATCACACCCATAACAAAAGGTCCTGCAGATGCTCAGCTGCAGAACTCCAAGAACCTCCTTGGAGTTAAAGAATTGCAAAGATGCTGAGCTTTGGCCCAGCCTGTGTTTGTGTCTCGTGCTCATTTGTGTGGATGAAGCCTTGGTCCAAAGCAAATTTTGATCCTCTCATTTGGGGAGGGGGAGCTCCAACCACTTTCATCTATGCTGAGTCAGTCAGTGGGCTGCAGATGGGGCAAGGCTTTTGAGCTAAAACACTCACATCCTCTCAGAATTGCATTATTTACCCATTCTCTCTGCTTCCACATCAATCTTTGTCTTGAATTTGCCTGGTTTTTTCCTGATCCTGTTTCTAGCATGCTTTCCAGTTTTAAGTTATTTTCATTCATCACAAAGAATTTAGTTAGTCCTAACAAAACAGATCAAAAATAGTGTTTTGCTATTCTTCAAGGACAGATTTCAGTATCACGTAAGCAGTTATATCTCCCTCTTTCTCCTTCATTATGGTGGCCAAAAATTCATGTGACAGTCATGCTGAATGAAAAGCATATTTATCACTGCACAATATAATTTTGTTTCTTGTTATTTTTGATCTTAAAAAATAACCCAACAAAACAAATACCACCAAAAAACATTGCAATTTTGAAAAATGCCCCTGCTCTTGACAGGTGAATGTTATGAAAAGAAAGGTGCCTAATGTTAAATTCATTGTCACTGGATCAGTTTTATGAAGAAGTTAGTTTCATTCAATCAACCCTATGATAATGTAAGCTGTCACTTGACTTCTGTAAAATTCTTTAGATAAATATCTTGTCTGCCCAATTTAATGTCCTGTAATTTTTTTTTATTTTTTATTTTAAACTGGAGGTTTTATCCTTTAAACATTGTAAATGTAACATTGTCAGATATGGAGATGTTTATGTGTTAATGTAAAAGACAGTGCACAAATAACTGATACTCTGATAAACATGTGTTTCTGACACTTGTGTTTTCTGTGTATGCAAAGGTCAAAATGTCTCTGTAATCTCAGGCTATGTTCATTAACTGAAGTTCAATTAACTCCTACAATTTACCACCATGTAACTTTAAGAGCTTCATGTAGGATGTTGCATTAATCCTTAAACAAATTATTTGTACTTTTTGAGGTGTCTTTCATTCTGTGCTGGTTTCTAACCCGTGTTGCTTTTCTCCCCTGCAGATGGACCCCCTGTTGTGGCTCACTATGATATATCAGACACAAACTCAGACCCAGAAGTGGTAAATGTGGACAATCTATTGGCGGCTGCAGTAGTTCAAGAGCACAATAATTCTTTAGGAAATCAAGACTCAGGATCTGCCTGGAGAACCAGAGGGCTGCTGAATGAAATGAGTGCTGATACAGGTTTGTTTCAATTCTCTGGCATTTGTGCCTGCGTTGCAGTTGGTGGGGCTCCCTTTCTTGCTTTCAGTGTTTTTATAGTTTATACAGCTGTAAAAGCTCCCTATGTGGATTTTGTGAGAGAACAGGACAGGTGTTTATTAAAAAGGTCAGGCATTTACTCCAAAATACAAGTGATAAAAATTGTCAAATATATTTTTGACATTAATTTTCTTAACTGCTTTTCTTCTTCTCCTTTTCCTTCTAATTACTACAGAGAACTTAGATCTGGGGTTTTGGTGGTGGGTTTTTTTAAAATGAAAGTGATCTAATCTTGTTACTGAATGATTGATTATGACAACCCATGCCAAAAGATAGTCAACCAGTCCTAATCTCATTTTCAGGACTGGGATTGCCTGTGTATGTCTTTTTTTTTTTTTTTTTTTTTTGTTTCCTGTGTTTTTTTTTTTTTTTTTTTTTTTTTTTTGGTTTGTCTCTTTAAAATACAAACATTAATTCTTCCCATATTCCATCTGCATTTCCAATACCCCTTAGAAAATTGGACAGTGTTTTGGATGTTATCAGGGATCATATTCTATCAGCTTCATCCCGCAGCTTTTTTTGCCAATGTTTTTCTTCCCTTGCACTCCTTTTCTTACCTCCCATGTTAGGATTTCAGGCTGCATTAGACACATAAGTCTTTCCTGGTGGAGCACAGCAGGTTTGTGTTTTGTGCTGTTTCCCTTAGGACTCCTGCCACAGGGCACCCACGTGCGGAGGGTTGTGGTGGCTCTGAGCTGCTTGTCACTGTCTCCAAGGCTTAAAGAAACAAAATTAGGTGGTGCTTTGTAAAGAGATGCTCCATTACTATGGAGTCTACAAGTGCACAATTTGAGTATGAGAATCTCTGTGCATTATTTTCACTGTGGTCCATGGCTGGATGTTGTTCCAGCCTTTTTGAAGCTTGCCTTTGTTTTCCAAGCTCACTGGTATTTTTTGCAGGACAGCAGCTGACTGATAGATATGTGACCCCTAGCAATCCCAGTCCTTTATTAAGGGATTTATTAAACAATTAGAACAGCTGAAATCACCTGTATTACATAGCACAAATGGTTAACTACACCACATGAATATCAGGAAATAAAAAGTAATGTTTCTTACCAAGCTTTCTTCCACTTTTCTCTTAAAATGCTGCAGTGCAGGTAGGATTTTCTTTTTCCTTCCTCCACATATATCCAAGGGGACTTACAGGTAAAAGAAAACTGGAAACATCAAGAGGCTTCTTCATCCCTGGGAAAGTTCATATGGATTTGGTCCTGGTGCTATGGCTATGTCAGCAGCTGAAAGGATGAATCTCTGTTTGGTCCTGCATTCACCTTACCCTGCAGCCTCAGCACACATCTGACTGCACCTTTGCCAGTGCTGGCCTTTTCCTGCCAGGTCTAGGGTTGCACATTGGGAAAGCAGAATTTTCAAATCTTGCATCTGGTTCACAAGTGTAATCTTCAGCCAGCATGTTGTTTAGCAGACTTTAAAGAATGTGTTCCCATGGAAAAATAGCCACATAAGCAGCTCTATCAAAGTGAAAAATCTTATTACACTATCACATCTTTGTGCATGGGCAAATATTTGGGGCTCTTTTGCAAGCTCTGGTGGCGTAGGGCAAACAAAACATCACTTTGGGTGTCATCCTAATGTTCATGCAAAGAAATTCACTGCGTGGGCATGTTATTAGGCATGAAGTCTGTATGGCCAGAGGTGTAAATCTGTCTGTCTGTGCTATAATCCTGATTAACACTCAGCTACTCTTGCAGTATTTACTCTGCTAATCATGGTTTTGCTACTGCTAATTATCTTTTTGTTCTCTGAACTTACAGCTATGGTAATATGTGGAAGCTTTTAGGACTCCAGTTTATACCTCTGGGGATACTTTTTGGGGCTATTTAGAAACTGGTCTGCTTTGCTCCTTTGCCAGACATTACCCTGACAAGATAATGAAGGGTGGTTAGGCAATAAAACACTAGATATTTTATTAATAGGTATTTTATTATATTATATGATATTATGGCCATCCCATTCCACCCCCTGCCATGGGCAGGGACATCTTCCACTATCCCAGGGTGCTCCAAACTCCATCCTTGAACACTTCCAGAGATCCTGGGGCAGCCACAGCTTCTCTGGGCACCCTGTGCCAGGGCCTGCCCACCCTCATGGGGAAGAATTTCTCCCCAGTGTCTAATCCAACCCTGCTCTCTGGCAATATGAAGCCCCTGGCAAGTGAATTAAAGCCTCTAAGCACTTTCATTTCATGTTTCACAGTCTTCCCAGCCACTTAAAGAAATACCCATGATCCATTTTTGGGCTTTCTGGCAGTCAATGATGTTTGCCAATAAATGTTCAGCTCAACTGCAGTGCTGGGAGGAAACTTGTCTGGGCTATTAATTTGTTTTAATTTCAGCGACCAATATTTTTTGTCTTGTGGATGTTTTTGTCTTGTGATGTGGAAATTCCTCCTTCAGTACCTGATACCACACGTGTTTCCTTCCCTTGCTAACCCTGATCCAATCACCAAGGGTCTTGGCTTTCCAAAAATAGAACATACAGCATGGTCTCTGCTCTTACACAAGAGCTGGAGAGGGACTGGGGACAAGGCTGCCACTGCCAGAGGGCAGGCACACATTTTGGGATGTTGGGCAGGAATTGGTGGCTGGGAGGGTGGGCAGGCCCTGGCCCAGGGTGCCCAGAGCAGCTGTGGCTGCCCCTGGATCCCTGGCAGTGCCCAAGGCCAGGCTGGATGGGGCTTGGAGCAGCCTGGGACAGTGGAAGCTGTCCCTGCCATGACAGGGGTGGCACTGGATGAGCTTTAAGGTCCCTTTCAGCTCAAACCATTCTATGATTCTCTTTGCTTGCATCTTTCCCACATGCTTAAAGCAGTCATTAGAAAGTTTCCCTGGCACTTGTTTCAAGTTTAATTTCTTCTGTTTCCTTTTAATGTCCCTGGGGTTATAATCAGTTCTGCTTGTTCACACACCTTTGAAATCCTGTGGATCATTATTGCTTCTCCTCCTCCTCTCATCTTTGAGGAGGTGTCCACTCAAACTAGGTACACATAAAATATTCACCTACTCTCAAATTTGCTGCTCAACAAATGACTCTTCCCCTGTGTAATACAGCTGACCAAGTGGTTTTTCAGAAGTAGGTAGTATCAGCTGCTTCAAGGCTGCCCAGCATCCCTCAGGCTAATGATAGAGACAGTGGAATTAATAATTTTCTCTTTTTCTGGGGAAAAAAAAAGAGTAGAAGTTATATCTTTTAATTAACTGATTTTTCAAGAAATCTATTTTCTGTGGGAGAAATAATAATTTTGGCTGCTTTGTGTTTCCCATGTAAGTATTATCCTGTATGACTCAACACATTCACTAATTGGGGTGAAGAACCTTCTTAGCAGCACTTGGCAGAAAAGGCAAAGATGTGCCACACTTGCTGTGAGTATTTAGAGAGGGCTTGTGGTTTGACTGACAAACTGGATATCATTGAGGAACTGTAATGAAAAAACAGCCCTACTGCATATGGGACTTAAGTAAACCACTTTTTCTTTTCAAGTATTAGTAATGATGTTAGAGCAGATGTGTGAAGCAGCACTGACACATTAGAAGCTGATGGGTTTGCTGTGTTTTTTGCTGACCAGTTTCCCCTAGTTTTTTATTTAAAGAAATTAAATCAATTTTCCTTGATGTGTGGGATGTTTCTGTCCTGCCTATAGGCTTTTTTTTCTATATTATCATTGTATTTGCTTAGATTGTTTTGTTTCTTAATGTTAAGGAGGTTTAGAGACAATTTGACTCCTATCACTGTCATAACATTTCAGCTGGAAATTCTGGTTGTCCTTGGTGCCACAATCAGGCTTTGTTCACATTTGTGTGACAGCACCATCACCAGAGCTACTGACACTGGCTAAATCCAGTGGTTTTCCTGTATCAGGTCATGAATTGTGAGTTAAAAAACTTGTTCTAATGAGATTTTCTAATCTTAGTATTGTTTTGGTTTTTTGTTAGGTTGTGAAACTCCTTTTCCAGCTGATTTCTGAGTCATGTAAGCTGTTAAACACAGTCTGTATTCCCATTTTCCCTGTCTCTAGGTCGTTTGGATCCAGGCTTCCTTGCAGGTGACAAAACCTCTTGTGGCAATGCCCAGGCCAATGAAGAAATTAACATTGCCTCTTCTGATAGTGAAGTAGAGATTGTTGGAGTTCAGGAACATGCCAGGTATGAATTATTTTTTCTTGCTCTAATATTACTTTCATTTTATCACAATGTCTGTATTACCAAGATCAGTAAAGAAAGAACTTCACTTTTCTAGTTACCCATCCATGAGTGATGCCCAAAAGGCAGCAAATGTTGGGGTTTGTTTTCTGTTTTGCTGGTCATGGTGGTGTCAGAATGTGTTTTTCTTTAGAAAGTGACCAACTTGATAGTTATTCAGATTAAAGTTGTGTTTCAATATCAAACATTAACTGGCTAAAGATGTGTGGTGTAAAAATACCAAATATTGAGATACTAAGTGTACACACATCAGAAATTCAGATTTTAAAGGAATACATGAAGATACAAATAACTAATTGAAAATCTTTATGTGGATTCTTATTTCTTTTCAAAATATTAAGGTTTTTTAAAATCAGCTTTCACTTTATTTAATTAACGGGTAAAAATGCTTTATTTTTTTCAATGGCTAATGTAATAAGATATCCCCTTTAGGTTAAAAATCAGATAATTTTAAATCTTGGGTTTATTTCAAGATTCAAGAGAGGTCAAAGTAGATGAAGGTAAGGGTGCCAGAGGTTTCTCTCTCAGTCAGAAAGCTGTATAGCTGTTCTTCTTGGTAGGTTTTTTTTTTAATGTTGCTCTTAATTTTTAGACTGTGGTCTTTCCTTGGCTTAAAATATTATGAAACAGTTAAACAAAACTGACATTTTCTAATAGTGTATAGTGTGAATTTGGTGGAATAAAACTGAGTCAAAACAGTACATGGACAAGCTCATTCCAAAATTTTCTGCTGCCTAGTGGTTGCTTGGAGGCAGAAAAGGGGTGTGAGGAACATGGAAGAGTTCCTTGTCCCTTCACTGTATCTTTCTTGAGGAAAGAAGAAAGAGAGTGTTCAGGACCCACTTTCCCAGGCAGGAAACTTCATGGTTAATGTGGGCACAGCCCAGTGCTGTTGGATGTGGAAAAAAAGGAAATTTCAGATCCAGAAAGGGGATTTAATCTTAGCTTTTAGAACAGTGAGAAAGTCTTTGCATGGCCAACTCTTTAGGAAGATGGTGGTTCCTTGGGAAGCAGCTCTCCTGGCTGTTTATGCAGCAGAATCCAGGGCTTTGTGCTGATGGTGAGGGGTGTGGATTCACCCTTCAGCACAGGCTGCTGTAAATCTGTGCAGCACTGCACACAGGACCCTTGTGCTTCTGTCCCCTCTTTGAAAGCTTTCCATGCTGCTGCCTTGGCAATACTCACTCTCTGTGGGAATGGGAACATGAGCTAAATGCAGAGTTTTAGTAGACATAAACTAAATAATTTCACTAAAAGCACTGTTCTGTGCTTTCTTTTGTTCCTGTACCCATCTCCTGCAGACCAGTGTTTACTGCCTCCCTTGAGTACTCACTCACACATTTCAGTTGTTTGAATCCTTTTTAGAGTTTTATTTCTCTTGCAGGTCTAGGCTTGCAGTTATGAAGTGTTGATGGGCTTCTGGCAGGGTTGTCATTTGAGCAAAAGTCAGGTTTATGATCAGTATTGTCTGCATGCTTAGTTAGTGTGGTTTTTGGATCCTGGTTTTCATCATGCTCTTTAGTCCGTGTCACTGTTGGGCAGGTGTGAGTTGTGACACCCTGGAGTTTGTCCATTGTCTGTAGTGCTGATTCTGAGTGAATTGGTGCTGTTTCTCATCATTGGGATATTCCTTGGCATTTACTTAGGTCACCAAATCATATTTTTCAGTTTGTTAAATATTTCACTAGTAGAATTTTTTTAATCATGCATGCATATAAACCAGTTTTCCTCTAGTTTTTTTCCCAGGAGTTTTTTTGGGATTTTTATTGCCTTTACTTGGTATCTTCCCTTAACTGTAGGTTGGAAGCATGTTCTGAGCTCATGTTTGACTCAATGTTTTACTGTTGGCTGCTTGTGGGACTAGTTTGAGGACAAACACTTCTATTTTTCAGGGGTATCTTTTTTTGTGAGATAATTAATGGCTTGTTTTCATAATCTTCAGGTAGAAAAGTTAGTCTTAGCTTTGCCTAAACACTGAGGACTATTCTCAGAATGGTGCACCACAGTCCCTGAGACCAAACATCATATTTAATTTGCTCTGCCTACAAGCTTTTCTTGCCAGTTAAGCTTAAAAATACTTCTCTTTAAAAGAAAGCTTTAAAAGAAAGAAATCCCATACATTTGTTAGACTTCCAGAGTCTTATTGCTAATTCCTTGTAGATATATACTTTAAGTATGTGTTTTTATGACAGAAGAAGTAATAGAAGAGCCATTCTGAACATCACATCTAAACCTAAGCAGCGTATCTGAGAAGGCAATGAGACATTTATATTCAGAGAAGTTACAGCTCAGAGAATGAGATTTTTCATTCCATTTCATGAAACTCCAACCAGAACCAAGAGAGCTGAGCATAACCTAAGTAGTTTTGGAGAAAATAAATAGCACGGACTTAAATTGGAATAAATAAAATGTAAATGTCAGGGATATTTGATCAGTGCAGGAAATTGGAGTTCCTGAAATACACGTGCCTTCACAAAGAAATGGGAAAAGGTTACCCCAGCAGCCAGAGCACCTCGTGTTTATCCATGCAGCCAGAAGGAGCTACAGCCACTACCAGTGCTTACAAGAGCAAAACAATTTTTGGAGCACTAGGTATCAGGTTTTATTAGTGTCTGTGCAGGATTTACAGCTGCAAATGGAGTGATCATCCTAAAGCCTCTAATAAATTCCTGTCATCACTTCATCACGCACAAAATTATTCTACCTTTCATTTTGCATTTATTTTTTCTAATTGCTCTTAACCCGAGCTTCATTTGTCATGTATCTACTGTGGATGTAATATGTAAAAATGCTGTGTGAAAGGTACCTGTGTATCGTGCTTCAGCAGGGCACTGGAGCCTTATCTTCAAATACACCTTTCAGTCTCATTGGCTGCAGTCACTTAAAGCTTAAATGTTTTGCTGAAGTGGGGCTGAGCTGTTGTCAGTGAGCATTTCCCAGCATGTTTGTAATTTTCAGTTAAAAAGACCAAAACAAAAAAAAGTCAGACATAACGACTGTAATAACATAATTAGCAAGATCTCTGTTGCAATTATTGTAATGAAAGTATCATTACCTCCTTGTTTTAATATGGCTTTGATTTAATAGTGCAGTATAGCTTTTCATTTCCTCTTAGGCAGCCTCACTTCAGATTTTTCTCTTTTTAGAAAGTCCAATGGGTAAAGCTGCATCAGGAAACTGTGTATGGTACTACACATGGTGGGGCAGGCTTCCTCAAGATCCTTGGGATCCATTAAGGATGTTTAAGGAGGAGGACTGGCATTCCTTTGGAAAATTTAATCCCCAAATTTAAATTTAGCTTTTTTCACTGCGCGTTTGAGATGCCACGGACTCTACAAGTGGAGAACCCAGTCTGGAGAGGGAAGTGCTAACTGTAAAACAATAAAACCCTGGAGCAGGGGATGTCGTGGCTGAGCTGACATGTCCCTGACGCTGTGTGTGTCCCTCTCCTCGCTGCAGGTGCGTGCATCCCCGGGGAGGGGTGATCCAGAGCGTGTCCTCCTGGAAGCGCGGCTCGCCCTTCGGCAGCGCCCAGCCCGCGCAGCCATGGACAGCAGTGGCTCCCCAGCAGAACTGGTCCTCGCCCCCAGAAGTGGTGGACCTCACTCTGGACGAGGACACCAGGCGCAAATACCTCCTGTGAGGCCGTGCCCCCGACCTGCTGTCACTGTGCTCTGCCCTCCCCTCCCTGGCACAGAATTTCAGAGGTGAAACCATCCCCTGCAGAGGCCCCGTCCTTGGCACCGTGACACCCAAACCCACGGCGTTTCTCCACCTCCACGGGAACGTAGTCTGATTTTCAGTATCACTTCAAATGGTTTTGCCTTCTCCGAGGGGGATTTCTGCTGGAATTAACAGCACCAAATTTAAAACACACCTGCAGTTACTAACGTGTGCGTTGTATCTAACGAAATAACTGCGTGCAAACTTACGTCCTCCCAGCCTCCCCACCCCCAGCTCCAGGACTTTTTTATTTATCAGTATCTTGAGTTTGTTAGTAGAAGCTAGTGTGTTGCTGTGTGAGCATCAGTGATTTTGAGAAATGCTGTGTCCTCACTGATTCAGCGGAACTTGTGGGGGGGTATTCAACACTTCCAAAATTTGGGCCAGGAGTATTTTTACCCAAGCTGATTTGGTTATGTTATCAGCAGGAGGGATTGTCTTTAATGCAAATGGCCCATAACAAATGCACTGAACAGCTTTTAATTAAAACATTTTTATTTTCAATGTAATTTATAGTTTATACTCTTCAGTGCTGAGTCTTCTGTCCACTTGACTACTGTGTTTCACTGGTCAATTCCCACAGCTTGGAATGGCTAAAATAGTAATAGTAGTGACTTAGGAACAGCTGAACGTTGCAAAAGCACAGGAAAAGGTAATAAAAAGGCCCGGCATCCCTCTCCTTTTTAATTATAGCTGAACTTTTTTACTTCTATCTGAGTTTTGCCTGGAGTAGATGAAGGAGAGGAATTAAATGTTTTACTCACAGTCCCCATCTCTACTGCTGCTTGTGTGTGTTATTCACCATCTCAGAAAATAAAAAACAAATCCCAAGCAAATTCCAAAGCTCCAGCCTGGGAAAGGGGTGTTCAGCTGGGACCTGTTCCTGGAATTTCTGGGGCCACTCAAGTGCTTAAAACTCTGTCCTGAAAGATGTTGCAGGATCAGGGTCAGAAACTAAGGTTGTGGTTTTTAACTTTTTTTTGTTAAATTAGTAACCTGCACCATTTCCCTGGCTTTCAATCATGCCTCTCATGCTAGGTTTGGAAATGCCAAGATTCAGGAAACACATTCTACCAGAATTTTCACCAAAATCAGTGGAACAACTCACTTTAGCAGGCTGCAGTTTCTGTGGTGTACAAGGAAATTCCTGCCCCTCATCTGTCATTTTGAGCCTTTCCCAAGGCAAAAACCAAAGATTAAACTTTAACAAGATGATATTATTCACTTTAAATGTCTACTGTGCAATTGAAACATTCCTTCATATTCCAGATGTTTCTGTTGGGAATTTTGTACAGCTCTGCCATTAAATTTTTTAATATTTAAAGCTGAACAAGGGTGGTCAGGACATGGAAAGTTCTGCTTTCCTTTTGGGTTGCTGGTTTTCAAAAGTTATTTGGCTTCCCTTAACGTGGGCAAAACAAAAAATTAAAACAGAGTTGCCTGTGTTGTCACATAAAGGCAAAACAGCCCAGCAGGGGGGTATGGTTAGTAACAAACATCTGTTTCTTCCACAAGCAGAACAATTCATGCTGCACTTTACAGATCTAGGTAAGGATTGATATTCCCATTTCCAGCTTTCTAGAACATTGAACATAAGTGTCTTGCATGGCCAGAGAAATACCTGTGGTGTTTTTAGTGACCAATTCCTTTCTGTGGGAGGTGGGAGGGGAGCGTGGATGGATCCTGTTGGCCCCGCAGCAGGGAAGGGCCCCGTGCTGCTCTGCCCATCCTTTCTCCTTGTCTTTCCATCAGCTGTGGGCTCACACTCCTGCTGTAAAGGTAACTTGGGAACAGCCTCCTCCTGTGGCTGCTTCTTCCTGTTTCACAGAGTCTCCTGAAGAGTGGTTGTGAAGAAAGCTGCAGGGACCCCGTTTGCAGTCCTTCCGTGAAAAAATGCAAACTATCTTTGTTTTTCAGTTTGTATATGATGTGACTTCCACGTGTACATAAAAACAACTGCCTCCTAACCAAACTTCCTCCAGTTGTGCACTGTGTTTGTTTAAACAGCTCATGTATGGTAATCTGATGCAGGTTTTCTTTTATTTAAAACACTATGTATTTTCTCTTAACAAATTTCAAGGCTAGTGATCTGAAAAAAGCAATCACTGGATATAGGTAGGAAATAGTTTGGTTTTGTTTCTTTTTTATTTTTATTCCTTTTTAATTTTATTTTTTTTAACTTCTGGTTTTTTTGGTTTTTTTTGTTTTTTTTTAAGGGCAAAACCATGCCTGGGTTTTTTGCTCTTCTCAGCAGGAAAGAGAAAAGTTAGCCATTGTATGGCTGTGAACCAATGCACTTGGGGCCTGGACCGGAACCCACTGGGGTCGGTGTGGGGCTGCCCATCGACCTCGCTGTGCATTGGCTCGAGCCCTTCAGGGTTTAGCAGTTTTCCTGAATTGCTGGAGTGTGAACTTGGAATCTTCTATAGTGAAGACGAATCATTGCTCAGAATACAAATGTTCAAAATGTGCGGCTCTAGTTAAAAATAAAATTCGATTCTTCTTGACACTCACTATTTAGTTCTCATTTTCCATCTAGTATTTAATGGTCTTTGGAGAGAAATAATAATAAAACAGAGTGTTATATATATATATATATATAAAAATATATATATTTTTGGTGCAAGATGAGACCTTCTGTTTTTTGAAACAAGTCTGTAGCATAAAGGCTAAACTATTTTAAGATGAAATAAAATAGAGTGTATTATTTAAACAATATCGATTTGTTGGGGTTTTTTTCTTCCACTTCCATCAAATATGCTGCTGTTTGACACATCTACAAATTAAATCCGTAAATGCTAGGTTACAGTTGCTGAAATTTAGCACTGTTTCTTGCTGTAACACATTTAACTTTGCACATGTAGAATGTTAAAGTGATTTCCTGTCTGCAAAATCTTCCTTTTATCTCAGACCAGGACAGGACCAACACTTCTCCCTGCAGCCTTGGTGCCAGGGGATGTGCAGGTGCCAGTGACAAGTGGCTGCTGCCCATCACAGAATGCCAGGACAGTTTGGAAAGGACCTTAAAGATCTTCTGATTTCACCCCCTGCCACAGGGACAACTTCCACTGTCCCAGGCTGCTCCAAGCCACATCCAGCCTGGCCTTGGGCACTGCCAGGGATGCAGGGGCAGCCACAGCTGCTCTGGGCACCCTGGGCCAGGGCCTGCCCACCCTCCCAGCCACCAATTCCTGCCCAACATCCCAAAATGTGTGCCTGCCCTGTGGCAGTGCAGCCATGGCCTGTGTGCTGTCCCTGCAGGCCTTGTCCCCAGTGCCTGGGCAGCTCTCCTGGAGCCCCTGCAGGCCCTGGCAGGGGCTCTCAGGTGTCCCTGCAGCCTTCTCTTGTGCAGGGGAGCAGCCCCAGCTGTGCCAGGCTGGCTCCAGAGCAGAGGGGCTCCAGCCCTGGCAGCATCTCCGTGCCTCCTCTGCACTGGCTGCAGCAGCTCCCTGCCCTCCCTGTTTTGGGGCTCACTGTGCCCTGCAGAATCCCCTCCAGAGAGGCAGTTTCAGCACAGCCTCCACTGGTGTCTGAGCAGCCTTCCCACCATTATTTCTCTGACTGCCTCCCCCTGTGCCATCCCCCTAGACATCTTCTGCTGGTCAGTGTCGCTGCCTGAATTCAGAGGTTGATGCTGCAGGGCAGGGGGGTGGTGCCATGGTGAGCTGTGCTGAGAACCACAAAATTGTATGGGGGAATTCTGACACTGCCTGAATTCAGAGGCTGATGCTGCAGGGCAGGGGGTGGTGCCATGGTGAGCTGTGCTGAGAACCACAAAATTGTATGGGGGAATTTGGAGCCACAAGTAAAGAGGAGGATGGTAAAGTACAACTGCACTGTGCTGAACGTGGGGTCCTGCTGCCTGCCAGCCCCCTCACAGCCAAAGTGGAAATGGGAATAGAAATAATAATAATTCACTACCTCTACTGTGTTTTGTATGTATTTATCACATGAGAAAGCTCCCAGTGCTAATCAAGGAGGCCAGTTATCCATGTATTTTAAGTACCAATATGGATAATGAAGGTAAAGTTGTTTTCAGCCCTACTGAGTCCTTGGCATTTGTGGAACCTGAAAATACAAATTCTGTGCCTGGTGGTCGTTGGAGAGGTGGGCACCAGTCTCAGATTTTATTTTGTGTTTATCAGCAGCTGAGGGAGAGCAGAGCCCTGGAGTTTGGTGCAGATGTGGGAAGAGGACAGATAAAATATCTGCTGAATCTTTTCTTTATCACCAAGAGATACCCAAAGTCTGTAGGCTTCAGGGTGCACTGAATGGAAAGCTTAAAATTCCTCCTGTGGCTCTTGGCCTTTCCTTATGCAGGAGCCACTTGACTTCGTGGGAATTGTTATTTCTGGGGAAACACTACCCCAGAAATAACTACATCACTAGTTTGGTGGAAACTACCCAAAACCAGGGTAGATTTTCTATTGTTTTTTCCCCAGTGAATTAGTTGCAATGCAGATTAGTTTTGTGACTGAAAGTTTAGTTTGCCCACCTTGAAATGAGGACTGAAAGGGTTGTGCTAAGTGGATTTGTTCCCCAGTTCCCCGGAGAGTCTGTAAATGGTGCTCTTTGCTGAAGGCATCGCCTCCTTTGGCTGAAACACTCCCAGTTTTGCCTCTCCTTTTTGGGGCTGTCATCTCTGAATGTCAGCTGTTGTGGCTTTCTGTCCAGAGCACCCCAGGGATACAGTTTCCTTTCTGTCTGCACAGGGAAGGAACAGAATGCCTGCAAAACGCAAACTTGGGATGGGCAAACCCTGCATTTACTGACAACTTTGGTGCAAATAAAGTGAAATCCTCTTGTTGCTGATGCTAAAGGGCAGACAAAGATCCAACCCATGGCCCCCCTCAGTCTATATCTTGAGTTTTTGAAAAGCAAGTTCAATCCTGAGAGTTCTGAAGACTGCTGATTCATAAATGCCCCTTGGAAGTTTTCTCATGGATCTGGTTAGTCATCTGGATTTGCAATTTAGTTTAAAATTAGATTTGAGTGCCAGCCACTGGGAAGGAAGCGTCTTTCAGACAGTCTCAGGGCAAAGCTGGAGTGGGCAGGGGGAAAGCTGTCTGGAAGTTTAATTTCAGATAATTTTCTACACTTACTCGCTGCATCGGCAGCTTCGGGTGAATCCAGGGCAACCACATCAGAGCTGGGAAAACAAACAAGAGTGCTCTGTCAAATTCATTTTCCATTGCTGTAGGTGCTGTGAATTGAACACAGCTCCTGGAGCCTGACTGGTGCCTCTGATGAAATGCCATCTGCAGCTGAGCAGTGCTTTTGCTTTGTCCCCAGCTGCCCCATGATCAGCAACACCCAAACCTTTCCCGTTTTGTTTCTTCCAGATCCTTGTGTGTCTACTTCAAACTTGGAATTGCTGAGTGAACCCCAGTGCCAGGCCAATCACAGAATTATTTGGGTTAGAAGGGAACTAAGATCATCTAATTCCATCTCCCTGCCATGGGCCTCCACAATTCCCAAGCATTTTCTGTGGCTGGGATGCTGTGTAAACAAAGTTTCAGGCCATTAAAAACCACATCCCACTTGCAGCTGATGAATGCTTGACTCCTTGGACAACCTCTCCTTCCCCCATCTGCTTGTCAAAAGGAGGAATAAGGGCAATAATTGAAGCTGTCCCACCTGGGCATGGCACAATGCAGGGAGTGAGCTTTCTGTGTGGGGCTGAGCTTCCTGACACTCAAAAAGTCTTATTTAAATGCTTTATTTCCCAGTAAGCAGCAGGGTTGCATACTAAGGCAAGTTTTCGGAGGGGTGGTACAGCACTCCCTCATCCTTTGACGGCCCTTGCCCTAGACCAGCATTCCCAGCTTGTCCAGAGGTGTAGAAAGACTCTAAAATGCCCTTAAAATATCCAAAATTCTCCAAAATTAGCCAGAGCCAAACCCCTCATGTCTCAAAATGCTACATAATGCAGCTGGCAGCTCAGTCAGTGTAGTCAGTGCTTTTAAATCAGACTTTTAAATCAGGTGCATTGCCCTCACCACATCCCATGGTTGTTCATTTATGTGGTCCTCATGCCTTCCAAGTTGTGGATGCTACACAAATATGAGAATGCTGGCAAGGAACTTTTCATCCCCTCTTTTATGAGCATCCTATCCTCACCAAGAAGACAGTGAGGTGGGAGAGGAGAAGAGGAGACAACTGGGTTTTATTTTGCCATGTCTACAGAGAGGGACAGAGAGGAGGAATAGAAGGAAAGGCAGCAACCAAGTGAACCGTTGCTCCTGTTTTAAAAAGAACTATTTAGGCTCCTATCTCTGGAGCCTAAATATTTCTTTTTAAAAGACATGGGATATGAGTATCCTCTCCTTCCCTGTGCCCCAGGGATAAATCCCTTTAATTCCTGGAGCTCCAGGCTCAGCTCAGCCTGGTCCCAACCCCACAGAAAGGCTGGGGAGGGGTGGGTGGCTGGAGGTGAGGGCTCTCAGGGGCACCCTTTTTGCAAGGGAGGCAATAACAATGATTTTTACTGCAGTGTGGCCACTGATATTTTCTCTCAGGAAGCCCTGGCTGGAAGCAGCCCCTGGGAAGGCACTAGATGGCACCAGAGCCAGAGGATACGGGATCTGGCTGCTGTCTCACCCTCCTCTGCATCCCCCAGAACGGGGAAAGTGCCCTCAAAAATAGGCAAAAGGGCTTCTGGATGTGAAAAAAATAGATTTTTAATTTATTTTTTTAAATTTTCCTAGTTCTCCTGGACCCAGTCATCTTGGTCAGACCCTGTCCATGCAGCCAGCATCCATCCCAAGGCAGGGAAAAGGGCCCCAGGAAGAGCAAAAGAAATCAAATCATCTGGATGGAATACTGAAATTAAATTATCCAGCTGTGATTTTGAAGTAATTAACCACTGATGAGTCCTTTCTCCAGATATTAAGCACAGGATCTGAGAATGTGGACAGGGGTTGGTGACCTTGCCTTATTTTTGGTTTATTGCAAACCGAGCAGCTGCTCTCATAAATAAAATAGTTCAATGTCCTTGATTAGTGGCAGAACTTGTGGGATTTTGCAGCAAAGCGTGTTTCCAGAGGGCTTTCCTTTCTTCACAGTTCCTGGTTGCATCCCAGAACTGCTTCTGCAGGGAGCTGGTGGGATACTGGGATACTGGGATGGGGAGAACATTGAGGAGGATACCAAGGAAAACACACCAAAACCTCTGCTCCCCAAAAATAAGAGCAGGCTGGAGGAGAAAAGATGAATTTGAGGTAATTCTGCTTGAAACAGGGTGGTGTGACACATCCTAAAGCCCATCCCTGCCCTCACCTTATGGAGGCACACAGGAAGTAATGAGTATTGTGAGCTTAAAACTCTGATTGAAAGGAGGAATTCAATCAGCCCTAATGTCCCACTTTGGACTCAATGTAGTGAATCTTCACCAGCTCCCATTCTGCAATAACCACCACCAGTCAGAAAATCCCCAGCTCTGTTTTGTCATCTGCCACACCCATGCAAATGGAGAACAAAATTCCTCAAAGAAAAATATTTCATTTTTGGCAAAATGTTAAGATACAATTGGGGCATCACAGACTCATTGATTTAGTTGGAAGAGCCCTCAGGGACCATCAGCTCCAATCATTCCCCAGCACTGCCAAGGCCACCACTGACCCATGGGCCACATCCATGTGGCTTTTAAAACCCTCTAGGGATGGGGGCTCCAACACTGCCCTCTGCACAGCCTGTTCTGATGCGTGACCACCCTTTTTGTCAAAATCTTGTTCCCTAATATCCACCCTCTACTATTCTGACACAGCCTGAGGCCGCTCCCTCTCCTCCTGTCCCTGTTCCCTGGAGCACAGCCCGACCCCCCGGCTGTCCCCTCCTGGCAGGAGCTGTGCAGAGCCACAAGGGCCCCCCTGAGCCTCCTTTGCTCCAGGCTCAGCCCCTTCCCAGCTCCCTCAGCCTCTCCTGGGGCTCCAGCCCCTTCCCAGTTCCGTTCCCTGGGCTCATGACCCTCTCCCCTTTGCCACCATAAATTCTGCTCCCACATGAAATGAGCTGGGAGGGCTCTGGATGTGTGCTGGCTTCCTTCGAGTGCTGTGAGCTCTCAAAAATCCTCATTTCAGGGAAAAGGGAAAAAGCACCTCCTGGGCCACATATCTGAAACAGGCTGTGGCAAAGTAATTGCAAAGTGTTTTCTTTCTCTCCCTTCCTCTCCTCCCAAGTGGCTGCTCTTTGGAGCTGAGGCTTCCACCCATCTTCTTATTTTATCTCTTACTTTATAAAACTGGAAAATTGAAATGCTGAAATATTACACTTTAATCAAATGCATAATGATTTCCTCTAGATTGCCTCTCTCTCTCCCTCTTTTTTTTTTTTTTTTTTTTTTTTAGGGTGGGCAGAGGGTGGGGAGCAGATCTTGCAGGTCTGGGAATTATGGTCACGCTCAGACCTGCCCCAGGATGGTGCTGAGGTGTCACAGGGCTTCCCAGCTGCCCCGTATCACATTTTAATTTCTGGATAACCTCCTGGATAAGAGGAGAATCCTTTCCCATGGTAAGGATTGTGTTGGTTTTTTTTTTCCCCCTAGAATTCCAGAATTATTTGGGCTTGAAGGGACCTCGAAGCTTATCTAAAACCATGAGCAAGGACACCTTCCACTAGCCCAGGTTCCTGCAAGCCCCATCCAACCTGGACTGGGACACTTCCAGGAGCAGCCACAGCTTCTCTGGGCACCCTTGCCATTAATTTTCTTGGAAAAGTGGGCATCTGGAACTTGTCCTGCTCCAGTTTGAGGGCTGGTCAGAGCAGTAGCTGTGTGAATGTGGAAGGGCCTCTGGGGTGGAGGCTGTGGCTGTGCAGAAGGCTCAAAGGAGAGCTGGCAGCTCTCCCTGCGGATGGAGACCCCAACAAAACAAAAAAAAACCCCAAAAACCACACCCAAAAAACCAACCCTCCCCCACAAACCCACAAACTCAACCACGACAGAGCCGGTGCCGTAATCCGGGTGGACAAATCCATTGCCCATCCTCGTTAGGCCTGCCAGATGCACGGCATGGATAAGGCTAAGCGGGGATTAAGGGAGCTCCCCACGGCAGGAAAGGAAAAAAAATTAAAAAAAAAATCCAGCCTGGGAAGGTTGGGAAGGCCATGGAAAAGTCGCTCTGCAGCGGGGTGAAATGATTCCCCGGATCCTGAGCTTTGCTAGAAATCCCTCCTGGGCAACAGGGGGCTTTGACTCCATTAAAACAGTTTTAAATGGAGATAAGCGTCTGTGTGGGGTTTTTTTGGGTTTTGTCTGAGGGTGTGCGTGTGTGTGCTCTGAGGGTTTTTGGGGGTTGAATCGCCCTTCCTTAGGCTGGGGGTGTTCCTGCAGCTCCAGGTGCGTGGCTCCGGGCTCCCAGGGGCTTCCAGGCGCTCTCCGTGCCCCTCCGGCCTTAGCCAGAGCCGTCTGAGGCCCGGGATGCCCCATGGATGAATTCTGTCCGTAACTGGGGCGTCAGCACAACAGGCCACTGTGTCACCCGCGGGAGGAGGGACGGGGACAGCGACAAGGCCTCAGCGGGCCTGAAAGGCATGACAGGGGTTTACGAGTGCCATGGAGAGGGAAAAGGGCAGGGAGCCCTCCAGACCTGTGAGCCACGGGTGTGAGGTGTGGGAGAGCATGGGGCTGTGACCAGGGGACAGCAGGAGCTGCGGGTGTGCTCTGAGGGGGTCTGTGCCACGTGTGAGGGTGTCTGTGTGGGATCTGAGGGTATGTGTGTGTGATCTCCTGTCTGTGTGGGCTCTCATGGTGTCTGTGCCACGTGTGAGGGTGTTTGTATGTCCACTGAGGGTATGTGTGTGTGCTCTCCTGTCTGTGTGTGCTCTCAGTGTGTCTGTGTGTGCTCTCCTGTCTGTGTGTGCTCTCACGGTGTCTGTGTGTGCTCTCAGGGTGTCTGTGTGTGCTCTCAGCGTTTCTGTGTGTGCTCTCAGGGTGTCTGTGTGTGCTCTCAGGGTGTTCTGTGTGGGTGTCTGTGCCCTCCTGAGCTGCTGCAGGAGGCACAAGGATGCTGCCCTTGGGGTGTCTGTGTGACTGCACGGGTGTGCGGCTGAGAGAGATTGTGTGGGAACATGGAGGGATGGCTGGATGATGGATGGATGGATGGATGGATGATGGATGGATGGATGATGGATGGATGGATGATGGATGGATGGATGATGGATGGATGGATGATGGATGGATGGATGATGGATGGATGGATGATGGATGGATGGATGATGGATGGATGGATGATGGATGGATGGATGATGGATGGATGGATGATGGATGGATGGATGATGGATGGATGGATGATGGATGGATGGATGATGGATGGATGGATGGATGGATGGATGGACAGATAGCTGGAGGGATGGAGGCAAGGATGGCTGGACAGACAGAAGGATGGATGGATGGATGGATGGACAGATAGCTGGAGGGATGGAGGCAAGGATGGCTGGACAGACAGAAGGATGGATGGCTGGATGGATGGATGGATGGATGGACGGAAGGACAGACAGAAGGAAGGATGGATGGCTGGACAGACAGACAGTTGGATGGCTGAACGGACAGGCGAAAGGACAGACAGACAGACGGATGGAAGGATGGACAGCTGGAAGGACAGACAGATGGACAGACGGACCGATGGAAGGACGGACGGCTGGAAGGACAGACAGACGGTTGGATGGCTGAATGGACAGGCGGAAGGACAGACACACGGATGGAAGGATGGACAGCCGGAAGGACAGACAGACAGACGGACTGATGGAATGATGGCTGGACGGACAGGCGGAAGGACAGACAGACAGACAGACAGACGGATGGAAGGATGGACGGCTGGAAGGACAGATGGACGGCTGGAAGGACAGACAGACAGACGGACAGACAGACGGCTGGAAGGACAGACAGACGGACAGACAGACGCACGGACCGAGGGAATGATGGCTGGACGGACAGGCGGAAGGACAGACGGACAGACAGACAGACGGACGGATGGAAGGACGGACGGATGGAGAGACGGCTGGAAGGACAGACAGACAGACGGACAGACAGACGGCTGGAAGGACAGACAGACGGACAGACAGACGCACGGACCGAGGGAATGATGGCTGGACGGACAGGCGGAAGGACAGACGGACAGACAGACGGACAGACGGATGGAAGGACGGACGGATGGAAGGACAGACAGACGGACAGACGGCTGGAAGGACAGACAGACGGACAGACGGACAGACAGACGCACGGACCGAGGGCAATTTTATTTTATTTTTTAATTTACCCTCTCCCCCCCCCACCCCTCACCGTAGCCACCAGGCCATCCCAGCGTAGCTGTAGCCGATAACAGCCATTTTTGTACCTCCATCCTGTGTAGTAGCTGAGTTACATTTGCACTGTAAATTCCTGTTAAGTGGATTCGTTTTGCTGTGGTCGTCGTCGCAGAGTCTCTTTGGGGTGGGCTGGGGGCCCGAACCCGCAACCACGGGGCGGCCGAGCTTGGAGGGGACCGCGGTGGGGTCACCTCCCGCCCGAAAACCTTCCAAAAACTAAAATAATAATAATAAAAAAAAACCACATTAAATTTGGGGAGGGGAAGCGCAGCGATTGGCCGCGGCTCCGAAAATCGGGCTGGCGGGGAGCTTGGGGCGCGGGTGCGTGTGGCCGGGGGCGCAGCATCCCCGTCCCCGCGGTGACACCGCTGTCCCCGCGGGCGTCGCCCCCTGCCCCGTCCCTGCCCGCAGCCACAAGTGTCCCGTCCCGCCGGCACAGCCCCCGCCCCCCAAAATGGAACAAAAACAAAGCAAAAACCAAACCGGGCTGCCGAAAGAGACGACTGGCAAAATGGTTTTCCATTAAACAGGGATAACATTTTTTTCTGCTGTGCTGAATTACTTCCTGTTCTTATTTTGTGGGTAATTTTTTCTGTACCGAATATCCTTTGGTTGTGTATCTCCACCTTTTTTCTTGTACTAAAACTAAAGCATGGTCTGTATTTTTTTACATTACCTAGTTTCTGATGTAAATCTCTCTGTAGAGACATACCCTGCTGAAATGTAATGTGCTGTAGCCTATACATCTGCTCAGTGTACGCTGCTTTTGTTCTGTTGCCCTTCCATAGCATGGTGGGCCTTGCCTTTTTGTATTGTGTGCATGATGACATTGTTACACACGATTCCACTAATACTAATATACGATCTCTCAATAAAGAAACTAGTTTTCCTATATTAACCTAGTGTGCTTTTTCTATTGCTGTTTTCCCATTTATTGTCGTATCCTGCTGTTTAGATTTTTTCCTTGCTTTCCCCTCATCGTGAGGTTTGAGTGAGTGGATTTTTTGTCCCTCGTAGAACAGATAAGGGGGCTTTTAAATACATTTTTCTCCCCCCCACTTCCTATCCCATATCTACCCTCAGCATTAGTCTGTGTGTACATACTTCCCAGCGCACAGTCCATATTGCTGTTGTGCCTATGCAGAATTCTGGTTTTACCGCAGAACAGCCAAAAAAAAAAAAAAGTGTACAAACCTAATCCCTCATTATTAATCAAAAAAAAAATTGATGAAGGGTCTGCTGCTTATTCATTCTAGTTACAACATTACACGTTCCTTACCAGACTGATCCCTCTGTATGGATGGGGGGGAATTGTTTATCTTTTTAAACTCCTGATTAGCAAGAGGTAAACCAACCTGTATTAAAAAAAAAAACAACAAAAAAACCTCCCTCTAATCTTTAAGCAGTATATTTTAAACATGTACATCTCTGCGAGTGCCCTGCCCACCATCTGCCAGGCGAGAAGTTGCCGTGCCTGGGTCCCGCGGCGGCTGGCACGCTATAAATATCTCCACTAGACCCCTGCAAGGCAGGGCTCGTAAAAACGCCCCAGCTGCTAATGTTGTAACTACATTTTTCCTGCTCGAAGCCTCCAGGCCCACCATCTTCTGAATAAAAGCTCGATTTGGTCAAAAAAAAAAAAAAAAAAAAAGGCGAACTATGGGGTTGGGAGAAAGTCACGGGGAGCCTTAAAATATTGGAAGTGTGGAGGAATGGATGAATTGCGGCCAGCGAGCAGTTTTGCTGCGGCTGCAAAGCCACGGTAATGATAGTGGTCACCTCTCCTTGTGCCTGCAGCAGACCTCCTCTCCCGGGTCTGCAGAATGGTCCTGTAAAAGCTCCCCGTTTTGGCTTGGATGCCGCGAGGAGCTGAGGGAAGTCAGGGCTCCCAAAGCCAGGCGATGGGGCTGGGAGGGGAGGCGGGGGGAGCATCTTGTCTTTAATTACATTTCCACAGAAGCGGTGGGGGGAGACGCAGGATTGGTGATTGGTCTTTAATGAGAGGAAGACAAATTCAGCAGGTCGGTGGTTCCCACCCGCTAAAATTTCACGAGGAGCCGCTGGCAATCAAAACAAAAGCCAGTGGCTCCTGCAGCCCGCCCTGCCTTTACCCCAGCATCCCTCCCAGAGACGCATCATCTCGCAAGGCTGTGCCTTTCCACCTCTCTCCTAGCTCTATCCTGAGTTTGGTTGGTTTTCTCCACAAACATTTATTTATGATTTCCTTCTCCATATTTCCTTTTCCGTGTACCTCGGTGACTGTTTGGCCATCCTGTCCCCCTCTGTATGAGCGCCGGTGGGGTGCCCCCCTGCTCCCCCCTGGATGTAGTGTATGCCGTGGCCCTTTGTTCTCGCTCCATCCTCGCCCCGGGCCAGCGCTGAGCTCCTCCGTGCCTGACACGTCCCCATACACATCCCGAGGAGGGAGGCTGTGCTTCTCGCTTGCATGAAGGGAGACATGCATGCCTGTTGGGGCTGATCATTTTCCAATGTGATTTTTTTTATTATTTTCTCCCCCCCTCTCCCGCCCTCTCTCCTCACCCCCCTTTTTTTTATTTTGGTTTTGTTTTGTTTCCTTTTTTTTTAAAATTCAACCCTTCTTTCCCCTCACTGACCCCACGCCACGTGAGACAATGAGATTCGGGTTATGGCGTGGGGAGAAAAAAAAATAAAAAATCCCTCTTCTCCTCTCCCCCAGCCCGAACCCCAACACGGATAAGCCCATCCCCTCCACGGACACCTGCCGGCAGCTGCCCCTTTGTTGGGAGTGGGGATTCACTGCAGCGAGCTTAATAACCCCCCCAGGTCTCACTCTGCAAATTAGCCCTGCTACAGAGCAGGGCTGCGTGGTCACTCCACTCCGAGGACGCCTTGGTAATCTAATAATGCAGAAAACTGCTGGGTTCATGGCAACTTTTAAAGCAATTTATCATCCGCATCGTATTTTTGACCTGTCTTGTTAGAAACACATCCTTACAAGAGGAAGCATCCCCCCCTCCTCCACCTCCCAGCATTATTAGTCAGTAACCACCAGGCTTTCATAGCTCATAATCCATCAAACTCATCCACATTTAATGACTTAATTCCTTTGACACTCTGGAAAAGCCACATTTGAGTCCTGAAAAAGCCACCTGGTACAAAGAAAATGAATTTTTTTTTGGTTGGTTTTTTTGGGGTTTGGGTTTTTTTATTTTTTATTTTATTTTTATTTTTTTGGTTTTTGTTTTTGTTTTAGCGTCGTGGGCTGAGGAAATCCGAGGTGGGTCACGTGCTGGTGGTGCTGCTGTGGGTGTGGAGGCACATGCAGTGATTTCTGTAAAGCCTAGACATCTCTCCAGCACCAACCTGTACCTCTGGGCTCCCTTAAATAACTCCTTTCAGTAACAGGGAGAAGGATAATCCCAAACACGGACAAAAGGGGCTCTGAGGTTCATTTATGTAAGGGCTGTGTAAAGGTCTCACACCCATCCGTGTGCTTTTAATGGTGGCAGAGGGGAGCTGGGCTGGTGCGCCTCTCACATGGGGTTTGGGCTGCTGGCACAGCTCCCATCCTTTTTAAGAGAAAGAGAAACAAGTAGTGGTCACGTTTTGCTCATGCTGGGAATTATCAGCAGAGCCTAAAGAGAGCTGATCTGGATTTACCTTGCTGAGTGCGGATCTGGCCCCGCGGAAGCGTGTTATTTAAAACCGGTGAGTTGGTGCGCGAGGGAGGCAGCAGCAGAAGCTGTGAAGCTCGGGGGTGGCCGAGGGGGTGTGTCTGCCACAAAAGCCCGGAGCTGCTCTGGTGGAGGGGCACGGAGTGCTGAGGACACGGCGGGGACACAGCCCAGCGTTGCTCGGGGTGCCCTGGGCAGAGTGTGGGTGTCCTCGCCGAGCCGCCCCGAGTCCTCCTCCGTGACCTTTCTGGAAGGACTTTCCTAGAGTAAGTCTTGAGTTTCATTTTTGTTGTTGCTTCAAACCCTGCTCCTAACCTGGGCAGCTCCTTGTTAGGTGAAAGGAGCGTGGCTAGGGCAGGCACTGCCCCAAAAGCTGTAGGAGAAACCCCTCCAGGTACCTCAGGGAGCACGTGGGACATCCCAGACTGGCTCATGCGTCTCCCATGACCAGAGGGACGATGGTGGCAACTTGCAGAGGTGGAAGGACAGGGGAATAGAGCTCTTTTTGGGACAGCAAGGACATGGGCATCCCCTCCCACCCCTTTACACGCTGGTTTAACCCAAACCATGCACTGGGGCTCCTCACGTCTGAACTGGAAGATTCTTATCTCCAGAGGTGTTCAGAAAGGGACAGCCACTGCAGCAGGTCAGCAGAGAAAAGCCTTTCCCAACCTTTGGGAGGCTTTAAATTAATGAGCAAGAAATCCAAGGGGAGATTTGCAAAAGGTCTTCTCCTACGTTAAATTGTCTTCAATATCTGTAACCCCCAGGAGCAGAGTTGGTTTGGCAATTAGAAGAGGTGTGATGGCATTGCCAAATGCTGTGACTCTTAGGCATCTCATCATGGAATTTGGGTGTTCCTGCATAACCCTGCACCTCCTGGAGATGAGTGATAGCATGAGGCTTTTCTCTCAAGGGGTTTTACATAATGTAGAGCTTCAAGGTGCTGCTTATGGCAAACTTGGCCCTCAAAACTCACAAGTCTGCACTCAGCAGGTGTTCCAGCTGATGTGGGAGTTTGGGAAGAAGAAGGGGAATTTGGGGCTACAGTGGGGCCAGGGCAGGGACCTGCAGGGAGGCAGTGAGAGGGGGGACAACACCCAGTGGGAAAAATGGCGATTTTCTCCCTTTTTTGGTTGATTTGGGTAGATGGAGTGGGTTGGTGTGCAGTTGGGGTTGGCAAAGTGGTTTCCCAAGCAACTCTGCACAGGACCCATGGAAGATCCACAAGTTAAATCCTTGTGTGGTCTTGTCTTACTCCTAAACCTTCTTAGTGAGAAAACTGTATTTTGAGAAAGGTTAAATTCTCCCTCCCCCACCCCCCAAAAAAAGGAAAAAAAAAGGAAAAGAAAAGGCATAATCACTCCTTAGCCTCTTGCAACAGGTCCTGGTGGTGGCAAGGACTGGGCTCCTGTGCTGGAGAGCTCAGCAGCAGCCAGGATGGAGGGAAAGCAAACCCTTGTCTGCTCCATGCCTCCTCTCCACCTTTTCTTAACCCTTTCTGCTCCTCCTCTGCTCAGTTTTGCAGTCTCCCAGGACCTTTTCTCACACATTTTCCTGCCTGATGGTCCTTTCCATTTCCCAGCCCCAGCTGGATTGGGCTGGTTGGCCCATGCTGTCGTGGATCCCTCTTGGTAAGTGTCCTTAACCTCTGTTGTTTTCTCTCCCTCCCTTTAAAGGCTGCACAATGTGCCTGCAGGAAGGTTGTGTGTGTGTGGCTTGTGGCTCTTTAATGACCAAAATCTCTTCGTTGGCTTGAGGGACTACACCCAGTGGGGTCAGCAGCAGGGAAGTGCTGGAAGCAGCAAAGGTGCAGGTTGTGGGGAGAAAGAGAGAGTAAGGAGCAGCCCTGTGGGCTGGGAGCCTGTGAAGGGAGGGCACGCCTGCAGGGAAATGTTTGGGTGAGGATTTTGGTACCTGGGGGAAGGATCCAGGTGTCTGTGTGTCTTTCACCACATCCCTGTGGTCCCAGCTGCTGTCCTGTGTGGAAGTGACACCCCGAGGTGTGGGTGACACCCTGAGGTGTGGGTGAACCTCAGCTCAGTCAGAGCCATTGGCTGGTGCTGATTTTTGGGGTTTTTCCCTCTCTGGAAGGCTCAAGTGGTGCTGTGGAGTTGTTGCCATGCACCACCCCTCCACGTCCTTTCCCAAATGGTCCAAAGAGCAGGTGTGTCCCTAAACAAGGAGAGCATCAGGCATGGGCACCTTCTGGGACTGCTTTGAGCAGGACTGATGGAACTGGACAGCCTGCCAAGCCATATGCCCAGCTCTGGAGCTGAGAGCGGCTGTGGAAACATTCTCTTGTCCTTTTTTCCAGGCTGGAAGGGGTCCCTAAAAGGCATTCAGAAAAACCATCCCTGGGACATCTGTCTTGTTGCAGCTGCTCCCCACCCTGGGTTCTTCCAGTGAAGGAAGGGATTGGGAAACATCCCTGTGGCAAATGTGCCCTCCCCAGCTGTGCTTCCTGGGATTCCTCATTCTCCTGGTGGCATCTGACTCTTCTTTCAGTCTCACTGCTAGATGGAGGCACTGATGCTTCCCAAGGATCTTGGGGTTTTTGGAGGCTGTGGGTGCATGAGGAGTCACCACTCATGACCACTTGCCCAGCTAGCTAGCCAGTTTTGATGCTGTCTCTGCTGAAAACGGGGCATCTACACACAAAAGGCAGCTTTCTTCTCTCTCTTTTTTTCTGTTTTATAATATCAGAGGAGGTGCCTGTGTTGGCCTGCGTGCCCTGGGGCAATGCAGGACATTTGTCTGGTCCATTCAGGGCTGGCCATCACCAGCTGGTGGGAGCTGGTACTTGAATAGTCTCTCCTGAGGGCCCCAATCCTCAGTGAGGAGCAGCTGGAGTTGGGAAGGAGCCGTGGGTTCATGGTGAAGCTGCCTGGATGTGGGGTTGGATACCCATCTGGCAAGGCCTGAACCTGTTTGTATGTGCATAAACCCAAAAAAACCCCAAACTCCTCAGCTTTTAAAGGAGTTGCTTGGCATTTACACTGGGCTGAATAAGATGAGAATCTGGTCTGAGGTGTGTTTTTATCTTAAAAGAGAGAGAGAGGCGGGGAAAAAAAAAGTTGGCAGCAAACTGGCCTCAGATTAAAGGTATTTTGTTTGCAGGAGGGTTTGGTGGTGCAGTTATCTTTGGGGTGCACTAATCCCTGCTTTGGCATTTGCAGTTAAACTTGAGCAGGAGCTTTTTAAATCTCAGTCAGCGTCTGAAGGTAATGGGGGTGGTGATGCTTCAGGAGAAGTGTCCATCAAGCCTGGCAGCTTCCACAACCTCCAGGCGGAAAATACCACTCGTTTGCCTGTCAGGAGAGGAGCAGTAAATCTCATGCAGATTACCACGCTGCTTGTTGTGGTTTGCTAAATCCACATTTCTCTCCCTCGTAGCCTGGCCTTTAATATTAATATCTTTAATTTCATTTATAAATTCACTTATCAGCTTTCATTAGTCATCCCGTTAATGATCCCAGGCAAGAAATTTGTCATTTGACGTCAGAAGGCAGATTAAGGGACTTCTAAAGCCTTGGGAAACGGCTTCATGCTGCACCAGAATTATAGCAGTTGGCATACGAGGCTAATACTAGGTGTAATTTGCATCTGCTGCTCAGGGGATGAGTGATTATTTTATATATTTAGCAGAAAACAAGAGAATTTCTTAACCATGAGCGGTGCTACGTTTCCTGCAAACTGCAGCATTATGAATCACTGGGCTATAAACATCTTGTTTGCTGGTTTCATGCTAGCATGGGGGCATCCTGACAGCTCCCCTCCTCCTCGGCGGGGTTTTCCTAATTGAAATTAAGAGATTCCCTCCGTGCTAGGAGCTGGAAGGGACAGGGAGTGGATTAAGTTTTGCTGTGCCAAAAGTGAGCGCCGTTGGTCGCCGAGCTCCCCTGGTGGCAGGTGAGGGTGTTTGGGAGGGCTTGGAGGTGTCTAAGGCATGGAAATGCAGGGAAGAGCCCTCACAATATTTGCTCAAAGCATCTAGAAAAGAGCAAGGTTGGAATGAGAATGGATGAGATGTAACAGCTCCAGGCACTGGTCACTCAGGTCCGTCAGGATGAGGCTTTACAGATGCTGGGAGCAAGCAGCCTGTTGGGAGACACCTTATCTCGACCAGCTGTTATTTGTGATATCCCACAAATCTCCTGGGGCTCAGATAAGGAACAAGGAGGCTTCCTGCACAGAGATAGCATGACATGAGTGGGCTTGGGGTTAATATTTATAATGAGCGCCTGGTTGCATGCAACCCTATAGAAAAGCCCCCCTTCCCTGCTGGACACCTGCAAAGCCCCTTGGCAGCCCCAAACTCTCTCCTGCTCCCCTGTGCAGAGCCTCCTTTGAGATCAAAGGGGCACAGGCAGATCTCCACGAGCCTGAGCGGAGAAAATGTTACCCAGTGTGCACCAAAAGCATCTGGGGAGCTGGTTTTGCTCAGCCCTCCGTGGTCTGAGTGGGAAACTCCTGTGGAAACTGCAGTGGGATGAGCCTGACTGGACACCAGGTGCCCACCCAGCTGCCCCATCACTCCCCTCCTCAGGAGGGCAGGGGGGAGAAAATGAAATGGGAAAGAAGTTGTTGAGATAAAGTCGAATAAAAGCAAAGGAAAACAGAAGAGTTACACTCTATTTCCCATCACCAGGTTATGTCTGGCTGTTTCCTGGGAAGTAGGGATTCAGTATTTGTAGCAGATGGTCTCTGGGAGCCAGCCAGGGTGTGACACAGCCCCAGGGCAGTGTCATGTCCTGTCCTCTGTGCCGGCCCTGCTGAGGCACCCCCAGTGCTGGGACAAGAGAGACACTGAGGGGCTGGAGCGTGTCCAGGGCAGGGAACGGGGCTGGGAAGGGGCTGGAGCCCCAGGAGAGGCTGAGGGAGCTGGGAAGGGGCTGAGCCTGGAGCAAAGGAGGCTCAGGGGTGACCTTGTGGCTCTGCACAGCTCCTGCCAGGAGGGGACAGCCAAGGGGGTCGGGCTGTGCTCCAGGGAACAGGGACAGGAGGAGAGGGAACGGCCTCAGGCTGGGCCAGGGCAGGCTCACGTTGGATATTAGGGAATTTTCTCAATGGAAAGGGTCATTAAGCTTAGGAACAGGCTTCCCAGGGCAGTGGTGGAGTCTCCATGCCTTGGAGGGATTTAGAAGCCCTGTGGATGTGGCACCTGGGG
Source organism: Passer montanus (assembly GCF_014805655.1). Lineage (NCBI taxonomy): Eukaryota > Metazoa > Chordata > Aves > Passeriformes > Passeridae > Passer > Passer montanus. The sequence goes on from NW_024373923.1 coordinate 902,998, forward strand.
ACATGGGTCAGTGGTGGCAGTGCTGGGGAGTGTTTGGACATGATCTTAGAGGTCTTTCCAGTCTAAATGATTTGCTGATTCTTTGTACTTTCCCGAGTTTATCAAAGCATCAGCAAAACCCATCTCTAGCCTTAACCTGCTGCTCAGCTCTGCCTGACTCCCTCCTGCAGTATATTGACCAGTGGTGGCCACACTCTTGCCTGCAAGGTTTTTCCTTCAAACTGTGAGCTGAAAATCAGGGTATGGCATGGATATTGGGCCCCAAGGCAAGGAATGTCCTGTCCCCATAGCACCAGGGGAGTCATGGGTGAGCAGTGTGTGGTGGGCCAGCAGCTCAGCTGGTGGCAGTTCTATTGAACTGAGTTGCCAGGGACTAGAAAACAAGAATATCTGGTTTTGATGATGATGATTATTTTCCAGTTCACTGACTGAAAATTTATTTTTCTGGGTTTATATTGTCCTTGAGTTTTTCAGCAGAATGAGAGGGTGGGGAGAGGCCTTTAAATGGTTCATTTGAAGGGAGATGAAATAGACCACAACCCCAGAAGTGAAATTCTATCTTACAACAAAAAACGAAACAGCATCAGCTGGATGGAGGGAATAAAACCAATTCATCATGATTTTTAAGTTGAGTTTTTCATACACAAATGTTTGACTTAGACCTAATTTTTAAAGTATCTTAGAGGTGAGTTAGGTGTTTGGGGAAGCACATAATGGTTAGGAATAGACTGCCTTTGTGTTCTTGTACTGTGAAGCCATCAAATTTATCTAATTACAAATTTATCGAATTAACAGAAAGTTAATTTAATAATGGCCTGAGATGAGTCTTGGAAAGGTGTGGGATGTCACAAAATGAGGAAGGTCATGTCAGCCCCTGGCCCTTCCTCCTCCTCACCTTGTTGGCATCAAGGATGATTTTCCAGGCTGGGGAAGGGCCAGAGGTCGTTTCCAAAATGACAGAGAGAGTGGAAATCCCGCCCAGGATGTGTCACCACTGCTCTGCTCCTCACTGGTCTCACCCAGCTCACTCACTACTGCTCTGCTCTGGGCTGGGGCAGCCTCACCTCGAGTGCTGAGGGCACTTCTGGGTGCCACAATATAAAAAAAGACATTAAACTGTTAGAGAGCATCCAAAGAAAGCCCCAGGGATGGTGATGGGCCTTGAGGGGAAGCTGTGTGAGGAGCAGCTGAGGGCACTGGGTCTGTTCAGCTGGAGAAGAGGAGACTGAGGGGAGACCTCATTGTGGTCTTCAGCATCCTTGTGAGGGGCAGAGGAGGGGCAGACACTGTTACTTCCTCTCTGGTGACAGTGACAGGAGCCAGGGAATGGCTGGAGCTGTGTCAGGGCAGAGTCCTGGATATCAGGGGAAGTTTCTTCCCCCAGAGGGTGCTGGCACTGCCCAGGCTCCCCAGGGAATGGGCACAGCCCTGAGGCTGCCAGAGCTCCAGGAGAGCTTGGACACCCTGCCAGGGATGCCCAGGGTGGGATTGCTGGGGTGGCTGTGCAGAGACATGGACATCGTGATCCCTGTGAGTTCCCTTCCCAGTCAGGATATTCTGTGGTTCTCTTTCATCCTGCAGGTGCAAACAGCACCTTCTCCATGGCCTTGTCTGCTCTGGGCAGGAAATGCTGTCTGGCACGTGTGGTTACAAACTTGCCAGGGGAAATCCTGGGTGTTCCGCCACAGGAGACCCCAGAGGGAGGTCAGGATGTGTAATCTTGCCCCGGGTCACCTGCAGGGAGAGTCCTGCACTGCCAGGTCCAGATGGCAGTGCTGCTACCCAGGTGCTCCTTCTGGATGGTGCAGGGGTGTCCTGGGAAAGGAAAATATTAAAATATTGCCAGGAGGTAGTTACAGGATTAGAAAAGTAGGATGTGTGTCAGGAGAGGAAAGGCATGTTCCCTTGGAGAGAAAGCAGTTCCTCCTGAGAGGGTTTGGGATGCTGTTAGGGAAGCCAAGTATGTTTACTTGGTGTTCTCTCTGTTCTTCCTGCAACAAGTCATTTTTAGCCCCTTTAGGAAAATCAAGCGCCCCTTTTAGCCCCTTTAGGAAAATCAAGGGCCAAACCTCAATATCTGGGAAGTTCACAGCAGTTTTTGGGGTATGTTGCAGTGGTTCATTGTCGTTTAATCCCATCCAGCCCCTCACAGCCCCTCACTGAATCCCCCCCCCCTTCCAGCAGGATCAGGGAGAGAATCAGCATGGTAAAAGCTGGAAAACTTCTGGGTGGATTGAGACAACGAGTTTAATAGGCACAGCAAAAATTGTGCAAATGAGGAAAGCAAAACCAAGGAATTAATTCACTGCTTCCCACAGTCAGGCAGGTGTTCAGCCACCTCCAGAGAGCAGGGCTTCCTTCCATATAAAGGTGGCTTGGGAATACAAACACCATCACTCCAAACTTCCCTCCCTTCCTTTATATTATCTTCGCCACCATGGCCACACAAAAAACAGCAAAGGCCTTGGCTCTGTACAAGCCCTGCTCAGCAATAGCAAAAACATCTCTGTGATATCAACCCTGTGTTCAGCACAAACCCAAAACACAGCCCTGTACCAGCTACTGGTAATTACTGATACTAATTTCCAGTGTAGGAAATTAACTCTACCCCAGCCCAAACCAGCACACTCAAGCATCATGCAGACCTGGGCTTCCTTATCCTTCCTTATCCACAGCCCAGCATCTCTCACTGGACCTTTTCCTATTAGGAACTGAGCCATGAGGGAGGTCTTTTCTCCCTGGGCTGACCTTGGCACTGTCAGACTCTGTCTCTCTGTAGACTCAACGTCTGCTGCTCCTCAGCTAATGCCTTCTGAGCCTGGTTCTGTGCTGGGTGAGTAGTGTGAGAATCAAGGAGTCATCTGAGCCAGAAGGGACCCACAAATCAAGTGGGATCATCAAATCCACACCCTGGCCCTGCACAGACAGCCCAACATTCCCACCCTGGGCATCCCTGGCAGGGTGTCCAGAGGCTCCTGGAGCTCTGGCAGCCTCGGGGCTGTGCCCATTCCCTGGGGAGCCTGGGCAGTGCCAGCACCCTCTGGGGAAGAGCCTTTCCCTGGTATCCAACCTGTCCCTCCTGCTAGCCAGCACTACTCTTGGCATTACCTTCACTAGACTTCTCCACCTTTACCTGGCTCATTTCCCACCCTGTGTTACAATACCTGCTGTGCTTTCCCTTGTGGATGCAAGGGGTTTTTTGGACTTGCTCCTTCCTCACATTCCTCCTCCAAGTACCAACATCTCCCTCGTGTCTGGTGCTGGCTCTGGGACCCAAACCTGCTGAAAACATTTGAGATACTTTAGCACTGGCCTGGTGTTGGTGTAGGGGAGGGTAAGGCACTGCTCTCCATGTGTCCAGAGCTCCCTGAGAGCTCCGTGTGGGCTGAAGGGATGAGGAGGCTGAAGGGATGAGTAGGCTGAAGAACAAGCCCTGTCCTCTGGCCGCTGCCCTGGGGGATGTCTGTGATGGATGGTGTAATAAGTGGTGTTGGGAACACGGAGCTGGGCAGATCTCTCTCATAACTAGCTTTAAAGAGCAGCCACGTTCATTGTTTGGCCAGGAGAAAGGAACATCGTGGTGTGGTGCCAAGTGGGCTCTTGGTACACATCCCTCTTCCAGTTTCACTTCCAGAAAACACTGCTTGTGGTGGGGGTGGTGGTTTTGATGGATGCTGTGCAGAAAGTCCTGTGCTAAAGGGCTGCTGCTCTTTCACAGAACAGGGAGCACTCTCCTCTCCCCCACCTCCTCTTTTTGCTGCAGTGGCACAACTGCTCACAGCTTTCTGGCCCTGTGATGGGAGTGGGGAAGCAGCAAGGGCCCCTTCCCAATGCCCTGCAATTTACATGGGAAACAGGGATGGACATGCTCTGCAGAAACCCAGCTGGCTGCAGCATTCCCTGCAGGGAGAGGTGACATCCAGGCCAGCACGAGGGGCAAAGGGCATCAGAGAGGTGCCAGGGCCTGGCAGCAGGGTGGTGCAGGGCAGGAGAGATGCACCAGGGCACCCACAAGCCCTGCTTGGAGCTGCCACCACTGCAGAGGCCCTGGGGAGTCCTCTTTGAATGCAGCCTGTTGGAGGTAAGTTAATGGAGCAGGTGGGTGTGCAGAGAGGACACCCTGCCCCTGAGCCAAAGTGCTCCTCTCCAGCCCATGAACAGTCCCAGATCCTGCTTGTTATTGGGGTTTTTCACCCCCAAAAGAGAACAAGCCCTTTTATAGTGATGCCATGACGTGCACACTTTGCTTCACACCAGGGAGCTGGAGCTTTGGGAAAGCCAACAAATTATAACAAGACTTTGAGACTAAAAGAAAAAATAGTAAAGAAAGAAACAGATGAAAGCCCAAACACTTCCAGCATGGTGGAAATGTGAAGTGTTGGCCAAGGTTTAGGCACCAAAAAGCCCATGGAAAGTGATTTGTTGCTGTCAACACCCGTGGTGAGTGATCTGCTCCCCACGTGTGAGTTTGGGGTTGGGTGGGTGCAGCCCATCAGCTCTAGGAGCTGCTTTTTCTGTCAGGGCATACCACCTGCCTGGGGGAGAAAGGTGTCTCTCTGCAAAGAGCAGGGCTTAAAATTCCTGGGAAGTTTTCATCTCTGGGAGGGACTTTGTCTGAGCTCTGTTGTGGAAATGCTGGGTGATAGGGGAGGATAACACAGAGAGAGAATCTCAGGAAGTTCTTAGGGCAGCAGGTGATGGACTAGAATGTCAAGGAAAAACAGCAACACACAGAGAAATCCCACACTGGTCTGGGGCTGCTTGGTGAGGCAGCTTGGTGGTGGTCAGGACTGTGGGTCTCCACCTCCAGGGTGGGGTGGAGGAGGTTGTTGGGTGGTTCCTGCAATATTGAGAGGAAAGGAGATCTTTGTCCAGCCTGCTGAGCTGCTCTGCAGCGCTGGGCACCTTTCTGAATCAGCCCCTCCTTGTCTTGGAGAAAATGGGGCACTCAGGAGCATGTCTGAGCTCAGGGGTCCCCGAGGAGGTTTGCTGTCCACACAGCTTTTGTTGTTGCTGTAAAAAGTAGGGGTGAGCCCACTGCAAAATCATAGAATCCTTAAAGCTGGGGAAAATCCTCCAGGATCATGGAGTCCAACAATTTCCCCAGCACTGCCAAGGCCAACACTGACCCATGTCCCCAAGTGCCACATCCACAGGGCTTTCAAACCCCTCCAGGGATGAAGACTCCACCACTGCCCTGGGCAGCCCATTCTAAAGTCTGACCTGAAAATTTCTCCTTTCAGCAAAGAATTATTTTCTTAATATCCAATTTAAACCTCCCCTGCCACAACCTGAGGCCGTTTGCTCCCATGCTGAATGTACAAAAAAATCAGGAATTAGGATTTTGCCCACCAGCTTCCTGGGTGAGGGTATTCAGGGCTTGGGGACAGCCAGCAGACACCTCTTCAGGGCTTGATGTTTGCAGACTTGCCAAATGTTGGGCAGTTTCTGAGCCAGCCCAGATCTCCTAAATGGGAGCTCAGATTGATTTGCTTGCTCAAAATGCTTCTTCTGAATGGAGGAGAAGGGTTGGATGCTTTGTAGTCCATCGCTCTCAAAAGCACCAGAAAGATTTTAGAAATTCAGTGTGGCTCATCTGATGTTCTAGAGGCGCCAGCCTTTAATTAAACATCACTGAGAAGTTCAGATCCCAAATTTAATTCCTTTTTGTATATAACTGAGAGTTCTGAGGTGTCAACAGGTTTTGTGTCTTGAACAGATGTTACTTTTTTCCCCTCAGAGCTGGGTTTAATCTGAAATACTGCTTTGTAATTGCTGCTTCTCTCTCCTCTACTTGATATCTGCCAGAAGCCCCATCCAGTGGATATTACATGGGTTAGTGTTATTTGTGCTCTATTATTTCCACCCAGGCAGAAGTCTTCTCCTGGGTTCAGCTGTTAGCACTGGGGAAAAAAACTCTTGTAATCTTTTTCTGCTCTCTCTAAAGGTCCAGTTACATTGTGAACTGACAGCATAAGTGGAAAATCTAGGATTATTTTCATTACATTTTTTGATCTGTCCCAGCTGTCCCATAAGGAGTTGAGTAGGAAGAACATTTTCAAGAGGAAATTATTTTTATGCTGAGGGGGGTGGGCAGGCCTGGCACAGGGTGCCCAGAGCAGCTGTGGCTGCCCCTGGATCCCTGGAAGTGTCCCAGGACAGGTTGGATGGGGCTTGAAGCCCTGGGATAGTGGAAGGTATCCCTGCCCATGGCAGGGGGTGGAGCTGGATGAGCTTTAAATGTCCCTTCCAAACCAAACCCTTTTGGGGTTCTATGACCCAAACCACCATGGGTGGGGTCCAAGGCCAAATATCTGTGCCCAGCACTGGAGCAGAGCCCAGCTCTTCCCAAAGTGCTGGATGTGCTCCTGGTTACCCAAACATGTGGGTTCAGGTGGGTGCTGACCCCCAGCTCTGCAGATCCCCCTCAGAATCTCTGGGAATGCAGATTCCCAAGGCTGAGCAAGAGCTTTGGATCTCCCACCTTCATTTCTCCACCTGTGCAATGCACCAGTGACTGTCTCTCAGGGTGTGAAATTCAGGGAACAGGGAAATGCAGGTGATTCTGCTCCTTTGCATGTAAAATTCATGGGTAAATGTAAATGTGGGTAAGAAAAGCAGATTTCTGTCTCATACCCTCCTTTCTGTGGTCACTCTTGAGGAAGTGTGTTACAGGAGATGTTGGAGGATTGTATTTAGCCATAAAAACTTGATCAGATGTCTCTGCCTTCTTCAGGAAACAGCTCTGGAAATGAAACAGAAATCTGACAGAGCTGAGACTTTTGAAAGGAAAATGAAAACCTCAATTTTTTCTTAATGTCAAAGACACGAATAAGTACTACTTTTTAAATAATGACTTTAACATTATTTAGTTAAAATCAAGGGGAGGCACTTTCCCAAGGTCACTCATTGCAGCACTGGGAAGAGAGATTCACACCCCTTCTCCTCTAATGAAATCTGCTTAAAAAATACTTATTTGGGTGAAAATCTCTCTGGTGACACTACCTCTACAACTTCCTTATGTGGCTGCTCTGATCAATAGGTTTTCCTTCCCTGACAGACCTTGAAAAATTTTCAAGTCCAACAGCAACTTTTTTTCAGTGCCACCTGATACAGGTCTGTGGGGATTTGTGGCCACTTCTGCATAGCAGGGGATTCGTCAAAGTGAATCAGATCTGGAGTCACTGAGAGGGAATTAATGTGAAATGTTGGTTTTGCAGTTGCTTTAATGGGCATAACTGCACTATTAAACTGATAGGGCTGTGTTTAGCTGTTGTATGTATTTGTGGGGAATAAATGTTTTTCTTTAGGAAGGGTGAATTCTACAGAGTAAAAGAGCTATCACAAACCTCCCAAATGCCTCAGCAATAGCAATGTGACAACTCACAGCCTGAAACCCAGACTCCTCGTGCTGTGGTAGTGCCTCAAAGTCCTGTTTCACCCTCTTCCCTGTGTCCTCTTCTTCACCCCAAGGGAATTTTTGGAGTGTCTCTCAAACAATGGTGCTGCTCACACACCTTCCACTCTCCCAGGTTGCTCCAAGCCCCATCCAGCCTGGCCTTGGGCACTTCCAGGGATGGGTTAGCCACAGCTGCTCTGGGCAGCCTGTGCAGGACCTTCTGAGATGTGGATCTAGAGGAAGCTGCAGCCTGGACTGTTCTGGTAGGGACATGAGCTGGCTGCACCCTTGGGTTGGAGTTTGTTGTGCTAAAGCGGGTAGGAAAAACCATTTTCTGATAACTTTGTAGGTCTCCTTTGCCCAAGGGTGAGAGCAGCCAGCCATTCAGCTGCAAGGCAGGGAGCTGCACATGTTTTTGGCCATGGTGCAGTGCTGCAATGGGTCAGGAAGGTGCCAGCAAGGTGCTGGGGAGGACACCTCTGTTGCTCATGACTCCTCCAATGCCCAGAGTCCAGCAGCAGGGAGGCTCTTGTAGCATCCTTGGATCCTCTGAGTCCTCTTTGTGGTGGGCAATGCGTTAAAAAACCTTTAACCTCGCTCACAAAGTGAGTGCAGAATCATACCTGGGGGAGAGGGCTCGAAGCTGAGGCAGAACAACCCAGCTGAAATGTATTTCTTGCTCTTGGGAATTTTTTTGGTAGGGTTTTTTGTGCATTTTTTTTTCTCCCTTTCCTCTTGGCTCTATCTTTCAAATTGCAGCTCATGAAGATTTGTCACAGGTCAGGAAGAGGCTCTTGGGAATTTTTTGGTAGGGTTTTTTGTGCAGTTTTTTTCTCCCTTTCCTCTTGGCTCTATCTTTCAAATTGCAGCTCATGAAGATTTGTCACAGGTCAGGAAGACTTAAGCCATGATTTGCAGAAGATGAATGGAATTTTAAAATCAATTTAGTGGTCCCCAGTGTCAGTGGGGTGCCAATCACCACAGGCTGGCACTGCCCAGTTCCTCTGCTGCTATCATTAGGAGGCAAGAGCAGCATTCATTACAGAGAGGCTGAGCCTGGCTGCCTGCTAATGGAATTGAGCTGCCTGACCTTAATGTGTGCCTGATATTTAATTTGAAATTTCTGTGGACACCAGCAGGCTGCAACAGAAACAATACAGGCCCAGCAATGCAAAGCCTTAGCGCTGAGAAGACAGCAAAGTAAATTAAATTTGGTAATTAGTAAAAATCCTTGAGGCCTAGAGGTCACATGTGGAAGAGCAAAAAAAAGTGTATTTTTCTTTCCACTGGCAGCTGGACAGGTTCCTGGTAGGATCTGGTGTGATGCAGGGAGGAGTGTGATGCAGGTTGTTTGTCCTGGACTGGTGGGAAATTTTGGGATGCTCTTGGCCCCACTTTGATGGGTCCCTCACAATGAGAAAGGGATTGAGGGGCTGGAGCGTGTCCAGGGCAGGGAACGGGGCTGGGAAGGGGCTGGAGCCCCAGGAGAGGCTGAGGGAGCTGGGAAGGGGCTGAGCCTGGAGCAAAGGAGGCTCAGGGGGGACCTTGTGGCTCTGCACAGCTCCTGCCAGGAGGGGACAGCCGGGGGGTCGGGCTGTGCTCCAGGGAACAGGGACAGGAGGAGAGGGAACGGCCTCAGGCTGGGCCAGGGCAGGCTCAGGCTGGGATATTAGGGAATTTTCTTAATGGAAAAGGTCATTAAGTTTAGGAACAGGCTTCCCAGGGCAGTGTTGAAGTCCCCATGCCTGGAGGGATTTAGAAGCCACATGGATGTGGCACCTGGGGACATGGGTCAGTGGTGGCCTTGGCAGTGCTGGGGAATGGACGGACTCTGTGACCTTAGAGGGCTTTTCCAACCTAAAATGATTCTGTGCTTCCAGCCTCACAGCCATCACCACCCCCTCCTGTTTATTTGTTTTGTTGGCCTGTCACCCCGAGGCCCTCAACCCGGGGGTCTCTCCTGGTGCACCCATCACCTCACGGCACCCTGCGGTCCCCATCCGGCCTCGGCGCTGTCACCAGCTGAAGATCCATGTGTGCCCAGCAATCCAAATCCTGTGGTCACCCCTCATCCTCGGTGCCTGGCTGCAGGCCTTGCTCCGCGGGGCCTGCAGGCCGCGGGTGCACTGGATAGGACACACCTGGATCTGCTTTGGGATGCTTCCTTGGCGAGGCTGTCCGCAGCTGGGAACATCCGTGCAGCTGAGTCGCCAGCTAGGCTGGCTGGGGAATGTTTTCCTCTCCTCCTGTGGGATTTTCAAGACACACAAACCTCTGCCTTTGGCTCTGGGCTTTGGGCTTCTCCTGGGGCCCAGCACTGACAAGTTTCTGCCCTGCAAGTGCCAAAGATAACAGGTATGAGTAGGTCTGCAGTGACCACGGCCAGGTTTGTGGTCCCCTCTCTTCCTTGTGGTCCCCTTTCTCCCCTTGTCCCATTGCAGCAGGGTTCTCAGCATAAGGCCCTTGCCAGAACAAAACAAAGCTGGAGAATGAGCCATTCCAGCTGTTTGGCTCCTCAGTCTGGAGCAGATGAAGGTGTCTCTCTGGGAGCAGGAGGAAGGAAGCTCTGGGCTGGCACAGGGCCAGATAAAATATTCCTGGTATTCTATTTGGATGTTAGGAAAAAATTGTTCTCTGATAGGGTTGCTCAGGGAAGTGGTGGAGTCACCATCCCTGAAAGTGTCCAAAAAAAAATGTGGCTTTGGCTCCTGGGGACATGGTTTAGTGGTGGGTTTGGCAGTGCAGGGGAAATGGTTGGACTCAATAATCTTAGAGGTCTTTTCCAACCTAAACATGACTCTACAAAAGATCAGATTACTATTTCCTAAATGCCTCAGGAAATCTAGGGCCATGACACTGTAATAGGTCCTTTGGGAAGGAAATGTCTCCATAAGAAGCAGGAGTGAGATACATGGATAAAAGATGAGCTATCTTACAGTCTGTAAATGTGCTGCCCACCTCTGTGGGGCTGACCCAGTGCCCTCCAGATGCATCTTTCCACTCCTGGTCGTGTGTGTCCGTGGTTTGCAGGGCAGAAAATTGCCTGCTGCTGGGAAAAAAGAGTGCAAATAAGGCAGATATAGGGTATCTATGCTGCTCCTGGTAGAAACTCAGCCCTGTTTGTGTTTGGGTCACCTTGCTAGCAGTGGTAACACAGTGTCATGGGAGCCCTGGGAGGGTGATATCTGAAAATCGTGGAATCATAGAATGGTTTTGGAAGGGAATTTAAAGCTTATCTAGTTCCAGCCCCTGCCATAGGTACGGACACCTTCCAGCAAACCAGTTTACTCAAAGCCTCATCCAGCCTGGCTTTGGACATGAGGGGATGAACAGAAAATGCTCTGCAGGCCTTGGATAGCCAAAGGGGAAAAGTGGCTTTGATCCTCAAAGCATCAGCAAGAGTGGCAAGGGAACAGCATGACAGCAGCCTGCCCTTGTACAGACATCTTTCCATGGGACACATGCATGGGGGGAATCTGGCCCTGGATCCACCACCCACTGGTTCTGCTGGCCAGGACAGCTCTGCCCTCTGCCCCATCCCCATCCCCTCTGTGAAACAGGGCACAGCCACCAGCCCTGGTTCTCACTGCACTTTGCCACCCTCCCTCTGTGCCATTTAAGCAGAGAAACAGCTAATTTGTGTGTGCAGTGGTTTGCCTTGCCATGGCACGAAAAGCCTGCTTGAAGGCCCTGCAGAGGAACCGAAATCAAACAAATTTCAGATGGTCTCGCAAATGAAGCTGAAAGGTCACAACAGTATCAAGCTGGAGGTTGCGTGTGGTGCTGCAAGCCTCTGCTAAATATCAGCCAGAGATTAGTCCATCCTCTCTGAAAGGCCAAGAGCTACACAGGCTCTGAGTGCCTCCTGCCACACGTCCAGGCTCACAGCATCTAAAAATGCCACACGCTCCTGTGGGAGAGAGACACAACTTCAGGGACAGAAAACTCAAGGGAAAGCATCAGCCCGCTGAGGTGTGTGAAACTGAGTTTGGAAAATCCTTAGATTTTTTTAATTTTTTCCCTTGAAGCCAAAAGGGACTTGTAGATCATGTGGCTGGTGCTAATTAATCTGGCCTTGTGCCGAGCATTGTCATGGCAGTTTAATCAGCAGCTGTGAAGCGGAGCGCTGTCCGTCTGCCAGCCTCCAGCCCCAGCCTGGCGACACCAAGGGACATCTCTCTGCTAGGCACATCAAGGCATCCTGCATTTGTTTTAGAATCTTTTGAAGGTCTTTTAGAGGCTTCACCTGACATCAGAGTTGTCAGTACAGGAGCTGTGCCGGCCAGGAATTTCATCAGGGAAAAGCAGTGTCAAACATCAGTTTAACCAGGGGTCAGGCGCTGGTGGAAAGAGCTCAACAGGGCTGCAGGCTTCTCCCCGAGGCCACCAACCTTCTCCTCACAGCGTTGTTCCAATTAAATGGCAAATCCCTTTGCTCTGTCATGGGTGGATGGTCTCACTTCATTCATTCCACCACTGTCCAGTTTCTGGTGACTTATATTGGGTCTCCCACAAACTCCAGAGAACCAAGACCAGGAGTTTGAGGAGCAGCTGAACCTCACACCTACTAAACCCACTAAAAGCACATTTGAGAAACCCTGCTAACATGAAATAACCCACTGGTGTTAGGGGAATATCCTCTGGTATGTTGTAGGTAGCGATTAGTCCTGAAAACTTGTGGATGGATGCATCAGTTAAATTAAAAAGTGCCTGGTGCCCAGGGTGCAGAACTGCCACAGCATCCCACCTTCCTCCTCGCTGTGTGACAGCTCATGGGCTCCAGTCATTGCCACTCTTTGTATTTATGGGGCACTTAAACAGCCCCTTAAACAACAATTTGCAGGTTATTCTTCACCCTTTAACCAAAAACCTCTTATTTTGTTGTCTCTGTTAAGAGCACTGCCTGCAGCCCTGAGAGTCAAATTCTTTCTAAATGTCAATTTCATTTCTCAACAGCAAGGCTGGCTTTGGAAAACAAGATAATGGTGGCAACCTGGTGCTGTTAATGGAATATAGCAAGGGGGTTTGCAGGTCCAGCAGGGCAGAGGGCCGTGTAGCTCCCCTGTACCTGCTGTGCTTTCTGGTTATGCTGAGTGGCAGTGTGTAGGTTTCCAAGGTAATAGAAACAACATCCACGTGAGAGGGGAAAAATGTTTCTGTCTGAGCAGGCTCGGCTAAAGCACTGTCAGGAATGCTAAAAATCATAGTGGGAGGTCAGCCCAGGTCCTGGAAGGGCGCACAGTGGGAGGATGCAGTTCTTTGGAAGGAAATGGTAAAGGGAGATACACTCATCTGCCATTACATTTGCAACCCTGCCTCAAGGTGAGTTGAGATGACCTGGTTTGGCTTGTCTTCTGGTGAGAAGGATGTTTTTCTCCTAAAAAGCTTCCCCTGGTCCCCCGTGCTCCCCACCCCACAAGGTGCCTGCTGCCCCCAGCCATGGGGCTGGCGCAGTGTGAGGATGTTGGACCCAGACCAGTTTCCCACCCCATGATGCTCAGTTTAGCTCTGCCTGATCTGATTTTATGGAGAGCAGACTGCTGGAAGTCTCGTTTAGCTCAAAGGAGGGAGCAGACTCAGCTGACAGGGTCCCTTTCCTCCTCACCTGCTCATTCCTCATGAAACCAGGGGTTGCTGGTTTGCGTGTGGGTCTCCCCTGTCACCCAGCTTGGTTCTTTCTGGATTTGTTGGTAGCTCCTGTGTCTTTAATGTGTGCCTGAATAGGTCTTTTGGCTCTGTAACAGCTTTTCTGTTTGAGGTGGCTGGGTCTGCTTCCTCAGACTAGTTCAATTACTTGACTGACTTTAATTTTAAAATAAAAAAAAAAAAGCATTCATTGATGGCAAGAACAGGGAGCGCCGACCCACCACTGTGTCTTTCCTGCTGAGAGACTGAAGCCAGCTTGCATGGATTTGCACAGACATTCCTGGCATGAGCCTGATGTTAAGCAAATGCTTCCCAACCGTGGAGCATTCCTGGTGCTTCCTGCAAAGACCCAGCTGTGGGATCTGGGTTGTGTCTCCTGTGAATGAGTGAGGGGAGGCATCGCTGTGGCTGGAGGTGGCTTTGGATCACAGAACCACAGAATAGTTTGGGTTGGAAATTTGACTTTAAAGCTCAGCCAGTTCCAAACCCCTGCCCTGGGCAGGGACACCTTCCACTGTCCCAGGGTGCTCCAAGCCCCTTCCAACCTGGCCTTGGACAGTCTCAGGGATGGGGTAGCCACAGATGCTCTGGGCACCCTGTGCCAGGAACTCCCCACCTCACAGACAGGAATTCCTTACTAATATCTACCCTACATCTGCCTTCTTTCAGCTTAAACCATTCCCCCTTGTCCTGTCCCTCCATCCCTTGTCCAAAGTCCCTCTCCAGCTCTCCTGGAGCCCCTCTAGGCTCTGGAAAAAAGCACTCTAAGGCCTCTAGGCTGCTGTAAGGATGCAGGGCTGCATTTTGTCCACCAAAATCTTCTCCCCAAAAATGCAGCAGGCCGATGCTTCTTCCTTGGGTGTGGTTGCTGTGTCCTGGCAGAGTGGTTTCACACGAGTGACCTCTTCTCCTACGAGCTTTGTGACGTAGCTCATGGCGGCATTTCCCAGGAGAGATGGCCCAAAACGTACCTGTGTGTCTGGGGGTTTTTCTTTCCATCCACCACTCCCCCATCCAGTGAGTCAGCCTGATCCTCTGTGATTCCATACCATATGTGAGCCCTCCTGCTCCTCCTGGAGACTGAGTGTGCAGCAGGCTGGGTCCTGCTGGGACAAGGGGTGGGCTCTGCAGCATGAGTGCCTGCCTCAAAATTCCCTCTTGGAGGCAAGACTTCTGTTTCTGCTGGGATCTGGGGAGGCTGAGCCACGGGATCAGTGTGTGGGGAGGCTCTGTCCATGATGCTGGGTTGCAGGCTGGGCCTTGAGATGGATAATTTGGTGGGAAGCTGTTTGGGGGGAATCTTTCCAGTTGTGCAGTGTTGCCTTCAGCCCTCCTTCTCAGGAAAGGGGGATCTGGGTCTGAGGGGATGATAGGAAGGGATTATCCAGCATGGAGAGGAAAGGGCTCTGGGGACACCTCATTGCAGCCTCTCACTACCCAAAAGGGTGCTGATATTAAAAGAGGGAGGACTTTTTACATGGGCAGGTAGTGACAAGGAAGGGGGAAATGTTGTAAACTAAAAGAAGAGAGATTTACATTGAATATTAGGAAGAAATTTTTCCCTGTGAGAGTGGGGAGGCCCTGGCAGAGATTTCCCAGAGCAGCTGTGGCTGTTCCAGCTGTGGCAGTGTTCAAGGCCAGTTCCATTCCAGTTGAAGCAACCTGGAATGGCGTAAGGTGTGCATGGCAGTGGGGTTGCAACAAGATGTCACTTTAAATGTCCCTTCCAGCCCAAACCATTCTGGGATTTCTATGAAATCTGCAGAATCCTCCTTGGACTGTGTTGCATGTCTCTGACCCATTATCAGCCCAGCTCCCCATACCAGTGCAACCTTCTAATTCCCTGAATCCCCCCACTGCCTTCTGTGAAAAAATCCCAGCCCCACAGACAACAAATCACTCGGCAGTGGCACCATCTGGACAGTAGCCCAGTGTCCCACTGGGGAACCTCCTCCGACTGGAGCTGACCATATGAACAAAATCACTATTTCTCTCTGCTCCAGCTGGGGCGGACTTTTGAAGGGCAGCCAAGCCCCCAGGCTGGGGGTTTGGGGCGTTTCCTTGGCTTTTGGCCACTGGGAAGTAGCTGGAGTAGGTAGAGCACAGTCTGAGTTTGGAGTAAATCCGAAAGTGCTGAAATCCTGGCGGGTTGCTGATGAAAACCAGAACTCACCCAAGGGCTGGGATGCAATAATTGCTGAACTCCAGAGAAATGTGAGGTCACAGAGGCACAGTTAAAACAGCAATGCATCCTCAAAATGTTACCGTTATTGGTTAAAGGGCTTGTGGAATTTTGCTGTGTTTTAACTCTCACAGAACTTCATGTGCCAAAAATAGAATAATCCAAAACACCCCCAGAACACTGGGGCTGCAATTATGGCACTGCGATCAATCCTATTAAAAAGTGGATGTAAAAAAGGCAAAAGATTTGAGAAATGGCATTGTTGGCTGACTGCGTCTGAAAAAAAAAAAAGCCTGCCATTACTCAGTATAATCTGCTTTTCCAAAATTATTGGAAGGTAGGGAAAAAAAATCCCACACATTTTTCTTTTCCCGTTTTACACATTTAAGCCAAAATGAAAAATAGCTTATGAGATTTAAGCTATTTATTATCAAATAAAACTGCATCTGGGCCATGTGTTTCTGCGCCAAGTTTTGGCACTGTGAGAGCACAAATGCTGAGAGTTATGAGCCCCTCAAAAGTGAGGTTGATGGTGGAAACATTGACTTAGTCTTAGCTCTCTCAGGGAGGACAGATCCAAAGCTGGTTGTAGGGAAATGAGATGCTGCCTGTGACATGGAGCTGTATCTGCAGCATCCTTTGGGGTCATGTGCAGCCCTGTGGGATGTTCTTGATGGAATAAATAGGAACCAATTTGTGAAAACACAAATTGAAAAAGCTGAGGGGACAGCTGGAGATGTGCCAGGGGAGGTTTAGGTTGGGTATCAGGGAATTGTTCTTCCCCCAGAGGGTGCTGGCACTGCCCAGGCTTCCCAGGGAATGGGCACGGCCCCGAGGCTGCCAGAGCTCCAGGAGGGTTTGGACAATGATCTCAAGGATGCCCAAGGTGGAATTGTTGGGGGGTCTGTGCAGGGCAAGAGGTGGACTGATGATCCTTGTGGGTCCCTTCCAGCTCAGGGTGTTCGATGATCCTGTCATGGAATAAGCAGGAACATGATTTCCTCTTCCCATTGTGGTGGAAAAGCAAATCCCTTGCACTCAGTCCCCTCTGGCTTCAGAGGGAGGGGAAAATACCCACAGGGGGTGGATTTCCATGCTGGAAGGGACAGCTGTTGTCACCTTCTCCATCCCACATCCCAAAATTCATTCCTGTGCAAGTGGGGGGATGTTCTTTAGGAAAACAACCAGCCCTGGGCTGAGGAAGGGATTTTGGCTGTGGGCATGTGGTGCCCCACGTTTCCAGGCTGTGCATGCTGCAGGCCAGACCTGGCCTCTGGGTTTTGTCAGGCTCATTGCCTGCCTGATGAGGATAAACCTCATCCTGCCCAGCTCACGTGTGGCAGCATTTTAGGCTCTGCTCAACCATGGTTTTACCTTTGCTGGTTCTGAAGTGGAGTCACAGGTCTCCTGCAGTGCCTCCCTCCACGGTGGATGCTTGGGCTCCTCTCCAAGCCTCCTTTCCAGCTTTGGCATCAATCTGAAGCACTTATTGCTCCCAAGAAACCCCACCTCCTGCTTTTTATATAGCAAACATTTGTGCCTTCAGATGCTGCTGGGGCTCTGGGAGCTCATGGTTTGCTGATTACCAAAATTCACTTTCCCTCGGATAGCCTGACACCTGCAAATAGCACCTGTACAGGCTTTTTTAGATGGATGACTTTACATTTAGCTGTATAAAATACATATTTTTTTGCTGTTTGGTTAGAGTTTTCCTTCATATGTTATTACAGCAGGGCTTAGCAGCACTAACTCATGCCAGGACCTCATGCAGAAATGTAAAGTAAGAGCTATTTCCACATCAAGGAACTGATGTTTCCCTTGTACTTTAAACACAGCTCTGTCTCTCCTGGAGTGACATGTACCTATAAAGTTCGGGATATTAAATTTAATTGGGAACAGGCTTCCAGGATCTTTGATTTTTAGCCACAGACTTCTTATTCATGGAGCGTAAAAGGGGAATTGCCAGGACACAGCGTGGCAGGACTCACAGTAGCTGGGGTTTTCCCAAACCTGGGTTCAAGTCAGTTCAGTGCAGAGAACTGCTGAGCTGCCCTGATCTGTGCCAGCATCCACTGCACCTCACACAGCTCCACGCCAGCCTCGGTCCTTGCCATGGACCCTGAGCCCAGATGCTGCCCTGCTACTGGAGGTGCAAACAGGTGCCTCAAAGCAGAGCACATTGATGCTCTGAACTCCAAAATCCTTTATGCTGATTAAATGAAGAGGTCCAGTGGGGACAGGGAAGTTGCAGGAGCTCCACAGGTGGTGAAATCATTCCCCCACTTGAATGTGGGGCTGAGCTCTTGGGCTCAGGATGGGGACTTAAGAGTGCTTTACAGGGGATTTGCTAGCATTGCTCTGGCACTACAGCCAACACACCCACCTCCCAGAGCAGTCTGCTCCCTCTTAAGAGATAATCCTCATTTTTTGTACCTTAGCAGTTGTGAGATGCTCCTGTATTCTGTGTAATGTCACTTGGAAGAGGAACCAGCTGCTGAGCTTTTGCTGCCTTCTGGGGTGAGGAGGGACATTTTGTGGTGTGGCTTCTGAGCCATCTGCAAAAACTCAAGGGGGACTTTACACTGTCTTTCCTGAGTGTCAGGTGCTGCACAAGTTGCCCTCCTGGCACTCTGAGGGTTTCATGCAGGCTGGTAAATCCCCTACCTGATATGGGATTACAGGATTTAAGATAAAGCCCAGAGGGTGACCTGCAACATGCCATCATCAACCAATCCCTTTGCAAGGGGGTGTCCCATGTCCTGACTCCCTGCCAAAATGTTCTGGCTTAGGGGCTCATTTGCCAGAGAGCCAGGAAAGAAGAAAGTCTGAGCTGCCAAACATCTCCCATCCAGACTGATGTGCTGTTCCTAGAAATGGTGAAACATTCCACCCATTTCCCAAACCTGCTCCCCTCCCCCCAAACCACTGCCACTCACTCTGCACTCTGTGGACATGATGGATGGGAATCTCCCACCCCTGGGCTTAAGATGCAGATAAATAAATCCTTCAGGAAAACCCAGCTGGTTATTACAGTCCCATTTAAAACAACGGGTGTGTGGGTGGGGAATTAATGCGTGCAAAATAGAGGCGGACGGGGATTGATGCAGAATAACCCACCCAAAGCAGCCTCCTCTGTGTTTTCAGGGCAGGTTTCAAACTCTGTTCCAATCTGTCCCTAGAGGGGAGGTTTAAAGCAGGTCAGGCGAACAATGCCTTCCAAAAAAAGGTATGTTTTCCCTCTTTGCTGATAGTGGGAGAACAGGATGAAAAGCCTACAGTGGAAACCCCTTTGGGGGGATGTAATGTGTGTGGGGGAGGGAAGGGCCAAGACCACCACCACTGGTCCTCACCCAAAAGCTGCTGTGGAGGGAGAGGATGTCGAGGCTGGCACAGGGCTGGGCTGTGAGTTGTGAGTGATCGCTGGATCCCCAGTGCCCGTGGGGCACAGCCATACCACAGGACTGTGCTCCTGCCCTCACCCCTCCAGTGTGTGCTGGGCTGGTGCTCAGCACCTGCAAGTGTGAGGCCAGGGGCAATCACAAAACCTTTTGCTCAAACACGGATCAGAGCCAGCTGAGGACCTTAGCTCTTCCCATTGACTCCCTCTGTGGGTTGAAGCTCCATGTGGATTTCAGACCCTAAGGTTTGGCAGTGTTTTGGTTGGGGCTGTCACAGAATTAAGAGGCTCCATGAGCAATGCAGTGCAGCCCCCAAGACCCTGCCAGGCCCTTGCAATGTCTGGCTGGATTTCCCCCCCGCCTTGGCTTTGGCTTTTTGCCTGTTTCTGGATGTCCTGCATATCATTACTGGTAGGAGGGAGCTGCTGCAAACCTCCCTGGCCAGTCATTAGGAGCAGTTAAGAGTGTTTTTAAGACAGGTGTTGAGCACTTCCAAATGCCTGGGGAGGGCTTTGGACACTGTGAAAGCAAGGAAACATTGGAAACACAAGTATTGAATTTCCTTTTCCAAACAACTGGCTGCAGCCTATCACTGCCTGTCAAAGTTGAAGGCACAAGTCAGCACGTTTTTACATTCCCAAGGGAGAGATAGGGATTGCTCCAAGTGCTTCCCCATTGCAGGGAGAGCCAAGCAATAGGCTGCTGTCACGCCAGGATTTTTTATTTCTAATTTTTAAATAGGGGATGAATTCCTTCCCCTGGTTAATTATCACATTTCCAGGTTGGGGATTCATTCACATGGAGGTATTACCCTGCTAGTAATATAAAACCACAAAAGTTGAGCTTTATTGGCTCCCTTGACCAAAGGGGGCCCAGACACACTCCACTTCCTTTTCAACATTTTAATTTTTTTAATTTGAGATAACTGGCCAGACCCTGGAGAGGAGCCTTGGAGCCCAGATATCTTCCCACAAATTGGGAATACTCAACTTTTTTTGCATTTTCCAGTGCAGAGCAATGCAGAACAGGCTTGGATTGCACACAGGAGCTGGATGCAATGGGGGTGAGGGAGAAGGGGTGGCTGAGCACATAGAGTGGGCTGATGGGCAAAGCCCTAGGAGTTGCCTTAAAGTTTAGGTACCAGCCAAACCTTCTCTGCCCTTGGAATTGCTGGAATTTTGCTTGGCATAAGCCCTGCAGCCCAAAAAAGCCCATGAGACCTGAAGTGTGGCTTCTGCTTTTAGCATGGGAGTCGTGGTCAAGTGATTCCTGTCAGCTGTTCCTTCTCCAGCACCTTCAGACCAAACAGAAAGGAGAAACATTATTTAAAACACCATTCTCAGAGGGGCTTTTTAATATCTCCAAAGCCACATTTCCTCCAGGGCCTGCTCCTGGCAGATGTGCAGGGCTGAGCCTAAACCCAGGAGAAAAAGGGCAACCTGGGGAGAAATTGCTGGGCTGGGTGAGAAACATCGTGCCAGGCTTTTGGGACCACCCATCCCTCCAGGCATGCCAGAGCCTGAGAGAGGAGGGGTGAAACTGGGATCACTAAATCCCAGAAAATATTTTCTCTCAGTACAATTTAGCTTTTTTTTTTTTTAATGTGATGATCCAAAAATCTCAAATACACCCTCGAATTCAACACAGAGAATAAGGCTATAATTAAAACACAGTGAGAAGTATAAAAGCAAAAAGACAGCTTTAAGTGTAGCAACGCTGCTGAAGTGTTTCTCCTTCCTCCTTGGAAAATATTGCTGAATTCAACACGTTGCTGTGAAACATCATCTTCAACAAAACTTTTTCTCCCCCCCCTGAAGCTAGTGGGAAAGAGTTGCAGGAAAAAAAAAAACAAACTCTCATCCATTGCTGTATAAACAGCTGTCTCCCTCCTCTGATGGGTCCAGGCTGCCTGGCTCTATCCCATCCCTCATTCTTGCTGGTTCCCATTCCCAGCACTCAGCACCTCTTCAGTCTTGATGTAAATAGAGGTGGGGGGTTGGGGCTAGACGATCTTGAAGTCCCTTCCAACCCTTAGGTATCTATGATTTTCTGTAAATATGCTGATTAACGCTGGTCACTGCCAGTTGTAAATCACAAAATCACTGATTATCCTGAGTTGGAAGGGACCCTTAGGGATCATTGAGCCCAGTGCTGAACAACCCTAAGGATCACACCATGTCTTGGGTTTTTATTTTGTGGAATGCTGAGCTTAGGCCCTGGTAGGAGTCCCACCTCATCCTTTTTTTTTTTTTGGTGTATTAATGTTGCACGTGGTTTCCCTGTGTGGTGTGCAGGAGAGGAGATGCTGTGCTCTCTGTTAGGGACCCTCCAGCCACGCCAGCTCGTGTCACTCAGCAATTAATGTGAGGCTTCATTAATGCAAGAGGATGCTAACTGGGGATTGTACAAGCAGGCAGGGCACTGTGCAGGCTCTGAGGCTGTGTTTATGAGGATTTTTGGGAAGAGCTCAGCTGTGCTGTGTGCTCAGAGGCACAGTGCAAAGAGGGCTGTGACCACCAGAGAATTAATCAGCAGTGGGGAGCCCATCTGAGCCTCTTTCCCCTGAATTCCTTTGAAGCACTTTTCCATCAGGTGTGAAAGACTCTGAGCAGGAGAAGATAAACCTCCAGAACCTCATGTTGCCACTCAGGACATAAATGTGCTCCACCAGCCCTCCACCCTGACTCCTTGCTGGCACAGCACAACCTGAGCAAGTAAATAAGGCAAATTTAAATAGTCTTTATCCATTTATTGCATCTCCCAGCTACAGATCTGGGGGTCCTTTACCATTCCCCTGGCACAAGACATGTGGGATGGCAGGCTGTACCCTGGAGCTGGCAGCCCATTATTTTTAGCATGCTTTTTGGCTTCTTACATCTTACCCCAGCAGAGCAGAAAAGCTGGTCAAGTGTCTAAAAAACAAGTCATATGAGGAGAAGCTGAGGCAGCTGGGAAGGGGCTCAGCCTGCAGAAAGGGAGAATCAGGGGGGACCTTGTGGCTCTGCACAACTCCTGACAGGAGGGGACAGCTGGGGAGGTCAGGCTGTGCTCCCAGGGAACAGGGACAGGACAAGGAAAAAGGCCTCAAGTTGTGCCAGAGAAGGTTCAGACAGGATATTAGAATTTTTCTTTGTCACTGATGGAGCGGTTAGGCATTGGAATAAGTTGCTCAGGAAGCTGGTACTATCACCCTCTCTGGATGTGCTTGGGAGGTGTCTGGATGTGGAGTTTGGAATGGTTATGTGTGGTGCTGTGTTAATGCCCAGACCCAATGAACCTGATGGTCTTTTTCAACCTTGATTGGATTCTGCGATTCTCAGTTTCACTAGATGAGATGAGAAAGCTGTTGGCAAAGGTGCTGAAAGTGAGATGGATTCCTTCCTGCCTGATAGATTTCACTTAAATTCTTTCCTCTTCCTTCATCCTCCCTGCCCCAATCTCCTCACCCTGCAGTCAGCTGTTCTGTGACAGCAGTGAGACAGCACAGCATCTCCCTCTGACAGACCACCCAACCTTTATGCAGATGAACACCATTAATTTGGTCTGGGGAGTTATCTATTTCATGTTTTATTTTCCATGGCAGGGGGGTTGTAACTTTAGGTTCCCCTTCCAACCCAAGCCATTCAGTTATTCTGTGATTGCCACACCCCATTTCCTATTAGTAATTGAATTTTTGCTAATTTCATAAGGGTATACTCACAAACAATTTGAAGGCATTAACACGTGTGTGATGACACCAGGCAATTAGGAGCTTGTTTGTAGACTCAGTGTGAGTCCCCCGTGGTGTCCTTCTCCATGTGCCACGTGAAGCTGGAGCTGCTCCCATGATTTTGGCCTTTACTCACTGCGCGCTGTCAGGGCTGATGCAAACTTCCCACTGCGTTGCTGGCTCTGAGGGGAATTTTAATGCACATCCAGGGAAGCGAGCTGCAGGCCCCTGGGCTGCTAAAAGCCTGGCAGGCTCTCCTGGTGCTCTGAGAGGCACCACAAGGGCTCCTGTTGAGGGGGCTTATCTGCCTCCCCAGTGCAGGAGGAGGGGTCGCAGGGGTCTAACCAGGACAAAGTGGCTGGGACAGCCAGGCTGCATCCCTGATTACAACAGGCAGATCGTCCACAGCTGTAAAACCTGTCAGTGAGTGAAGCCAGGGCTCTCCAGGAGCTGCCACCTCCCTCTGCCACGATGGGACCTGGATGTGAACCAACCCCAGCCTTCCTGACACCCCCAGCCCCCACATGTGGAGGCCTCCACGGGCAGTCGAGGTTGCCTTGCCCAGGGGAGATATTCACATGCTTTGCAGGCAGCTTAACAGCATGAGACAGATTTTGTTTTCCCCTGGAAGGTGGCTGGGCTCCCTGGGCTGCAGCTGTCTGCTCGAGACACCTACCCCAGCGCCAGCTCCAGGCCTGATCCGGATCCTGTGTCCCGTACCTGGTTGCATCAAGAGTGCTACTGCCTGAGGAAGGGAGGTGGAAATAAATAGTTCTGCTTTCTGAGTTTTCCTTTTCATAAAGCCTGTAGCATCCCCTGTCTCGCTGCAGGGATTACCCAGAGGCTTTGCATCTCAGAGATGGGTCAGTGTTGAACTGAGCACACAGATCCCTTGAGCCTTTCAGGCTGAAATACTGCTGGGTGGATAAATATGCATGTGCCTAGATGTAGTCGAGCCCTGACTGATGCTAAAGGAGAATCCCCAGTGGCAGAAGCACCTGGGATCAGACCAGTCATCATTCTGTGACTCAATGCCACTTACCAACCTGCCAAAATTTATAATTCGCAGGGTTCACTCGGGTGTGCAAAGGGAGCGTTTCTGTTAATGAAAAAAATGTCCGTGCTGCTTTGGATAATGTATGGAAACAATAAATATAATTGCAGAACAGAGGGAGAAAAGGGAAAAAAAAAAAAAAAAGAAGCAGAGCTGTGGAAGTGAGAAAGAGGTGGTGAGGAGGATGTGCTGAGTTTCCCTGCTGGTTTCCGTCGCGCTCGACGCCTGCGAGAGCAAAGGGTGGAAATGGCATGGCAGAGAGCAGCCAAGCAGGTTCAGCTGTCCACAGGCCTGCATCAGCTCCTGGCTTTCTAAAAACAAATTTGTATCTTCCTCAGTCTGAGCTTGAAGCCTGTAATGCCAGCTTCCAGTTAAGTGTTTTGGGTGCTTCGTAAATTGTTGTTCAGCAGCGTTCCCCAGGGGCTTGTGGAGGATTGTCTTCACAGTGCAGGGTGGGGATGTGGTTTAGCAGGGGGATTGGCTTTGCTGGGTTGGACTTGATGATCTGAGAGGGCTCTTCCAACCCAAAGGATTCTATTATTGTATTCTATGGTGCTAAATTATTCTGTGAGACCGTGGCATCAAGGAGCTGATTGTGCCTCTCTGCCACACTCAGGTGAGAGCTGTCTCCAGCTCTGGGGTCCCCAGCACAGGGACTTGTTGGAGCCAGTCCAGAGAAAGCCACCAAGATTATCTGATAAAGATGGACCATCTCTGGTATAAGTAAAGGCTGAGAGAATTGGGATTGTTCAGCCTGAGAATGAGAAGGCTTTGAATGACCTCATTGTGACCTCATTCCCTTCCAGCTCTTGAAGGGAACCTACAAGAAAGATGGGGCGAGACCCTGGTGTGACAGGACGAGTGGGAATAGCTTCAAATTGAAAGCAAATAGATTTAGATTAGATATTAGGAAAAAATTCTTTCCTGTGAGGGTGGTGAGGCCCTGGCACGGGTTGCACAGAGAAGCTGTGGGGGCCCCATTCCTGGCAGTGTCCAAGGCCAGGTTGGACAGAGCTTGGAACCAACTGGGATGATGGAAGATCTCCCTGTCCATGGCAGGGGATTGGAACTAGATGACCTTCAAAGACCTCTTCCAGCCCAAACCATTCTGTTATTGTGTGATTTTGTGATTGCAGAACTGAGTGTCTGTGGGGTGTATTGCAGGCTGCAGAGGCCCAGAGCAGTGGGGTGTCACACAGACCCAGCTCCATAGCAGGTTTTCAGCATCACAGAGTGAAGCTGCAGCTTCACAGCAGCAGAGGCCAGCTGGGGCAGCCACTGAACCACACTCATGGCCTGTCAGGAATCACCCTCCTGTACAGGAATCACCTGTTGATCCCTGGTGCTGAACTTGGCTTTAGGATTTGATCAAAGAAGCTGAGGGGGACTGGAAGCAGCAACCAGCAGAGCATTACACAAGGCAGGGAGATGTCGTTGGTGGTCACCCAAAGGCATCCCTGGCCATGTGGCCCTACACCATCACAAAATACCACAGCCTCTTTTGGATCAGACTTGTCCCCAGTTATGCCAGAGAACCACCTAGCTCTCTTTCCCACCCCACAGATAGTCTGGCTTGCCCAAGACATGATTCATTTCACCAGTAGATCCTGTCTTGGTCTCCATGTGTTATCACAAATTTTGAGGCTTGCAAAGCACCTTTTAGAGCTGGATTGTCTAGATTCAGGCATTAGCTATCTCCGTGGCTTAGCTGAGCATAAGGTAACAAGGGTTGTCCAGGCTGGGAGCTTAGGTGGGTGTGTGGGTATCTGGGGGCATTTTGAGGACATTTGGCCTCAACCTGGGAAAGGAAAACTGCCCAAAACTGGAGCAAATCACCTGCTTTTCTGACACAGATGTGATGCATCATTCATCTCATAGCTGCTGATCTGATGTTGCTCTGAGCTGTCATCATCTGCTACAGCAACAGCATTTAAATGAAAGAAAGCACCATCAGGACAACAAAATAGTTTTTGGCTGGTGGGCAGCCTGACAGTGATCCCAGGTAAATCAATTCTCCACAGCTCCAAACAAGAGAAACTGGAATTACTCAAGGCACCAATGAGCCTCACACAGGGGCTGGCCCTCTCATCCCAACCAGCAGGCTGGGCACAGCAAAAGGTGTTTCCAGGTTGGCCTCGGGTCAAAAGTCTCTCTAAGGCTGGTGAGGACTGTATTGCCTCTGTGGACTTCCCTGAAAATCTTCCCTGGAGGTATTACAATGCTGGACAAAATCCTGAGTAATGTGTCCTAAGGACTCTGCCTAAGTAGGAGGATTGGTCTAGATGATCTCCAGCGGTCCTTCCAACCTTTAATCTGGGATTTTGTGATTGTGTCTTGGGCTGGAGGAGTAAGGAGAACATGGAGGGTAAGCCATAAAAACATCCAAGATGTGGCTAATCTCTCTTCCTGCAAAATCAAAGTATCCCAGTAGAGGAGGAGAATTCTATGGTATGATGACCAAAACTTGAGTTCATTAAGCTGAAAGAAAATCTCTGCCTTGTTGATCCCAGAGCAACATTGCCTTTGGGCACCCCGGACAGGTGATGGGGAACTAGGATCGTGGAGGATGCAGTTAGTGTCTCTGGAGCACGATAGACAGACTTTACATCCTCATTGTCTTTGCTGTGGATGTGTCCCCAAAACTTGGCTAATGAAAGTGTCAGCTCTGCCCTTGTAGAGGGTGAAAACAAAAAAAGCTGGAATGTGGTATCAGGACTCAGTTTTAGTCATGGATTAGTGTCTGCTGTGGCAGACATTGCTATCTAGGCAAAAAGCAGATAAAATCCGTGAATTCAATTTTCTTGAAGTATCTTATGGGGAATGTTTGTGGTTGTTGGTGTCAATGCAAATGTGATCTAGGACCACAGTTGTGGCTTGGAAAAGAGGGAGAAGACCAGCAAGGTAATCACTAATAGACCTTCTGGCTCTCCACAACTCCCTGAAAGCAGAGAGCAGCCAGGTGGGGGTTGGGCTCTGCTCCCAGGGAACAAGGAATAGGATTAGAGGAAATGGCCTCAAGCTGTTCCAGGAGAGGTTTCAGTTGAATATTGGGAAAAGCTTTTTCACAGAAAATGTGGTCTGGCTTTGGAGGAGGCATTCAGGGAAGTGGTGAAGTCCCTACTTCTGGAAGTGTTCAACAGTCATGTGAATGTGGCACCTGGGGGCAAGTGTTGGACACGATGACTCTGGGTTAATGAACTCACTGATCTTAGAGAACTTCTCCAACCTTACCAATCCTCTGATTCTCTGACACTGCTAATGTGTGAACCTCTGTGGAATTCAAAGAAATGAGTGCCTGCTTTTGCTGTTGATTGTGGTGAGTTACCTGGACAAGGATGCTCAGCTCAAGTTGTAGGGTGACACTGTACTTACCTTGTGTATGTGAGACCAAAATGTGCACTAGGAAAGCAATCCCCACCAGGGCCCTTTGCACCTAGATGCAATGAGCAGGAGAAGGTAAACTCAAAAATAACTAAGTTAAAAATGTAATGTTTTGTTTTGAGCTGTTTTTTGTTTGCCAGGGTTTTCTGGGGCTCACCAGCACCCTGCTTAGTGAGGACTGGCTCTTTGTTTTGCAGACTGGCTTGGTTATGCCAGCAGTGTAATTGGATAACTGCTAATAAGCATAGAATTGCTGAAGTATTCCCCAAAGTCTTTGCTTTGCTGTTAAAATCCTCATCAGCAATTGGATTAGTTGAAGAGAATGAACAATTACTACATAGGGTAATGTGTTATGTTAAGACAAATTGATGGGTTTTATTTAATCATATGGTCTCGGTCACATCTTGATGGTGTTATTCCTGTGAAGAGAAATGCACCACTGCACCAGTAGGTACTAGCAAAAAATACTGAAAAATACTTTATTTAATTAATTAGTTCCTAAAGATAAGTGCTAATTGACTCTGTACCAAAACAAAATTAGTTAGGCTTTTGCTTTCAGACACATTAACTCTGTGTATCTTCCTGCACACATACTACAGATACAGTTTGTGTGTTCTGGACCTTGGGAAAGTGTATGACTGAGTTCTTCTCAAGGACTGTCTTTGTATGAGAAGCAAAATCCAAATAAAAACATGGCCAGCAGATCTGCCCAGCTGGTGCTCTCCAGCTCACCATGGCTCTGGCATCAAAGTCCCTCCAGACATTTAACTGAATTAAGGGTTCCCACGACTTAGTAAAAGCTGGAAATCACTGGCTGAGGTTTCACCAGGCTTTGAGAGACAAGAGAGTCACAGGAGATGAGAGACAGGCTTTCTCTGCTTTACTTATGTACTAGAGAATGTGTCCCAGGAAATGTGGGGGAGTCTCCCTGAGCTTCACTGTCTGCTGTCACCCTAAGACATTTTTGTCTGGAATACAGCTGAACCTCAGTGTGGTGGCACAGGCTGCAGTGTTGGAGGGTTTAACACTTTTACCTACTCCCACACCTTGTCTCCAGGCCTGGGGGTGCACAATGGCTCGCCCGTGACCTGCTGCAGCAGCTCTCCACTGGGACAGCACACAGCCATCAGAGGCTGAGCAATTCACCACGAGTTCCCTGGCACTCACAGCAGCCAAGAGGCTTCTCCTCACAGTTCCCTTCAGCAATGGGCCAGGGAAGTGCAGGGTCCCCACTTCATTACGCAGCCTTTACCTCTTTGTGGTGAATTTGGGCCAGGCTGTCAGGAACAAATGCAACCTGCAGGGGAACAGGGTATATGAATGGCTCTTTGGCCAGGCTTTGCAGCTCTGTCATTGAGGAGCAGCAGGTCTGATCCCACCACCTCTGGTTTTAATTAATATCGTGGTCGAATCATGCTGTTATCTGACAGCAGGGGAAATTATCACCTCAAGAAGCACTGCTGTGGGTGGCACATATTGTGTAACCTGCTCTCTCTCTGAGGGGCACTGTGGAGGATTAGTTTGCATTTAAGAGACGCTGTGTGTAATTATGCACAGTTTTGCAAACCATCCATTTCTGGTAGGCCCTCTCCTGTTGTTTCTCCTGCTGGCATCTGGCTTGCTCAGGACTCCCTGAGCCGCTGTGATGGACTGGCCCTGCCTGCCAGGGAGATGTGAGCAGAAGGGATCTGGGTGAAGAAGGCATGATGTACATGCTTGTGCTTTGGGATGAGATAGTTTCTCTTGGTGCTTTGTTCCAGGATGTTTTGTACCACTCACAAAGATTAAAGCAGAAAGAAGAAGAAGGGGTGTTCAAAACACTGTAAAAAGGCAGGTGTCCCATCCTGGGGCTGGTCCTCAGCAAAGAGGCATCTCTAATAGCCTCACTCCAGCCCCTCCTTCATTTCTGAATTGACTCTTTCCCCAGTTAAAGAGCCAAAAGTTTTGCATGATGCCTGTAAATGCTCCAGGAATGTAGGAATTAACAGGCTGGACTGGGCCAAGGGCCTGTCCAAGCGAGGCTCTTGAGCAAGGTGCAAGCCAGTGCCAGATGTTCTGCACAACGCCTCCACTATGGATATCTTTCACACCTCATTTCTTCCTCATTCTCATCAGCTTCATGACTGGTCTCATAGCAGTCCATGTTGTGTTTCCAGCAGCTGCTCTCTCCCTGCATGCAGCTCATGAAGGAACTCAGCAAACACACAGGGCCTTCATCCCTGCTCTCAGAGGAGGAAGTTGTCTCCCTCACATCATGAAGTCAGTCTGAGGCAGTTTTTTAGAGCAGAGATTATTTCCTTGCCTATGAGACTGTTTTAGAGAGGCAAAGAAATGGCTTGCAGGAAAACTCTGCAATTTAGGGAAAAGATTCAAAACTTCTGTGAGATAATATACAAACCCCAAATATTTTAGAAAATAGGTTTTGCTGGTTATTTCCTTTTCTAGAGTGTTCGAGTCTACATCACAGAATGGTTAGGATTGGAAAGGACCTTTAAAGGTCATCTAGTCCAACCCCACTGCCATGCAGGGACATCTCTCACTAGAAAAAGTTACTCCAAACTTCATCCAACTTGGCCTCAAACACTTCCAAGGAGGATGCATCCATGTCTTTTTTGGGCAATCTGTGCCAGGGCCTCACCACCCTCAGCACAAAAATTGTATTCCTCCTAACCGAGGTGAATCTCCTCTCTTTTTGTTTACAACCATCACTCCTCTTTCTATCTCCAAAGTCTCTGTTGAGACTTTTGTTCTTTTCTGTTTAAGATAGGAAAGCCAAAACAAGCTCAAAGCAGTTTTCTTCAGTATACACTTCAACTTGGAGCCAAAACAGGACTTTGAACCCAAATCTATGTTTTGGCTCCAATGTTTTCTTGGATAAGAAATACCATTAGTCAAAACCAGCACTTTTTCTTGCAATCAGCTTTAACTCGTTCCCTTTTACTTGTGTTTTTTTACAAACCTCCTGCAAGTGGAGAGTAAGAGCCCAACCCTTTCCCTGGGTGGGCCGCCACGGCGCTGCTCTGCCCTTCCCTCCTCCGGCCTCCGTGACCGCTGTGCTCTTCTCTTCCAGGTGCTCCCTTTCAAAGGTCTCAGCATCCCCATGCTACCTCCTGCCGGCATTTCCACCTGGGTCCCCAGCCTCAGCTCTCCGCGGACTTCGCCCTGCCTCACAATGTGCAACCGCAGCCGGGGCTGGCTCCCCACATGGCCCCCGCGCACCAGCACAGCGGCGGCCTGCACCAGCCCCTGCCGCCCGTGCCCGCCCTGCCCTTCCAGGACGTCGCCGGGCCCTCCTTCCTACCTCAGGCGCTACACCAGCAATACCTCCTCCAGCAGCAGCTCCTCGAGGCACAGCACCGCCGGCTCATGCCCCACCCCAGGTAAGGGCATCCCGCTCTTCCCAAAGGATGTGGAGAGGCCGCGCCAAGCTCACGTCGCCTGTGGAGACGCCAGGAGACGCAGCCGCGCTGGCGGGGTTGGGTTTTCTTCTTGAGCTCTGTGTGTGCTGAAAATGCGTCCATCAGAAGGGAGGCTGCAGGGCAGGCTGCACCTGAAGGTGTGCCCTTCCTGTGGGGATCCCCATGGGTTGGGGTTTCTTCTTGGGCTCGCCTGTGTGTGCTGAAAATGCGTCCATCAGAAGGGAGGCTGCAGGGCAGGCTGCACCTGAAGGTGTGCCCTTCCTGTGCACCACCCCATCTGGTGTGTCTCATTACTGTCCCTCCCAGGAGAATCATGGTGGTGTTGCCGGGGGCCTTTCCCGTCTCTGTGTGTTTGAGCTACATCCTCCTAGCTGCTGTTTCAAACCCGTGCATGCCCACCTGCCTCATCAGGTTGTACACATGGAGGTCGTGCTGCTCAGGGTTTGGTAGGCTTTCTGTCTCTGTGAGGGAATGATGCCACTGACCTGCAGCACACTCTGTCACAGAGAGCATCCTAAATCCACACTGAGCTGACAAGTGCAGAGAGAATTGCTGTAACTCAGCAGAGATGGAAATGGATGCCTGGCCTTGTCTTGATTGTGTTTCTCGAGAGAGGAGTGATTTTTTTTGGAAACATATGGAAGCTATTTGTGGGTTGTACCCATGGATCAAGAATCAGAGGATGAGACTTTGCAATGATGCTTCATTTGGAAAGAATGCTACGGATAGAAAACCCTTTCTTTCCATGTCCTTTCTGTCTGAAAATTGTGTGTTCTTCTCATCATTGTTTTGTTATGCATAAACTGGATTTTAGGTGGATTTAATGATTAGCTAATAATTGGGTAGCAAGTATGTTCCAGGCTGAGAAATTGATGATACAAGTGTTTATCTCTTAGTCATAAGCTGAATTAAAATAAAAGCACAGAGCACAATTCCATGCAGAACCTGCTTTGGTAAATGCTGTCAGTGTTGTATTTGCAAGTGGGCTGTGGTGTGGAAGAAGACAGGAACCTCTTGCCCAGTCCCAATGCTTGTCTCTGGAAGCTGCAGTGGAGCAGGATGTCAGAACCCTTACAGGTGTGGGGCAAGCGGTCCCAGTATTGCAAATATGGGTTATGCCTTTGAGAGTGAAGCCTCTGAACTGAGGCTGCATGAAAAGTTATTTACCTGGCAGTCCCCTGCTCCATTTGTTCCTGAATATTTTCTTTGTGATGGTTCCACTGGTCAGGAAGCAAAGGGTAGGAGCCTGTCTGTAATGCAAATCCTGCTTGTGCATCCTCGTCTCTTGCCAAATGTGGACACTGATCCAGCAGCACACGCACTTCCCCTGAGTAGTTCAAATAAGCAATAATCATGAGACTCAAATCCCTAGAAAAACCTTGCTGTA
The DNA here is from genome assembly GCF_014805655.1 of Passer montanus. Taxonomy (NCBI): domain Eukaryota; kingdom Metazoa; phylum Chordata; class Aves; order Passeriformes; family Passeridae; genus Passer; species Passer montanus. Next base: position 934,573 of record NW_024373923.1, read on the forward strand.
TTTTCTAGCACTTTCTTTTCTCTGCCTGCAATGGCAGCAGAGCAGAGGAAGAAGAACCTGGAACCCAGCCTGGCCTGTCCATCATCCAAAGAAATGTTGGCAAAGGCCAGTGAGAGTAAATTCTGCTTTCAGTCACTCATGAGTAATCTGGTTATGAATGAGGTTCCCCAGGGGTTTATGGACTGCACGGGAGACGAGACAACCTGCAGCTTCTTTAGGATGATGGATCACGGCTGGAGCAGGGACATGTTTTACTTTGTGTGTTGTTCATGGGGCTGACTGCAGCAAAAGAGGAAATAGTGCAAACTGCACAAAGCTGCTGAGAAGTTGTTTGGTTTCCCCTTCTTCTCTGCACGTTGCCAGCAAAGAGCATCTCCTGCAAACTGAGCATATGTGGGTGCCACAGGGCCTGAGAGTGGATTGCCACGTGATGGCTGTGAGGGAACGACAGCCCTGTCTTCCTCTTCCCATCACTCCTTACACCTGCCTGGAGTGCTTATCTTTGGACACTTGTCCTCAAGCCCAGCCTTTGGGGTTTGCCCATGGGTTCTGGGCAGGAATTCCAGTGCCCAGGAGTGTCTGACCCTCGCTGTTGCTGCTCTCCTCCCCGCAGGCGGGCCCAAGAGCGCATGTCTGTCCAGCCTCACCGCCTACACCCCAGCTTCGACTTCAGCCACCAACTGCAGACCCCACAACCCATGGGCCCCCAGCCCAGGTACCTGGCAGAGGGCACGGACTGGTAAGTGATCCCCATTTCACTGCTGCATCCAATGAGGTGCTTAAAAAGTCCTGGGAAAGCTGCGAGTTTTGGGGAATGCCACCAGGGATCAGGGCTTTGATGAAAGCTAATGAGCCAGCTCAGTGGTTACAGTGTGGGGAATGTGCAATGGGAAAACTCATCTCTGAGAGGTCTGTGAGAGTGTGAAAGCCTCCTATATAAATGGATCATTGAATCATTTAGGTTGGAAAAGCCTTCTAAGACCATGAAGACCAACCATTCCCCAGCACAGCCAAGGTTGCCAATGACCCACGTCCTCAAGTGCCACATCCACATGGCTTTTAAATCCCTCCAGGAATGGGGACTCCAGCACTGCCCTGGGCAGCTGTGCCCGGACTGGACAGCTCCTTGGATGAAGAAATTTTCCCTAATAGGCAATCTAAACTTCCCCTGGCAGAACTTGAGGCCATTCCTTCTCCTCCTTGTACCCTGGGGGCAGATCCTGTTCCCCTCCCCGGCTGTCCCCTCCTGTCAGGAGCTGTGCAGAGCCACAAGGTCCCCCCTGAGCCTCCTTTTCTCAAGGCTGAGCCCCTTCCCAGCTCCCTGAGTTGCTCTTCATCGGATTTGTGCTCCAGAGCCTTCCCCAGCTCTTGCCCCCCCTTTAGGCACACTCCATTGCTGTTGCTCATAACTCTTCACCTACAGATTAACAGTGAAGCCAAGCATTAATTCTCCCAAGTTGCTCTTTGTGCTGTAGGGCACAGAGAAGGTTTTTATCCTGTAGACCACAGTTTGGCTGAACTAGACCCTTTGCTGTCCTTCAGGCACTCAAAACCCAGTGGCCATAATATTTTCTGTGGTCCAAATTAGGGAGCACCATGTTACCCTGCCATGCAGGGTAGTATGAATGGAGATTTGTTCATCATTCTCCAACTGTAGTGTTTAATACCCTGGAAAAGCTTTGCAGGAAATTGTTCATTTCATTTTCAGAGCAGGTTGAGAGCCCTTGAACAGTTAATAAAGTATGGTAACCTGGTCAAAAGAATAAGAAAATAAAAACATTCTTCTGAGTAGCTGCTTGTAAGCTGAGCAAAGTCCATTCTGTGCAGTGAATGGAAAAAATAGCATGTGAACTTGTAATTAAAGACAATCGCATGTATTTGCACAAGAGGACTGGAATAAAATGGCACAGGAAGTCTTAATGATGGCATTTCCTAACATCTGAGCACTCCACTCTGCAAATGAAAAGTCCTTTTAACCCAGAGTTGTTGCTTTTTTCCCCCCTTCAGTGCATAATACACAATCTAAAATATGACCACATCCTTCTGCAATTTTCTTCTCAGGTGTTCCCATTATTGGCACTCCTGTGGGTTGAATGTGGTCAGGATGACATTTTTCGGATTGGTTTGCAAAGCAGTTCATGTGCCATCTGGATAGAGCGATTCTTTCTGCCTCTCTTTCAGCTCAGAGTGCTTAATTATGATCATTAGAAGTATCTGATAAAGCATCACTAAGTGCCTTCCCCCTCCCTCCTTTTTCCCCTCTGTTGCTCCATAGCCTTATTAAACCCAAGGAGTGGGGGTGACAGAAACCATGCATGGTGAGCATATGTTTGGGTGACTCACTTTCCCTTGGGGCACACGTACAGTTTCGCCCAGTGACAAATATGAAAGCTCCCCTCTAATGTGTTACCCCCGGATGAGCAGCAGCAGCAGCAGTGTTTTCTCAGAGGCTGTAGGTGGTGGGCGCTGCCACAGGAGGTGGAAATGGGGATGGAAGAAAGATCTGAGGCTGTCTCAGATAGCCCAGCCCCAACTGAAATCTTCTGGTGAAGAATAAACAAACTCCCATATGGTTCCTTAAATCATCTTCTGCTCACACATGCAGTGATGACCATCCTACTTGTTTTGTAGGTGTCTTGTCCTTCACTCCTTGGCTGTTAGCAGCCCATTTACCACGAGCATCACGGCTCTTGGACCTCGCACCTGAGCACCAAGATGCTGTACACTTGTTCCTGCAGCATGGGCTAGAAAGTGATGGTTAAGTTCCATTCTTCTTCAGCAAGTGTGCTCTGCTTCTTCACCCCCAAACCCTGGAAAAACACTGTTCCGTGCTCTGTTCTTCTTTGGACACATCTGTAACCCCAAAGCATCACCTCAGGAACCTCAACATCTGATTTTAAGTCTGGATGCACAAAGAGTTCTGCGGTCCTGTTACTGCAGTTATTAATGCAATTTAATAATGACCATTCACCTTTGAGAGACGTTCTCAGTCCTTGATCTCAAAGCACCCCATGAATTACCACATTTACCACATGTCTATTTCATAGACAGGGAACATGGGAAGGCAGAGAGGAAGTGGATCAAGGTCATGCATCAAGAAGGTGGCAGGGCTGGGAATGGACCCAAAGCCTCTTGATTTCCAATTGACCACTCCATGAACCTGGGAACAACCTTAAGATATTGGGTAAATATCCAAAATTGGGACACAGGAGCTGGAAAGTGCCAAGACCTGTGGATTCTCACCCTGGCTGTGCTCCTGCCAGTTGCCTGCTGTGTTTCATCCTCTTCCAGGTTTTGTCTGTCTAAACACAGGGCCAGAAAAGGTAGTCCCTCTCCTGGCCTCAACTTACAATCATAGAACTACAGAATATCCTGAGCTGGAAGGGACCCATGAGGATCATTGCATCCAGCTTGGTGCAGGTATTAGGGAGCTCTAGAGCACTGGTGCTGCTGCCTGGTGCACAGTTTGTTATGGATGAAGGATTTCTGCATCCAATGTCCCTTCAGGTCCCCATCTTCTGGTTAGTGAAAGCAGTTTCACAGCTGCTGGAGGACACATCTGGGCTGCTCCCAAGAAGGTGTGGTACACACTGCTGCCGTCCTCTCTGAAGGGGAGGAGAAATTGGAGGATGAAATGGGAAGCCAGCCTTGCTCTCTAATTAGCTTTTCTTTGGGAAATGTGAAGACAATTGTTACTAGAATAACAGATTTTGTAATGATGATAAAGTGAATGATGTTCAAAGCACTTGTTTGCTGAGTGACTCTTAGGCTGGAGGGAATGGGGATCAGCTAACTGGATTAGAGATGGAGATGCTGCATAGGCCCCCTCCCAGTCCCTCCACATGGTGTGGTAGTGGTGGGGTTGTAGTTTGTCTCTGTGTGTTGGATTGAGCAGAGCTGTGATATTTGATGGCATCTTGGTTATGTTAAGTCCAGGGATTGAGTTGGGTTAGTTTTGTGGAGGATAACAGTGCTCAGATTCACTAAGCTGAGCTCTGTCTCTGCTCGCCTGGGCCAGGCTGTGTTCAGGCAAGCAGGGCCACCAGGGATGTCTTGCTCCATTGGTGTTTGCCCTCTAGTTTTGTTTCACCCTTTCCTCCAGCAGTCTCACCCAGACATTTCTTAAAATCTTAAAATATTTTTTGTACAAATCACAGTCCTGGAGTTCATAGAATCATAGAATTCCAGAATGGTTTGGGTTGGACAGGACTTCAAAGATCATCTTGTTCCACCCCCTGCCATGGGCAGGGACACCTTCCACTTCTCCCAATGTGCTCCAAGCCCTGTCCAGCCTGGCCTTGGACACTTCCATGGATCCAGGGGCAGCCACAGCTTCTCTGGGCACCCTGTGCTGGGGCCTCACCACCCTCACACCTCAAACCCTCACCACCCTGAGGCTTGGTTCAAGCAAGGCACAGTGTCCTTTAATCCCCCAAGTCCTGCCAGGATCTGGGCTGGGAGACCTATAAGGAGAGCACAGACACATCAGAAAAGCCCACAGAGAGTGCCCATCTAGCTACCAAAATGGTTCATTTATGAGTCCCTTGAGTAATTAACTGTATTCCTGCAAAACACTCAACTGTAATAGGCCACAGCACTGGCAGCACAGGAAGGTCCTGATCTGATCAAGATGAGTTGCTGAGCCTGGATATCCTTTTGAGTCACCAAAATGCTCTTGCTCTGAAATTATCTGATTCTTGACCCTGAATAACTGAAATGCTCCCTGGCATAGAAGCAACCCCTCACTCCTTCATGCTGGCCTGGTGGGCGATTCCCCAGACCGGAGGAAACTCCCTTCCAAGCCAAGCCGCCCGTCTCCCCAGGCTGAGGAGCAGCCCAGAGCTCAGCAGGGAGGTTACCCTGTGAGCACGGTCTGGTGTGCTGCAGTCCCTGGGCACAGCCAGGCACTCAGAGCCACGTCTCCCCCGTGGTGCCCACAGGGACCTCAGCGTCGACGCGGGGCTGACTCACGCCCAGTTCCAGGTCCGGCCGGTGCCCCAGCCCTATCAGCATTACCTGGCCACACCTCGGATGCACCACTTCCCCAGAAGCACATCCTCAACCCAGGTGGTAAGTAAAACGCTTTTACTGAGAAATGTTTTATGCATTGTCTGCCAGAAAGCAGTCAAAATAAAGGCTGCTATCTTTCTATCACCTGTCTTCTGCAAATCCCACTTATCTCCGGCCGTGGGAGGGAGTGTCTGAAAGGATAATGTTGCATCACTGCACTGGATTAGAGAAAGAAAAGAAAAGCTCAGCTGTTCTGGAAGGATTCGGTCCATTGCTTGCAGCACCACGTTCACAAGCTGGTCTGCAAAACATGGGCAGGATGTGAGAGACTCAGTAGTTAATATTAATAATGTAATTAATACTGGAAGGGAACTGTGGTCTCCCAGGACTTTTTGTGTGCAGAAGAATTGGGAGTGGGTGACTGCTTTCCCTGGTGTCAGCCCCCAGGGCCATCCCTCATCAAGTCATTGCTCTCTACGTCAGCTTTGATGCCACCTGTAAAGGTTTTGCATGACCTCTTGCACAGGTGAAGGTGGGATTGATGAGAAGACAGGCTGACTGGGGTAATTTTCTACCCCTTCTGCTAGCACAGGGCTGTATTTGGAGCTAAGTAATGCCAAGCACTGCTAATCCTTAAAACATGCCCAGAAATGCCCCAGAAATGCTTTTTTCCTTGTGCTGTGTCAGACCCTGATACCTGCGTAGAAAAGCAAGCCTTAAAAAAAAAAAGAACCAAAGCTTGGATGAACAGAAATCCACCCATTTAAATGAAATAAAATTTAATTGTAATTGAATCCATGTTGGGAGTTTGAAACTACAATGCTATGGATGATACAGGAATTATTATAATAGACAGTTTATTTGGAAGGAGTGCATGCTCCTACATATCATTTCTTGGAAATGTATTTGATAAAACCTCATTTTTTTATTATCAAAAGGCTTAAATTGGTGAAAATGTCAATCTACTCTTTCAATTTGAATTTTTAAAGCATTAGATTTACATCAGGGCACACAAGGGTTTTCTGTAGGCAAGTATACAGGTGGCTTTATTTTTCCTCCCTCACTTTTTTCAGGTTGTTCATGAAATCAGAAATTACCCTTACCCTCAGCTTCAGCTGCTTGCTCTTCAGGGACTGAACCCAAGCAGGCACACGTCTGCTGTGCGGGAGAGCTATGAAGTATGTATCTGGGGACTGGAATTACTAATTTTTAAAGTGCTGTGAATTTATGCAAGCTCTGCTATAAAGCTGTAAGACTGTTTTTTGTGGTGTGGGTGTGGTGGTTGCGATGAGTCTTTCATCAATTTTAGTAATAACTGGGAAGCTATGGGGTTAAATTTAGTTAAAGACGGTTTACTCCAAGGTGCCTGGGTCTGGATTGGGTTGACTTTGGCTCCTTTCATTTGTGAACAAAAAGTGCTCCAGATCTATGGGGTTTTGTTTCCCAGCCTGTCAGATGAAGCTCAAACCCCATCCTCATTTGTGAAATGTTGGATATCCAGCTCTTTGCCTCGAGCTCTTAGTTATTACCCCAAGTGCCAGGGATCAGATCCATCATTACAGCATGGCTGATTTGGGGTTGATGGCCATTTCCATTGAGGAGAGGAGGGAGCCTCGTTTGCCAGCAGGTATGGCTGTGTGGTGGCACCTGGTGCCTTGGGAGCAGTGGGGATGGCGCTTTCCTGATGTACCTGTGCCGCAGGAGCTGCTGCAGCTGGAGGACAGGCTGGGCAGCGTGAGCCGGGGCGCCGTCCAGAACACCATCGAGAGATTCACCTTCCCCCACAAGTACAAGAAGGTGAGTGCTCCGAAACACGGCACGGCTGCCAGCCCCTCTCAGTCCGTGTGGGCACCGAGCAGGCAGAAGGAAGGACTTTGGTGGGTCGCCATCCTCAGGGACAGCAAACTGGCACCATCCACCAAACCATGCCCCGTGGCGGGGGAGGAAGGCACAACCCAGCAGGGGTGCTTGGATATCTTGCGGGGCTCCCGGGGGCGGAAGCGGTGGCGTAGCTCAGCTGCCTGTTTCTCACTTCTAGGCTAGGAAGCTGCGGGCCAAATTTTCAAAAGGGTCTCAACCTTCTCCCACCCAGCGGGTGCAATTTCCCCCCTGTCCGCACCTGGTAAGAAAGTGCACACCACCAAGGGGGCTTCGTGCATGCAAACCTGCCCCGTTCTGCATGCCAGCGGCGCTGCCCCGTGCCCGCCGTCAGGGCGGTGGCTCCGCAGCCTGGGGAGCCTTGTTCTCCCCTGGCTTCACCAGGGGTGTCTCCTCTGTTGGAGCTGCCCCCCCCGCCCATGAGCAAACGGGCACATTTTTGGGTTGTGCTCAGTAGAAATTGGGAAGAATGCTTGTCTGGGTAGTATTGGTCACTCCCGGCTGGAGGGTAGGGATGTTGCATTGCCCAGGTTGGAAGTGAGGTAACTCCTGCTGCACTTGTCTCTCATTGCATCTCCAGTGAGCCCAGGAAAAGGATATGAATAGGAATGGATGTGTGGGGAAAGAGAAGAAGGGGCAGCTGACAAGCTAAGCACGGCCCTGTGGTACAGCATGGGACTGGGCCAGTGGCCAAGCTGGAATGGGGCACAGTGGTTGCCCTTCCAGGCAGTGGTGGCACCGTGAGGTTTGGGGTCTCCCCAAGGAGAATCCTCCAACAAAGGAGACTCCATCCCCACTGCAAGGAAGTGGTGGGGGCTGTATTAGGGCAGCAGAGGACAGGCTGCTCCTTGGGGTACTGCCAACAGCTTCACTGCCACCAGCCTCAGGAGGAGACATGCCGACCTGCAGCATGTTGGTGGCACACTCATCTCGCTGGCTGTTTTGGCTAGGTTGGCTTCCCCAAGCTGGAGGATCTGGCTGGTAGATGGAGATCTCATTATTTATCTTCCTGCAACTGCCCAGGCTTGGGAGAGCATTAGAAGGGAAAAGTCTAACCAAATGTCTTTAATCATGCTGCAGAGAAGACCCCAGGAAGGCAAAGCTGAGCAAGACGATGGCGAGGAGTCAGACACCGACGAGAAATGCACAATCTGTCTGTCCATGCTTGAAGACGGAGAGGACGTCAGGTGAGGTCCTTCCACCCCCTCCTCTGCCTCTCAGTGCCAGCTGAGTTTTGTTTATTTGGATTAATGCAGCTGTGTCCTCGTGGGGTTGTCTCTGTTCTTGTCCTGAGAAACTCACCTGCACTGTTGTGGGGTCTGGGAACTCAAATGCTTTGCAGATGGACATTGGTATGGCCCGTAGACAGGAAGAGCCCTGCAGCAGCAGGGGGCCAGGTTTTTATAGTGTTTCCTGGGTTTGGATCATCTGCTTTTAGGCTGTGCCAGCTGGCCAGGTGGCAAAGTGACAGAGAAGGGTAGGTTAGACTGATCTCTGACAGCCATATGGAGCTTGGGTCATCAACACCTGAGCCTGACAGATGACCAAAATATGATAAAAGCAGTGTTGGTGTGAAGTCCAGGAGAGTTGGGCTTGTGTCCAAGACACAGCTGCTTTATTGTAGAATAAGTAGGATTACTTTGCCCACATGGTCACAGAGAACCATCCTCAGCCAAGAGAATTCCAGTTGTCTCTAGCAGACATCCCAGGCTGTTCAGATCTCTGCTTGTGACAGAGGATGGGAACAAGAAATTGCAAGGGGCTGACCTATCATGGCTGAAGGGACTGCAGGTGAGAAGTACTTAGGTCTGCTTCTCATCCTTAAATTCTCAAGAAAAGCCCTGATCCTTTTGCTGTGGATTCTTGTGGTTCAAGGTTCCCCTGTATCACAGGGGCGATATGTGATGATGGCAGAGGTGATGTGGGTGAAACGTGACCAGGTTCCCTGGGGACACCCATGTAAGAACAGTGTGGCACCACCTGACTGCTAGTGTGGCACAGCCATGGAGAGCTAAGAGGGTTTGGAGTATAACCTCGCGCCTGAAAGATTAAAAATTAGCAGCCAACACAATTAAGAGCTGGAACAACTCAATTCAGGATGGTGTGGGGGTTACTAATAGGTCAAGGAGCACACTATCTCCAGCCCACTGCCCTGTGTGAACTGGTGTGGCTGGGAAGGCCTGCAGGACCTTGGTGGCAATGGTGTCACCACAGCAGTGCTTCCAGTGTTCAAACCAGCCCCAGATGCTATTTTTCAGCTCTTTTTGGTCCCGTGGACCTCCTCCATCCTAACAGTGGTGTTTTTCCCTCTGCAGGCGGTTGCCCTGTATGCATCTCTTTCACCAAGTGTGTGTGGACCAGTGGCTGGCCACCAGCAAGAAGTGCCCGATCTGCAGGGTGGACATTGAAACACAGCTCGGCTCGGACAGCTGAAAAGACTAGCTGGACACACCATTTTCCTTACCAGGTCGTATGGCCATAAACCCTTGCAGCGAAATTTTTTGCCTTCTGAGCCATTTGATTGAGAGGGGAAGTCTGCAGGCACGGTAGTGAGGAGAAGGAGGAGGTGACACAATATCTAGCAGTAGGAGATATTGCACATATACGCAGGATACAGGCCCAGTGGAAGGGAGCTGGCATTCCCGGAGCTCAGAGACCCCGTGCTGCAGAAGATTTTAGTGTTGAATATGAAGGAACTAGTTGTGGTTAGTCCGGCCTGTCAATCCTGCTTTTCATGGGGATTGTATATATACCTCTCAAATATGTAGAAACATGTTAGGGGTCCTTTAGCTATTTCTATGGATGGCAGCTGGAGCATGTTAGCTTAAGAAATGTTGTGTTTGATGCCCTACTCATCTTGTGGTGGACATGTTGCTGTTACCTAATTTGCACCAAATATTTTTTCATAGATTCCTTATTTTGGTGCCTGATGAATACATTGCAGAGGGGGAATAAAGAGGTCAAACATCCCCATCCTTGGGGTGGGGGAAAGAGGAGAAAAAGCAAAATCCTGTTTACAGTCAGAAGGGTTTGTGCTCTTTGCCTCAGCCGCGTGTGCTTCTTTCCCTTGCATTTACAGTGTGTTGCAAATTTAGAGAAGCTTAATAAAAATAAAAATTGGGGATAAAATGAACGAAGCAATAGGGAAAAGCTTCGTTCCTGCTTGTCTGCTGGTGCTGGACACTTTCTGTAGCGGCACAGTATTTGAGTAGATGCTGTTTCTTTGCTTTCTGTATTTTAACAAAGTAGCTTGTCATATCAAAATCCAAGGAAGTTCTGTCTACATGATTGCAATTGTCCGTGATGCTTTCTTCTGCGAGCTGTGTGGCGAGTTGGCTCCGCCAGCACTGCTCCAAAGTGATGGTTACGGGAGTCGGTGCCCACCGCTGTTCTTTGGGGTGTAACAACGCCGCGGAGGCGCCGAGAGGCGCAAAACGTTGACTCTCCTCCCATTGCCAAAGCATCTCTTGATAAGGCGGCAGAAGAAAACTCGATGCTCACAAGACACTGCTGAGACCACGAGCCCTGGGGCGCGGGAGGGGAAGGCAGGGTGGAGGTGGGGCTGCCGCTTTTGGGAGCCCGGCCGTGGGGCCGTGACCCCGACCGTGCGCACCCGCGCCCACGTGGGCTTGTGTGCATGTTTCAGGCCCTACCCACAAGGAGTAATCAGTGGTTGTTAAAATGAAACTTAATCACATTAACACTCAAAACAGAATTAAGTGGTAATACCCAAAGGAGAGAGCTGTTGCCATCCATGCTCCCCCTGAAAAAGAAAGACCTCAGCACGCCAGCTGCAGGGATCGGGCGGAAAATCCTCGGGAAAACCGGCATTCACAACCAAAACCTGTAGTTTTCTTTTTGTTTCTCTTTTTAAAAAATTTTTCTTTCTTTCATACTAAGGGAGAAAGGAGCTGCAGAGAAGCAGCAGGGGAATTAGAAATATAATCTATTGAAAATGTTGGTGTGGTGGGAATGATTTCTGTCTCCCCTGAGCATATCTTTCACTGGAGAGAAATGCTCTCCCAAGTAGATTCAGTCATAAACTATCATCTGAGAAATTGCAAGATTCTCATGTGCTGTAACTGGAAAACACCAGCCTCAGAGGCACACAGAGATTTCCTTTTTTCCCCAGTGAGAGAGGAAAGAGAGGGAGGGAAACCCCACCTGAGGGTGCAGGAGCCTCTCTCATTGTGCGCCAAAGCAGGTGGCAGGGAGTAGAAGGGGAAAAATGGTGACATATAGGGAAGATGTAAGGCAGAAATTCTTGGCTGTGAGGGTGGGGAGGCCCTGGCACAGGCTGCCCAGAGAACCCTGGAAGTGCTTAAGGCCAGGCAGGATGGCATCTGGAGTGACCTGGTCTAGTGGAAGGTGCCCCTGCCCATGGTAGGGGGTTTGAAACAGGATGAGCTTTAAGGTCCCTCCCATCTCAAGCAATTCCATGACTTTATGACACATCTGCCACCCAGCACAAGTGATGGCTTCCTGGGGAATGTGGTGGTCTCAGCCCTTATGTCCGTGTGTCAAGGAGTGGCCCATGGATACCTATGAGTCTTGCTCTGCAAGCATTGAAGCAGCATTACAAAGAATACTAATAATACTAATACCATGACAAGCAAAGCAAGGTTTTGGTGGTAAAATACTCTGCACAGGTTTGGTCTGCCGAGGTGTGACCTGTGGGGGAGAAGCAGGGAGAGCAACAGGGGGATTGATACCCCCACTGGGTGGGGAGGGAATGAGGAACGCTTCTGGACCATGTGTTTTCTTTTAAAGCCTACGAGAAAGTGTTACTATTTGCCTAATAAACAAGCACAGTTTTTAAGAAAAAAATAAAATTGATCAAACTGTAAAAAAAACAAAACCAACCAAACAAACCTTTGATGAAGAAAAGCACCAAACTCCCATGGTCTCGTGTGAGTGACTGATCCCAAGGTGCGTGCGAATTTACAGTGTCTGGAGTTGTATCAGTGTGTCAGGTTCCTTTGCGTTTAGATAATTTGTACAAGTAGGTTGCGAGTTAGGATGAGTTTAAAAACAAAGCAAAACAAAACAAACATCATCAAAAATCTAGAAACAAAACATCAATAGTTTACAGGGTTTTGTGAGTTTAAATGCCTTATATTTAACAATCATAATTTATGACTAACTTGTAGATATTGTGGGTTCTAATTTAATTATTTTTATAGTTGTTTTTTTGCATTTTTAATTATAATTTATTTATTTAGAAATTACTACTAATTTTTTTTATTACTCCTATTACCTCATTTTTGCATTGTTTCTGGGAATGGAATGCTTTGCATGCATCGGTACTTAAAATAAAATTAAACAGGGGATGTGGGGGGTAATGCTTATCTTGTCAAAAACAGAAAAAAAAAAAGAGAAAAAAATCAGGGTGTGTGATTACAAACTGTATTACTGTGGTGCTGTTACCTTGGATACATTCCATAAAAATGCAAACCTTTGATTCTGTATGCTGTGACATAGTGGAAAACTGCAATATAGTGACTGTGTTTAGCACATATATATGAATATTATTTGCACTCATAATCAAACTCTGGTGATCCTTTCACTTGTGTCCTTGCACATTGAAGGCGGTTAACGACGCTCTGCATAAACCAAAATGTTTTGGTTGTTTCTTGGTACTGCCCTGTCCCTGATGCCTCTGGTGATGCTGCTGCTGCTGCTGCTGCTGCTTGTGTAGCCCTGCAATAACACCCAGCAGGCCCCCACTGCAAGGGGCAATGCATGCCTTTAGTGCAAGACTCTGCAAATTGTGTCAAAAGCCCAGGAAGTAAGCCCAGGTGTGGTGGCTTTGTAATTTTTGGCGTCTCAATTTGGCTCGGTTTGGCTCTTTTCACCTTCTGTGTGTGCACCCAGCTGGGGGGAAGGAGGCAATGGGGTGAGCCTGAGCTTGGAGGCAACAGAACTGAGGGATTCAATGCAGTTTTTAGCGGTTGACTTCTTTACTCAGAGGCTAGGAAGGCCCTGGCCCAGGGTGCCCAGAGCAGCTGTGGCTGCCCCTGAATCCCTGTCAGTGTCCAAGGCCATGTTGGATGGGGCTTGGAGCACCCTGGGATAGAGGAAGGAGCCCCTGCCCATGGCAGGGGGTGGAACGAGATGAGCTTTAGGGTCCCTTCCAGCCCAAATTATTCTGTGATTCTGTGACAGCACGTCTAGCTGAGAGTGGTTGGGATGGACACGGGATCCATGAGCCATCTCCTTGCAACGCCTGCCATGGGCACTGGCTATAGCCCAGCTCTGACACACATGGGGCAGAAGCGCTTAACATTGATCTGGACCAGTTAGCTTCAACTCTGCTGTCCAGGAGGGAACCTCAGTTTGGAGCTTTTTAATCCAGTGTAGAGCTGGGACCTGCCCAGAGCCCTCCTTTCCCCAAGAAGGGGGTGAGCCCCAAAATGGCATGGCCAAGCATCCCCATCCTGCCATGGCTGTGCTGCTCTTGCAATGCATTGCCCTTTCCCCAAAGGCTCCTGAGTATCACGAGTTCCAGCTTTGCCAGAAGGTTAGAGAACCTCTGATAACATTTTAAGCTTTAAGCCATAACCATGCTCGGTCAGTGAAGACATTTAGCTGTGTACGGACAGAAGTGGGGTTTGATGCATGTGCTCAGCCAGTAGCCATCCTCCCCACAAAAAGGCTTTGGATGAAATTCTCAGTTGGGTTAGAAAGGCACAAAATCACAGTACCTTAATTCTTTTCTCTCTGTCCCTTCAGGGTGCTGCGCTGCTTTGTTGACTTTGCCTTACCCCAGGTTTTAAACCTGTCTGTGTTTTTTACCTTGCTGCTCTGTAACACTCCTCCCCTGTAGCCTGGAGCTGTGATTTTGAGCTGTGTGGGGACTGGGGGGTTGGCTTTCCTGCCCCCCAAAGTCACTGCAAGAGGGACAAGCAAAACAAGGAGCGAGTAAACAAAACCCCCTCTCCTTTAATGACGCGGGCAGGTGAAAGGATCACCCACATTTTTGTATTCCTACTGCTGTTCTGTTGTGCTGTGCAACATTTTGCTACATAGACTATTTTATAGAAGAAAGCTAGAAAAATATTTATTATTAATATTAAAGCAATAGTGCATTGAAGAAATGGAAAGACATTAGAAATTGTGTAAATGCTTAGATTCACTTTTGGTGGACTTTTTGTACTTTATTTATAACTAATAAAACAAACCGCATTGCTAACTATAAACCTGTGCCACGCAGAAGCCACCTGGCAGGGTAATTGCTTGGTCTTTATTTATGATGCTTTATTATGCTCCTTTCTGGTTTCTTTGGGTTGGAATCAATTCTCCTTCCATTGCTTGTGTCTTTGAGCTGCAGGAGAACCACTGCTGGGGTATAAAGCGCTCTGCCCATCTAGGTTGCAGAGGCTGCTGGTGGCTGAGCCCCATGGCAGAGGTGAGGTGAGGCACTCCACGCTGGGCACATCGCTCTGTGTGATGCCCTGTGGCACCAGTTTGGCCATCAGGTACCAAACTGCTTTCTAGAATTTCAGAAAATTGCCTATTAAAGGGAGATTTCTCCTCTAAACACATCACACGGTGCCTGTAAGGTATCTCTAGCAAGTCCTCCAGAGGTATCAGCAGGTTCTCTACCCTCTTGGTGGAGAAGGATTTCCTTCTGCCTGTGTCTCTAGTTTAATAACTAAGGAAGGGGAAACTGACTGGAAGAAAAAAAATATCCCAAACCCTTCAAACCAATACAGGTACATTTTAGGGTATTTTCAGTCCTTTTTGCTACTCCAGTGGGTCATACACCCAATTTTGCATCCTGCAAAGTCCATTCTGTACGTCCTCCCGTGCTTTTATTTTCTCCTACAACAAATGGTGCCAGTCTCTGCTCCTACCCATTCTTGATTCAGCTGCTCCTCCTGAAAAGCTGAGACCAGTGCCCAGCTTTGACTGTGTGATTAGACTAAATAAGCCTTGGAGACAAGTGGCTGCTGATCACAGAGATTTGGTTCCTGTAGCTGAAGGGAATTGCCGGCTCCTCCAGCATCCATCAAAACTGCATAAGAGGTGAACCGTGTTCACACCACACGAAGCTCTTGTTACAGGAAGCTCTTAGAAATTCAGAAAACAGAAAACAAGTTAAAAGTGACCCTCTGGTCCAGCTGGGGAGAATCTCAGTTTCTCGCTGGGATCCTGCTGATGTCCTTCAAAAGGGTGACGCAGCTGAGAGAGGTGCTGCAGATGGCAATCGGGCTTGTTTTGGAGCTGGAGCAGCAAAGGAGCTGCCACAATCTGATAACAGCCCTGCTGAGCACAGAGCCTGCCTGCCTGGGGAGGGAGAGGGGCTCTGCCCATCACGGCACGGCAGCACGGATTGGGATGCAACATCTTTATTCACCCCCAGCATCTGCTCTTACAGCAGTGCTCAGGATTGGGAAGTTGAGCCATTATCCAGTGTTTTGTGATGTCTAAATCTGCAGCTGGCCCAGAGGTTGCAGCTCAGAGTTGTACAACCCCATCAAAATAATTTTTTTCCTTTTTATTTTATTTTTTTTTTAATTTTACCTGGTTTTTAGTTTAGAATGGGCATCTGGACATAAGGAAGGGGTGAAGAAGATTATAAGATATTTTCTACATGCAGAATATGAGATACTTCACAACTCTTAGTCATTCCCCCTTCATGAACCTAGGGTTCACATAGGCATATGATGCTACCAAAAATGCTTAGCAATTTCAATTAGCAATCTCAGTTTCATAGAGATATGCAAATAATTCTCTGTGTCCTGCACCAAGAGGCAACCAGTTCTTCAGCATGAAACACTGCTAAATGTTTATGCTTGTTTTCACTGGCAGCACCTAAATGCTTTAGTAAACCTAAATTTGGTAAAGACAGAACTTCATCAGAGTCCCAAAATGGTGGAGAACACAAATACAATGGGACAGCCATTGAAGACTCACAGTGAGTGCTACCAATCTTGTCCTTTGCTCTTGCTTCTTATTGTTTAGGATGAAGGAATGTGCATTAAAATGCCACCAGTTAGGAAATAAAGTGGAAAAAAAGAAGGTTGTATCTGCCCAACATATCAGATTTGGGCTGCTTGGCCTTCACAGGAAAAGATTGACTAAGTCCTGCAAAAGGAACAGGACTAGGAAAATTTTGGCTTTTCTCCTCTCTAGATCTCCACTTGTCCAAGAATGTGTTGAATCTAGCAGCTTAACACAAATCCAGCTGTTGGAAAAACTCCACGCTTGCCTTATTACTTCTGCAGCAGCTGTTGTAGCAACAGAGGGATTCCCCAGAGCCAGGGTGGAGCTGAGCTTTGCTCTAAGGAGGGGCTTGTTTGAAGTCTTCAATGGAAAAAAGCAGATTCTTTCATGCTTTGCCAAGGTTGCTTTCCTGGGAGGCACTGTGGGAGCTGACCCTCTATCAGCAAACTCTCCTTGGCCCTTTTCAGGGCAGCTTTGCTTGGAGCTTTTGTGCTGAATAAGCCTGTCCAAGGATGGCAGGTGGCCTTGATGACAACCCAGGCACCAGCAAACCCATCTCCACCTACACAGTGGCTTGGTCACCCTGAAGATGTTAATTCCTGCTTCAGCTGTGCCTCACCCCATGTTTCTAGCCAATTGTCACCTGTGATTATTCCCTGATGTGAGCACATTTCACATGTAAGGTAAGGATTTATCCTTCCTCCTTGTCCCAGGAAGGGATGATGTGTGGGTCAGGATCTGCCTCACTGCTCCCCAGGGCTGGAATCACAGAAGAATCATGGAATCATAGAATCATCATGGGATCACAGAAGGGTTTGGGCTGGAAGGGACCTCAGAGATTCTGTTCCCCCCTCCTGCCATGGGCAGGGACACCTTCCACCTTCCACTAGAACAGATTGCTCCCAACCCTGTCCAACCTGGCCATGGAAGCAAGTGCCAGTGCAATGGGTTTTCCCAAGGGATGGCAGGGGTTAAATTGATGCTCTAAAACCAGCTTTCCCCCACCCTGTACCAAGTTGGGGGTGACTGAAGCCAGCTGAAAATGCTGGTAGTGCAGCACTGTACAGGGACAAACTTCTATTTCACAGCAGCACATGTTTGTCTGAAAAGGGGCCAAACCTCTTGACAGGAGAGGTTTTTTGTTTTTTTTTTTCTCCACAGTGCTGGTTAAACTTGGGTGGGAGGAAATGCAGGGAGATCAAAAGCCTGACCCTTATTTTGCTTCAAACACCTACTGGGGAACTGCAATGACACTGCACAAGAACAGCAAACCCAGATGCACCAGACTCCACTCATAGGACCCCCTGGGTATCCAGGGAGTCTGAACTCTATCCCAGCAGGATCCCAGGGATGCAATCAGACCCTAGCAATCACCTCCAGCCCTCCTAAGGGCTGTTCTGCTCCTCCTGTGAGCTCCCAGCTCCTTGCTAAGGGCTGGGCAGCACCAGTCTGCCATGAGGAGGGAGAACACAGCCAGCAAAAGTTGCTATTATTATTCCTCTCAGTCAGTAGCTGATCCCTGATGAGGTTGATTACTGGGCTCATTTAAGCAACTTTCTCTGCTCCAGAACCATCAGTTACCATAAAGGTTTCTAAAATGAATTAGTCTGGGCTATTATTTGTGAGCTGGCACAGACAGCCATGATATAAGGTCAAGTCTCTTTGGTGGTGCGTGCTGTGGGAAACAGAAATCCAGAACTTCTCTGGAAGGGCTTTAGTGGGTTAACAGCTTTCAAATACCTCTGAGCAATCGACAGCATTTCTAAGATGCTTCTAACTCCTGTCTCAGCATCACCAAGATTTGCTGGGCCTCCTTTGCCCATGAGCAGTGAGGGACTGAGCAGTGAGACAGTTCTGCCTCATGGCCTGGCAAGGTCCCAGCAGAAGCATCATCCTCAACCCAGGAACTGGTGGGCTTAGTGGGTTGAGCCCACTCTTGACCCCTTTGATCCCAATTCATGCAAAGCTCTTGTTTAAAACCAGCTTCTGGGAGAGGGAATGTCCTCTCCAGGGTGGGCCAGGAGGAAGGCCATCCTGTTTTTCCTTTTTCCTCCCAAGGATGGATCCCCCCTTTTTCCTCCTAAGGGGGGGTGGGGTCCTGCTGTTTTGCACCCTAGAGAGAGAGACAGGGCTGCAGAAGCAATGATTTATGAACAGATTTTCTTGTTGGTACCTGTAGAGATGTGAGTGCCTGGGAAGAGCTCATTGACAGGAGCACTGGCCCTTACTGCCTCCGGGAAATCCCTTCTCAGCCACAGAAAAAGACAAAACAGCAATCCTTATTAAAGGGGAAAAATGTTAAAATGAATGGCAGTTGCTCTGAAACGGAGCTGGTATTCAGGCCATGTAGGGTATGATTACCCTGAGTCAGCTTTGAATATAGTTAGCACAGCTTCCTTGCTGTGGAATTGATTATCTGGAAGGTCTTTTGCACTGGCAGCTGTAACCATAGATCTCAGCTCTTGGCAGAGTTGTAGGAATTCAGCCAGGGACCAAAGTCTGCCCTGGGGGGGGAAAAAAACTCACAGAGTGGAAAACATCACACAGATCCCACTGCTTGAGACCTGGCTGGGTGGATGCAGATGCTCCCCAAACTCCCCATGGAATGTCCTACTGTGCCTGCTGTTTTTTGATGTGGTGTCCTCTGGAGATGTCCATATGTGTGTATGGCCAGAAGTGGGAAAAAACTGGGATCTCCAAGCTCAATTTTCATAAATAAAAGTGTCTGAATTCTCTTAACCTGTATGCTTATCTAAAAGTGGAGCCTATCAGTGGAGTAGATCAGTGGATTTTCTCAGCCATGTCAAGGCATAGCACTGAAAGCAGAACATTTGAGTGGGTAAAGGACAGTTTATATCTCTGCTGGTTGTAGCTTTTAATCATAAGTAAGCAATAAATGTATTTATTTAATTAACAGTTTTATGTGCACCTTAAAAAAAAAAGCAACATTGCTTTTACAAAATGTTAACCCAGGAAGAACGTCTTGCTACTAAAAATCTCTCAATACAAAAGGCAGTGTATTAAAAAGTAAAAGGCAATATAAAACAGTATAATGAGAAAAAAATATGCATACTGAAGGGACCACAACTCTCTTCAGTACCTAGGAAAAAGGTCCCTACAGATTAACCCATCCCCTCTATTCTCATCCAGCCACTTCCCACAGGGAAATATGGTGGTGACACCAGTGGCCGAGTTGGTGATCTCCACCCGCTCCACCAGCCAGCCCGGAGCCAGCCCGCTGTTGTCGTGCTCAATCCGCACCTTCTTCAGCTCCCCCATGTCCAGCGTTTCCAGGTAAAACCTGTTGGTTTTGCCTCGCTCGAAGAGGTTCCTGAACTTCTGCTTCAGCGCCCGCCTCCCTGAGTCCCCGTTCAGGCCGTAGATGGTGATGAAGACGTTGGCGTCGGTGCCCGCGCCCTTCTCGAAGCCTGTCACCACAATGGTCTCGTATTTGACTGGCACCAAGCTCCGGGCCTTGCTGGCGAAGCTCTCGGTGACCTTGGCACACTCGAAGACTTTGTAGTCTCGCCGCTTGTAGCGCAGAGGGATTTTCGTGTTGCACCTGAAGTAGTACCTGCCCCGGGGAGTAGCGGGCAGGTTAGTGGCATGGACGGCCAATTTGTGAGGCAAATGTGAGGGAATTGTGGAATTGTTTGCGTTGAAAAAGCCTTCTGGGATCATTGAGTCAAAGTGCTGCTCCACCCCAGCGCTGCCAGGCCCACCACTGCCTCATGATCCCAAAGTGCCACATCCACATGGCTTTTAAACCCCGCCAGGGATGGGGACTCCACCACTGCCCTGGGCAGCTGTGCCAGGCCTGGACAGCTCCTTGGATGAATAAATTTTCCATAATATCCAATTGAACCTTCCCCTGGCATATATTGAGACCATTTCCCCTCCTCCTGTCCCTGTTCCCGGGACCCCCCCGGCTGTCCCCTCCTGTCAGGAGCTGTGCAGAGCCACAAGGTCCCCCCTGAGCCTCCTTTGCTCCAGGCTCAGCCCCTTCCCAGCTCCCTCAGCCTCTCCTGGGGCTCCAGCCCCTTCCCAGCCCCGTTCCCTGCCCTGGACACGCTCCAGCCCCTCAGTGTCTCTCTTGTCCCGAGGGCCCAGAGCTGTCCCAGCACTGGAGGTGCCTCAGCAGGGCCAGCGCAGGGGACAGGCCCTCTCCACATGAACCACGTTGTTGTACAAACATGAAGCCAGCAAGTTCGGAGTGTGAATTCTACTAAATTGCCCAGTGTTAATGCTGTTTCAGCATTTTCCCCTCTATGTACCAGAACTTGAATATTTCTCTATAGAAAGAGAGCCACAATGGAACTTTGTAAATGGAAAAATCTGACCTCTCCCCACACAGATACAGACACGCTGCACATGGGAAGGATCTGTGTGGCTCTTGTCACCTCTTCAGCCTGTGCAATGGCATGGCCAGTTCCACACTCACCAAGGCAGGGCAAGCAGTCAGATCCAGAGATAAAGCAAGAAAAAGGCATAAAAAAAAGGACCGGGAAAGATGGAGGAGGTTTAAATCTCCCCCGTCCTTTTTGGATCACCCATCTCATCCTTAGCAGGGAACAAAAAAAGTGGGAAGACAGGAATGATAGGTACCAGATGCCGACAGCCCCTGTCTCTGCAGTGCTGTCTCTGGTGATGTGAGGGGAACACCGAGTGCATCCATAAATTGCCTCGTAGCTGGCACACAGCCAGGGGCTGGAGCACTCTGCTTTTAATGATGTATTTCGTTTCCAGTGATGCAGATCAGTTCCAAATGAGCTTCTCCCCCTTCTCCCACCTTCACTGAACTGCAGTAGGTCCTCCTGAATGGAGTGTGGCTGGATTGCAGTGCATGTGTAAAATAAACACCTGGAGGAAGGGTTACTGTGAGTCCAGCTGTATGGTGTTTCTTAAGCACTTCCTATACTCTTGGCATTTTCTGCAGCCAAAGTAAAGCACTTATTCCCTGGAAAGAAGCTTTGTAAATGAGAAATTCCAGGGGGAACAAAATTTTATGATCAGGGGCAGAAAAACTGTATGAAAGTGATGATGCCCAGTGCTGTAGATTGATTTATTCAGCTGCGTAATATCTCATGGTCTGGAAGTAAAATGGTGCATGCCAATCTTCACAAGGGGCAAAAACAAACAAAAAAAAAATTACCTTTGTAGCCCTGGAATATGCAAGAAAAATCTTTGAATACTATCTTTTTACATACTAAGAAAGAAAAAAACAAACTGATGTAGTTCAAAACTATTGCTGCAGCAATCTGGGAACTCTTTAAATTTGGTCTTTGGCTTGTCTGGGTAGGTTTTTTGATATTTGGCATGGGTAATACCTTAAGTGAGAGCTTGTTCTCATGGTGCAAGCTCACTAGTTGCTTGTGTGTACAGCAAACATCACTGTAAAGTGTTGCATCTGCAGAGCTGGAGCCCTGCTCCAGTGCAGGGACAGACTGCAGGCTTTACCCATGCCTTCTGGCTGCCCTCTTTAGTTTAAAACAATCTTTAAAAAGTGGGATTTCACGAGAAAACCTTTGGCCCCTTCACAGCACACTGTCCCAGCAGTTTCAGCGTGCTCCCAATGAGTTCAGTGCACAGATCTGATTGCACAGCTGGACTTAGAGGGTTCCAGGCTTTTCCCCACCAGGAGAAAAGAGCATGTTTTAGTATGCAATTGACTGAGTTTTCATTCAGCAAATATTATTAAGGCTCTTCAGTTGGCTGATTAATTTGCTAGGAGAGACTCTTAGCTTCTAAAAAAAAAAACCCACCACTTCAAGGATTTCTTCTTAAACACTCAATTGTCTCAGCTGGAACGAACTCCTTGTAGTTAAATTCTTTAGCAGCAATGGAAATATCATGGAGAAGAGAAGAATCCACAATTAATGTCATGGATTGTTTTACTGAAGTGCAGTTTGTTCTACAAATGGGTGATCTCCTCTGTTCCTGCACAGTCCCTGTGGAACCTGCTCCCCTTCCAAAGATGGGACTCAGATCAAAGTGTGCATGACCTGACCATGCTCAGGGATCTTCAGGTATGCTTGAGCTGCATGACTGCAACCTTTCCAATCATGTGTGACTTTTTGGATCAGACCAGAAGCATTTCTTATCCAAACTGGTCTGAATCAGAGCCTCAGCCTTTGTCTTACTCTCCTTTCCAGGAAATCTTTCACAAGACTTACTTAAAGAACAGTTTGTGCAGAGTATCCTACAATTAAATTTCAGTGACTCTGATTATTTTCCATAAGGTGAGACATCAATTCATCCTGGCTGTGAGATTCACTCCAGACAACTTGTTTATAAAGTTACCTGCGCATGCAAATACTCTCTCTAACAATTCAGAAATTGTGCAGGCAAGTCAGACAAAGACGTTCTGGACCCGACACACCAAACTACATAACAGAAAACAAGACTTTCTGTTATTTCCTAAGCCTGAAATGCTTCAGCAGGATGTGTGCAGGGCTGCTCAGCTCCCCTATGTCCTCCCAGGGCAGCTCCTTACAGATGAGAAGACACTTACTTGTTGCAAAGCTCCATCTCTGTCACAATAATCTCCTGGACATGCCAGAAGACATCAGCTTTTGCAGATGACTTCTTCCCATCTTTTGGGCAGTGACCAACACAGATGGCTGCAATATCACCAACGTTCTTTGAAGAAAACTGGAATGTGTCAGTTGCTCCCCTACAGGAAACAGGGAGCAGTTTCAGCATCCTAGAGGCTGCCAGTGACTTGCCTCATATGGACATTAAGTAATTTGCACATGGCTATGGAAGATAGAAGATAAGCCTTCATTTACAGTCATTTGATTTAACCTACAATCATTCAACACAAAGTATAATTTCCATATTTAAATTTAGTATTTTCTCTGATTAGGGGTGACACTTTAAATTGTTGCCACTAGGACTTTCTAGGATAAACTTGAGCTGTTCCACATACAAAATCAATTTGCCTCATTATAGATAAAGCTAAAGAATGACTAATTTCCCCTCCAGCACTTATTCATTCATTCTTGACAGATACTGTATCTGTTACACATCTACCCACCATAGCTGTTTTAAATTTGCTAGTTGAGCCACCCTTCCTGAAGCTCAAACTGGAAATAGCTCAGAGGAACAATTAAGTCACAGAATCTCAGAATGGTTTGGGTTGGAAAGAACCCTAAAGATCATCTAATTCCAAACCCCTGCCATGGGCAGGTCTGATAGGTTTCTGACAAAGTGTTGACTGGATTCCTGTTGTGTTCCTTGAGTATCTCTTGGGTTCATTTCCTTGGACTGTCCCTTGGTCCCTCCAAGGACAGGCTGTGCCTAATGGAGAGGGGTGTCTAACTCCCCCATAGGCACCATCAGCTCAAGAAACTCTTCCTGTTCTTTCATATTTCATGTGATGTCACAGTCAGTCATATTGTGTTCCACATAAGCCAGAATTTCACCTTCCTTTACCAGAAAAAAAAATTTAGTTGCTGCAAAGCAGCAGAACATCAGCAGTGCCTATGATTTTGATGAGGTCCTGTCTCCTAAGGGTGTGCCCTGTCCTTAGACAAGCAGAAAACCCTGCTCACACCTGGAGCACTTTGGTCCCACGTGGGAGAAGGAACATGCCCCCTGTTCCATGGATGTGCCTGCAGCAGGAGGCTGATTCCTGCCTTTCCTCACACCACAGTGATCTCACAGCCTGACCCCTCAGATCCGTCTGCAAAGCAGTCCATGAGCAGCTCTGACAACATCTAGCCTCCAACTATTATTACTTTCTCTCTGATTCCCACTCCCAGTGAGATGCTGTAAAAGGAACTAAAACCACCTCCAGCTTCCCTCTGCTCCTCCCAGCTCAAAAACCACACAGCTTCCCTGGGGGTTTGCCAGGAGCCTCTTTGTATGTACAGATACAAAAGGACACACACACACACACATGCAAAATCTACATTTCCTTTTGCCAAATACATTTTTCTTGCTGTTCTAAAACCTACTCTGTGGCTGCCCACCAGAAACTCATTTGATATCTTCCCTGTAATCCAAGTGGGGAGCCATCAAGTTTTTTGGAAGGGGGGTGAGAAGCAGCATGGTACAAACACAGCTCCCTATGGCAAGAAGAGGTGGGATTTGTGGAGGACAAATTTGTGGGGAGTTCCTCTGGCCCACCATCCTGCTTACTACCTTTCAAATCTCCTTTTCTTGGAAGAGTTTTCCATGAGGAATTCCTTTGAGCGGCCCATCTTCCCTTCCAGGATGATCCAGATGTTTTCCTTCGTATCTGCATCCTCTCTGTCGCTGGTTACTGTCTCAATCTCATAGGCTTCAAAGCATAATTAACACACACGTTAAACAGAAAAGGAAGAGCAGATGGCCTGCAAGATCTCTTCATTTGGCTGTCACTTTGCTTAAAACCCCCTTTCCTAATATTTATCACAGCCCACAAGACAGCAAGCATTTGCAAAATAAGGGTGGAAGCACACTGAAAACTGTGGGACTTTTGACTTCTGAGTGGTTTGGGATAGAATACATGAAAATATGAGTCCTGTTCAATTGGGTAGCAAGAATAGATTAATTTATTCTTAGAATCATAGAATATTCTGTGTTGGAGGGACCCACAATGATGATTGAGGTCCCTCTTGAACAAGCTGTGTCCAGCTCCATGCTGTGCTAAACACTTCATCTGAAACACAGCCCGAATCCTCCATATTTTCTTTTATTTATTTTTAATTTTTTTTCTTTCTTTTTTTTTTTTTTTAAATTTGTGTCACCATTCCTATCAGAGTGAGGGTGTCCACGCACGAACAGGATGTGCTCAGATGCTGTGGTGGCTGTAAGTACCCAGAATGGCCCTCACCAGGCTGATTTTTTTTCAGGGGCAGAGCACAATCATGGTGAAGTAATGTGATTATTGTCTCCCCAGGATTCTCCTGAAGAAGAGCACTGGTGCAGTGGCTCTTGAGATGGACTCTGTATATCCTCAGTGTGGTTAAGTAACTCTTGTTGGCTGAGTCACCCACCACATCAGACAGCAGTGTAATTACCTCGGGCCCAGAGGGATTACCCAGAGCAGATCCAGGGCTGTGGGCTGTTAAACTCAGCTTTATGTTCAGCTGGGACACTTAAGCTCATAGCCCAGAACCAGTTAAGGAGGAAGCTGGAGCTATGTTACTTACCAAGCTTTAAGGACTGAACTTATTTTCCACCTCAGAGGCTCAAGCACTTTGCTTCTAATGAGATCATATCCATGTGTTCTCATGGCTTACTGATAGACTGAACCACTGCAGATGGGTCCCTCTTCAGTTTCAACCCAGAATGAGATCTTTTTCTTCCTCACAAATCCTGTTTAATTTCTTTCTTATCCCAGAACTGCACTATTGAACCGAAGTATACACGAAATATCCTCTAAAGCCTGCATGGCTTGCAGGAGATGTGGTCTATGACCTCTGAGGTCCCTCATGAAATGGCACGAGAGCACTCCAAACTCACCAGTCCGTTCCTTCAGTTCCAGGATGTCATTGTTGGCACAGGCCAGCTCCCTGATGAGCTGCCCATCGTCCTCCCCTTTAGCCAGCCAGCGATCACACTGGAAACGAAATGTCTTGTCCATGGCAGAGTCCATCACATCAATGTATTCCAGGTGCCAGCCTGGGGCAATTCCTGGTAAAACAGCAGCAATATGAAAGGTCTGAATGTTGGCACATAGGAGGGGAGGTACCTTTCCTTTGTAGCTCCACGTTGTTGCTATAATTCATGGAATCAAGGAATGGTTCAGGTTGGAAGGCACCTTTGAAGGTCAGCTCTCCTGCCACGGGCAGGGACACCTTCCACTGTCCCAGGTTGGTCCAAGCCCTGTCAAACCTGGCCTGGGACAGCCATGGCTTTTCTAGGCAATCTGTGCCATAGCCTCCCCACTCTCATTGTAAACATTTTTTTTCCTTATATATCTAATCTAAATTGACGCTCTTCTATTTTTAAACCACCCCCACTTCCCTGTTGCAGCAGGCCCTGCTAAAACATTTGTCCCCGTCTTTTTTTATAAGCACTAAGGCAGGGGTTCTCTCCTCTTTGGATTTGAAGTCAGAATGTAAAGTACAACTTCCTCCTTTAGCCCTGCCAGCCAGCACATGCAAGGAAACTTCCCAATCCTTGCCAAGGAACAAGGGCAAATTAATGATTGCTGGGACTGGGTGTGAAAACAGGACGGAGTAAAGTGATGGATGTTCCAGCATGGATGACCAAATCACTTCACATTTCCCTTGGGGCCTTCTGAGAAGCCACGGCACCTTTTTAGCTTGCTACTTCATTTGCTCGGTTTGTTTTTTTCCCCAATGGAAAAGCAACTTGAAGACGAAGAAAACAGCATTTGAGAATGTTTTCCTGATTTCTTTGTTAAAATCTCAGGAACACTTGTTGACCTCAGTGGGGACAGGAGGTTCTGACAGTTTTGCTTTCAAGTCCTGCTATTAGTCAGACAAAAAAATGTTATGTGCATGATGAGACATATCTGCTCACTTATTATGTACATCCTGGAGAGATTAAACAGCTCTTGCTCTTCCAGGAATTCAGTGCCGTGTGCCTATTTCCTACATTTGCAAAAATTAATCCTCATTTTCCCTGAATAGAAAATGATGGTACATTTTTTGAGTTATGTCAACAAGTTACCCTTCTCCTATGGACTGTGAGCCTCCACACCATGTGCTGGCAGTTCTTTACCAGCCTCACAGCCATTGCTGTTTTGTACTTTGGCTTCCCAAACCTTCTCCAAGTTAGGAGATTAAACTGTGTGCTATGCATCACAGAACCTCAACAAACACCACCACTCACCCCTTAAATTTCAGGGGCACAGAACTGAAAAGTCATTGTGCCTAGAATGTTCATCTGTAGAACATCTTGCTTAGGGCAAACTCAGCTAAAGCAGGTTCGTCAGGGCAAGGTGTGGCCAGGTTTTTAATATCTCCAAGGATGGAGATTCTACAGTCTCTCTGGGTGGCCTGTGCCAGAGTCTGATTACCCATGCAGGGAAAAAAGAAAGCTTTCTTACTTATTTTAAATGGAATTTCCTATATTTCAGTTTGAGCCCATTCATTCTTGTCCTGTCACTGGACTCTGGTGAGAAGAGTTTGGTTCCATCTGCTTTAATTTTACAGGTTGCCCAGAGAAGCTGTGGCTGCCCTTGGATCCCTGTAAGTGTCCAAGACCAGGTTGGACAGGGCTTGGAGCAAGCTGGGGTAGTAGAAGTTGTCCCTGCCCATAGCAGGGAGTTGGAACATAATTGTCTTTAAAGTACTCTTTCAACCAAAACCATTCTGTGATTCTACAATTCTGTGAAGTTTTCCAAAGCTCCCACAGTGATTTAACTGGAGCAACTTGCTCTTTGGGGCTGTTTTGGAAATTTATTCTGCACATGTTGGCAGTGTCAGCTGTTAATCTTTTGGTAGGATCTTTTCCATTTAAGTTCAGTGAACATCTCTGCAGGATATTCAGGAGGCTGCTCTGCTTCCATCAAAACTTTACATTGTGACAACAGTAGAGCATGAAAGAAAGAAAACATGCCTTCCTTCTGCAGTCAGAGATGTCAGTGCCTGCAGACCAGGATGGAATAAATTGTAGATCTCAGCCGCAAGCAAGCAGGATGATGGGGGTCAGGATCAGTGCTAAGCAGCAGTACCAGAAAGGAGACTGGGTGAGATGCACATGCCCTCCTCCCTCTTCTCCAGCCTGGAGCCAGCAGCCACACTCACCAAGAAGCTGCAACAAATTCCTGCTCTTTTATCAGAGGCAGAGATGGGACAGACCTGACTTTCCTGCGGCTGTTGGAGCTGAGGACAAAGCCAGCTCCTCCCCACAAAGATGCTTTTATCAGCTCTGGGCTATTTAAAGAGCAAGTGCTGAGCTCTGTCAGGGATCAGCACTGAAAAGCAAATGCCAACAGGGTGTCCCTTACAGCACAAGGGTACATAAATCAAGGAACTGGATAGACAGTCCTAGAAAAATGGTACAACTTGCCCTAAACATCCTCCTGTCTGCTTTAAAGAAAAAATATTTCTCTTCCCTCTCAGAGAGTGAAGAATTTGCCTTCTCTCATTTTCATTCCTGATTGTTGGTGACTTAGATCATGAGACCTGTATTTGGATCTCCAAATACTTTTCATTTCTAGGAGAACTAGCTCACCCCAGGTGAAGGCTGTACTAGATACGTCCATAACAGCATATCTCCCACCCTGTCCACGTTCCATGGTGCCAGGAGTGGTGTCACATCAATAGTTTCATTGCCACAGCATTAAACACCATCTAAAAGCTGATGTGGAAATGGAAGGGTTGGCTCATGTCTGACAAGTGCATCCTATGCTACCAGAAAAGTTTGGGGTTTTTTTCTGTTTTGCTGTTGTTGTTGTTTCAGATTGGGAAAGTATTTATAAAATTCCTTTTTGCATTGGTATGGGAAAGAAAATGGAAAGGCCAGTGATGCACAGAGTCTAAATCTGAGACTTTGCTGGGCTGGCTCTGTGTGCTGGGCATCACGTCAGCAGAAGGAGAACAAATCATGTTTGCAGATCTACTTTCCAGGTCATCAAATCCTGGTTTCAGGCTATTATCCCGTTTACCCCTTGTGTTCCTCTGTGACTTTTGCAATGGGCTCAGAGATTCTACAGCACCTAAGCAATGACAGGAAAGGAAATTCCTACCCCAGAGTCACCAAATCCACAGCCCAAGCTGGTTTATAGAGCAGCATGAGCAAAAGAGGAAGGGGAGTCAGAAAGGTGATGTGAATATAGGCGTGTGAAGAGACTTTCCCAAATCCTGACCACTGCTCACACAGCCTGGCTGCAAGGAGAAACTGAAGGATCACTGCAGCAGTGGCCCATCAGCCTTTCCCCTGGACACTGTCCCTGATTCTGATCCACAGAGCCAGAGCTGCTCCATCCAGAGCTGCTTTGGGTGATTGCAGAAACAACAGAGCAGGCCTGCTTGTGTCCTGTTGGCACCTCAAGCAATAGCACTGGGAAAACAGTAAAACAAGGGCTAAGAAAAACATAATCTGCACAAATTTCTGCCCTGACCCCAGTACAAACCAGGACCACTACATTTGCCTCCATTAATGCTTTGGGGCAGAAGGGAAGAAATGCTCATATCTGAGTAGTTCCTGCCCGATTATTCATCCCTTGGTCTTTAAAATAATTTGGTGAGCACTGTGCCTTTGTGAAAGGTCCCCTACCACCAAAACAAGTGTTCAACATTTGTAACAAAAGATATTTCACCCCAGGCCTCATTTTGCTGCCATTGAAATCCCCAGCAACAAACCTGCCTTAATAAAACCCATGGCAGTGCCACATAGGCTCCTTAATGGTCTGCAGCTGGAAGTGACATTTTCAATAGCATGCAAAACATTTCAAATGTAATTAGAGGAAGAGAAGAGCTTTGGGGAAAAAAGAATCACTTTGCTTGCTTGACTCTGTATAATTTAGTGTGATCTAGGGAAATGTATTCTGTTCCCCAAATGTCCTTATCCAAAAGAGCAGTTATTTATCTCATTTATCCTCTTTCCTAAAAGGATCCAAGCTGGTCATTGGGGGATTCTGGGCAAGGACCACCTGCAAGGCCCTCACAGGACCTTCTTTCCTTTTCCCCAGGTGATGCTGGAAGTCTGTGCTTTCCTGACATTGGACAGGTTGGATTGTAAGCTTCTTGTCATCTGTTTCTGAAGTGATTAGCACAATTGAGCCTGACTGTAGAAGCACAGATGAAACACAGATAATGACATTACTGCTTCATTTAACTAAAACCCCAGCCTGCAGCATCAGAAGATTTCTTTGCCTCTCTCAGGAACAGCCATGACTTGCCTGTACTCACCTCTGGAATATTAAGCTATTCTGACACCTGCAGAAACATGGGGGGATGGGAGAAAAAATTGGGGTGAAACAAGTGTGGTGGGTTCACTGCTCACCAGGCACCTTGTCCCTGACCTTGCTTTGGTGAATATTAACTATTCCTGACAAATAAAGACCTGATGGGATCAAATCTGCTGTCAGAGCCATGTCCACACTTGGACACACATACATCCATGGAGGTCTCCACTTTTCCCAGCCATATTCATTGACTATCTTCTCTGTCCCTTAACTTTCTGTAGCAATATCTCTTCTGTATGGTTTTGGAAGCAGCTGATGTCTGATCAAGGATAATAGTAGTCATTACTGGTGCTTATGTTTCCACAGGAGTAAAAAAATCCCTCCTGCTAGGGACATTGACTGCTCAAGGGCCAGTGAAGAATTGCTGCTGCCAAGCCATTCACAGCCACCAACCAGCACTCCTATTAACTGCATTTTTTATTTATTTATATTTAAAAATTTTCACATTTTCTGAAACATGAAGTAACGACCATAGCACAGACAGCTCATCAGCCTTGCACCCTCTGACATTTTTTCTCCCCTGCCTGGTTAGGTGAGCATTCATCCCTAAAGCCCACCTCATGAGGCATCACCCAGAAAGTGGTGGGAGTTTTGATAGCAGCTTCAAATCGCTAGAAATGGAACGTTAATTGTGAGGTGTTAAAATCATAGCATCTAGCTGTGCACCAGTACATCTCAAAACACTCTAGGAAGGTGAATAATTTTTATCCCTAATTTACATAATTGAAAATGAGGTATAGGGATGTGATTTACACAAGGTCATTCAGCAAGCCAGTGGCAGAATAAAAATAGATCCTTTTTGTTGTACATCTCTCCTTTAGGATCATGTTTGTTCACACCACAACATTTCTCATCAGGGCAGACAGGCAATGCAAAAAAACCCCTCACAATCTTAGAGAAAGCAGAAGATTAACACTTGGGATAGTTTTAGAAAGTAGGTGCCCTGAGGCCCCTCTCCTCTGTTGTCTCTGTAACTTGTTCAGAGTTCAGGATTTGACTCAGGTCGAAACCACCCATAAATTACCCTCAGACACACCCACTCCTCCAGCCCTCAACATCTTACAGATGAACTACTCCTGTGCAAAAACACTTAACAACTCAGACTGGAGATGGAACAATTTCTCAGATTTTATTCTTGTGATTGAAGGAAATTTTGTATTTTATAGAGGGATACTTGAAGCAAAAGCTTTTAACAAGGATGCAGGATAATGTGTCCCCAAGAGAAGCACAGGAGGCTTGTAGAAAAGAGACGCTTTTAGAGAAATGATAATTCTAAGGCTACATCTGTCCTTTTGGGCTCCTTCTGAAAGGTTCTGCAATTCACAAGATTGGAAAGGAATGAATGCACAAGGTCAACACCAAAGTCTTCGTGTTCTCTATGGGTCTGCTATTTTAATTCCTTACATCTTTTTTTTTCTGCTTCATGTCACTTCTGAACTATGATACCTTGGCAGTGTCTCTTGGTTAAGCTGTAACACCTGTAGCACACCTTTCACAGAGTCATGGAATGGTTTGACATGGACTGGATATTAAAACTCATCCCATTCACCCCTGCCATGGGCAGGCACACCTTCCACTATCTAAGGCTGCTCCAAGCCCTGTCCAACCTGGCCTTTGACACTTCCTTGGGTAAGGCAGTCACAGTTCCTCTGTGCCAGGGCCTTATAATCCTCACGGGGGTGAAATCCCTATCTTTGTGACAACACTGTTGGGCGAAAAACCCTGGCCTTGAAGAGAGAGGAAGGTGCAAGGCATATGAGAGGGGGCTCTGTGGGTCAGTGCTGGAATCTCCCAAGGTGCTGAGGCCAGATTTGGACAATTTGAAGGACTAATCAGCCATGGCACAGTTGCTGGCATGCTGCAGGTCTGCAGATTGCACCCCCACCTGGGCCCAGTCTGAGTTGTAGAATTCCATGCATGCAGAAAGAGGTGCAGGAGTTGGCATCGTCTTCCTCTGTACCGAGCCACCAACAAAACAGGGAGTGTGATGGACTCTCCTCTCCTTGGGCAGTTTTACACATCTATTTCTCGTCCTCTCACTTTTTATTTAAAGCAGAAACTATTCAACAAATCTGCCCCGAGGAGTTTATGAGGCAACAGTACAGGGCTGAGAGGGAAGGCTTAGAAAAGCCCTTCTCAGGCCTGATAGCTGAGTAAATCCTTACAAAAGGCTAAAAAAAGACAGTTCCTGAGATTTTAAAAAAATAATTTATGGTCTACAAGTGCCCCAAAGGTTTGGAATCATGTCCATGAATTGCAGAAACAGACCTCTGGAATGGCTGTGTGTTATGAGTTCAGTGCCTGGGCAATTTAACATCTGAGTCAAGACACTGCTCTTGGAAAAGGTAGTTCCTTCAGGGAAAGGCAAGGAAAACCAAGAGTATATAAACTGTTTTGACTTGAGTCCAAGTCAAAAAGGGAATAAGATACTTTCTCTTTTGGAAGAGCCACCCAAAAGGAGTCACTGTGGCAGGTATGCTATTTAAAAACTCTGCTAGACAATGTCAGAGCAGTTGGTGAATTGAGAGAAAGGCCTCGTTAAGGCAAAGAAGGAAGTTTGGCTCCATAACCTTGGTATTTACTTTTGTCTTTGCTCCCACAACACAGAAAAGTCTGGTTTATCCATAATTAGACTCTTCCTGGCTCCCCTTGGTTGATGGCAACTGAGATAATCAAGAATCTGAAATTAATTGCTTTAGACAGACTGCTTATCACCTGGGTTCAAATCTACTCAGGCAGATGAGGGAACTAAGTCCAGATTTCCCATACCTCCTTGTTTCATGGAGAAAAAGGCAGCAGCAATCCAAAAACAAACAAACAAACAAGCACCCAAAAACCCCCACCACATAAAAAAGGAGGAAAACCAGCCTTTTTCTAGGTAAATAATTCTGTTACTGAGATACTGAGAAAGTTTCAGTCATTCTTCCAGAATGGTGATTTAGTCCTTATAGCAGACTTAAAAAAAAAAATTAAAAATTGAGGCCTATATTTAGAAAGCCAGCATTTCTACAGACCTACAGATACTGATCTTGCATAAATGTAGAAGTAAATGAACTGAGATATGAGAAAATACATAGTGCCTATCTGACATCAGGAGATGGGGAGTCTGGAAGTGATTAAATTTGCTCAGGGAGTCTAAATATATTAGGTTGAACATCAGTATCTCAAAGTAAACAGGGGCAAGATAAAAAGACATGGAGCAAAATTAAAACTAAATTTCATTCACATCACTTTGCTGTTACCAGAATCTCACTGGTGAGATCTAAACATCTAAAAAAATCAGGAACAAGTTCCTTGAAATTGCAGTTGTGAAGTCTTTAAACTGCCTGTTTTCAAATGATCAACAACTTCCTTCCTAATCATTTTTACTGAAGTTAGAGAAATTAGATGGGGGCTTCATTCCTCCTTTATGTCTCATACAGAGATGTCACTCAGCAGTTTTTGTGGGGAAAATGGCATTTAAAAGCATTAAAGTGGGACCATAAAACTGGTGTGCTTTTCCAGAGGATGAAAACATGGTGCTTGCAATTTAAAGACCTCCTGATAGGCTTGCCATGGCAATTACTGTCTCTTCAACTCTGAACACCCCAGTGCAGTCAAATTTCAGTGAAAGGATAAACAAAAGTGGGATGAGAACTGGGAGCAAAGCCACTGCAGCAAAGCTGCACCAAGGGAGAAGGATGCTGAGCTGTGGTGCATGGCACAGTGAACACAATGGGCAAGGCATTTAAATGTGTTTTATCCTGAAATACAGGCAGGCCATAGGCATCTTGACATGACAAGGAAAAGGAAGCTTTTTGATGGTTAGTATTTCCACTAACTAACCTTGATGGGGCATCTAATGTGGTGTTTTCATTGGCCTGAATTATCAGAAGGACGTGGAGCTGCTGCAGCCAGTCCAGAGGAGGCACGGAGATGCTGCCAGGGCTGGAGCCCCTCTGCTCTGGAGCCAGCCTGGCACAGCTGGGGCTGCTCCCCTGCACAAGAGAAGGCTGCAGGGACACCTGAGAGCCCCTGCCAGGGCCTGCAGGGGCTCCAGGAGAGCTGCCCAGGCACTGGGGACAAGGCCTGCAGGGACAGCACACAGGCCATGGCTGCCACTGCCAGAGGGCAGGCACACATTTTGGGATGTTGGGCAGGAATTGGTGGCTGGGAGGGTGGGCAGGCCCTGGCCCAGGGTGCCCAGAGCAGCTGTGGCTGCCCCTGGATCCCTGGGAGTGTCCAAGACTAGGCTGAATGGGGCTTGGAGTACCCAGGGATGGTGGAAGGTGTCCCTGCCCATGGGAGGGGGTGGGATGAAATGATCTTTAAGGTCTCTTCCATCCCAAACCATTCTGTGATTCTGTGATTGAGAGCGATAATTTGGAAGATGAGGAAAAGAGCACCAAGCATGCTCCCCTTATTCAGGACTCAAGGAGCAATGGGGTAGGCCATCGTGAGGCCAAGCCTTCCGCAGGCCATTGGCAGAGAACCATTTAGTCCAAAAAAGCCAGAAAAGAGGTAGAGAAAGAACAATCAACATCTGAAGCCTCAGAGTAGCGGTAAATACAAACACGTTTTTATTTAATACCCAAAGTCCCTCACACATCTGACAAAAACCATACTTGACCCCTGATCCTACTGCTCATTTAAAAGAAATAGAGCCAGGAATTTCTAGGCAGTGCCACAGCCAATTTATATAAATTATATATAGGGAGCAGGCATATATTCAAAGGATAGCTATATCCTGGATCTCAGCAGTAATAAATACTCTACCCACCCAACAAACTGTCATGCTGAATTGTGTGAAGTTTTAGATAGGAGATGCCTTTCACATGACTAATGCAGGAACAATGTAGACAACATATGTTATGATTTAAACAACAGTTTTCTTTCTTTCAGTGGGGAAAAGCAAGAACATTTTTGCTGAACAAAGCCTGAGCATGGTGTTTATCCAAGGCTTAAATTAACCTTGCTGTCAGACAGGTCTGGTAAGGACTAGTATTTATAAGTGGAAACCAGTGTTATGAGGAAATAAAGAAAGAGAATATGAGGCTGCCATGTGTATTTATATACATATTTTAAGTTCTAGACATCCAGCTTAGTATTTTAACTGACTTGTGGTGGTTATCTGGGTACAAGTTTTTAGCCCAGAGCAAATTTAAACTAATTGAGCCTATTTACTGCTTAGCCTAAGGCTAAACTCTGTTACCTACCTTTGCCACTAAGCAGCTGCATACAGCCAGCAATTACCAACTTGTGTCAGCAGCATCATCAGTGGCACTGAGAAGGTGAACTGTGATCAAGGAGGAACTTGTGCAAGAAGGAAAAGGCAACAAAACCCTCCAGGATTAGCTCATCATACAGCAGGCAACAGACTCGTGGGACTCACTGCCTCAGGATGTGTGGGTGCAAATGTCTCCTGGAGGGCCTGGGCAAGACCTTGAATGAAAAAATTCACTGGAAATTATCTAATGGACACAAATGATATCCACTTCAGGAAATGCCCTGAGCTATTCATCATGCAAAACGAAGAGGATTGTGAAAGGATTACACATGCTCGTTCAGCCTGTCCTCTTCCTCAGGCAGACAGTGATGCTGCTGCTGGGAAGAGCTGCTCAGACCCTTGATCTGATCCAGTTCCCACCTTCCTGCATCCCAGTCTGTCCATGTGCCTGAGCCCTAAGGACCAGCTCTGCTCTGGTGGGTGAATTTCATCCTGTTATCACAGCCAGTCACCAGGGAGACGTGATGCCACTTGGGGAAGAACTTCTTTTAGCACACATTTCAGCTGGTAATAGGTTTGAAAGCAAATCTGCAAGTCCATGTTGATTTCTTGGTGCTATCAGAAGGATGTCTGAACCACTCTTGGAACAACAAAAAAGCCTGTTTATTGAGCTAAAACTCTCATTCAATAGCCCTTTCCATATCTACATCTAAACTGCAGATCTAAGGAATTAGTGTTTTGGCAAAGTAATCAGGTGAAAGCAGCTCCCTTACTGCATTCAGCACCAACTATATAACACAATATTATAGAGTTTAATCAACTAAATTGTGCTGTGTTGTGGGAGTGATAAATATGAGCTCAGAGCTTGCAGTGTCTGGGAATAAACAATCATGTTAGGTGGATGTATCTCCCATATTTCACTGCAGACAGAGCCTGCCATTAGATGTGTTTTTTCTCCCTCTCAAAAACTTTCCAATGGGAAAGTCTAATCCAGAGATAGCATCTTTTATTACTAGAGCATGACATGAAGCCTTCCCCATCTGCCACCACTTGGAGTAGTTGAGAGGATGGTGGCCAGGTCACATCAATACTGGCATGAAACCCATCCCAGCCATAAACCAGCTGCCTCAGTACAACCAGGTAATGATCAGGTGGTCCCTTTGCCATCCCTCCCCAGACTGTGACAAATATTGCTGCTAAACAGCTTTGTTAATAGTGGCTCAGGTGTGAGCCTGTGTCTGTAGCTATGATATTTTATGAAAAATCCTTTCCTAGGATTTTTCCTGTCCTGAGGAGCTGAGAGCCTCAGGAAAGAAATGTAAACAATAACTATCTGCAGCTGTGGAATTCAACAGGTGCATCTTCCATTGGTCCACGTGGATTGTTTTCAGTTAGTGACCAATCACAGTCACCTGTGCCAAGGCTGTGAGCAGTCACAGGATTTTGTTATGCATTCCTATTCTATTCTTGTTCTCTATAGCCTTCTGATCTTTCTTCTCTCTCTGTTCTTTAGTATAATTTTAATGTAGTATTTTAATATAATATAGAACATAATAAATCAACCTTCTGAGAAAAATAGAGTCAAGCCTCGTGTCCCCACACTTAGAACATTCACTGCAACATGTGTGAGCTGTGGAGCTTCACCTTTGGGCTGCAGCAAGGGCTGGCCACCAGTGAGCAAGCCATGGCTAATGCAATATAATCCCTTTTGCATGAAGATGGGATGGGATGGGATGTCACCACAGCAGTGTTAGTTATGCATTTGTTACAAGATACCACTTGGTGCTTGAATGGCAACACAAATGACTATGACAGTCGTACTCTGCTCTGCTGTTTGTGACACCAGTCAGGGTGTCCAGCAGCAGGGAAGTGTCAGAACTTCTCTCAGCAGCATGCTGCGTGCTCACTGGCTGATGCAGTGATCTTAATAAAGCCAGACACAGATCTTTATTTCTTTCTTCGGAGGCTGGCTGTGTTGTGCCAGGCTACACTTCCCTGTGTGTCAGTGTCAGGCTGAGAATATTAAATTGCTTTGGGAGCACCATGCTGGCCTGTGTGAGAGGTGTGGATGGAGTCAGTGTGCTGGGACAACAGGCTGGGTGGCTTTGCTCTATGGGAGGCATCTCCAGTGCTGCAGAAGTGGCTGTAAGCTCAGGCTGAAGCTGGGGACCTGCTGCAGCAGGTGCTGCACCAGCAGCCAGGGAGAGGGTCACCCTGAAGGGTGTCCAGACAGGGGAGCTGGGACACCAGCCCCTGGATCTGGGTAAAAAATTAAAATTAAAAAATCAATCTGGGTAAAATGACCCAGGTAATTTTCCCAACCTGAAGCAGAGCTGAGGACTCTGCCTTCAGCCTGCCTTGTGTCTGTGTGTTTCCTCAAGAGAGAGCATCCCAAACTCTCCCACCGCCCCTGCCACTGCCCTGACCTTTGTTGTCATGCCAGATCCGCACTTTGCAGAGGTCTCCCAGGCTCAGCATTTCAGAGAAGCTGAATTCATCCATCTGGTTCCTCTCAAACTTGTTAGACTTGTTGGACTCCTTCAGAGGCAGGGTGCCACTGTCCCCGTACTCCCCAAACAGGATCAAGGACACGTTGGCGTCGGTGCCTGCTCCTGGAAGAAGAGAGCAGAGAAAAATGCCACGGGTTACCCTGCCACCTTGGGCTGACCCCCAGCCCCCAGCTGCATGGAGAGGCAGCAAAAGCAGGCTGGAAGAGGCTGCAGGGTGCTCATGTTTCTCTGGATTTGTGCAGGATCCTGCAGAGAGGACAATCGGCTCTTCCAGTCCATCCCACAAATGCAGCTGGATGTTTTGTCCTGGCACTTGATGTGCAGTGACTGTGGTGGTGGCAGTGCAGTGGGAAGCAGAAATTTCTGTTCCTGATGGAGGACTGCCCATCACAACACTCTACAGGGGATATCAGGGTAGTAACTCCCATTATTCCAAGGCAGCTTGGGAAGTAAAGTGGCTTACCCACAGAATCCAGCAGTCCTCTGAGGAGTGTTAAAGAACATACTTTATAACTTTTCTAGCCACAAAGTGGTGTCCTGGGCTTCCCACTGAAGCACAGTCCCTTTTCAACACTCAGTCATTCCCTCCTGCAGTCCCACAACTTCTCCAAGCAATTATGGCACTCAGGTTCCTTCATCTGGGGTCTGTCTCCTCCTGCTCTCGCTGTGTTAGATGGTACAGGGATTTCAGAGCTACACATAGATCATCAACCCAGCCACTGTGGCATCTCATGGCCCACTTCATAACAGATCTTCCTTCTATATTGCTCTTTCTCAAAATATTGACCACGCAGTAGTTAATGGAAAATGTCCCAGTTTCTCATGCAACAGTTTGCCCTACCACCTTCCACATTCTTATTAGGCATATGCTAGGAAATTAAAAAATTTCCAAGATGATCTTTATTACCTGATACTGAGTGTCATTTGTCCTTTTACTGTCCATATTTTGCCAAAGAAAACAGCCATGCTGTTTTCCTGACTTTTGGGAAGTTCAAGACCAAACCACCACCTGCAGTGACCTTACATTTTAGCTGCTAGTGTTACATTTTCACCTGGCACTATTTATAGTTCCACCAAAGTGATTGCATTTTAATTTTGACACTGTAATATAAAAGCAGATTCATGGAGAGAAATAAGATCACACATGGGCAGTCAGTCATTGCTGTGTCAGAACCAGGGCCCTTAAATTTTGGAAAACCAGACCATCAAGCACAAATCTGCCTTACAAAGAAGCTCAGCATCTGCTGCCCTCGTTTGGATAGCCCAGCTTTGAAAGTCTAACCTCCTGCCAGGCCCTTTCTTTCACAAGGGTATCACAAATCCACTTTGAGCCACATAGGCAGTATTTCCCACAGCTCCATTCAAATGCAGAGACAAAGTTAGGGGGACTGTAAAGTTCTGGAGAAAGGTCCCACTTCTGCAGGATTATGACTTGAATACAGAAGTTAGGAAGAAATCATAACTGTTCTTGTGTAAGGACTGGAAAAAAATGCTAGAAGAAAAAAGGGAGGAAAAGAATCATACAGAGGGAAGGCAAAGCAACATGTGTCCATGTGAGAAGCTGCCCATGTTAATTTGGGGCTAATTTTCAACAGTTCCCTAGGAAGGGTTTAAGTAGGAAGAGAAAGCATCAGGGATCCAGGCAGTTCATCTGGCAGTACTTTTTATGACCCCAAAGCTTGCTGAGGTGAGGAACAAAGCAAACTGAAGTCCCTTTCCTTGCAAGGAGCAGGTTCCTAATTAATGCCAGGTCTCAAAAAGCACAGAACCAACTGTTTCTTAGCAAAACCATCCCTGCAGGAAGAAGCTTATGAAGGTCTCATGCTGTGACATTTCCCTCACAAGCAATTAGCAGGAGATGGGAAAGTAAAAAACAGAAATGTTAAATCAATGTACATTTCACTTATTTGGGTCTCTGATTTTTTTTTTTTGTTGATGTTGTTGTTGCTGCCAGTTCCAGGAAACTGTCAGGCACATTTAGGGACTGTAAAAAACTTGACAAATGAAGAGGTGAAGGTACTGTGGTTGTACCAGCCCTAATTGATGATGAATGCTCAAGGATTGATTCTGAGATCTGCAGAACTGAGCTGGACTTCATCATCAACGCCCTAAACAATGGCAGAGCATTTCCTCAGCAGGTTTCCAGCTAAGGGTAGATTTGTGTGAGTGACTGACATGCTGAAGGCCAGAATTCCAGCCCAGATGGACCTTGAGAAACCTGAGGACTGGGCAAGGAGAAATCCCATGTAATCCAGCAAGGAGAAATGTCAAGTCCTCTGTCTGAGTTGGAACAAACCTTGCACGTGCTGGGAAGCTGAAGATGTCCCAAAGTTTACAGCAGTACCCTTCATATTCTGATTGGATCCAAGCTAGCAGGAACTTTCCAGAGCTCAGAGCTCAGTTTGAATTCCTGGGTTGTGTCAAGACCCTGAGAAGAGCTTGGAGGGTGGATACTGAGAGCAGCAAGAGCTAGGACACACCACTGTGAGGAGAAGCCCTGAGGGAGCTGGGCACAAGGGCCCCATGTGCAGGGACAGGAGTGATGATGACAGGGCCATGTACTGTGTCACATCACACCCTCTGGGGCTTCCTGCTGTCAGGATGACCCCAGAGTC
Organism: Passer montanus; assembly: GCF_014805655.1. Lineage (NCBI taxonomy): Eukaryota > Metazoa > Chordata > Aves > Passeriformes > Passeridae > Passer > Passer montanus. The sequence continues at coordinate 974,611 of NW_024373923.1, forward strand.
CCTTTTTCCCAGCCCACTGGCAAAAGAAAGAGTCGGGATTCTTGGCTGTGGTTCACAAGGTTATTTATTATCTATTATCTAAAATATTTTTTCTCAGACCCGCAGAGGTCTGATCTGCAGGTCTGCCAAGAGCACACTGCCCACCCCTGGGCTGGTGTTGTCTTTTTATACTAAAATCTACATGTACTTTATTTACAATTATTTTCCAATACCTATCACCTATGTTAGACAGTCTATTTCTACTCTAGACCAATCTAAATGTGCCACCATCACCAAGAAGATGGAGGCTAGGAAGAAGAAAGAAGGACAGGGAATGCCCAAATTCCTCCATCTTGGAACTCCAAACCCCTGTTCTAAAAATCCCAAAATTCTACTTTTCACCCTGTGACAACTACTATTATGCTACTTAAACTTTTGTGACTTGTAATTCTTCATACAAAGTTGGTAATTTGCTCCACATGTCAAAATCCAAGTCACAGGTGACTTTGGCTGCATGCTAGGATTTCAGAGCTCCCTGCCAGGGGCTCATGCCATCCAGGACAGTCAGAGAGACATCCTGGGTTCCTACAATACTCCAAAAAGCCAAAGCCACGGGTTGCTGGGGGTGCTCAGGCTGTGAATGAGGAAAAAACAAGTTTTTTAGGAATATGGACAGGTCTGGGTGCAGATGCCTGAGGAGGTGGTGGCATCATCACTGTCCTGGAGTTGTCCAGTGTTTGGCTGGGAACTCTTAGCTGGCAACAGTCCTCTGAGCAGGAAAATGGATGAAATAACCTCCAGAGGACCCTTTAAACAAAAATCTCTATGATTATATGATTCCTACTGAGCAGATGCTTCATTTTTAAACAAACTCTGGGCTTGAGTCACAGCATTCTGAGGCCAAAGAATGTCTTTCTTTTTACATAAAAAAGACCTATATAAGGCACTATGAGCTGACACCAACTGTCCTAAATTATGTAATTTGTAGGTTTGAACTGAGTTGACAACATCCTAATTAATCTCATAACAGCAGAGATAAGAACCTTCTGTTTCATTAATGCTTGGAAAATGAGAAAGCAGTACTTATTCACTCTCCATCTTTATTGCATTAACATGTATATGATGCCTGCATAGAAAAAGTAAAAATTAACCAGCCAAAAGACATTTTTGTGACTTAGAAAGAGCCATCAGGTGGTCTGCCTCTATTGCATCTGTGTCCATGGGTCCTGCCTTGAAGAAAATCAGACTGTGCTTTACATCTGAGATCAAAACCTTAGTTTTAACCAAAGATTACCCATCTGCCTTGGGAGGTGTATGCCCTAACAACCTCCTCTTATCTATGTGCACTCTGAGAGTCATCTGAGGTACTGCTGGTGGTGAAAAGAGGTGATTTGAGCTTTTCAGGAGCAGAGCTGTTCCCTGTTGCAAACTCTATAGGTTAAATTTTCACTGGGGCAGAGTGACTTTGCAAAAGACAAACTGTAACTCAAAGGTTTCCATGAGGAAAATGTAAAACAATGCTGTTGTTAAACATGTGTGTGTGGTGGAGAGGAAATAGCTTATGCTTTCTAGTTTGCTGCAGAATCTTCTTTGTGGGATTAGTTTTCCCTAACTATAGCCATCTAACCTAATTTAATAACAAAATCTCTGTCTGAATCTGATGAAGAAAAACTCAATAGTCAGAGACCCTCAGGAGAGTTATCTGGACCACTGGTGAAGACTTCTCTCCCAGATGAATTGACCAGAGACAGTCTAGACTAGCAGGAACTAAAATCAAAAATATGATTTTTTCAGTTAGCCATCTAACCTAATTTAATAATAAAATCTCTGAATCTGATGAAGAAAAATTCAATAGTTAGAGACCCTCAGGAGAGTTATCTGAACCACTGGTGAAGACTTCTCTCCCAGATGAATTGACCAGAGACAGTCTAGACTAGCAGGAACTAAAATCAAAAATATGATTTTTTCAGAGATTGGCAAATGGATGCGATTATTTTGCCTGCTTTTTTAAATTATTTTTTTATTTTGGTGACTCTTATGAGCTGAAAAGTTGAAAGCCATTGCAAAGAAAAGCTTTATACCTAGAAATAAACACATTTCATTCCAGCCCTTGTGCAGTGTGGCTGCTCCTTGACAATGTCAGTGTGGCAGGAGATGATATAACATGTTTAAACATCACCAAGGATAAAATGTCTTTCTTCCTGAATTGGTCCAACCAGGAGTAATTGTGGAATACATAATGATCAAAAGGGGAGATGGTTCATGACTTGCACCTGCTTTAGATAAGCTGGATGAAGTTCAGCATTATGTCAGTGAGCTGTGTGATCTAATCATAAACACACTCTCTGAAACTCTCTGTAATCTGCTCTTCCCTACTGGTTGTCTCTGTTCATAATGAAATAAAATGTTTCTTCATTAATACCTGTCATCCTTCATTCAGTGGGAAGGGCAGATCTGTCTGCTGCTGCTGTCATTTTCTGCTCTCCTCTCACTTCTATTTCCATCACCTTTGTGAGTTAGGGCTGGTTTTCACAAAAAAAAAGGTCACAGAAAGATCTACCATTATATTAGATGGATGGCCAGATACATAAACAAATATTTTTCTCTCTCTCTCTTTTGTGTTTTGTATTTCAGTACCTGTTTTTCAGACTAGTAACTGGCAGAGAAGATAGATAAGAAGCAGTGAGGTGGCATGAAGATGCTCTGCCAGAGAAATTTTTATATTCTTAGATCAAACCTTAGAAGCTGCATAAATTACTGCTGATAAAACCAGGGGAAAAAAACCCCCACAAAACAACAAAGGAATAAAGAAAAGTTATTTAGAAGTCAGCAGATGGTTATGTGCACCGGTGTGACAGAATCTCACTAGAGGAAGACACCTTTGAAACAGGGTGTCTTCAAGACCATGTCTGGCTTGCCCCATCTTGGCACTACTCACTTAAATGTGGCAGCAGATTTCATCCAGCAGCCTGACAAAGTTTCCCATGAAAAGAGGCAGTGATCCCAGGAAATTACATTGAAATCCCATTTCTTGGCTCTGGAAGCTCTTTCTGTGTACTCTGTTCCACCTCTTCTATCTGGTGTGCATTTAGTTTTTTTTTTTTTCACAGCCTGAGATAAATGGTCTCAAAACACTTTGGAAAGGTGGGTGAATTATTGCTGCCTGCTTTAGGCAAGGCAGACAGTGCTGACTGAAAACCTGAAGCACACCAGCTCTGACCCTACATGGATGGACCTGACCGAAAAAGAAAAATGTGGCTGCTGACCTCTGCAGCTTGGTCTGGTAATAGTTTCTGTTGGGGTGTCTTCAGAGGAATCAAAGGGCAGTCAGACCTGGGCCTTGTGTCTAAATATGTTATTCTCACAGCTCAGATGAGAATGAGTGTCTCAGACACTGCCACAGTGAACAGCCAGTCAAAAAGGCTGTATTCCAGATAAATGATGTTTTTTGAAATGTAATTTCAAATGAAGCAGATTTCCCCCCCATTGTTAAAAAACAAACTTCGTACTAGAAAACTCATAAAATATCCAGCAAGGACCAACCTCCAATGTCACTGGTTTTAACCTGAAGAGTGTATGTGGTGTCCTCCATCATCTGCTCGTCGTTTATGACAGCTGGCATCTCACATACCAGGCTTCCTGTGGCATTTTTCAGTTTGGACAGCCAATCCCCATAGGTAAATGTGGCCACTTCTTGATTAGTAAGGTTCCTCAGGGTGATCTGTGAAGAGCCAAAATGGTGGGAAAAAACTTAACATTTGAATGAGGGCAAATGCTAAATTTATAAAATGCATGATGTGGTAGGATGTGGGGAGGGCTCGGCCATAGCTCCAGAGCCCACACTGAACTCTTCTGGGATAAATGGAGTTCCCTCCTATGGACAATATTTGCTGTGGGGGTTTGTCCTGAGAAATGGTCTTGACAGTATTCTAATGCTTTTCCAACCATGTGGCAAAGCAAAGGGAGAAATTTGCTCCCCTGACCTAGGTTATGGACAAAGCTCACCTCCTAGAGGGTCAGACCTCTCCTGTAAGCCAGTGTGGAATTCACTCCAAAGAAGTAACAGACTTATTGAAAACTTCACTACCTCTCCTCAAAGCACTCAGCATCTTTCTTTTGCCTGTCTCCTTTGCGTGAGCAAGCAGAATTCATTGTAGAGAGACGCAAGCCCAAACAAGTTAAAACAAGGCACAAGATAAAATTAGGCCAGCAAAAACTTAATATTTCACACACTTCTCCCTCTGGGAAAAGGTGACAGAACAAACAGTATGCAACAGATATTAGTCACACTATCTAACGTGTCGTGGAAGCAGCTCAGATGCTGTGGTGATAAGAACAGAATGGGAATGAATTCAGAGCAGCTCAACAAGTTATTCCAACAAATGCCTGATAAAATACCCACCTTTATGTCTCTTGTTGTGTGTGGGTTCAGTGGAGCATCAGTCAAGTGGGAGAAAAGCATTGCACCTGCCTGGAGCAAGAAACTAGCAGTAAGTTCTGACTAAATTGGGGGAGCTGAAGGGAAGGCAGGAGACCGTGGTGTAAATTGCCATTTGTGTCACCATCTGACAGAAGCAGAGGCTGTACCTGTGTGTAGCAGTGCAGCAGAAAACACTGCCTCTGCAAAGGCCATGGAAACATGAGCCCAGACGTGTCAGAGAAGCGTGGCATGGTATTAGGGAGGAGTGAGTGGGGAATGTCACATTAAAAAGGATGCCTGGAGGTGGATAGCTTCACCCACTGCTCCGAGTGTGGCTGCATGCCATGCAAAACTGTCCAGCTGAGCTGTGGAAGTCTTCAAGGGTGTAGATTCCCCAGACACTCTGAGTCCTCATCCCAGGGTGCACCACTCTGATTGAGAAGATTTTATTTGTGTCTGATCAGGGTTTTCCTCACTGCAACTCATGTCCATTGCCTTGTGACTTTTTGCTGTCCACCTCTGAGAAGAGTGTGGATCAATGGCTTCTGAAACCTCCTTTCAAGCAGCAGAAGACTGTAACTAGATTCCTCCTCAGCCTTTTCTTGTCATGGCTTAAAAACTGTGTTTTCCTCTGCCTTTCCTAGTGTGCCACGTGTTTCTTGTAGCCCCGTGACCACCTCAGTGCCCTTCCACTGCATGCTCATATATCAGCCTAAGGAAAAAAAAACTCAGTAAAACTTATCTTGAGATAAAATGTGCTCAAATTCTGTCTTCAAATTTCAGGTGTCCCAGTCCATGGCCTTCTATTGACCCCAACCAAGCCTTGCTGGAGTCTTCAGCAATTCAAAAGAAGAATACTGCTCCAGCTTATTAAAAAAAAAAATGTTTTAAAGAGGGCAGTAGCTACACTGAAGATGATCAGTAAGACATGTTGTTTATGCATTGAATGGTTCTGTGGGTAGAACACTCATCTGGGGTTTTCAATCTGCCTGATGCTAAAGAGGAATCTGTAACACAGCACCTTCACCCTGCTCTCCCAGGGGGACAGGACATTTTTGGCTGTAGATGTCCCATTTTTCTAAAAAGCTGCTTTTTCATAGCCAGTGACACTATTACTTTGTGGTCAAAAAAACTGTTCTGTGAGTCAAGAGATATTGAATCAGACCCTTGCTTTGAACAAAGCAGAAATCAGGTCTCCCCCAACCCAGCTGGTGGCCTTTCTGCTGGGGCACAGAAGTGTCATCTGTCAAGGATATGTGAACAATTCCTGCATCCTCTTAGGAGTCCAATCCAGAAAGTTTTCTTTGCAAAATTGAACTGTGACTAATGTCAGGTTGACTGAAAATCTGTTTTTCCCCATTTATGAAAATCTATGGTCTATTTCCCCCCCATTCTGAGGCATAAACTCGATGCTGGAAGAGGTTCAGCCAGCAGTACCCCTGCCCTACTTGGGAATGACAGTGACACTGTTAGTAGCAAAATGTCCTGAGCAAAGCTTGCGGGGAATTGTCAGGGAAGCAGTGGGGATAGAAGCAGATTAGAGTTGTCAGCTGGAGAGCACTCACAGACACAGAGGTCAGGCCTCTCACAAATACCCAGCCCATGCTGAGTACTCCAGATGCTGTCTGAGAAAAAATGTCTGGCTACTAAAGCTGCTGGAGCAAAATGCCAGCTTTTACCATCCTCAGCCCCTCACCCAGGATGTGTGATTGCATCTGTGTGCATCTTACTGTGAGCAGTAAGGACAGAAACAGAGACCTGCCCTGGTATCCTGTTCTGGGCTGGTGCTACAGCAGGAGCAGACAGGGTAAAGAAATTCAGTTTATGAGTGTTTTTGGCCCAGGGGATGTCAGCCCAAAAATCCAACTCTATCCTGGGCTGATTCCCCAGCAGGGCAGGGGGGATCCTGCCCCTGTGCCCTGGGCTCAGGTGAGACCCCACCTGCAGAGCTGCCCCAGCCCTGGCTCCAGCAGCACAAGGACGTGGAGCTGCTGCAGCCAGTGCAGAGCAGGCACGGAGATGCTGCCAGGGCTGGAGCCCCTCTGCTCTGGAGCCAGCCTGGCACAGCTGGGGCTGCTCCCCTGCACAAGAGAAGGCTGCAGGGACACCTGAGAGCCCCTGCCAGGGCCTGCAGGGGCTCCAGGAGAGCTGCCCAGGCACTGGGGACAAGGCCTGCAGGGACAGCACACAGGCCATGGCTGCACTGCCACAGGGCAGGCACACATTTTGGGATGTTGGGCAGGAATTGGTGGCTGGGAGGGTGGGCAGGCCCTGGCCCAGGGTGCCCAGAGCAGCTGTGGCTGCCCCTGGATCCCTGGCAGTGCCCAAGGCCAGGCTGGATGGGGCTTGGAGCAGCCTGGGATAGTGGAAGGGGGTTGGAATGGAATGATCTTTAAACATAATTTCCAACCCAAACTCTGATTCTGAAGTCACAGCAAGGGACACAGAAGAAGCAGCAGTGGCAGGCTGACCTCTGGGTCACAATGTGGGTACATTGCCTCTCAGTTACCCAGCATGGACCCCCTAAATGCTGCTCATCCAGCCCAAGCACATCATGTGCTCTGTGGTGGAACCTGGGTATCTGCAGGGAAGCCCCAGATCCCACCTAAACTGGGGCAGGTAAGGAGTTCTTGAGGCATCACCCCTCTCTCAGGTCTGCCTGTCTCATGACTACAGAGGGGCCCTGAACAGTTTTTTGGAAGGGGTGAAACCTGAATGTAGCCTTCTTCAGTGACTAAAATAGCAGGAAATTAATCCCATCCTGCGAGGAGATGTTTGTGGGTGTTCCACACACAGAGGATGATGCAGGATTTTGGTTTCAATCATGAGGGTCAAGCAAGTCATCTCAGTGAGCTGAGCTGAGACTATATTTAATTTCTGCCTGTTCCTCTCAGTAAAACGAGCTCCTGCTTGGCAATGAGACCGCTACTTTGCACTGCACCTAAGCTATTTTTTAGGATCTGTAGAACTTGCTGTGGGCATCCAGTGTGTTTTTCAGCTCAAACTAATTATGCGAGGAGGTTAACTGGGCTGTAGAACACCAATAAGCCACGAAAAGAAGGTGGCAGAAGTGTGTATGAATAACACATTGATAATTTGCTTTGTAGCTGAGCAAATATAGTAGTTGACAGGAACATTAAACTAACAATTTGAAATTAATTGTACACTGTCTCCTGCAATGGAAAGGTTTGACATGTCCGATTATTTGATTTACCCCTACCCAGCCTTTTTCCAGATATCATGTAAAACATGCTCCACAGAGTCTCCCACTCTGCTGACACCAAAATACACAGCTCCTGGAATTCACCTTTAAAGGCTCAAACACAGGATTTCATGCTTCTGTTGCATGTCATTATTCTTCACTTAAACCTAGGAACTTCTGACTGTAAAACAAAAAGACTTCTGTCTTTTGCAAAGAATAAAAGTCAGCTTCAGCTATATAATTCTCAATTCTCAATAATAACTCTCAAATTCTCTTAATCTCCTTTATACAAAGGAGAAAGGACTGAATAAAGACCGAGTCCCACATGCAGGATTATTTGTGACGTTTGAATGCAATGCAATTAGTGCTTCATTAAGGCAGCTTCTTATCTGTCTGGCTTTGACAGCACAAAGTAACATTAAAATTCTGAGGGAAGCAACTCTGCAGAATTCAACAGTCTCATAATTCCTGCTATTTCACTGAGCTTTCATCCTTACTTGTTTCTAGCTTTTCAACTTCAAAGCTAAGACACTGGGCAGCAGGTGAAATCATCACAGGGACTGAGAAAGCAGCTATCCCAGGAAGAGGTTTCCAAAGCATGCATTTAGATAAGTTTCTGAATTAGAATGAAAATATTTTAAACCTGAGGGTGGGCAGGCCCTGGCCCAGGGTGCCCAGAGCAGCTGTGGATGCCCCTGGATCCCTGGCAGTGCCCAAGGCCAGGCTGGATGGGGCTTGGAGCAGCCTGGGACAGTGGAAGGTGTCCCTGCCCATGGCAAGGGATTGGAATGGGATGAACTTTAATGTCCCCTCCAACCCAAGCCGTTCTGTGATTCTATGATTCGGTTCCCTGGTTTTTCAGAAACACAGAGCAGTATCATGGCAGCTTGATGTGGAAGAACAAGAGATTCTCCATTAGATCAGTGGAAAAAATCCCCACTCTGAGTCCCTCCAGAAGTGGTGTGACCAGAAAGCATTGCTCATCTTTGGAGAACATTCATGATGCCTGTTTGGGCATAGTAATGATCAATAATGTTCATTTTGTTGCAAAACATCACTAATCAAATTTTGTTCCCTGCAGAGGTTTAGGTACTAGCATTTAAAACATATTGCTACTTCCGGTAGCAAGTTTGAATTTTCAGCACCAGGTTCATTACTTCACTGAGATTCTGAATGAAATTTTAGTGTATTTTATGTAGACAGAAAAAAAATATGACTACTTGCCTGCTTGTAAATTGAATCTTTTGGCTGTGTACAGAATCATTGATAATTCATGCATTTTAATTGGTATTTATGCATTTCTATATCTGCTGAACTAAAAGCAGTATAAATTATGGCTAGCAACAGTTTACCAAAAGACCAAAGAGAATTAAAAAGATCATTTATTGCTAGTTTAATAGAACAAGAAAACGGAGAATATAGTGTAGATAAATGGAGCAACAAATGGTTAATTACGGGGTTGATGGCTTAATCTAGCTTCTCATTTCACTGTGCTAGTTAGCACTAACTGTGAACCATCTGTCTGAGAGTTTAGCACTACCCCCACAAGTATTTCATTATGCAGTCTTAATATGCACTTTTGACAGAAATGGAAATGGGCTCCGATCAGTTTTCATGTCACACCAGGCTACGTAAGTTTTTAAGGCTGGAATACAAATCAGAGAACAAAAATCCTTCCTCCCCTCCTCCAGAACGCTTCTGCAAGCCACCCTCTGCCTGGGAATGCAAATGCTGTGTTTACCTTTGCAGGGAAGGTGGGAAAGAAAACCAATAAATACAGTTATCTACGTAACACTGGAGTAAAAAAATCCTCTGTGATGTGTTTGGCTAAAAAAAAAAAATAAATAAAAGAAAATATAGACATCATTTCCATAAGTTTCTAAAATCACAGAATTATTAAAGGATGGTTTGGGTTGGAAGTAATGTTAAAGACTTTCCAGTTCAACCTCCTGGCATAGACAGGACACCTTTCACTATCCCAGGCTGCTCCAAGCCCCATCCAGCCTGGCCTTGGACACTTCCAGGGATCCAGGGGCAGCCACAGCTGTTCTGGGCACCCTGTGCCAGGGCCTGCCCACCCTCACTGACAAGAGTTTCTTTCTAATGTCTAATCTAAATCTGTCCTCTTTTAGTGTAAAACCCTTGCCCCTCATTCTGTCACTGTCTGCCCATGTAACAAATTTCTGTTCCTCATTTTTACAAGCCTTCTGTTAAGTCTGTTCTCAAGACCTGTTCTTGTTGCATGGTCCACCTGTGGCTTCTGTAGAGCTGGAAGGTGGCTGTTACCCTGCTGGATATGTCCAAATGAGAGTCCTCTGAGCCCACTTTGCTGGGAAATCTTTGCTTTTTGTAGGACAGTCCAGCAGGCTGAGGGTTCGGAATGCCTGGACAGACAAAGCAACAGGAAGGTGGGGAGGCACACCTAAAGATGCAGCCATCTCTTCCCTTTTTGCTGGTGCTTGTTCATGACTCCTGGAATGTCTCTGGATGAATAAGCTTTATTTGATTTTGTTTTATACGAATATGATTTATAAAACTCAGGGGAAAGCATGTGAGAAATTACAAAGGGAATTTGACCAAGACATTTGAATCTAATCAGACAACAGATTTAGTTATTCCTTAGGCACAGAGAGAAAAACTGTGCGTCTGTGGCTTCAATTCCAAAGATACGTGCTGGAAGTTTAATCCTTTGAGGAGCTGCAGAAGCATCATCATAAAGTCATGGAATGTTAAGGGTTGGAAGGGACTTCAAAACTCATCCAGCCCCACCCACTGCCATGGCAGAGACACCTTCCACTATCCCAGGCTGCTCCAACCTCTGTTCAACCTGGTCTGGAACAATTCTAGGGATAGGGCAGCCACATTCTCCCTGGGCAACCTGTGCCAGTATTTCGCCACCCTCACAGTAAATTATTTATTCCTAATGTCCAGCTTGAATTCCCCCTCTTTCAGTTGCCCTCCTTCCCCAGCTGCTGGGAAAAAATTTAGAAGTGGAAATGTTGAAGTAAAAATGGTACTGCAGTACAGAAATTCTTTGAAAGTGAAGAGAAGCCCATCACTTCACTGAAAACTGGTGGCTATGTAGGGTCAATGTTTAGAAACACATTTATCTCTGTGAAAAAGACTGCTGTAAATTAGTCAAAAAAAGGATAAAGGACCCAATTAAAAAATCATGCAGTGTTCCCTCTGACCATGGTTAAGCTATTAGGTGTTAAACTGTTCTCATGAAAAGGTCAAGATACAGAAACCCAGCAGGATGTCAACTCCAGGAAAAGCATGGTAAAGGAAAATGGCAGAGATGTGTTTCTCCATTAATGATATCTGATGGTCTGCAATCAGTACATCATTCTCCTTCTGTCTTAGAAATATAACTACAGGGAGCCACACCAAGCAAACTACTTTTGGCTGCCCAGAAACAGGTGATCCTTACAAGAAGCTGATGGTTTGACAGCAAAGAAAAAGGCAAGCACTGTACTTTTGTGCAAGGTAGGACATCAGGGAAAAGTACCATCAATTTGCATGTTCCATTCTAAATGCGAGATAAAAATGACACCTTACTTGTATGGACAAGAAAAGAAATAAATGTGTGTGCTAGAGGAGAAGGAAAGAGGAGAGATGGGATGATCCAGTGGAAGGGGTGGATTATTTGGAAATGTCCCACCCAGTCCAGGGTGTCTCTGTCTGGCAGAGAAACATCCACTCTCCCAAGGATTCAGATTCCCTCATGGCAGAGACCTGCAGGGGCCAAGGGTCCAATCCAGGGACCAGAAAATATTGCAGGTGTCCTGGTGACAAACAAAGGCTTGTGCAGAGGAGAGAGATATCTAACAGTGGAACCTGTTGTGTAACCATGGAATCATTTATGTTGGAAAAGGTGTCCAATATGATCACATCCACCCATTAATCCAGCACCACAGTGATCATTGTAAAACCATAGCCCACAAACGTGCCACACCCACAGGCCTTTCGAACACTTCCAGACATGAGGATTCCACCACAAAAAAAAGCTCTAAAACACAGCTTTTCCCTCTGCTCTCTTCTTTCTTGACTCAATTCCTGCCAGGAAAAAACATGAGAAACCAAACGGGAAAAAAAAAAAGTAGAAAACTAATGAAAGTGAGTCCCTGGGTGCACTTCTCCTCTTTGCCAGGGGCTGAGAGGCTCCAGGACAGGCAGGCTGTGAGAGACCCGTGGTGCCAAGAGCGTTACCCTTTCCATGAACCAGTGCGGGCGCGTCCCCTTCCCGTCCGTCCGGATCCTCATCTTCCTGAGGGGTGCGATGTCAGCAATCTCCATAATGAAACTGTCCTCCTGGCCCCTCTCAAACCTGCAGGGATTGGAAGACCAAGGAGGTTTTCCTGCTGCTTTACAGCCTCTTCTCATCTCTGTCCCCTGCTTCAGCCCTGTCCGTGCCAGCAGCCTCAAATCAAAACTTTATGGGCGTTCTTTACTGGACTTGAGCATTCCTGCACTGCAATCACCAGCTGCTTTGCTGCTGGCAAGACACCTCGCTGCAGATTTGACAGGGATTCCTCCTTCCCTGGAAAACACAGCCCACCTGGAGCTGCTCCAGGCAGCCTGTAGCATACATTACTGTTCTGTTTGTGACCAGAACAATAGCGGCTCACAGTCGGGTTTCTGAACATCGCCTCCCTCCTGGCAGCTGCCCACTTGCCTGTCCTTGGCCAATTCCAGCTAGAAGGCAAAATAATTTTGCCTCATCTCCTTCCCCTGAGGCTCGGCACAAAACTTTGTGTTTTGTGGAGAAAGGCAGTTGCTGCAGCTCAGCTAAATGTGGCACTGGGATTGAAGCCCAATGCCCAAGTTTAGTAAGCACAGGCAAATTGTGTTAGAAAGGAGACAAAGCCAACCTGATGAAATTGCGGGATTTGGATTTGCAAACTGTCTCTGCCTCTGGTAAGAACCAGGGTGGGTTTGTGTAAGCTTGCGTGAAAGACCTTCCCCAGTGTGTGGCTGCTGAGTACAGGCACAGGGATGTGCAGGAGCTGCTCATCCATAGCAATCAGCAGGAAGCAGGAGAAGGGAAAAAACAACTAACATGTGCTTCCCAAAGAAGATTACATTGGCTAGGACTGCACCTTCCCTCCCTCCTGGCATCACTGATGTTGGGAGGAAAGCCTTCAGTGGAAGTGCTGCCTCAGGCTCAATATTACTCTGTTCTAAACAAGTGTATCTCCCTGTTTCCCCCTAAAATACCTGGTATTAAAATACCAGCTGTGGTCTTGGAGTTGGAAATCTAATCCTTGTTAAGGAGAATGGCAGCCAGATCTGGGGGGTCTACCAAGCATGTGGTGACCACTCTGCAGTTGAGGTTTCCCCTTCATGCAAACTTCACCTTGTGGGGGAATTACCTGAGTGTGCTGAGAGGTTTGGGAAGAGCCCTGCAAACTGTGGGCATTGCCATAACAGAAACAATCCATAACGATGATATCTCATTCCTGGCAATGCACACAGCCTCCCATAGCTGTGCAGTGCCAGAATGTGGAGAAAAAAACCCCCATTTTCTTTACCAACTCTGTTCAGATTACCCCCTGCAGGATGAATGTGATTATACTCACACCATTATCTGAGCATGCATAGCTGCAGATGTTAGTAATAGGGGTTGGCTCGAGCCTCTCAGTTTTCATCCAGGCATTGCTTCCTCTGCACTCCCAGAGGCATTTGGACAGGGCATTTTGGTCCCAGTCCATTTCTAGTTATTAAGGGTTATGTTTGCTCTTTGAAAAACTCCTTTTTCTTCTTATTTGTCTTTCTCTGGTACCGGATACTGAGGCAGCCTGTCTCACTGTGAGACATAGAATGTACTTTTGTCCTGGACTGGATTGATTTCCACATCTATTTAACAAAAAGGTGTGACCCTTCCAGTCTGAATTACCCTGTGATCCTATGATCGGTTTTTATTACAATCACTATTACCTGCAAAGCTTCATAGAAATCTCTCACTCTCAGGCTTTCCAGGCTAAGCTAAAATGTCTGCTAGCAAAATAAAACATTCTTTATCTTCAGCAAATGCCTTGTTTGAAGTTTGTAACACTGATACTCATCTGCTTCTTCCAAGAGGGAAGTACTAGAGGCAAGTCATTGCCAAAGTGACAAACTGGGTGACCCAGAAGCTCTTTGCTATCCCTAATTTATATGAAGATGAACATAAACCTGAAAAAAAAAAATTGAGATGGGAAGAAGCAGCCAGACAAGCTGACTGCTGCTATTCCCTTTTCAGGACACTGAACCATTTATCTACAGGATTTCATTAAGCTTTCCTACCCATGCCTGCCCTTATAAATATTTCCATTGCCCGGGGGTCTTGGCAATAAGTGTAATGTAACAAAAATTGCCTTAAATCTGTGGCAGGTTAGACAGACGGCTCTTCGTAATACACTGAGCTGCTGTGAGTGAATTGGCACTGGATGGCCCCAATAAAGATGAAGTGCCTTTTACCATTTGGTTGCAGCAGCTCTCACCCACCCCTGCTCTGCTGGTGCAAGGGCTGGAGAGATTTCCATGTGGAAAAGAGCCAGGAAAGCCTGTGCTGTTAACAGCTGGATGAAGACTGGTGGCAGTGGCACTGAAGCAGACAGGATGTGAATTTGGGGACATGAATGTCCTCTGCAGAGGGTGCTAATGAGATGACAAGAGCTCAGTACAGCTGGAGGTGTGATACAGAGCACCTCCAGCTAGCAGAGATGTGCCAGCAGAATAGCACAGCATCCTGGGGATATTAACATAATAAGAGTTGTGCCTTACACTTCCTTTTTTTTACACAGCCCCAGTGGTTTTTCAACACCTTTCACAGCTCCTCTACTGTCAGATGATAACGCAAGCAACTAATAACACAGAGACTTTTCTATTCTCTTGTATTGCATTTTCATACTCTTATATCAGAGGTTGTCCATCCCACCCATGCAGACAAATGGGATGTGTTTTTAGAGGCCACAAACTTTAGGGGTATAGCTTGCCCCGGATGCAGCAAATTCACAGCCATGCCTTTAATGGGCTGGAGATGTCTTGATCTCCTTTAGAGATTTTTGGTTGACACACCCAGATGTGAAATCTGCTTAATTTCTGACTCCAAACATCAGAGATCCATTTTCCCACCTACTAGGACTGAGTGTTGGGATTAAGTGAGTGAAAGACAGGCCAGTTTGGGCTTGCCCAGGGTCTTGTAAGAGCAGTGCCACTGATGGCCACACTTGCTGATAAGCCACGGGCATTGCTCCACATGTTGGGTGTTCCTCTGTGATGGGGAGCAGCAAGCCCCAAGAGCTGTGGTTTTCTGCATGACTCAGCTGTGTTTTTCACAGATATTTTAGTCAGCAGCACCTCTGCTGCATTTTTTTTTCACAACAGACAAGGCTCGTGCTTGTTACTAACTAGACACATGAAGCTCTCAATCTTAGCTGTGTTTGGCCAGACACCCACTCTGCTGCAACACCTTCAAGCAAAACTTTCCCTGAGCAAAAACCTCTGTGCAAGGTGCATCTTACCCTCAATTATTCAGCATTCTCTCAGCAAGCTGAGCTCAAACCGTGTGGCCAAAAGCTCCTACCCTTCTGATGCTCTGTACATGCCTTTCTGAATAAGATCAGAGCTAGTCAATTAATTAAATTTAAGCATGGTGCCACTAAAAGATGGTTCATTCTTGAGCATGCCAAAGCTTTCTGTACTAGGAAAGGTGCTAGGAAGGAACAAAAAAGCATTGGGAAGTGGATGAGTGGTGGCATGTGTGGGTTTTTTGGCTTAAGGAAGTGCTGGCATCAGGCTAGGGTTATAGTGTTAGCTGTTTCTGCTGAAGAAAATGAGAGGTTAGTCATTTTTAGTAAAGTCAGGGCATTCAGTGCAGCATTCTGTGCCACCACCCATCCATTTCCCAGTGCTGTCCTGGGTAATGTTCACAGTTCTTCTCGGAGACAATGCAAGATTTCATACTTTTATTTAAGATGCTTAACTCTAAAGCCACTGAGGAACTGGTTAAACAAAACTTGCATAAATTACAAAAGTTTTGTGTTAAACAACACAAATGACAAAGGTTGCTTTCCCCTGGCTATGCAGTGCTCTCTTTTCCTTTGCTTTGCTGAAAACCTGACAGAAATACTTACAAGGGACCCAGTCTGAATCTATAATGTCAATGGGTATAAATGTTTGTGTTTCAGTGGGAGCATGATCAAAGCTCTGAGTGTTTCTTGACTTGACACTAAAATCTGTCATCACTCCACTTCTAACCAACAAAAATGACAGCTACTGTACCTGTCTCCATTTTTTTCCAGCAGCATCTCCTCAGTGTTCCCATTGGATCCAAAGACAGTCATGAAAATATTGGCATCGGTACCGCCGCTTTCGATGTCTCCAGTCACAACCGTGACTTCGTACAGGATCTGGTGAGGGTTGGAAGCAATCAGAAAGCCTCATTTAAACAGCTGTCCTTAACCCAAGCTGAACAGGGCTGATGCCTCAGGTTTTAGTTTTTTATATTTTTCAGATTCTGTGCTGCTTTAGTGTGTATTTCTCAGCTTCATGTTAGGGGATGGTGAGCTCTCTTCACAAATTAGGGAGACAAAACAATTCCTTCTCTAGCTGGGAACCAAGGACAAATAATCCAAATCTCAGGCCCAAGAGCATAAACAGGGATTGAAGAGAGAAAAAAAGAAAGATGGGATTTCATAACCTAAAGCTGTAATTGGATTAGTGTGTATTTCTCAGCTTCATGTTAGGGGATGGTGAGCTCTCTTCACAAATTAGGGAGACAAAACAATTCCTTCTCTAGCTGGGAACCAAGGACAAATAATCCAAATCTCAGGCCCAAGAGCATAAACAGGGATTGAAGAGAGAAAAAAAGAAAGATGGGATTTCATAACCTAAAGCTGTAATTGGACAAATAACTCCAATATGCAAATGGAGCAGAACTTATAAAAGCAAGAGATCCTGTGACCAGTTGCACATTTTGTGACTATTTTGG
The DNA here is from genome assembly GCF_014805655.1 of Passer montanus. Taxonomy (NCBI): domain Eukaryota; kingdom Metazoa; phylum Chordata; class Aves; order Passeriformes; family Passeridae; genus Passer; species Passer montanus. The sequence goes on from NW_024373923.1 coordinate 991,186, forward strand.
GTTCACCTTGAGTGTAGCCCTGGCCAGGCTCTTGTAATCCCCAAGGTGCATCCATTGAGGCCTTCCAACAAATCCTTACTTTATTCTTTAGCTCTGTCTAGTCTCTGTTCTAGGTCAGCCCTCACAGGGCATCAGGGCAACAGGCTTTCCTGGAGATCTACTACCTTGACAGAAAAGGTTTCAACACAACTTCTTGGTTCTTCTCCACACCATTGTTTTCAGAGGTGAAGTTAGGCATCAAAACTTACTACAGGACTTTCCATCTATGACCTTTTCTACAGATTTGCTCAGCCTTGAAAGAGACATATTTATTGTGACAATATCTGAAGTACAGAATCACTGGATGGATTGGGTTGAAAGGGACATTTAAAGCTCATCCCATTCTACCCTTTGCCATGCCCAGGGACACCTTCCACTATCCCTGCTTGATCCAAGCCCTGTCCAATTTGGCCTGGGACATTTTCAGGGATCCAGGGACAGCCACACCTTCTCTGGGAAACCTGTGCCAGGGCCTCATTGCCCTCAGTGTAAAAATTTCTTCCTTTCATCTAATCCAAGTCAACCTTCCCTCAGTTTAAACCCATTATCCCTTGTCCTGTTGCAACACCAGTGATGAAGATCTCTTAAAATGCTTCTTCACAGGAGTCACAACCATCACATCAATAGCTGGGCCTCCAACCCTCTGCTACGAGGGTCTCTGCCTGGTCACCTCCAGCACTCCAGCTCTGTACTGCACCAAACTCTTGATAATGTTAAAAAAGAGTCTCCCAGAAGAACAATTGTTTCTTCTTCTTGGCTGCAAAATGTTTCCCCCCCCAAAAGTTCAGTGTTTATCTGGGCAACATTTATTCCAATATCACTAGTGGTTTGGAGGTTTATACATCAGAATACTCCTTGGGGTACAAAAATTCAGCAATCCTACTCTCTAAGGGAATGCTCACTGTTGCATCAGCTGCAGAGTCCTCCCAGATCTTGCATGCACTAAAGGCATGCCAATTTGTGAGAAGATGTTTTTTATAGTTTTAACCTTACTTGTCTAATATTTTTCTTTTCTCCTGACCTGGGAACAATAAGATTCTGAATAAATATGTCAAAAATTTGCAAGTCCCAGTGGCCATTAGGAGTTTTAAGACTTCTAGACCACTTAGATGCTTTCAAGATCATAGCTATGGTATCAAGGCTTCTTTAAGAAGTGGAAGAATATCAAGAAACAGCTCACAGAACTATACTTTAAATAGTATACTGCTAGGCTAGTTTTATTGGCCTGGATTTTGGCTGCCACATAAATGAACAATGCAAAGGAATAACATGATATAAAAAAATTATTTTTCACATTTGTTTTAACCTGAGTAATCTGTTGATCACATATTCATCCACACGTATTTTAAATTTTAGCAATGCATGCTGTTTTTTTACAGGAAGGAGAAAAACTCTTTTACCAATGCATTGAAGGCTTCTAATGACTGTGGTGGACATTGAGTAATTTCCCCAACTATGGCAAAGCAAATACTCAATTTAAAGCAAAAAGAGGGAATATCAAGCCAAGAAGAAAATTAAGTTGAAATGGGTACTTATGGCTGTACAAAAGCCAAGCAGGAAAAAAAAATAGAAAAGTATTAATCTTCCCAATGATGCTAAACTATCAGTTGTCTTTGAACTCTAAAATGCCTGTAAGACTCAGTTTCTAACTACAGCTATTAACAAGAGAACGGTCCCAAATTCCCTCAACTAGGAGACTGATCAGAAAGTCAAATGCTCACTTCTGGTTTCATGTCCCAAGCATCTCCCCAGATTTCCTTCAAGTCTCCCATCAAGGTTCTGACCCAACATCACAGGGAAAAAATTGTCTTTAGATGTGTCTATTTTTGGTGTGCTTATGAAAATAAATATTCACGATTGTGCTTTTAAAGGAAGACTGAACATAAGTCTTCATTAAGATCCACTTCAATCTATGGGCAAGCCATCAGCTCACCAACAGGGGCTTGGAAACCTCATCCAGGAGGTTAAACGACAGATGGGGCATTTTTATTAGATTGGTTTTAACCTTGGTATTAAGTCTGAGGAAGGTTTTTATACCCTCTTAGGTCAATTCCATCACTGAAATCTGCATTGATTTGGTGAATCCTTCACAAATGCAAAAAATGTTATCAATTTTTTTGCATGTCTGGGGAACAAGAAAGATTTCAGGAGAATATTTTTAGCTTGGATATCAAGAGCAGCATAAAGAGAAAATAATGTACTATGAAAGTGTAACCTGACTGTAAACAGAAGCACATCTATAGAGACTTCAAATTGCCACACAGGTATTTAAACACAGTGTTATTGTCACATTCATCCAGACTGTTATTTCTGCTACAAATCTTACATCCAACATCAGCACAGTTTGGCTTTCCAATTTGTACTTGTTTGAAATATGGCATAGCAGATATTACTTCAAAATTCATACATTTGAATGAAAAAAGGATAGAGTTTTATTCGTCACTGATTCAATTTTAATTAGTTATTCTCACCAAAGATCAGGCTTACAAATGTTTTCATGTTTCAACAACTTCCAGTAATTATTAATTTCCTATCCCCTACTAAAAAACTTGGTATGTAGCCATATCATGGAGAGATTAAAACATTAGGATATTTCCATGGCTCTAATCTGATGAGTTAGAAGCAATCCTTCACGTTGAAGTTACTCCCACTCTAGGGGTAGCAGGTGACTCAGTGGGTGACAAGATGAGGACAGGCTGCTGAACTGTGCCTGCTCTGCCCTCCCACCATGCCATGTCTGTATCCAGCCAGCCTCACTAAACAATGCTCCAAACAGTCGTGATCCTAAACCAAGCCTAAAGATTTTGCTAATAAAAAAACATCGGAAAGGAAAGCGAAGGGAAGTCTCAAGCCACTTGCAAAAGTCAAATTATGAGAGCTGCTGAAGCACGGGCTATGTCAGGAGAGCTCCCTGCAGCAGCTAAAGGCACAAAGGGAGCCTGGTGCCTACCTTGATGCCAATGTTAACACACTCTGCATCCAGGATGTTGAGGATTCGTGAAGTGAGCCCGTCTCCTTTGTCTCTGGCCAGCCAGCACTTGCAGACAAAGTTGTACATGACACCTTTGGTGGGCACGACGATGGTGAGCTCTTCCATCAGCCAGCAGCTCTCAGGGGTAGCGCCATCGTGCCCCACCTGTGAGGGCCAGAGAGAAAACACCTCCTGGGGAAAGGGGATTTCTCTGGATGAGGGTGATTCACCTGGCAATGAAAGGCTCAGAGTCTGTGTACACCACCACAACAAAGAATTCCTCACGGGAATGGAGGGAGCTCTGAAATGGCGCCATTGCCAAGGGCAAGGGAGCTCAGGTCATCAATTGCTGTGCATGAGGGAAGGTCAGTCCCAAAAAAAAAGCAAGGTAGACTGGACTGACCTACATGGAAGCATGTCCAGTCTCCTGTCACTCTGCTCCTGCGCAGTTGACCTCTATATGCTCATTTTCTCTTGGCAGCATACACGCTTCTCCACCTTTACAAGCCTTTCCACTTCTGTCACCAGACTTGGAAGTGATTATTCAAAGCTTCATAGCCAAGAGGAAAGATGCTCAGCAAACACCCACATGCATTATTACAAGCACTTCCCTCACAAATCCACATATAAGTGAGCTAAATGTATGAGGCTGTTTCTCTGCTTCCCATCCCCTTAGACTGCAAAAGCTCTGTCTTTGTACAGCAGACAACAGATGGAGCTTACATCTGTAGCTGGTTGATTTTCAAGGACCACCTCCTCCAGCCCCAAGAATGATCTGTCCTGGGGACCAGGAAGTCACATAAGGGTGGCCACAAGCCTGCATGGATGAACATGGAGCTCCTGAAAAAATTTAAGTGGAAAGAGGAAGAACACTAGAGGTGGCAGCAGGGGCAGAGATCCTGCAGAAATACAGAGACAGTGCAGGAATGAGTTAATTATGAAAGCCAGAGCCCACCTGGAACTGAATTTGCCAAAAACCAGGGTTTCTGCAGGTATATCAGCAGCAAAACAATGTTGATGGTGTAAATTTCTGCAAGAGCCTTCATGTGTCCCTCTTAAGAAAGGTGGGGAGTTCAACCTGGGGCAGACTTGGAAGCAAAATTATTTATCCAAGTTAATGTATCAACCTTGGTCAGTTGTTCCAATGAGCTACCTGTCCGTAAAAGACCTAGCTGCACTTCATTATTTTCAGAGAAAATGTTGTTTCTGTCATTCTAGGAAAATGAGGTCTTCAGCCCAAAAACCTTGCTGTTTTTTGTTTGTAAATTATTAGGATATTTAGGCAGGCACAGAAAGCAATTTTTAATAACAGATTCATCTAGGGTGATATATCTGTGGTATCTATTTTTTTTCCCAAAAACAAGTGATCTTTTCTGTCTGACGGTCTCAGCCATCACTGCTATTAGGAGTATTATTGCTGTACTAATGTCTGTGCAGCTGCAGAAAATTAGAGCTAACCACTAGGGAAATTCAAGTCTACAATGGATGCATTAATCCTCGGATTCTTGGGGTGTGAGGTGAATGGGAATATGACACTTGCCTTCCCATTCCCTCCCTGCCAGCTTGGCTGAGCATCTCCAAGCACAAAGTCAGAGTCTCCGTGCAGCTCTGCTGCAGGATGGCATGGATGAGGTAGTGGGGAAAGTTCAGGGCCAGGGTTTTGAAGAGACAAAGCAGCTGGAGGAAAAATCCTAATGGGCCTAATAAAATTTGCTGGTCTTTTGGGTTCATTGCACACCCCCACCTGCTCACATCATAGAATCATAAAGGACTTTGAAGCCCATCTGATTCTAACACTGCTGCCATGGGCAAGGACACCTTCCACTATCCCAGGCTGCTGCAAGCCCCATCCAGCCTGGCCTTGGACACTTACATGGATGGGATATCCACAGCTTTCATGTGCAAAGTTTCTTTCCAAGACTTTCTAGCTGCCACATTTTCACAGCAAACTTTAACTTCTTTGATATCAGTGACAACCAGAAGGAAACAACCTGTGCATCCAGCTGCCTTGGAGAACCTGTGCACTAACAGGTTTCCAAAGACCTCAAGAGCAATGCAAACTCTGGGACAAATTGAATCTGTGTCAACCAAGTCTTCCCTGTGGCTGGAGTTCAGGAGCAGATCACCAGGATTTGACTTTCAATCAAATCTTTAGACAGACCATGCCAATAGAGTGAATAATGCCAAGCCATGGCCACAGCAGCAGCGTAGCCTGGATGTGCATATCAATACCACAGCAAGCGGTTTGGGCTGAGATGTTTGAGCTAAATTGGAATGACAGAATTTCAAAGCCAGGTAGATCCTTACATGGGCTGTTTGAAAACCTTTATAACTTGTTCCTCCTGTACTTAAGGGACTGCACATCACCGAGGCTGAGATTCACAGTTTGTACTGGGCAGATCAGGATCACATAGAAACTGAGCACAGTGTCAGATGGAAAATCTGAGAGAATATTTGTGGAAAGAAGATTCAGACAATACTAGAGAAACCTGAGGATCAGGTCCCTAGTCTCTGAGAGACTGGACTTGCATTTGTAACATTTGGGTGTCCTTGATCTTCCTCTGTGTTCATGATGGAGAAAGGCTCTGAACCAGAAGAAGTTTATGAAAACAAACCAAGGCAGGACTCTCCTAGACATACCTGAGTCTCCCTGCAGCAGCAACAGTCTAGGAACAGTGATACTTTCATCCATTAGGAGAAGAAATATTCAAAACTAATTTGAAAACACAGTATAAAGTGTCTACACCGAATAACTTGTGCTATCTATTTTCATGTCAGGGTGTCTATTAAAGCCCATCAGTAGTAAATATTATATCTGTAGGCTTACAAGACAGGAATAAATGGGCACCTTTCAAATTACTTCATGTTCCACTGTTTCTGCTCTCAGTGGAGTGCATTTGTAGCAGGTGCATAATACCAGACTAGAAGTAGAATCATGCTACAAATCTCACCACCCTGCTAAAAGGTACAGTCTGCTGCCTGGGTCATACAGAGGGCTCCTGGAAACTTAATCCTCATACTATGCTATTTTCACATGGTAACTCACATTCAGAACTTTTCACCTTCCACACAAACAGACAAATGCCAAACCCAAGAACGAACTGTTCCTCACTTTTCCCCAAGCAGATAACTAGCAATTTTCTGCAATGTCCCTGAACACTGCAATTTTCTAGAAGGAAAATGCGGACGGATGCCATGGCAACCACGGCAGACTAGCACATCAATGTCATCGCTGGGACACGGGTCCAAAAGAAGGGACCTTCCAAGCTGAGGGCACTGCATGAAGGAAGGCAGAAGGCCAGGAGCAGGTGGCTCCTTCAGCTGCAAGCTGGGGAGTTACAAACCAGAAGGGAAAAGGGAGCCAGGGGTGAGGCAGCAGGCTGGTGAGATCACTGAGCACAGGGGTGAAAGAGTGCAGAAGAACATCACCAGCCTGAAAGATATATGTTATTTCTTTTTCTAGCTCTCTACATTTTATTTGCAACCTTTTATCTTCTTTCCCATTTGTATTCCTTTTCAAATTAATTTTTGCCTTGCTTCTGCCTATTTCAAAGTGTCTTCTCCTACTTCTATTTTCTACCCATTCCATACCCTATTCACTGTATCTTTTCCAGCATCCCTTTATATTTATTTCTTCAGGCTGCTCTTCCTGTCTCTCTGACCCTGAGGGGTGAAACTGTTATTTTCCTCCCTCTCTGTCCCACTCCATGGCTGTTTCTCTGTGGGCACAATCTGGAAGAGAAGGATTGATGCACTTGCTTCACTATAAAAGTTTGACCTCGAGATGGGCTAGACAGAAAGTGCCACTAATACACATAATAACTGAGAGTGCATTAAGAAAATGGCTTGATAATAAACTGAAATCTGATACAGAGATTTCTCAAGATGTCAGAATTCATTGCTTGAGTGAAAGGTAGTGTGAGTGACAGTCCCTCAGCTGCAACAACAGGACATACAGACACGAAGATTTTCTTATTAGTTAGGATTTCTCTTTCTTTCTTGTCTCTTTCCAACTATACAGGCACACACATCAACAGATGGGATTACTTCCACAAAGGGATGTGGTAAAAACAAAATTAAATAGGCTCCTAGAGCCCTCAGGTGCTGTGGGCTTCAGTACTTGAGGGGCTGGAGCAAGCTTTATGGAGGTGGAACTGCCATATGAAACAAGAATGAAGTACACAAACACTCTGGAATATTCATGTGAAGTTTAAGCCCAGTGATGGAAAGTGTATGCAAATTGTGTCTCCCTGAGCCATAACAGAAAAAATGGTTCCTGTACTGAAATCTATTTGTGCACATTACTTACAAATTATGATTAATTTTCTTCTCTAAGTCTGTGTCCTCCAAGCTGTGAAAACAATTTTCCTGTTTAGCTGGGAAATTATACAAGATGTGTTTCTCACAATTTATGAAGCCCTGTTGGAAGTAGTAAAAAAAATCAACTAGGAAAAAGACCAACGAAGAACTGCATCCTGGGAGGCTTCACTGCATCTGGCAGTAGCAGGGATTGAGTAAGAAAAAGCAGTGCCAAGGATGGGGCAAAACTGGGACATGTTACAACTTCTTTACAATTCACAATTATCTTCTGTTTCATGAGGATCCTGGTTTTATGCAAAGTAAAGCATACTTATTTACAGGTCCAGACACATGCAAAACCTCATCAGCACAGTCCTGTTTACATTCCTTTTAGACCCAAGAGCCTTTCCTCCACTGCTAAGAATAACAGAACCACGTGCTTTTTTTTTTTTTTGGCCACACATTTCATACGCCTCCAGCGCTCGCGCTGCGTTCACAACATACCTCCACTTTCTTGATCTCCCCAACATCTAGGCCCCAAACCGAGAATTTCTCCACAGAGCCATCTGCAAATTCATCCTTTCCCTCCGGGAGGTCCAGCCACAGCCTCTCTGTCTGCACCTTCTGCGGGCCCATGATGATGATGAACACGCGGCTGTCGGTGCTGGAGTCGTACTCGGTGCCCGTCGTGACGGTGATGTGGTACGGGATCACTGCGGCACAGGGAGAGGTTTGCTCGTCAGAAAACCCACACACACACACGCACTTGTACCAGACTTGAGAAAAACCAGGGGCTCATCCCATCAGAGGGAGCAGCTGTGCATGCCAAATGGGTTCACATCCCATTGAATTCATTTGGAGAAGTGATAGCATCATGCTTTGTTGGGCTACGAGTGTGCTTTGGAGACTACTTTCCCGCGGCGCGCTTGGGACTGAATTCTGCAAGGGTTAATTTCCCCAGGCAACCCTACTGGCTTCAAGGAGGTTATAAGTCCAGATTTCTCCCTAATGCATGACAGAACAGCAAAAGGCTTGAATCCTTATTGACACCAAGAGACCTTCCTGAAGATGAGTCTGAGCACCTAAATCTTAAACAGGCTATTAGGCCAAAGTGATCTTACACCCCCCGTTCAATAAAGACAAATAAATCTGTGCTGACTCCAAGGTAAGCCATCACCGACTGAATGTCCCAGAACAACCACAAATGCTCTCCTTTGTGCCTCATTCAAGGATTGCTGTGATCTATGGGGCAGCTCAGGGTTTCAGCATCCCTGTACAAATCCAGACAGAAGAGAACAATCCTTCTATTAAAGGTAAGTCACTCAATAATTCTATGCGTTGCATAATCATTTTGGTTGGGGGAAAAACCTTCAGGGCAAGGCTTGGTAAAAGAGGAGGTGGTTTTTCTGTGGTTTTCAGAAATTTCAGTTCAGCTGTTAAAAGGGAGGAAGTGCCAGACTGCTTTTCAAGGGCTTTCCAAAAGCTCATTTGGGTAAGCCGAGCAGGCAGTGCAGAATTGGTTGCTGAATACTCGTTTGATTTCTCAGAACATTTGTGCAGGGCTGTTCAAACAGCTCTGACAAGACTCAGAGCTCTGAAACTTGCTTTGTCACAGACTCGAAGAAGCCTGGCTTCATCATCACTTTTCTGATTAAAAATAAAAAAGTTTGTAAGTTGACAAAAAAATTTGGCTGGTTTTCAAATTACCAAAGATTGACATCTAATTTTGCTTTATGATGACTAACAACATTTTTGAGGTGGGGTTTGTACTAGAAATTCACATCAGACTCAGAATACTTGTGCAACATCAGAGAAGGCATAAATTCATGCTGATCAAATCTGTCCTTACCTCTGGACAGAGCAGAACCCAAAAGGATTCGTTCAGCCCCAATTTGAGGGTTTTATGTACCAACATAAAATGAGATGATTAGGCAAGATTTATTCTCCCATTTATGGTATAATTTACATTCCAGTGGGTATATCAGCACAATGATGCATTTAGCAGGAAAAGGACTTAGTTGTAGTCAAGGTAGATTTTATAAGACTATATTGAGGGGTCGTGTTTAGCACATGTCCAGATTTTAAAATAAATTTTGAATAGGGACATTTTCTTCCTTAGGGGTTTTGTTCTGTTCTGCTATGACAGACTAGGTTCAGAGAACTACCAGCATTTCTAGCTGATCCTAAAGCCAAGGTACTTGAAACACCTATAAAAAAGAAATGAGAACTTTGAGTAACTATAATTTCCCTCTTTAATAATGGACACAGAGATACAGAGTAGCTTACTATCAGAGAGCAGGAAACATCCTTTTCTGTTCTTTCCTCTGAAAACTGGAAAATGGATCCTTAAATTAGTTTATCTTCCCTCCCTGTTGTCTCTCTCTTTATCTGGGACTCATATTTCCCTTTTTTCAAACACAGGTGAAAGCAAAACCTGTGGCATGTGGCCACAGCAGGACACCCCAGGTCCTCCAGCCCATCTCCCCTTGTCCTTGGGTGCCGGCACAGGGTTCAGGCTGCTTGAGGCCACGTGTTCCCCTCTCAGGAGCCTGGGTTTCCTTCGGGATCCATCCATGCCACCTCCAGGGCTGCCTTCCAGCATGGGAGAAGGTTTCCAGTTCAGATCCAAGCAGCATCCTGGCCAAGAGGACCTTTCCCTGAGCTCCATCCTCACATCCTCCACCTCCTGCCCCTCAAAGGCATTTGCCAGTTTGATCTCAGCACAGCCAGGACTGGGCTGAGTGACAAAAGTCACTCCCTTTCCCAGCCAACTCCCAGTACCGCTTCCTGAGTGAACCAGCTGAGCTGGCTTTTTATCCCTCTGGGAAGGTGGCTGCCTGGCTCACCCAGTCCATCTTATCTGACATTCCTTCAGGAAATCTGCCATTCCTTCAGGAAGCAGTTTCCTTAACGAGGCCACGTCACTGAGCAGAGATAGTGGTGATGACAAGCTCCAGGACTCAGAGAAAAAAGACCACCCTGGCACAATGGGGATGTTGGGAACTGCTCTCCTAGCTCTGCTGGAGAGGGGTTCTCTTGGGAAATGATGGTATTTTACCCATTATTTGTGAAACTACACGGAATGCCAAGGGGGCAGATGTTATCCATTGTCACAGCACAGAAGTAATATCAGAAGGAACATGGAAATCGCTTATTTTTTTTACTTGAACACAATGTGGGATTACAAAAGCAGGGCTGCCCCAAGACACATGGGTTGCAGGCCAGGTTTAGCAATGTGCAGCATTAAATCAGCTTCCAAATGAAAGATGTGGGACTCGCAACCCAGGTATCACACCACAAGCTACTGAGCATCAGGGGAGCTGCAGACCATCTGTGTGACCACCTCTGGGCTCTGTGTGAGTCCCCATGGAGAGCTATCTTAAACTCCTGAGGAAAATGACATAATTTTCACTTCATTTACCATGGAAGTTTGAGATAAATTTAATCATTTTGCACTTGCTGTGGATTAAAATCACATAGACAGTAACTGTGATGCTGCTCAGTTAGTCAATAAAACACAGTATCATAATCACACATCTAAAATCTTAATTTAAAGCTAAAAGGACTCATGTAGGATATCAAAGAACTGTAGTTTCAATTTAGGGCATAAGTCATTGTCCTGGAACACAGAAGTAGTCATAGAAAGGGTATATCAATCAGAGAATTATAGAAAAGCAAGGTTGGAAGGGTCCTTAAAGTTCATCTCATTCCAGCCCCGCTGCCATGGGCAGGAACACCCTCCACTAGACCTTCAGGACAGCTGTTGTGATGCACACTATGTGTGGTAAGGAAAAAGAAACCTAAGAAGTTCTAGAAATAAATCATATCTAAATTCAAATTAAATTATATTTCATCTTGAAATACCATCTCAATTAAGTCAAACAAACAGTTTGGAAACACTTGATTTTCTGTGAACTTCATGACTTATCCCACTGTTGAGATCAGACAGCTGCAGGAAAAGCAGCAAACACAGAAACACAAGCCTTGATCCAGCCATTCCCAAAGCAGTCACAGCACAAGGAAAGAGAAATAATTGTTTTGCCTCTCCTTGCTCTTCAGCAGGATGAAAGCAGCCTCGGAAGCACTGAAAGCCAACAGCACACAGAGGCATGCAACCAAACACTCAGGCACGAGCACTCACGTGAGCCTTCCTCTGCTGCCTTGACCAGGCTGGATTTTTTGGGCTCCTTCAGGTTGGCACTGCTGTCCTGGCTGGACACGCTGAGAGAGGAGCCATCCAGGCTGTTCCGCTCGCCGTCGTAGCTCTGGGTGGGGAATGTTTGGAGAGCAATGAGGCTGAGTGCTCACGGTGTCAGCTCTTCCCATGTGCCTCCAAGAACAGCATGAGAAGAAATGCCTCTAGCCCCTCAGGTACCTTTTTGGTCAGTATAGCTCCAATAAATGTGACTTGTATTGTACTGGTGGTCTTTTGTTTACTTCATTGGTAACCCTGGCAGGCCATTTTGGATGTATGTTACATTAAAAGAAAATATAATAGGCATAAGAGCCTTGTGAGTTGTGACCTTTTCTGTGCTACCTGTCTGAAATTGTCTGAGATTGTCTGAAATTCAGCTCAGTGGAGCAGTGCCAGAGCTCACAGAATCATAGAAGGGACCTGAAAGGTCATCATGTTCCCACACTTCGTGGGCAGGGACACCTTCCACCATCCCAGGTTGCTCCAAGTCCCATCTAGCCTGGCCTTGGGCACTGCCAGGGATCCAGGGGCAGCCACAGCTGCTCTGGGCACCCTGGGCCAGGGCCTCCCCACCCTCACAGGGAATAATTTTTTTCTTAATATGAAATCTAAACCCACTCTCTTTCAATGTGAATCCATACCCCTCGTGTCCCATCAGTCCAGGCCCTTTTATATTGTCTCTCTCCATTTTTCTTGTCAGCTCTCTTCAGGTACTGGAAAGTCACATTTAGGTCGCCCCAAAGCTGCCTCTTCTCAGGCTGAACAATCCCAATTCTCTCAGCAGAGCTGCTCCATCCCTCTGATCACCTTGCTGCCTCCTCTGCACTGGCTGCAGCAGCTCCACGTCCTCGTGCTGCTGGAGCCAGGGCTGGGGCAGCTCTGCAGGTGGGGTCTCACCTGAGCCCAGGGCACAGGGGCAGGATCCCCCCTGCCCTGCTGCCCACGCTGGGATCAGCCCAGGGCAGGGAGGTTCAGGCTGGGGCAGCTCCAGCTCTCACCCACAGCACTCCCAGCTCCCTCTCCCAGGGCTGCTCATTAGGTACAAGTCAAATATCACAAGAGGCAGAGTTCTACAAACCTGAGTGATGTGAGACACTGGTTGTGTTTGAAGAGTTACTGACAAAGCATTTGGTGTCATTGCCCAACAAATGTGAGGCTTCTGTCAAATAATAAATGTGAGGCTAATGTCGAATGATTATTTGATAGTGTGAGGCACACTGTCAAATAATTTTTAAAAAATTGAGTGATTAGATTTTCCTCATTATGAATTGATATAAGCAAAAGGCTAAGGCTGTCCATAAGCACTGATAGGGCTGTGTGCTGCAGTTTTATGAGGCAGCATATGGCAACACTCATCCATGGTGTAACTCCTCTTACATCCGCTCTGCTGCCTTCAGGATGAGTCCAGAACAATTCCATTGATGATCATTTTAGTGGTAACTGTCAATTAAAGCGTCTCTGTACTTTGCAAAGTGGACTCCTTAAATAAAATGAACTTATAATCAGCTGCTTTATTATGTCTCACTGTATGGAAGTAAGAGAAGTCTATTAATCTTGTTTGCTAATTTTAATTAGAGCATGTAGCTTGAATTCCAATTAGCTGCACTGTGTTGATAAGCAATAGAGAGTGTGCAAGTAGAAAGGACACTTCACTAAAAAACATTTGGTCCTTTGAGTGGTAGCAAAGAGACCTGGCTTTTATGTCAGGGAGTGGTGGAACAGGGATCTGAAAAAAAATAAACACCCAGTCCAAGTGAGGATGAAGTCAAAGGACCCAATACTCTGGTTGGAGGGCTTTGAAAAGTGGGACCCACTAATAACCTGCTTTATGGGCATAGCAAGAACAGCAGCAGGGAAATGCTGTGTATCAGCAAGGTAGTGAACTCTCATCTGAAGGGTTCCACTTACACACCTTGATTTTTCTGCTGAAATTGCAAATTACAGAGCTAGTGATAATGGGCTGAGAGTGGCCTTACTTTCAGCTCTCGTCTAAAAACCAGAAATTAATTTTGGATAAGCCAAAACCTCTCTGAGTCCCTAATGAGCTGCCTTGGACTTCAACCAGATATTCAAGAATTTTATTCTTATGAGCAGCAGTGGAATCTGCTTTGAGCCATAACTGTACCTGTTCATAAAGTGTCCGCTCTATCTTTTTGTCCTCTTTCTTTTTAGAGAGCCAGCGCTCGCACAGGAAAACGAATGACTCCTCAGTGGTTTCATCCAGGATCTCCACTTTCTCCAGAAACCAGTCAGGACTGAACATGCTATTGTCATGGCGAATCTTGATCTTGTATAAAATGCCAAGGTCCACAGCCTGTATGGTGAACGTGTCCTCCTGCAGGGTGTTCAAGAGCAGTGGATTCTGTTAACAAACTCTCAACAGATCATCTACTGGAAAAAGGCAGAAAAAGGCAAAAAAAGGGAGGCTACAGAACACATATGTTTAAATTCCGTATTGCTGGATGGTGTTTGGCTAAAAGCTTTGCAGAAGTCTATGGAGGCATATCTGAAGGCTGAAACTGTTCTTCAGGGAAATGTTTTAAAGCCTGCTTCTGCTAGGAGGGGAGCTGCAAGAAACACCACTTTTACAACCAGTTAGAATATTGAAATCCTGGAAGGTTTAAAAGTATATTTCCCTTTCTAATCCAGTTAGATTTGTATGAACAATCCAGATAAGTCACTCTTTGCCACCATTATATCCAAGTGGCCCAAGGGATGACCACAGAACATCACTTTTGGTGTTACTTTCCCAGATACAGCTGAAGTTTAAGTCTCATCTATTTAACAAGTTTTCTGGTGAATTCCAACATGTACTGTGTACATGCAAGTCAGTTGCACAGGGACTGTGGGAATCTGCAGCTCACAGCTCAAGCCAGTTTCCATGACCAAGCTCATAATTTGTCCATCAGTGACTTCATAGGAACATCTGCCTGTTTGCTGCAGTGCCTGTCAGTTGTAATACCCAGCTGACAATCCATACAAAGCATTTTAAGAGGTAATGAATGTGGTAAATGGAATCAATCAATCCATCCCTCATAGGAAAACTCAGCCTATAAAGGCAGTCATTGACTTGACAGATTAAAGACTGAGAAACGGAAAGTGTCATTAACCCTTCACATTTTTACCTGTCCTCTTTCAAACTTGTTGAAGTTTGTTTCGGATTTGCTGAGTTTTCTTTCTCCCATGTCCCCCATGTCTCCGTAGATATTTAGGAAGACATTAGCATCTGTCCCAGCACCATAGATATCCCCAGTGAACACACTGATCTTGTACGTGTGAACTGCAGAAAGAAACAGAGATGATTTCTGGTCAGATGAAATATTAAGGTCCTTGTTAGGTACTGAATTTACCTAAGAAAATGTTCCCCAAGTTTTCTGCCCGTCACCTGTAGAGGTATTAAATCCCATATGGTTTTTCTTTGAGAAAGACTGGAGAATCCCTGGCCTGACATTTGCTGACTTTCCTTTTCTCCATCTAATCAATGCCTCTGTGTTGCTTTGATCACACAGCTCACTGTTAAAAATGCCAAGAATCATTATGGTCATTATGGGATGGGAATTCGATAGAGGTGAGGGAACTCAGCACCTTTTCATACAGAGGCTAGAGGGACACAGATCTAAGAACAAGCCATTCATTGCTGTGAATCCTTAATACTCCATCTTCCATAAACAAAGACTGGGAATTCAGATGTGCAATTACTACAGGAGTTAATGGCATCTATCTCTACAAATTCCCCATACAGACAGAGAACAGGTTTCTGGGTCCTTTTGCTGAGAGAGTATTTAATTAAGGAAGGGCTGGAGGTGTGCTGTTTAAGTACCCTTTCTCTTTAGCTTGCTCAATGATGAGACAATAAAACCTCATCAAGCCTTTAGTAATGTGCTTTGCTAAACCTGTTAAATACTCCTATTTTTATTTTGCTTCTCTTCTCCCAATTATATGGGGAAAACAAACAGTTACTGAGAGAATCCTCTCCAGGAAAACAATGAGGGTCTGTACAAGTCTCTGATTACCCTGGTGGCATATGAGCCATGGAGAATGCCTCCCTGCAAATCCCAGGGCAATGCAAATCAGCAAGAGGCATAAAGTCTTAGTTAGGATTCTGTGTACGTTAACAGTGTTGAAGAAAATTGCTATATTGTCTTTTTCTTCTTTCACAGTAAGACAGACCCTATTCTGCTTCGTCATCCATGAAAGATTTCCATTGATTTCTCAGAGAAATGGATCAGAGTCATCACCTGAGAACATCCACCAGGACTGTGTGCAGTGCTGGATTTTCTGGTTTGCCTCCTCACATAAGTCCTACAGACTTACAGCTCCATATTTGTGAGGCAGCTTCTACTTTAGTAATGAAGGAAGCAATGTATATTGTCTAATTAGTCAGTGCATCCCTCCTTGGCCTTTGCTTGCTAGTTCTAGAGACCTTGAGGACTAAAACACAGCATAATATTTAAAAAAAGATGATCCTCAGAATACCACGAGCTGATTTTCCATCAGTGTCATTTACATCGTGTCGCTGCCCAAGATGTATGAGGACTCACAGACATGCAGAAAATTTAATCCTGGTCCCAGATATTTCATCTCTAAAGAAGAAATTCCCAAACTTGGCCCTAGCTCCACACCAGAAGAAACTTTTAACAATCCAAACATTCTATTCTGTAGATTGTAAAACTTTTATGGCTTTGCCTTCAGAAGGAAAAGTGAGTCACCTAGGTTAATTAACAAATGGTAACTGATCCAAAGTAGAGCAACAGAAACTAACAAGTTAAAGAAAATATCGTGCAGGCTCCTAGATCTCATAGAATTGTTGAATCATCAATTTGTTTGGATTGGAAGAGACCTTTAAAGGCCACCTTGTCCAACCCACCTGCCATGGGTTGTGACACCCGCCACTGGACCAGGTTTATCAGAGCCTCATCCAACCTGAGCTCAAATGTTTGCAGGAATGGGTCATTCACCACTTCTCTGGGTCACCCTTGCCAATGTTTTACCGCTTAGTTATTGATTTTAAAATTGTCTTTGTCTCTGCAGGAAAAGAAATCTCCCATGAGCTACCAGGAAGGAGGACAACAGTCTTCCTTCCAGCAAGGCACCTCTTCCCCTGGCAAGGGAAAACATTCCACATTAATTCCACCCTGACAATGTTCTACAGTAAATGCAAGTCAGACTCTGAAAGAAAAGAAACAGTGAGAGAACTTATTTTCTCAGTTGAATCATCTTGTTTCGAGATACAAGGGCCAAGAATGAAATGGCAACTGAATTCCTTTTGCTCTGCTCAGGATGAGGAAGTTCATGACCCCTCTCAAGGACATAATGAGCTCTGGGTGAGAAAAGAAGATTCTTTTTCTAGAGGAAAAAGAGGTACAAGCAGCTGGCCATACAGAGAAGCAATGACTTAGGGGTGAAATTTCAGTTCTTTTTCATTTGCTTCAGCTACCAGTAATGCCAAACACTGCACATCACCACTTTGTAAGATAAACTCAGAACTGAATAAGAATTTTTTCTCCTCCTGGGAGGCACCTTAATGAGGTGAAGGTGGCTGCAATGACCCAGGTTTTAAAGGTTATGCATGTGTACCTGAAGGGCAGCAGGCAAAACACCTTTGGGAGGAAAGAGGAGCATTAATTAGAATCATAGGAGAGGAATGGAAGAGGCAGAGTGCACAGGACAGGTGGGCAAATGAGGAAAGAGGTTAACACAGCCTGGAAGACAAGATGTAAGAATTCTGTTAGGCATCAGAAGAGATATGGAAACTGTGGGTGTGGAAGGGT
Organism: Passer montanus; assembly: GCF_014805655.1. Taxonomy (NCBI): domain Eukaryota; kingdom Metazoa; phylum Chordata; class Aves; order Passeriformes; family Passeridae; genus Passer; species Passer montanus. The sequence goes on from NW_024373923.1 coordinate 1,008,461, forward strand.
GTTTGTGACAGGTTCTTAAAAGCCCCAGTGGAAAATAATGATGTTATTGCACAGAAGTGCTCCAGGTGTGAGAGAGGCAGAGAGAAGGAAAGTGAACAGTTGTACCATCATGTATCACACATCCAAATGTTTTCTTTCAAAAAATCAGACAAAGCATCCCTACCTACTCCTAGGATTGTATTACCTTCTAAAGGGTCTTCAACTTCTTCCTCTATCTGCTTGAGTGTCCCATCCTTCATGAGCTTTTCAGTAAAAATATCAGATGGCACCAGTTCTCTGACAGTCTCGCCATCATCTTCAGACTTTGCAAGCCATCTTTCACATGGAAATGTGACAGTTTCTGAGCCCTGGAGAAAACATGACAGAAGAAATGTCTTCAAAACAACATGAACACAGATAGCATTTCCCTTTGAAAACACTCCGACGTGCAGGCAAGGATTTTCAACTCATGTATGTGTGCACGAGTGTGTAGAGGCAGACCTAAATAGTACACAGAAATGGATTTCCTCCAGAAAGAGGACATCTGAGGGCTCTCAGAAGAAGCACTGAACACGCAGCAGAAAACAGGATTCCCAGTGGGTGTGTGAGAGTGGCTGCATGATCCAGCAATTCTCTGCCCTTCCCAGTATTAAAACTTGTAAATTCCTAACCAGGACTGCACCATTCCTGCTGAAGCTGTGCTTTACTGAGAGTCTGCAATTCCTCTTCAACACTTTATTTGAAGCCAGTAGAGCTTTTTTTTTTTTTCCTAGTTTTGTTATTTTTTTCTTGAGCTCAATACTTCATGATTTCACCTATAATTCAGTGACTCAAGCTGGGTTCCAGGCAATTCCCATACATGCAATAAGAGGAGAAAAATAATGATTTAATTTTTGATCTTTTGTTTTGACTTCACTTTGGTGGAAACAAATATGATTTATATCATCAAACAGACAAAAACAATAGAACATGTGTTTTCCACTTGGTAAACAAAATTAATCCCAGACTGTTCATTAAGAACAGATTCCCATAAGACCTCCAAGATGGTAAGACGCAGGCAGCTTTTCTGCTGGGCACCCCAGGCTATGACTCCATGAAGAGAGGAGCATGAGCCACCATGCAAGACACAGAGGCTACAAGTCTGAACAGAAGAAAAAAAAAAAAAGAAATAAATAGGAAGTTAGTTTTAATCTCACAGTAAATAAATACAGAAAAAAAGGCCCTTTCTTCACTGACAAACTCATAATTTGTCTCTTACCCTTCACAGGGATTTTCTGCTCTTTTCTGCATACTGTGTGGCATCACTTTCGTATATAACATGCCAATGGATGCTAAAAGAATTCCAGAGGGGTTTGGGCTGGAGGGGACCTTAAAGCTCATCTGGTTCCAAGGCCCCTCCTATGGGCAGGGACACCTTCCACTGTCCCAGGCTGCTCCAAGCCCTGTCCAGCCTGACCTGGGACACTGCCAGGGATCCAGGGACAACCACAGCTTCTCTGAGAAACCTGGGCCTCCCCACTCTCACAGTTAAGAATTTCTATCTAATATCTAATACCCTGCCCTCTGTCAATCTGAAGCCCTTGTCCTGTCCCTTTATTCTTTGTCCAAAATCCCTCTCCAGCTCTTTTGTAGACACTCTTTATTAATAATTTCCACCTTGATTACTCTGCTGTGATTACTTACCAAGCCAATACAGGGCCCTTTCTTCACTACTTTTTCTATTTAAATATTAAATATTAATACATGGTAAGAGAAGTGAATAGATCTCACTGTAGCAATCTTGAGCATTGCTGTGACTGCGTATTGCAGCCTGGAACTGCAGATCCTGCCCTCCCTGGCACCATCACTGGGGAGGAGCAGCTTGTGCACCCAGGAGCAGATGAGCGCTGTGATCACAGCCAGCCTGGAATGAACAGGTCACAGTGTCACCCCCCAAAGAATCCAGGGAAGTTGTCTTGTGGGAGCAGAGCCCCTCCAAGGGGCTTGTGTGACTGTGTGTTTTGAGTCTGCAGCAGAATCACACTTTGAGTAAGCACAGCCCAAATCTTCTGCTGTTAATGAAACACCATTTCTCCTCCCCTCTGCTGCTCCCCGCAGCGCTGCTGTTTAACCCCAGGCAGAGATGTTTAACTCCAGGAGGAGGTTTGGAGCACGGCATACAAAATGGTGTCAAAGAAAACCGGCAGCACTTCAGGTGATTTCACATCTTTTACTTTCAAGTGTTATTTGTGCTATACAAGCAGAATACAGCACCTAATAATTCCTGCCTCCTCATTTCTGCACTGGCTGTCTGACCACTTAACCTGTATTATCTCACTGCACGCCGAGCTGATGAACAGTGCTTATCTCCACACCTGCAGGCTGGGAAGAGAGGGCTTTCCAGAATGATGCTTCAGTGCTGAAACTCTCTCCTCCTGATAGAGATCCCACTTCAGTCACATTTCTCACTGAAGCTTTCAACAGTTCCTGAACATTCATACTGCTGCCTGTATGGGCCATTGATGCAAACACTGTTTGTTTGGTAGCAAGATATCTAGGGACTGGAGTGACAGCACAGTGGGGCATAATGTGCACTTACTGCAAGAGTTAATTGTCTCATTATTGATAATCACCATGCCATTGCCATGGTTTTTATTGGGGTTTCCCTGCTAGTGATTGTGTTAATATTTAAGTGATGTAAAGTGCCTTGGTTTATATTATCAACATTAAAATTCTCTTGCAGCCCTGAACAGAATTTGTTAGTCTGAGTCTGGACCTAAGCTAGAAGCAGGGTAAGATACTGTGCTAAAAGTCAGTGCTTTTCCCTTCTCCAAGTTGTAACAAATGAAATGTAATTATCAAATATAATTGGCATGCCAAGACGGTTTTTTCAGCACGCAACAACCCTAGTTTCCTACCCAAGTGCTTTCAATTTAATCTGAAAAGTTACTGACCTCATTTTTCTTTTGCAGCTCTACAGATACATCTAGACACATCTTAGCAGTCTAATCAGGTAGCAGAGCTTTTAGAAGCGCTGGCAGCATATTGCTATCCTGTGGCAGGTCATAATATCCTGCGGCTGATCAGCGGCATCATGCAGTGCTCTGCTTTCTTCTTTTTTTCCCATGCCATAATCAAAAGATCAGCAGAATTGTAAATCTCTCCATTCCCAAGTCGTTCAGGGCTTTCCTCCCTTCCTCCACCCTCGGGTTCCTCCCCACCTGCCCTTCAAAGATGCTGCAATGGCTGAGGAGGGGGTGCACCCCAAGACCCTCTCTTGCCAAATTGAGGAGCACCCAAGACAGAGCTCTCAGGCACTTCCCAAAGTGTGGAAAGAGGCAGCCCAGGAATCTATTTTCCCTTGTTTTTCACATGTTGAGTGCTCCCCTCTTCATCTTCTCCAGCTTGTGACCAAAAACAGTATCTCTGAAAACACCATGTACCTGTGCATTAACCTAAGGAAGCTAGGCAAGGGTTAGGCTGAGAGTCTGATAATGTCAGATTGTCAGAAAGGTGATAAAGAGAAGCAATCTGATGGTATTGACTTGATGAGGAGGATGTAAATGGGAGAAGAAGAGGGATCTCCTCACTCTTCATGACCCCCTGACAGGAGGTAGGAGCCAGGTGGAGTTTGGGCTCTGCTCCAAGGGAACAAGGGACTGGAGGAGAGGAAACAGCCTCAAGGCACATCAGGGATTAGGCTGGATGCTGGGAAAAATTTATTCCCAGAAAGTGTTGTCCAGCCCTGGGAGAGCTGCCCAGGGCAGTAGAGAAGTCTCCATTCCATTCCGACATGCAGGCAATGATTTTCAACTCATGTATGTGTGCACGAGTGTGTACAGGCAGACCTAAAAAGAGGCAGACCTAAATCTGTGTGGATGTGGCACTTGGGGACATGGGTCAGTGTGACCTTGGCAGTACTGGGGGAAGGGTTGGACTCAATGGTCTTGGAGTTATTTTTCAACCTAAATGATTCCAGAAATGTTTCTATGGTGAGGAGGGTTCAAGGAAGAAGACCTGTGAGTTGATTGTGTAGCAAAGAGAATTAAACATATCATGTAAATTTTGGAGAAGGAAGCAAGATGAGAAGTGAGCCCACCATGACTGATCAAGCTGTTTTATATCTTGGTATTAGAAGTCACCTGAGGAGTGGGCAGACCTGGGGGGAGATAAAAGCTGACATCCCTTGGGAATAAAGGGAAAGAGTCCAGGCCTTCTGCAATGCAGCTAGTTCTTAATTTCTGAACTGGCCCTGAAGAGGTGATTTTCTTTTGAACTTCCCCACAGCCAGATTCATCCCTGTTGCCATAGCCGGCATCTGAAAGCAGGGCTGAGGGACACTTTCTTACATGGACAGGATCAAGGTGACCAACCTGACTGTACTGTGTTAGTCTTGTTCACATGAACAACAAAAAATCCTATCATCTAACTCAACTTCTTAATATGATTCAGGAATTTGCACTGAGAGGCATTTTACTTGCCTTAATTTTACTGGCTCCTTGCATTTTTTCTTCCAGGATTAAGGGACTGACAAAATTGTTTCTGGTCCATGTTTGGCAACAATAGTTTTTATTTTAAAATAGTCCGCCCACTTTCCACTCCCTTCCCTGTGATCCCTCAAAACAGAAGTACACATGAGAACACGAAGCTTTAAAAAAAGTAATTATTGCAGAGCTTATCATCAACATTTGAAGAACAAAACATGATAACACACGCTTGTTGTCCCCAGATCCCCAGGCTCCGGCAAGTTTAGTGCGCATTGCTCCTCAGGGAGCCGTTTTTCACTGTTAATCACATTTTGTACACAGAAGATGCAATCTGGGAGAGGGAAGTGGTGGCTCCTGGGGATGTGCTGGGATTCACAGCCTACCTTCCCGTTTGGCAGCAGCCTCCGGATCGTCACACGGTCCAAGTGCCACCCTGAGTTCAACCCTCCACCCTTGTGCCCTATGCGAATCTTTTCAATGATGTCACCAACGTCCTCCAGCTACAGAAAAACAAAGAAACAGACAGACAGACAAACAAACAAACAAACAAGCACCAAAACCAAACAAACAGAACCCCAAAAATTTTTCAAAAAGGGAGATATTACAGTGTGAACAACTGGGTGGCTTTTGAGATGCCACTTCGCTACCTTATTTCATATTTTTCCAGGCTGTTTGAAGTCCCAGGGGAGAAAATATTAATGTTGATATATTGTAGAATTATAAAATAAAATCCTAGAGTGGTTTTGGTTCAAAGGAACTATAAAGATCAGTCAGTTCCACCCTCCTGCCATGAGCAGGGATGCCTTTCACTAGACCAGGGGCTCCAAGCCCTATCCTTGGGCACTTCCAGGGATGGAACAACCACAGCTTCTCTGGATAACCTGTGGCAGAATTTCTTCCCAAGATCCCAAAATGTGTGCCTGCCCTGTGGCAGTGCAGCCATGGCCTGTGTGCTGTCCCTGCAGGCCTTGTCCCCAGTGCCTGGGCAGCTCTCCTGGAGCCCCTGCAGGCCCTGGCAGGGGCTCTCAGGTGTCCCTGCAGCCTTCTCTTGTGCAGGGGAGCAGCCCCAGCTGTGCCAGGCTGGCTCCAGAGCAGAGGGGCTCCAGCCCTGGCAGCATCTCCGTGCCTCCTCTGGAGTTAATTTGCATTTTGGCTAAAAGTTCTCCCTGGACTTCTGCTCCAAAATGGAGAGAACTTTTCTCTGCATATGAGAAAGGTCTAGTTGCACAGCAGCAATCCTTCATCTCAGGCTTCTTTGCATGAGTGGGAATGAAGACAATTGCTTGGAAATTTTCCCTGTATTTGGCACTGGTGAGGCAGCACCTCCAGTGCTGTGTCCAGTTCTGGATCCCTCAATTCAGCAAGGACACTAAGGGGCTGGAGCGTGTCCAGGGCAGGGAACGGGGCTGGGAAGGGGCTGGAGCCCCAGGAGAGGCTGAGGGAGCTGGGAAGGGGCTGAGCCTGGAGCAAAGGAGGCTCAGGGGGGACCTTGTGGCTCTGCACAGCTCCTGCCAGGAGGGGACAGCCGGGGGGTCGGGCTGTGCTCCCAGGGAACAGGGACAGGAGGAGAGGGAACAGTCCTAGGCTGTGGGGAGGTTTAGTTTGGACATTAGGAAGAAATGAATCCACAGAAAGGATGATTAGACATTGAAATGGGCTGCCCAGGGAGGTGGGCACTGTCCCTGAAGGTACTAAAGGAATGACTGGACGTGGCCCTCACTGCTCTGGTTTGGTGACAAGGTGGGGATCAGTCACAGGCTAGACCTGATAATCTCAGAAGTCTTCTCCAACCTAATTGATTCTGTGATTCTATGAAACTGCAATGCAAGTGCATCTTAAACTGCTTTTTATAAATCACTTTCTTTTTTAAGCACTTGTGTGCACTCTCCTAATAATGGAAGAATAACTCTGAGGTTAAAGTAAAGCCTGGCATTTTATATTATTTCTCCTCTTCTGCCACAGAATCCCTATGCCACTCTGAGAAAGCCAACAGGATGACTGTCTTATGAAGTTGCTACTGGGTTTTTATGCCTCACCTTATAAATTGAGTAATTTGTTACTAGTGCATTACTTTTACTTCACTTCTCTTTCAAAGGTTTGAACGGAAAAAATTGAAATTTGCTCCTAAGTATTAACTTTTGGTTATTCTGGTGCAAACTTTTGTATAACTGGCCTTCAAACACCTAAGGCTGGCTTCAAATCTTTGCATGTAGAACACTGAGCTGTTCTTCTGTCCTTGGGGCCTCAGAGTCTGATTTTCTTGGAGAGAAAGTGCAGCATATCTGTTTGCATCACTGGAGATTATTCCCTTCTCTCCCCAGACATACAGAAACAAAGACAGCAGTAGTTTTAGAAGGCTCTATAGGTCAGTAGGTCAGCACTACCCAAGGAATCCACACTCTGAACAAACTGGGCTTGACTCCATCAGCCCTGCTCTGACTTTAGACAGCATAAGATCCACAACAGAATAATTAAACCATCCAAACTAATTTCTAAAACTCACACACGTGCACACAAGTGTACATTAGGGAAAAATTATTTTTCCTCTTTTGTCCTGTCCAAATACTCATCTTTCAATGAGACTTTTAATCAATAGGTAGCAATAAAATGATGCTTGAGCAGTTGAGATCCATGTTAAAGAAGAAGTGGGCTTTACCCTGCTCTAGGCATCTCCAGCAAATCAACACTTGGAAGCACAGCTGAGAGCAGTCTCTAATCTTTCATGCCTCTTTTGCAAAATACAAAATGATAGAGGGAGGTAAAACCACAAAGCAAACAGACAATTCCCAGTTTGTGTTTTCTGAAACCCCCCAAATTGTTTTCAAGGTCTGTTGAACTCCAAATTATGGCTCTACACAAGCAGGTGAAAGAAAAATATATTTTGCTTTGTTCTCATCTCCTGCAGAAAGAGGAACTGGTGAAGTGAGAATGAAGTTTGGGGACAGGTTAATATGATGTTATAAATCGGTAGAACACACTGCATTTTCTCTCACTTAATCTAAGAAAAGTACTGATGTTTCAGACTCCACCAAAATTGAAATAAATCTTATGTAATAAAGACTTAACCAGAACACTTGGTTTAAGATTTATACCTGTGGATTAATGCAACCTCTACTATGAAAAATTGTGTGGCAACTCCACAAAAATAAGTCTTATTTTTTGTTTTAAAGGAATCACACTGGGGATTTATTTTATGATTCATGACATATAACAACAATGTGGGCTGCAAGTATTTTAAGAATTGGTTTAAAATTTCCCTTCAATTACAAAAACAAAGCAGACTCAGAGAGAAGCTGTAAGATCCTCTATGAAGTCAGTGCTGGTGTTGCAGCCAGGAACAAGGGAAGGGAAGGGAAGGGCATGGAGCAGCACCAACAGGATAAGCCAGAGCACGTCTGCCTGTATTTTTGCCTCTTACAAATTCTCAGCAATAGGAATATACTGTGAATAGGAATTGCTTCATACTGTGCATGTAAATGAGATCACTCTTTGATGTGCACTGGTTTACTATTTGCATACAGTTGTGCAAACACTTCAGGAAATACTTGGTAAGATCTTTCAAACAGTTAGCCCGGGTATTCAAAAATCACATTGTCCACAGCAAAGAAATGGTTTCTCTGCCTGAGGATACAGAAGAAAAAGCATAATGCTTCTAAGTACTGCAAACTTGCAAACTATCACAGAACACCCTGAGCTGGAAGGGACCCACAAGGATCAGACTTCAGCTCCTGCCCTGCACAGATCCCCAACAATCCCACCCTGCGGATCCCTGGGAGCATTGGCCAAACACTCCTGGAGCTTTGCAGCCTGAGGGCCATGACCATTCCCTGGGGAGCCAGAACCTTTCCCTGATTCCAAAACTAAACCTGCCCTTCCTACTGTTTCCTCAAGTCCTGTCTGCCCATGGGACTGCAGAGATCAGTGTCTGCCCCTCCTCTTCCCCTCACAAAGAAGTTGGAATTGTGGTGGAGCCTCCCCTCAGTCTCCTCTTCTCCAGCTGAACAGACCCACTGCCCTCAGCTGCTCCTCACACAGCTTCCCCTCAAGGCCCATCACCATCCCTGGGGCTTTCTTTGGATGCTCTCTAACAGTTTAATGTCTTTTTTTATATTGTGGCACCCAGAAGTGCCCTCAGCACTCGAGGTGAGGCTGCCCCAGCCCAGAGCAGAGCAGTAGTGAGTGAGCTGGGTGAGACCAGTGAGGAGCAGAGCAGTGGTGACACATCCTGGGCAGGATTTCCACTCTCTCTGTCATTTTGGAAACGACCTCTGGCCCTTCCCCAGCCTGGAAAATCATCCTTGACACCAACGAGATGAGGAGGAGGGAGGGCCAGGGGCTGACATGACCTTCCTCATTTTGTGACATCCCACACCTTTCCAAGACTCATCTCAGGTATTGATCAGATAAATTTGATGGTTTCACAGTACAAGAATAGAGAGGACTGAGTGTGTCTATTCCTGACCACTGGATATTCCCCAAGCTCCCCATGCTTTGATCTTACCTCCACGATGAACTGATTCACTGAATTCCTTTCAAAATACATCCTTTGCTCTCTCTTGTTGAGGCACAGGGATTTTTGCTGAGTGCAAATCCCATCACTTCCATAAAGAACAATGAAGACATCTGCATCCGTGCCAGCTCCAAAAATATCACTGGTGTACACTGTGATCTCGTAAGGAACAACTGGTTTAGGAAATGACAGAAAACAGAAACAAGCCAAAAGGAGTTAGGAGCCAGCATAGCAATGACCCTAAGAAAAAAATAATCAGTGAAACAAAAAATGAGTTATAAATCTCAAGAGTGAAAGAGGAGAGGGTAGCAATCACTTGTGGTCAGTTAAATTATCAAGTTGATCAGTCCTATGAGAATCCAAAGGAATTTCCTTTCATAGGGAAATTCCTTTTCTTTATAAGGCAAATTTACCTTGATATGAGTTAATGTAATGAGTTTTTTAGGTTAATCATATGACATTCAGTATACTTGCCATCCAAAATTACTGAAACACTATTTACTTCAACAGCTCAAGAGTTAAAGCAAAACATGAATTCTCAATTTTTTTAACATTTAGGAAGATGGATGAAGTTGAGACAACTGGAGGCAGTGTAAAATATTCAAGATAGTCTTATTGATAAAAAAGTCCTAATATTTCCATCACAAAACAGATGACAAAAATCCATCATAAGGAAGTTAGTAATTCCTCTGTTCCATTTTTCACTTGGCACCACCTCCCCTGAAACACTGAGGCAAACAGGTTAAATTACAACTCAGAACCATTGAGAACCCAAAGCAGTAATGTTCAGGACCATAAATACTCCCCTATTCTTTTCCTGTGGTTTCTCCAGAATGTCCCATGACCCCAGGATCTGATGCCTCCTTTTGTTCTGTTCTGTCTTCACAGCTTCTCAGTCCTGAGTCCTGCTGGAGTATGACTCAGACTTGCTCAGGAATAAGGCTGACCCAGGAATGTGGGAACAGGGGCTCTGTTCCTGGCTCTGCTATGGATTTGCTGAATATATCCTCAGTTTTCAAGGTTAGATGGTGTTTAGCTCACAGAGTAAGAAACATAGGTTTAGATGCCTGCTCATCAGACAAGTGTATGCATCTCCAGATGTAAGCAATAGTCAGTAAAGTGAAGAAACAATCAAGGAATAAGGGCACTTTCATTGGGATTAGCTGAATCACCCCCCATATCCAACCTCTGAATGACCAAATAACCATGATAGCAATTCAGACACTCCACACTCATGAGCACATGTGATGTCAGGTGCCATTTGGAAACCTGTATCCTATCCCAAACTCCTTTAAATCCTCTCTGAAATCAAAACACCTGGTAAGACTTGGGCATCACTGAACAGCTCTGCAGGGACCTCTCCTGCCTCAGGAAGACACTTTCCCTCAGTCCCACTACCCATGAGCACAGCCTTCAACAGCAGGATTCTGCCACGGCCACAATATGCTCCTGGCCATCCCTCTCCCATGCATCCCTAAAAAACTTCCATCCTTTCCCATCCCTCACTACAATCTTGTCAGCTGCTCGTCATTCTCACCCTCCTACTCTGCCACATCTTCAGTAGTTTTTGATCTTTACATTACAGCAGCTTTCACTGTGTTTCAGACTCAGCATCTCTGTTAGGGTAGGGAAAAAGGCTCCCAGCACCACCTCTATTACTGTTGGAGTAACTCTGATTACCCATATAAGAGACTAATCATTCATTAAAAGCTCAGGCTCTCTAAATGCAGCTCTCAGGAGGCCACAGATCCAGGATTCTGCCACGGCCACAATATGCTCTCCCATGCATCCCTAAAAAACTTCCATCCTTTCCCATCCCTCACTACAATCTTGTCAGCTGCTCGTCATTCTCACCCTCCTACTCTGCCACATCTTCAGTAGTTTTTGATCTTTACATTACAGCAGCTTTCACTGTGTTTCAGACTCAGCATCTCTGTTAGGGTAGGGAAAAAGGCTCCCAGCACCACCTCTATTACTGTTGGAGTAACTCTGATTACCCATATAAGAGACTAATCATTCATTAAAAGCTCAGGCTCTCTAAATGCAGCTCTCAGGAGGCCACAGATGAAGAAGTTTTCTTCTACAGAGAGTCAGCCTGGAGATACTCAATATTCTTCCTGCTCAACCCAGTGAAATCTGCTCTGCTGTGCTGCAAGTAAACTGGAATAGTTTCTCCAGAATGTAAGAAGAGGGAGAAAAAAAATCCTGAATACCAAAAATCACACACTATGCATTATGAATTAAAAATTATCCTCTCTGCTGAAGGCTGTAGCACTTGCTTTTGTTGCTTGAATATTAACATCAGCTTAGAACTGAATCAGCAAAGCAGCGCCCTAACAAGGTCACCAACAGCACAACTTTCAGCTGTCAGATGCCCATTTCATTTACATGGCACTTTTAAAGCTGTATCCCCACAGGGATGATTTTAATTGGACTGTGGATGACATGTTTTCATTGTGAAACAATTCTGGCAAGAGTCATCATAAAACAAATCAAGCCAGTTTAGTTACCTCTGGCAAACTGAAACCCACAGGTTAATTGCTAGGAAACCAGAATGGAGTAAACAGCACAGTGGGGATGGTTCAAATGGTGAAAAAGCCTAAGCTGACAGTGGGCCTGGTGCAAAATGTTTGCCAGAGAGGCCTGACTGCTTCCAAAGGCTGGATGTGGACTGCTGACAAAAATCAGGATAACACAAACTATGTGCTCAAAGGCACAGCATGCCAGAAGATCCTGCATCATTAAAATATTCAGCATTAATAAATTATATAGTGAACATCTGCATCAAAATATATATTGATTGGGATAACATGGAAAAAAACCAGAAGAGAAGCATGTATTGAGTCTCTGGGTTATATTCACTCTTATGAAAGTTATCACTGCATCTATTAATCAATTTATTTTTTCAGACACAAAGACATGGAATACTACATCCAGCCCTGGGGTGCCCAGCTTAAAGAGGACGTGGAGCTGCTGCAGCCAGTGCAGAGGAGGCACGGAGATGCTGCCAGGGCTGGAGCCCCTCTGCTCTGGAGCCAGCCTGGCACAGCTGGGGCTGCTCCCCTGCACAAGAGAAGGCTGCAGGGACACCTGAGAGCCCCTGCCAGGGCCTGCAGGGGCTCCAGGAGAGCTGCCCAGGCACTGGGGACAAGGCCTGCAGGGACAGCACACAGGCCATGGCTGCACTGCCACAGGGCAGGCACACATTTTGGGATGTTGGGCAGGAATTGGTGTCTGGGAGGGTGGGCAGGCCCTGGCCCAGGGTGCCCAGAGCAGCTGTGGATGCCCCTGGATCCATGGGAGTGCCCAAGGACAGGTTGGACAGGGCTTGGAGCAGCCTGGGATGGTGGAAGTTGTCCCTGCCCAGGGGAGGGGGTGGCACTGGATGAGCTTTAAGGTCCCTTTCAATTCTGTGAATTTACTTTTTCTTCCATTGGACTGATAGAAGCACAGAAGGGAGCAAAGAGAACCCTTTCTTCTGCTCCAGAGAATTCTGATAAAGAATGTTAGACGTGAGAAATAGAAATACCTTGGTCTCAGAATGGGTGAAGCACAAAGACATGACAGTGGCAGATCCTCAGAGAAGAAATTATTTCAGCTTACAGTCTGCAGGGTACAGGGATCTGAACATGGGAGAGACCTTCAACATGAACCTTTGTCTTCATAACATAAAAGGAGGCAAAACAGCTGATGGCCTTCCATGTCATTATTCCCATAACCACTTGTGAAGAAGGAAACTGAGGCAGAGAAGGGGAATTTGAGCAGCTCTAAATTTTGATATCTAAATAAAGAACTGCAGGCAATAAGGCTTTTGATACCTTCAGTGCATACACTGGGCATAAGATGAGAGGGGAGACAGCCTCAGTATGAAATCTTTTAGCTCTTCTTATGAACGACCAGGGAAGAACCTGTCAGGAAATCAACTCCCAGGTGTCAGAACTCATCCCTCATCATTGTGGCATCCAACCCAGTGTAAGGAAAAGGCAGTTCTGACAGTACTCTAACGGTGAGCAAAATTCATCAATCACTTGAAATGAAGCAGATCAGAGAGGGACAAGTCAAATACAGTCCCAGAGCTGTACTCTTCACACTGTCAAAGATGCTTAAGAAAGGGGAACAATGAGAAGGAAGAGGGCTACAAAGTAAGAAAAATATTTCATTTATTTCAAGAAAACCATAGTATCTGATCCTCAGTATTCTGCAAACAGGAAAGGAAGTTTCCAGAACAAAAGAGTTTGAGTTGCCATAGCAGACCTCAGCTCGTACTCAGAAGGAGCTGAGTAGGGTTAATGTTTACCCAAAACAATTATTTGGAGGTGAGTGAACAGTAAGGAAAAATTGGAGAACACTAAAAGAGGCAGCCTGGTACAACACTTTTAGAAAGGCCCCACACTACAGAAACTCTGGAAGAGGGGCTTTCAGCAAGAGATGGGTGAGCAATGCCAAAAGCACTGGAAGAACTAAGGCTTGGAAGCAAGACCAGCGTGTCTGCTTTGGCACCAGAAATGGAAATATTAGAATGGAGCAAGATCAAAGGGAAGCTGGAGACAAGAAAGACAGCTTGGAATGAGCAGAGGACTTGGAGGGGATGGGAAAAAATAGGAAGAAAAAGACAATCATCCACATCCACATGGCTTCTAATGATTCTCTGATTTGGCAAACGCAGTGAGTGTTAATCTAGAGCACCCAGTGGAACCTTCTTGTAGTAATTTGAATAGCTGGCATGTGATCTACTTTTAAATTTCCCAAAGCCAGTTCAAGGGAGAGGTGAAACCTATAAAACTGCATGAGATGGTGAGATTTTATCTTCTGTAATGATGGGTGTATCCTGGGGAAATGGCATCTGCTCACATGGGATGTACTCTATTGTCTGCAGATCTGCAGGGAAGATAATTCTCTCGACGGCTCCGTCATCCTCCGATTTATCCAGCCAGCGGCCACAGGGAAACTTGAGGCACTGTCCCAGGGATGGGGCATCAATCTCCACCCATTCCAGAAACCAGCCAGTTGAATTACCTGTGGTGGAAAGATAACAGTGAATTACCCACAAAGCCTTTGCAGACAACAGCAAATGAATCACTGCACCTCCGAGAAATAAATCTTTCTGTCTTTTGCCAAAGGGAATGTAGAATATATGGTGTAAAGATCACTGGATGCAATTGCCCAGGATTGAGGTAAAATGCTTCACATTTCTATAAATGTCAGGCTAAAGATGTGTGAGTGGAAATGTTAATTACTGCATCACTTTTATCAACTGGCCTCTGTAATAATAAAGAACAGTTAACAACAAACCTCTTATTTAATGACCCATAGGGGAAGAGATAAATGCATAGCTCCACTGCCTCCCTTGTTTGTAGCAGATACAAAGAAATCTGTCTAAAAAGTAGCCAAGACTTGATGATCAAAATACCACCAAAAGCTTGATAAAGAAGTGAAGCAAGCCTACGGGTCCGATTCAATAAAAACAAATATGGAGTTTGGTGGTATCTGTGAAATCTCTCTAAAGATGTGGCTACAGAACTATAAAGACTCTTGCAGAGGGAGAGGATGCAAAGCTACCTCCAAGCTGGCACCACTGAGCTCCTAATATCACATGGGAATGGAATCAGCATCAAAGATAGTAGCAGCAGCAGCAGCCAAAGTGACAGCAAGGATCTGTCACCAAAGGTTAAATTACGTTTGGGGTCTTGGAGGCAGGTTATTTTATACAGCAACACACCCAGTGCACTAGAAACACTGCATTACAGAGCAGATTATCTTACCTTTATTGTCATGGCCTATCTTGATTTTTTTCAGGTCTCCAATGTCCACAGACTCCACTGTAAACTCATCTACCTTCCCACGCTCAAATTTGTTCTTGTTAATCTTTGAGGCCTTTAGGCTGACTATCCCTGTTGTGGCAATGCAAAAGGACATTGTTCAGCATGTGAAACAAATCCTCTGGGAATGTCAACAGTGGAACGAGGGAAGTGGCTAAAATGCAAAAATTGGCTTTTCATCTCAAGATCTGAGCTTTGTCCCTCCCTCTGAGCCCAAGTCTGTATCAACACCCAAAATATACAGAATTCCTCCCTTGAATGATCCTCTGGCAGTGCAACAGGGACGATGTTGTCGTGCTGTGCTCGCAGCTAAAGAAATCAGTGTTACCCATCAGTTCCCTGTCACTCTCACAGGCATCCCAGCCACTGCACACACAGCTCAGCTTCTTCCAAGAGGATTTGCTCATCAGCTGATTAAATACTTCTGGGCCACTCAAAGAGGCAGAGGAGGGTTGGGTTTCAGGAGCATGCTGATTCATTGCTGAGGAAAGCAAATCATCCAGTGCATTCACTGCTCAATAATGTAGTCCCAGTCAACTGTGCTGTTTCTATAATTGAAATTAAAACCTTTAGACCAGCAGCTGGTGCAAATCAGCATCGCAAAGCTTGGCAGTGATTTACAGCAGCTGGTGCTGTGCTCCAAGTTACCACGATGTGTGCGCTGACTGCGAGAACAAGAAGTTGAGCTAAAAGGAGTGAGAAATGGGAACTGGGGAAATGAAAAGAAACCATGACCTGTCTTTTCAGGTGTCAAACAGGGTGTTGCTTTCCTTTTCCATCATTTGAAGCCATACCTGTATCGTCTTTACTTCCGTAGAGTGTGATGAAAACGTTGGCATCTGTCCCAGCATTCTTCTTGTCCCCCGTTTTCACTTTCACTGTGTATGTCGTGGATTTAGCTGCCAGATAAAATATCTTAATTTAAGAGTGTGACGTCCGACCAGGAGCTAACTCTACTCTTCCTTGCATAAATGTGTGCTTGGTTTGAGTTTTGTTTTGACTGATCACAGCAATGCTGTAATCTCCAATTCCTGTCCTATGCTCTGGTAGCTCTTGAGGTGAGCTGTGTTATCTGGTTCCAGAATCTTCTACTGCTCCAGTCACTCAGCACATTGCCTGCATATCTACAGATAAGAAATGTGCTCAGGCCTCCCCATTTGCTTCCTGGGAACCTCTAACCCTCCTCAAAGCTGCCTCTGACTGCAATATTTCATTTAAAAAAATCTATATATGCCACTCCCCCCCTTTATTTCATTGGCATCAAATAATACATGTGCACATAACACATACCAGAAAGTGTGTACACTGACATATACAGTTCATATTCACAAACACACCTTTCAGAACAGCATCAGTAGGGATGTTTTTATCATCTAGAAAGTACAGTAAACTCATAAAAAAATCTCATGGAAAAGTCTAATATGGTCTTCACTCAGCTGCTATAACCTCAAGATTTCCAAAATGGAATAGTTCCTCCTTAGTTGGACATATTTTTCCAAAAGAAACCAGTGAAAATTTTGGGCACTCAGCACCTTGCTGAGTGTGTCCCAGCCACCCAGGAGTGTGTCACTGCTCTGTGGTTACCATGCAAACTTATTTACAAGTGAGGCAAAGTTGTTTTGGAGGACAACAGACACAAGCAGAAAGATGGAAAGCGAGACAAATTTAAGTCCCTTCTCTTTCTCTGGGTGTGTTTCCTCTCTGCTCAGTTTCATGTTGGAACATTTAACCATTACAGTCCATGATGTGAAATGAATGAGATTTGTTCCTTAGATACTAGCAACCAATATACATTTCCATTCAAAAATGAGGACTGAACATGTTACACATCTTCCTAGCTTGTCACTTAGGGTCCAATCTTGCAAGATGATTAAATCAACTGAAAATGAGGAGGGTCCACTCCTCACAGTCTGACACACACTTGACACTTCATTCATGCCTGAAAATTTCATTTTGGGGCAAAATTACTCACAGCACAGTGAGTAACTGCTACTGCTAACTGCTAATGCCCTCAACAGCACTAACAATCTGGTTCCTTTCCAGCCCCACACTGGAAGAAATTCAAGGCCAATATATACATTCCACCTTTCTGTTCCAGGCCCAAAGTTGCAGGAGACTGGCCATCATTTTCTGAATCTTTCTTTACAAATGCTTCATCCACTGGGACCAGCTCCCTGGCAATCTGACCGTCATCTTCCTCGACTGCCAACCACCGCTGGCATGGAAAGTAATACCTACAAAATGACAGCACCCGGTGTTTACACAGGACTTCACAGGCTTTAGTAACATAAACAAGCACAGATCAGAGGCTACTTGAAGAAAAAAAAACCAAAACAACAAGATTACTCAAGGCTGAGAAGTACATCTGTTTTCATCCTTGAGATCTGGTGTTGTGGGAGCAAAATCCATAAATAGGTTAAGGAGCACATACTGCTAAGTGCTGTTTCTGGGCTGCCAGCCCCACATGGTTGATTCATTTTAATTTCACTCCCAGAAAGAGATCAGTAACTTGAAGGACCTCCATTCTCCCAGGCATTTTATGTTTATAAAGACTGAACCCATCTTGTCCTTAAGAGTGGTCCCACCCATCGGAGTATTGTGCAACATTTAAGCATGTGATTTCCAGCAAGATCCAGCTCGAAGGCAAGCATACATTTCAAGTTTTGAACAGCCCATTCTTTGCTCATCCAGCTGTCTGTGGAAATCATGAGAGTTTGCTCAGACCAGAATTTGCTTTTGGCCCAGATCTTTGCATTAAGTAGAAAGGGCAAAAAAAAAGTGAGCTCAGAGACTTCCAAAGTGAGGCCTAGAAGGGAAATGCTTGAGTGCAGCCTCTGCTCCAGGAGGGAGAGATGAGCCCATCCCAAGAGAAACAGAAAAAAATTGAGGTTGCCTTCCAAACACTGCTGGTTCCCAAATTGCAGAGGTGCTGGGACAGCAAACCCTGCCCCTGGTACCCCAGAATGGCCCCACACTCTGTATGAAGGCACGGTGACCACAAGGCTCCCAAAGGATGGCCATTCCCTGAGGAGCTGCAACAATGCCCTCCCGCATCTCTGCGTCCCCATGGCTTTGCAGGCTCCTGAGAAGGTGGGCCCTTTCCTGACCCTGTGAAAAGGGCACAACAGGCTCCTCACGTGGTGCTCTCTTTGAGGTCAATAATCTCCACCCTCTCCAGGAACCAGCTGGGGCTAGTGCCAGAGTTATCGTGGCGGATCCGCAGCTTCTTCAGCTCGCCCAGGTCAATGGCTTTGATGGTGAACACGTCTACCTGCACAGAAGGCAAGAGGCAAATGGCTGTGTTTCCAAGAAAGAAGGGAAGAAAGGCAGTAAATATCCAAGGGTAATCTTTTTTGCCATTAAAACATGTCTATTTGTAAGTTCTCTTTGTACTCTTTGTGTGGGTGTACAAAAATAACTACAGAGCTCTGAGGTCTCCCATTAACACTCATGTTTGGCTCCTACAACAGCCCTAGAGCTGCTCCCCCCTTCACTCCTCTCTTTACCTTATCCCAGTTTCAGCTTCCTGTAAGTTTAACTCCTCTCTGCTAAATATCATTCCTTTCAGGCTTAATACTTTCCCACAGATTGAATCTGGAACCAGACAAAAAATATGTTGACGCCATGGAAATTCTCCTGCTCACCTCTGTATAGAATCTTTGAATATCCACAGCTGGAAGTGTTCCACAAGGATCACTGAGTCCGACTCCTGGCTCTGCATGCGACAGCCCCAAAATGCAGCCCATATGCTTTATTTCAAATATTTCAGAATTTCTTCCTTTTGTCATTTACCACAACCAAGAGGATCATTTATTAACTGTGTTAGTGTGACAGGATGGCCCTTGTTATCATAACAGTTTAAACATCTTAATGTGATTAATATGTTGGTAGACTTTGGGTTTGTACTCCCCAGAGTAAGGAGCATTACATTTGCAGCTTGGAGCTCTTCCCACTGAATGAAGAACCATGTGCAGGTTGCAGTTTCACCAGTGCCAAGCTCATAAATCACAGCTAACAGCTTGTTTAACAACCTTAGGGCTCTTTTTTTTCCTGTGGTTGTAAGTTTTCCACAGCTGCTTTTTGTTTCTATAATTCTATAATTCTTCAGAATTATTCCTTGAAAAACTCCTGACTATAATAGATTTTTGTTAATTGTTCATAAACTTTTATAGCAAATACCCAACATACAAGAGATGATCTTTAATTGGATTGTATTATAATGTAATTACAGCACACTGTGTAATATTGCTTTTATTCCCTGGCTGGTTGGGTAGAACATTTAGAATAGTTTTTGCATCTAAATATCTACATGCTTGAACTGCCTCAAAAATACCCTCCAATATTAATTTAAAGTTGGTAGGTTTTAAGTATTCCTGAAAGGAAGCATTATTACCAGAATGCTTACAGGAAGCAGATATAGAAAGTGGCTCCAACATAGAATTGTGTTCAGTTTATTATTCAAATGAGTCTTCCCTGGAAAATGTTTTGAGGCATTTTGCTTTATATTTTTCAGGGAAAAAAAACATGTTTGAGAGAAGTGAGAAGAAAGTGTATTGAACGGGCAGCACGTCAACTGAGAGAGCCCTGCCAGCCTCCTTCTCGCTTGAGTGAGTGGAGTTCATGCATTACCTGTCCTTTCTCAAACTTGTTGAGGTTATTTGACCTTTTCAGCTGGCGCTCACCCGTGTCTCCTCTTTCCATGCCATAGATGCTCAGGAAGACATTAGCATCTGTCCCAGCCCCCCACACAGTCCCAGTGAGGACGTGGACTTCATACGTATTTTCTGCAAGTAAAATAGCAAAGGCAGGTCAGAAGGATCCCAGAAATGGCCATATTTCATCAAATCCATGGCTCACCACAAAAGTGTGTAACCCTCGAAATGCCAGCACAGAAAGAGTTTGCCTGGAGTTTGTTGGTATCTGCATTAAAACATGAGCTGCTCTGTCTTCCTCCAGCCCCTCTCCTTGGCCAAAACAACAATCACATCTTGCTGAACTCTCAGCCACAGTGGGACCCTCTGGAACTCTTGATCCAAGTGCCCCAGATGACCTTTGGTGAATCCTATAGAGGTCCTTTGGGATATTCCAGTTTCAGGCTGTCTCATCCGTGCTCTGCCTTAGTTTACCCACCTTCCTCTTCCTCCCAACTTGATCCACCACATATCCAGTTCATGCCTGGGGCAGCGGGGTGGTTGTGGGGGATAAATGGTCCTGCCAAGTGTGGTTAGCATCCCTCAAGCAGAGGCTGGACACACACACACACACAAATATACACATGCACATTCCCTGTGGTATTTACCCTCCAGGTCAGATTCTCCATCAGGCACCAGCTCCACCACGAGCTCCTTATCCCCTTCGTCCTTAGCCAGCCAGCGATGTGCCACAAACGTATAGACATCCATTCCTTCTTCCTCCTTGGTCTCCTCCTCTTCCCCCTCCTCAGACTTCTTTTTCTTCTTATTGTTTTTATCAGACCCCTTTGTTTTTGTGGCCAGGCGCTTCAGCGTGACGCTTTCCAGGAACCAGCCATCCCCAATGCCTGTCCCGTCGTGGCCTATCCGAATCTTATAAATCTTGCCAACATCTGCAGCCTCTCTCTGCCACCAAGGGAAAGTCAGCACCCAGAGGGATAGAAGACAACCTTAATTTCATAAAGTGTTTTCTTAAAAAGGAGAAGCACGGCCTCCACCACACAAAATATCCAAGCAAGGATAAGAACAATTTCTTAATGCAAGTTTACACTTTCCTTCCTGCTTTTCTATTTCATACTTCCCATTGCCAAATCTCATCTGAACGGATTAAGCTGAAGACATTCAGAGTAGCCATGGTGAGGAGAGGAGCTAAATCCATATTTATTGGGCTCCCCACTTCCTTATTGCTCTCCTTACCTGTATTGTCTCTGTGTTGTCACTAAAGATGAATATATGATAATAACACACCAAGTTTTTACAGATTCTCAGCGCATGAGGCATTTTGAAAATTAATAATAAGACGCCTTTCATACTCAGCACAGGATATGAACCCAGCAAGAAGCAATAATGGTGTAGTGAAAAGGCAGTTAACTCATACAGCACGATCTCTGACACAGACTGTGGGTTTGGAGTGCCCTTCTCCCTCCTTCTCATCTGGAAAATTAAAGAAGTATTTTCTCACTTTCCTGGTGAGCAGAGAGGATACAATCATTGGTGGGTTACAGTGCTTCAGTGGCAGAAGGCTGATCAGTAAGAAGATTTACATCCCTCTAGTCAGCACAGCAGACACAAAACCTTCTTGGTTTAGATTATCTGTCTGGATTACTACCTAATGAAGTTGGATAGAAGGTTTTACTCCACACAATCCTTCAACAACCCATGACTTGTTTCTGATGATTGCTTACGCTGCTATGCAGTGTTTATGTTATAAAACTTGCAAACATTTGCTTCAGGCTGAAATCTGGCACTTGGCATGTAAGGTTTTAGTCTAGAAGCGTTTTGTAGATTAAAACAAAATCAATTGCACAGAAGATGCTTATCAGAAAACTGAAATTGATCCCGCTGTCCTGACATAAAGAATGTATCTTTCCTTACACGGCTTTACTCTTAGATTTACTGTAATCATCCTGCATGACTTGTCCATGACTGATGGCATTTCCTATTATCACGTAGCTCACAGAATCTTATTTTTGCCTGTGTCTTTTTGTAAACATTCATATCATGAAAGAGATAGACAATCTATTTATTAATGCTCCAGAGCTTCTGCCTTGTGTGCTTATAAAAAAATCACAGAAATGGGCATAATTTTCAAATCTGGCAATAAATATCAGAGAGAGGATATAAGCAAAGCTATGTAAACAGAACACTGTACATATGTCTTTATTATAAATCTGATATTGGCTAATAGCTCTTACTCATAAATTTTAGAAAGCTTATTTCCTTTAAAATCAGAGAAACCTAATCTTAAAATTATAGAGAGTTTTTAAAAAGCAAACATTTATAAGGTACTAGTAATTTCAAATCCCCAAAAACTCATTAAAAATAGATAAACATCAGCAACTCCATTCGGTAAAACAAGAAAATGAGGCAGGAGGAGGTGAACTGATCTCAAAAATACACAGTACAAAACTGGTAAACTGTGGATAAAGGCCCCTCCATTTGGCCACTGACAGCAGGAAGGAAATCCCAGTCTTGATGATTGAGAGGAGCTTCAGCAATTAGCTCCAAGCTTGACTGTGCTGAGATAGATTCAACCTCTGTGGGACTGCAAATTCACAAGAGGACCCAGGCACTGCTGTGCCCAGTCTTGTGCTGTGAGCACATGTGAGGATGTGCCCTAAATCCTGCTTCCACCTGGACTCTGCTCCACTGTCCAGATGTTGGTCTCTCCTTCACTACAGATGTGGCTCTGACAGAGCACCCTGTCTTTGCCCTGATCCCACATCAGGACAAGTGCCAAGACAATTCCTGGCCCCTAAACCGTGCTTTCTCTGGGCAGAAACCCCAAGCTAACAAGGCAATAAAGAACATTGGTTCTCAATGGTTCCAAAGGGAGAGGATGCCTGACCACGTTGTGATCCACACTCACTGGGCAGCCTCGTCAGCCCAGGACATCTTGATGAATTATCCAAGTCCTGGCTCACTCCCCAGAATTATGTGGGAGGTTCCTCACCCCTCTAAGCACCCTCTTTGTTGCTGAGCTGCTCAGAAAGAGGTGTGGGCTATGCTGTTTAAACCTGAGTTTTTAAAAAGCTCTGAATTCTGAGCATCCTGATACCTGGAGGACTGAGCTGTGCACTGAGAGTGCCAGGGCTCTGCAGTGCCTGCTGGGACAGTGTTACAGGCACTGTAAAATCCATGGGGCATTCACACATTCTCAGGAATTACAGCTGCAAACCTCTGCAGGGCTGACATCTGTACCCATAGTTAATAGTATGTGTGACCACATGCAAACCTGTGATTCCTTATATTCTCATACTAAAATTTTTCTTTTCCCCCCAGCTACACAATGAGTATTGGCAATAACACGTGGTCAGGGCCAAAGTTTGAGGTCTTTTGAGATCCTTTTGGAAGTAAATATAAACAAATACTGTTATTAGAGCATAAATTTCAATTACACCTATGCTAGTAGCACCTCAGAAGATGTAAATCCTTCCACAAAACCCCATAAAGGAATAAAAAGCCTTCCAAAACTATGGTAGAGGACAGTAGATACTGCCAGACTTGCAATTTTCTTGAAGTATTTTAATTTTTTTTGTGTAGTTGGGCCAGTTACTCTATTGATGTCTAAACTTTGGCTGATAATTTCTTTCCCCGCTTAGAAGTGGCAGTGGCTGCCTTCATCATACCTTGAAGATATCTGTGGCTCCCCTTTCAAAGTTGTTGGATCTGTTTTCTAAGATGATCAATTCCGTTTTGCCAGTCTCACCATAAATCTGCATGAAGACTTTGGCGTTGGTGCCTGCGGCTCGCACGTCTCCAGTAACTACAGACACCTCATAGTTTATCACTGGTCCAAAAATAAAGCAATTAAATCAGCAGAGAAACTCAGATAACAACATTCCTTGGGGCTCAGGTTCGAAATTAAATTACCTTGTCTTAACAAATGCCCATGTAGCCAACCATTTGCTCTTATCCGAACTAAATGAGAGATAACAGAACTCTTCACTGAGGACTAACCTAACAGTTTTCCTTTTACAAGTGTTAGCCAGTGTCAGGGGGGTGCAAAACAGAGCCTTAAAAGGGAATTTTGTTTCAGCACTAACTATAGAGTGGCTGAATGATCTCCTTAGTACAGTGCAAGGGAGGGAGTTACAGAGAGCAGGGGAAAACACACAGCATTCTTTCTCAGGACCCAACAGCAAAATTTAACTGTAGCCTTAAAAGAAAATGGGTCTACTGATAAAAGTGAAGTGGCCAGTAGGGATTTGGCACTTAGTTATCAAACAGCTTCTCCTTTCCAGGAAACAGGGTAATAAAGACAGGATGGGACATGTGCTGGTGCATAAAGAGAAAACAGGAGTGGGGCAGATAAATGTAGAAAAAAGAAGAACCCACTGATACTGCAGTGAAGAAGCACATTGTCTTGTGCTGTGCAAGTGCTGCCCAGGATGTAAATTTTTCATATGGTCTCAGGAAATGGAGATGAAAATCTCTGTAATCTTTTTTCAACACTTTCAGAAAACATGAGGAGAATATTTGACTTTCCTCACCAATATAAGCTCGTAGGAATGGTGACTTTTTGGTTTTGGTGTCTAAGACAGGGGTGACCTTGCCCTGAAGGATGGGAGCGATACACATTTAGCCCTAGCTTTAAAGCAGCACGTCTTCTCTTACATTTCTCAATAGGCAAAATCTCGCTTGGGTAGACCTCCACCTCCACCCTGCCATCAGCCTCATCCTTGTCAAGCCATCGGTTGCAGGGGAACATGTACTGCCTTCCCTGGACTGGAACTGTGATCTGGACACTGGCCAGGAACCAGCCGGACCGCAGACCCACGTTATCGTGCCCAATCAGGATTCGGTTGATCTTTGGAGAAAGCAAACAAAAACCCAGAGGGCAGGGAAAAACCCAACACAACGGAATTTGCTTAATGTGAAACAGTCTCCTTACCCTGGCACGGTGCTCTTCCACTGTGCTCGTGTAAATAGTTTATATAAGGATTTAACTACAGACTTAAAACACTCCTCACACGCCAGCATACACAATACACTGGTGTAAAGTCTATGTAAAATGTATCTCTTAATATCCAGTGTGAATGTCAAAGGCTCTTTCATCACCTTCAATATGGAGTGTTATTTTGATCCTGAATTCAGGCACTTGCACAAAGTATAGAGCCACATGCAATTGATTCTTACCTTTCCAATATCCATCATATCTAGAGTAAACTCATCCACTCGACCACGTTCAAAATAATTGCCTAGATCATTATCAGAGACTAAGAGAGGCTCTTTGCTGGAGTCTGCTTTTTCACCGTAGAGTTTGATGAAAACCCTGGAATCTGAGCTGGCACCGGGGATATCTCCTGTCTTCACGCTGATGTGATAACTGACATCTGGAGGAAGATGGATGCACAAAACACAGACATGTGAGTGGCACTTCCAGTGCCCAGCCAGGCAATTGGCTTCTAACAACTGATAGGGGATGAAGGCTCCAGATATACATAGAGAAAGGACTTTGCCCTCCATCCAGCATCTTAGGGCCATGCTGGAGCAGCTGTCACACCTTGGAATTATCCACCAAAATAAGAAGAGATCCAATAGTACACTGGTAAGCATAAAATATTCTATAGGCCTCCCTCTCACTGTTAGATGATTACCCAAGGCATAAAAATGCACTTAGGCAAATGGGATTATTTCATGACTTTTATACTTAACAATTTAATTCAATAACTTTGACCTTCTTTTTTTATTTTTTATTTTTTAAAACACAACAACCTGCAGTATGCAAGCACCATTTGCTAAAGAAAATTGTAGCATTGGAGCCCTGGTTCTCCAGAAAAGGACAATAAAATATTTTTGGTGATTTTCTTTGGAGAATGTCATTATTTTGTGGCATTTACTCTACTAAAACAGTGGCAATTCAAGTTCCTTCAGGGAAAGATATACAAGAAAGCAGTTATTAAACAAATCACAACTTTAAAAACCAGTGTTGCTTTCTACATATATAATGTTGCAATTATGTTCTTTGCCCATTCATAGACTAGAATTTAAGAGTCAGAGGCATTTCTCCCAGCATGACCTACTGAAGCTTCTTGCATAAGAATGGCAAAAAAGGCCCAGTAGATTTACTGGGAACTGACAAGCATTATTAAGAAGAACAAAGCAAATAAACACACCCATGTACAACTCAAACCCAGGCCTTTTTTCCAAGCTAAACTCACTTTTTAGCAATGGTGACTCCCCAGCAGGCACTAATTCTCGGACAATCTGACCATCGTCCTCATTTTTGTCAAGCCATCTGGTTTACAAACAGAAGTAAGTTATCTTTGAATAATTAGCACCTGTTAGACCTTTCAAAATCTACGCTGGCTTCACACATAGCCCATATCCACACTACAGTCAAACAGATATTTTTAGAGGGCTCTGTATCTCTGTTATCTGAGCAGGGACTTGACCAGACCATACGGCAGCCACGTTTTAAATCTCCATCTTTCCAAGAAGAGGGACCATGAGAGCTCTGCTCGCAGTAGATAAGCTTCTGCTGTGATGTCCATCTGCCTGAAAAGCACAAACTCCAGAACCACAAGTTATTCCTGTGAACAGCCAGTCTTAGTGTCTTGAAAGCACTGACCTTCATTGACCAGAAAGATTTGCAGCCTTTACTACTAAACGGAAGGGATGAATTATGTTTTTCCCATTTTCAGGGATGGGTATGTGCAGGCAGCTGGCACCAGCAAAAAGCAACGATTTGCAATGTTTCTCAACACTAAAGATCCAACTAGACTAATTGAGAAGAGGAGCTGGACACAAAGCAAACTGTAGCATAACCTCAAAGGAAAAAAATCTGAAAAGAAAATCATAAAATCATAGAATGGTTTGGGTTGGAGTGGACCCTAAAGACCACCCAGTTCCAACTGTCTGCCATGGGCAGGGACCTTCCTCTATCCCAGGTTGCTTCAAGACCCATCCAACCTGAGCTTGAACACTTCAGGGATGGGGCAGCCACAGCTTCTCTGGGCAACCTGTGCCAGGGCCTCCCCACCCTGATAGTGAAGAATTTCTTCTTAATATCTTATCTCTCTGCCCTCCTTCAACTTAAGATAATTTCCACCTTATCCTGCTGCTACAAGCCCTTTCCAAAAGTTTCTTCTTCAGTCCCCCTCTAAAATTCCCCTCCCAAAACAAAGGGAGCTAACTGCTAGCCTGGCAACCTTCACAGCAGCTCCTTCAGCCTCAGGGTAAAGGATTCACAGCCTCAACCCCATCATGTGCCCTACAGCCACCACTGCATGACAGCAGCAGCACGGACCTTCCTCTATCCCAGGTTGCTCCAAGACCCATCCAACCTGAGCTTGAACACTTCAGGGATGGGGCAGCCACAGCTTCTCTGGGCAACCTGTGCCAGGGCCTCCCCACCCTGATAGTGAAGAATTTCTTCTTAATATCTTATCTCTCTGCCCTCCTTCAACTTAAGATAATTTCCACCTTATCCTGCTGCTACAAGCCCTTTCCAAAAGTTTCTTCTTCAGTCCCCCTCTAAAATTCCCCTCCCAAAACAAAGGGAGCTAACTGCTAGCCTGGCAACCTTCACAGCAGCTCCTTCAGCCTCAGGGTAAAGGATTCACAGCCTCAACCCCATCATGTGCCCTACAGCCACCACTGCATGACAGCAGCCAGGGCTCTGGCAGAGGTTTGTCGCTTTCCTCTCCCCACCCAGGCTGCTGCAGCACTCCGAATATTCCTGTAAGCATCTGTTCAGGGTCAGGTTTCCCACAGTGGTGCTGTGAGAGCAGGAGCAGTTCCCAGAATGCTCATTGTTCCCAGGTGCACATCTATCCACAGCAGCGCCTTTTGCAGCTAAAAATACTGTTTCAAACCAGCAGGGGCGAGAAAAGGACAAATGAGCACTCTCTGCCGGGTCATGCAGAGTATTTAAATGGCTCCAGAACCAGAAGGAGTAAAAACAAATCCCCAGAAACTGTTTCTTTTTAAAGGTGGCCACGCTGACCACAGCTGCTTCTGCACAAACAAATGCAGCCCATGTGCCCTGTGAGCTTCCCACGGTGTCGCTGTGACACACGCATTGTCCTTGGCTGACCTGTGTGCCAAAAAGGAGGGGAGCTCACCTCCCATGGAAGTTTCCATCTTTGACTTTGACAGTGAGTCAGCACCTATGGAAACCTGAAAATGACCCTCAGAAGCAGGGCTTGGGGACATGAACAAAGAGAGCTGCAGAGAGCTGGATCAAACCTAAGGCACCTCGCCGGTAAAAAGCCAGCACAGCTCAAAGTCATCACCATTTGGACCACATATTTTGGAAAACCCAGAACGGTATACCTCCACTTCATCCATCTGAAGGAATATTACGTTTTCAATCTTCTCCCCTCTCCTCCAACCCAGATGAAAACAATAAGCACAAAAAAATCATGCAAAAAAAAAAAAACAAAACAAAAACCAAAACCAACCAACCAAAAAAAAAAACAAAAAAAAAAACAGCACCAGGAAAGAAATCCAAACATGAACTAGACCCAGCCAGTCCTGGAAGCACGAGCAGCAGTGTTCTCATGCAAAAGGGGTGCACAGGAGTCCCACCACACAGACACACATCTCCAGCCCTGGCTTCCCTCTAAGCTTTGGGAGGTTGTTGGGTATACACTCTACCCAAATTCTTCCCTTTCTCTCAGTAAAGCAGGTGGCCTTGTGCAGGTGGGCTTGGACAGGGCTAAAAGCCTAGGTGGTCAGCATGAGGATGAAGAACACATGAACATGTGATGGTCACACGAGCACCACATGAGGGCATCTGATGTGGTGTTGGGCCTCAGAGGAGGCCAAAGGGTGTGGTGGGATAGAGGAGAAGAAAAACCTCTGGGGAAGACCATTAAACTGATGACAAGAATTGAGCAAGGGTATATTGCAATAGGAGCATGCTAAGACATCACATTGCCTTAAGAAAGGAAGCCTTTATTGGTATTTTGGGGCTGGGGTGGGATGGGGTTGTTTTACCTGTTAAAACTGGTCCTTAATACCTTTGTCTTATGTAGTTCTTGATGCCGGCTCAGGATTCACATCCTTGGACAGGTATCCAATGGCTAGGGGATCATGTCCCCCCAAAAGTCAAGATGCTTCTGTGTGCATGGATGTTAACTGGGAGGACCCACAAAATTCAAGCCACCACCCCAGGACCACTGAGCTCAGCATGGCCTTCAGGAAGGCAGAAGCTCACAAGGTAGACACACTTCTACTCTTTTTCTTCTGTTTTTTGTGCCCTGCAAGCTGCTGTTTCTGTTGACAGTGAACATGCTGCTGTTTTCTGTCACCTTCACCATTGCTGACATTTTAGGGGTGTCTGGGATAAATCTGAGTGAATCTCTCCTGCACTGAGGTGGCAGGATAAAAATACCTCCCAGAAGAAACAGATTTCTGTGTGCAGCACAGCAAATGCTAACTGCTTCAGCAGTGAGGACAGAGGAGAAAAGCAAATCAGAGAAGCAGAACACACCCTGAGATAAAGAAATTCCCTCTGCCAGTGTTGGTAGATAGCAGTGGCAAGGGAAGGAGTGTATCTTCGACTGGTAGAGGAAGAGGGAGGCTGCTGGAGGTGGGAGATGGAGGTTTATCAGCAGAAGTGGCTTTAAAGCTCCTTGTGCTGTTTCAGCCAAGAGAACAGCCAGGAGTGGCAGCAGCAGTGTTTTTTGGAGAAGATTAGTGACAGAGGGAATATTTGGATGAGCAATGCCCTGCATCCTTTCCTTTCATTACATATGCATCAATAGCCTAATTTCACTTCAGTGTAATTCCAACAGCATATCACTAAGCAGCAGATTGAAACCAGGGGTTTATAGTCTTACCCCAAACACCAACAGATTGACACATCTGGCTGCAGAAAATAGAATATTTCAGTGCAGTGCCATCATATGCCTGGTACAAAAGGCATGTCAAAATCTTTTATTTTATCAGAGCTCTCTATGAGTTCGGTGAATGTAATTCACATGCCACTGTGGATTTTACAAGGGTGTAGCCGTGTCCTGTGTCACATCCTTGGTTTTAAAGAGATGCTTTATGACCAATATAACTCAAAGAGGACAGAAATATGACATGAAAGCCACTTCAGAATTTCTAGAGGATCAGAGATTCAGGTGACCACTGGAAAAAATACAATATGACATCATATATAGCATTTGAAAGCCAGCTTGGGTGCAATTAGAATGATTGGCACATCCATTAGATTCAGAGGCACATATGTATTTGTGTGAGCCTTTAAATATAACCTATATACAAAAATGTGTAAAAAGAGATAGACATCTCCGTTTATTTTTAGGCAAGAAAAGGAGGTTTCTCTGGCTTCTTTGTATGATGAACATTTTTTGGCATTTGGTTGAATAAATGTTCTTTTGCAGGAGTCTCCTAGTGTATCATCCCATTTGTGGTCTGTTGTTCTTCAGAGAATTAACTATGCTCCCTTATGCTTGTGCTGGAGACAAATTAGGATGGTGGGAGCTGTATGCTTAGAAAAAAAAATTAATTGCATATCACTGAAGATTTCAGTGGAGTTGTAATGATTTATAGGATGTAAAATTCTATCCTATCACGAACTCATGACTTTGTCTGATTGAAAATTCATTTCTGTCTGGGATATAAATATTATAAAAAATAGGCTGGTTTAGAGCCTGTCAGCTAGTCCATTCCTGGACTTCCAGAGAGCTTTGAGGAGAAAATGACACCAGAAAAACTCAGTTCTGATCTTTGAAAAAGTTTGGCTCCATTTCTAGGGCAAAAGTTGAACTCCCTTAATTTTGAGCCTCGCAGCAGTATTCATCATCATCATACCCAAACCACACCAGGTATTATGAAGTATAAACTGTTCAGCGATGCCACTGAATCATTCAGAATTCAGCTCCTAAAAGCATGGATATTATAATGCCATGTGGTCGTAAGGGAGGAATAGTACTGCATCCAAGTGATGTACTAGTAATTCTGTAAATAACGCTCGGGGAAGTAACCTGCATTTACTTCTTGCAAGCACGGATCAAATGACCACTTTAGAAATCACTGACTCTAAGCCAACTGTTTAAGGAGTTGAAAGCACAGGCCTGGGAGTCGTTATTTCTCCATGCTCTTCCTGAATCTGACACAAACTCACAATTAATCCACTTAGCTTCTCTTTATCTCTGCTGGCTCCCTTGTACAACAAAGATAGTTCTTCTTACAGAGCTCTTGTGATTGCTAAATGATAGATGATCCTATGGAGTCACAGCAAAAAATTCAAGTTAAAAGGCAAAACATAGTCGTGTATATAAATATGTAAATAACAAGAACAGAGAGACTTCAACAAGCTCTGTGCAATGAAGATCTATAAGGGTGATGTTACAGATATCAGTTAGAGAGGAAGCTGCTTAGGCAGATTTTTGTCATGTATATTGTAGCCTGGTTTGCACAGGGGTATGGAGCCTGTGGAGCTTTCTGCACAGGTGAGATGTGTTTCTGCTGGAAGGCATTTTGTCCCTGAGCTGTCTCACAGCAGCAGCTGAGTGTCACAAGGTCAATGGAGTAGCTTTCAGTATGAACCCAGCAGCAAAAGGTGTTTTCTCCAGACCATGTAATTGTGCTGTGTGGAAGAGTTGAAGTTAATCAAGTCCTGGAGACAAAGGCAGTGAGAACAACATGTCTCAACAAGCAACAAACAACAACAAGCAGAATGAGAATCTTCCCTGGTGGAGTCTCCAACTAACCCCACTTGCATTGCCTCTTGGACAAACCTTTTTCCAACCTCTCGCCCCTGCGGAGGCGATGGAGCAGAACTCCCTGAGCTCCTGCCAAAGCAGCGAGGACACAAGCTGTCCTTGGCCTACAGGAGTGGAGAGCAACACCCAAACGCTGCAGGCCATGGAAGAGTCTCTCCCTCACTTGGAGGATGCAGTGGGTGAGCACCTTTGCTCTCAGATCTCTCCAGACTCCATGACGACACCCGTACACTGCGATGGTGCCGCGGTCTCCCGGGAGACACGGGCACCAAAGGGAGTGAGAGGGAGCAGCTGTCCCTGTGCTTGGTGGCGATCAGTCATGTCACCTTCTCAATCTGAGAGGAAAGAGATAATGCTGGCACAAGGACAGCAAATAAAGCCACAAGAGCAACGCTGGTATCGCTTGGGAAAAGAGACGTTTAGAAAGATAAGAAGAGTGGAATTCCATCGCTGGTGACCTGAAGCCTGAAGGTACACCATGAATGTTTTTGGGGATAAGGTGTTGGGTTTTTCTCTCTGTCCTTTTGCCGTCCCTGCCCTGAGGGGAATGCCCATGGGTGTTCCTGATCCACAGGGGCAAACTGAAGGGGAAGGGAGTCACTCCGAGCTAATGGAAGACACCCAGTCTAGCAGTCACATAAGGAGACAATTCAAAGAGGAAATCTCTGAAATGAGCCAGCTGCTGTGTGCAGTTAGACATATCTCTGAGGAGCCTGAGAAAAACAGCCCTTCACATGGACACTTCATGTCCAAGGAAAAAAGCCTGTCTAGCTTGCCTGCTTAACTCAGTGAAACATATGGTTGTGAAATATGATCAAAAGGCAGCAATGAGTGTGTGGCTGTTTGTTCCCTGAGAAGGGAGAGAGTGGCTTGCTTTTCACAACCAAGATGACATTGTGTCTGCTGCTCCATGCTGTCTCCACAGTGAATTTGCTCTCTGATGTGATGGGGCTTTAACAATGCCAAGAGGCTGGGGCTGGCTCCTGTTTTGTATTTGCCTTCCCTCATTACAGTGGAGCTCTTTCAAGATGCAAATAACCAGCTTAGGGGCTTTACCTTTGTCTTCAATTTTAAAATAATTGTGTTTGAGTTTTACAGTTCCACTTGTCCCTAGGATACGATCTTTTAGAACAGGTACATGGTGTTGTTAAATGGAGCTCACTGTATGTCCATCCTACAGGGTGGACATCCTGAGAGGGTAAGTGGGACTGCACTGGAGTTAATTTTTTATGTTTTCACCCAGTTCTCTCTAGTTTGTGCTGCAGTGTTGAGGCAGACCCCAGTTAGTGCCAGGGCAGATCATGCATCTTGTTCCCCACAGGCAGCCTCAGTACAGCATATTTATTTTGGCCACTCAATTGTCTAGGGAAGAGAAGACTACACTTATAACTCACCCACAGGGGTAAGCCACAGCCCTCTGCCCTAACACTGTCTCTGTCTGCAAGATGTGCGTTTCCCCTCATGCAAGGAGCTCTCGAGATGGCAGCATAATAATTTTGCATGCTCCCAACACAAAAATAGCATCCCATTGCTCTGAGAAGGATGGGATGTGCATGTGAGGGACCAGAACCTCGTTACATGCAGTAACAGCAGCAGATTGCAGAGTGTGCTTCTGCAGCAGGCAATTGCAGTGACACTGGGTGCGGTACTGGAAGGTTGCATTTTGTCTTTTGGAAATTCTCTGCATTACTGAGCTAATTGCTGAGAAGTTCACAATCCAGATTGCTGGTCATTTGGTAAGGGGAGTTAACTGTATCTTAAAGCTCCCAAAACACACTCTTTGCTTTCAGGCTTAGCAAAAAATAAATGAACATATGAATAAATAAAAAGGATTAAGCTGTGCTCAGAAAATTCCAGTCATGGACCAACAGCTAGGCTCTTCAAAGTCTGGCAAATGCAGAGACAGAGACAAATTTAATTTGCAAGCATTGTTTCCAGTACCTGTAGCAGGGGAATTCCACAGCCTCACTTTCTGGCTGTCCTTCTTCCCTCACTATCACTTTGGCAAGGTACCAGCCACTGCTTCCTCCTTTGCCATCATGCCCTATCCTCACCCTCCTCACCTGCTTCAGCGTTACTGCTTCAATGAAGAATTCATCAGCCTTTGAGGAGGAGAATAAAAAAGGTGAGGCAATATTTCTCCTTAAAAGCACACAAACAACTCAAATTTATTATTGCAATCAAACCAACATCATCAGCATGCTGCAAGAAAATTCTTGACAAGATGAAGGAGAAAGTATGAATTTACCAAAAAATAAAAAGCCTGAATAATTGTGCTATATGTGTAAGGTTAGATTTGTAAATATATGATCCACCAGCATTTTAAATCTGCCATGTCATTGCACACCCTCCACAGCTGTAAAAAAAGAGAAGTTGATTATTAAGAAATTCATACAGAGAGGCAGGAAATCCAAGTTCAAAGCCCTGCTCAGATATAAGCTTTCTGAGTAGTAAGAAGCAGGTCACTTCAGACCAAATCTATGGAGGTGTTTGGAGGCACAGCTCAAAGTCATTACACTGTGTTAAAGTCAGGCAGCATTGACTACCCAGCACAGTTCAAACCCTTTTAATTTCCTGGCATGCCAGTGTGGGCAGGGCTGCACAGGGATGTTTCCAGCTGCTCCGTGAGCAGAATGTATTTTCAGAATGGTGTGAACCAAACCCAGCAGATAAATACCCTCAATACCCCACAAGAGACAAAGATTTAATGTCTTTTTTTTTTCCCTTTTCTTTTTTTCTTCTTTTTTTCTCCCATGGAAATAACCAACCTACAGATTAGCCTGAGGGATGGCCCCTAAGATCAGAGCTCTGTTACTCAAGAGCTGACTGGCACCAACAATCCCTGATGGATAAGAGAAGAGAAATGCATTAAAAGAGCAGGTTATTCCTCTGGGAACCAGGCCAGGCAAAAGTATCTGTGGCCCATGTACAGATGCACACACATGGCACAAGCATGGTAAATCCTGGCTGTAAACACACAGCATAGCTGCAGCGTGTAGCCCAACAAGGAGACGTGCCTGCTATGGTGGCCATCTGGATGGGATGCCTTGCTTAGGTAAGAGATGGAAAACCAGTGTCTTTTGGTTGTTCTTCATGTCCCAAAAGCACTCGTGGTGGTAGCATATATCCAGCTAGCTCCCAGAAAACACGGTGGCAGGGCAGTATTTACGAAATTTTATAAATACGAAAATTTATTAAAATGATAATAATTATGTCATCATTCAGGACTCCAAAGTCACCTTTAGAATGAGGACAGCTAAGCATTTTGCCACTGCTTAAAGTGTTAGTGATGGGCTTACATAAGTCAATGCTACTTACACACTCAAAAGTGCTGAATTGGGGATTTAGGGCATCAAAACCTCACTGACTCAGTCCAAGTCAATATAATTTAATTCATTAGTCCTGATGCTCACCTTACTTATTAATGGCTGATATAAATTAATGAGTAAGTAACTAACTGGAACCACAACAGGGCAAACACTTAATTTAGAGGCATCTTTAAATCTTACTTTCTACACAGGCCGTTAGTTTGCATCTGCAGGCAAACTTTTTAAGCCAAATTGGTAATCAAGGTACTATTGGTTTAAGTGGCTGTAGATTAGAGACCGTACTGACTTAGCAACATTTCTTTTTAACAGGGTATCTGAGTTAATCAGTGTAGATATACTCATTCAGCTTCTTGAATATATGAGCTCTAAGTTTGTCAGGATCAATTCTTAAACAACTACCCATTCATTCACCAGCTTTCAGCTCCTCGTGCCAGGAGAGCAGTTTTCCTCTAAAAGTCTCCAGTTTGGTTTCTGTCATCTGCACACTATTAATCACTCCAACTGATTGCCAAAATTATTTTTCCCTTTTTATTCTCCATGCAAGTTAGCCTGCAACTTATTTTTGTGATTAAATATCATAGAATGATCACAGAACCCTAGAATGATTTGGGTTGGAAGGGGCCTTAAAGGGACTTTCCACTAGACCAACTGGATCTAAGTCTCATCCAACATGGACTTGGACAAGGATGGAACATGCCATAAAATAGCCATTATCTCCAAGTGTTTAAAATATTTGTATTCTCTGCAAACCAAGCATCTTTCTTTGGAACTGCACTGAAAAAGTCTTCAGCACCAAAACACAACTCATTTTGCTACCATTTTGACAAATACAGGCTTCATCAAATGACAAAATGCCATCCTTTACAGCTTGGATCTACCTTTTATAGCTAAAATATATATAATGTCAATGCAAAAAAAAAGATGTTTGCAAAGTCCCTTTATGCAAACTTATATATAATTTAGAAGCAGAATGGACTCTCACACTATGTAATTACCACATTTCCACAGACAGATCTTAAAAGCACAAGAAATACTTGATGCAAGTTCTTTTAAAGTCCACGAGAACTCAGTGATTTCAGTGAAGAATTGGAAACTCTGGACACTGAAAGGCAAATTCGAAGTGCTAATGCATATTTCAGAAGCCTAAATTCAATGGTCTATTTTGAAAACGTGACCTCCTTTTATCTTCATTTTCTTTCCACTCTGAACCTTCAATCAAATAATGACATGAGAGATGGGAAACCTGCAGAGTTCTGTGATCAGATTCTCAAAATCTCCTTCTGGAGATATTGATTACAATTTACCAGTCTAAGTTGGACCCTAGAGATCCAAAATTGGATACATATTAAGTAGCTTGACCCTACAGATCAGATCAGCAAACTATTTGCTTGCTGATACTGCCAGTGCTGCAAGGGCTTTAACGACTGTTCGACTTCTTCATTATCTCCAGCTTTCCAGGGAATAAGGTCTGTCTTCATTTCAGTCCATTTCCACCCCCCTGCACTCTGGACATGGACAGACAAAAAAATATGTTGAAAATCAGTTTGAAAATAAGACATAAAATTGAGTGCAGCATGGTTGAGGGAGACGAGGAATTACAAAGGAAACATGTTAGGCTTTGGGTTCTGACTTTCACATTAAATAAGATGCTTTTTTCTTCCTCTGCCCCGGGGAGCCAAATTTTTTGCTGTATTAGATGGAAGGGAAAAGCCTCTCTTTTATTCTTGGAAGATTTCCTGGAAGCCTTCCCCAGTCTGAAGATGCAATTTCAGGAGCCAGAACTTAGATGGGGAGCAAACCAAGAGACTCTTTCATGAGCATACATCAAGCAAAGGCACAGAGTCCCCGACCCAAGCCTCCCTCCAGCTGCAACCTGTTACGACGCTCTGTTGACAAGATTTATTTCCCCCTGCTTCCCTAGCCCAAGCTGGCAAGGAAACCACTGGAGTTTACAACCACACATTAAAAAAAAATAAATATTAATTTACAAAATCATGGCACGGTTTAAGAACCTCGTGTGGAGGCGCCGCTGCGCGAACTTACGTTGCCTTTTTCAAACTTATTGACGGTGTTGATGCAGTTGTAGAGGACGCGCTCGCCCGTGTCCCCCTGGTCCCCAATGAGGCAGACGAAGACATTGGCATCTGTGCCACTGCCACTCACCGTGCCCGTGCACACCGTCACGCGGTACTTGATCACTGGGGAGACACAAATTACAGGAACGACCCCAGAAACGACGTTAATCGCCGCTTTTTGAATTTACCGCGTTTCTGACAGGGTTGTAGTTAGCTTTAGGCGCTCGTGCTTCTTCCAGTTGGTGTTTCAGCTCGTGTATTGAACTTGTACACTTCCATGCTACCACTAGAAAAAGGAGGGGGCGTGTGAAAACTAAAATAGAAAGGCCTGAAGCATTGAGAGAACCCATGAAAGTCCTCCAAACAAGGACGTAAAAATTCTGGCCCTTGCAAGAAAACGTCATGCAGTGGAGTGCCCCTGCCCTGCTACCTCCCCTCCTGCCTTCCCAAGATGGCCCTGGGGGTGGGGAACTTTGCAATGCGCATGGGGAAAACAACATTTGCAGCATCCAGGGCCATAAGGCAGATAAGAAGAATTAGGAAGGAACAAGTGCTCAGAGACCTGAGGAATGGGCTGTTCATGTTGGATTTATGGGACAAGACAGCCCCAGCTGGCACCATCCCCTTGGGACGGTTATAATCACAGAATCATAAAATCATCACATCATAAAGGTTGGAAAAGACCCCCAGTATCACCCCTATAAGAGTCCAAACTCTATGCAGGAGGTTGGATTGTCTTGACTACTTTTCACTTTCAAGGTCATCATATGGTTTTTCTGGGTGGATTTTTGATCTGCCACTTTCCTCCTTTGACCATTCCCTTTTCTCTGCCCTCCCATCCTAGTGGGTGAAGGATTTCCAGGAGAAATATGACAAGGAGCCAGCCCACAGACCAACTTTTGAGAGAGAACCCCTTTTCTCTACCTTGGAGAAAGGACAAGAAGCAGTGCTCCCACATTCCCTCCAAAATCCTCCTGCAAGCCCAACACGAGATGCTGCATCTCACCTCTGATCAGCACAAATTCTCCACACAGGAAAGTGCCTGAGTGAGGATTCAAGCTGCCCTCTCCACAGCTGATTAAAAATACATTTCAAAACCAGGTTTATTTACATTTTAATAACATCTGCAATTACAATTACTGTTCCTCTTCTGAGAAGCTGCTCCACTGCATGCAGATCACCAATGTCAGAACCAGAAATTTCAGAAAATGGGGGATTCAAGGCCTACAGAGTGTGGGTGCTTTGGTGGAAAGATGCAAAATTCCACTGTCTACCTTGAGATGTTCTGCTCTCTGAAATTCTCCTGCTAAGTAGATTTAATTCTTGTGACACAAGGTCAAGGCAGAAGTAACCACTCCAGGAAGCCAGGGCAAAGTTCTGCAGCTTTCCTTAATTAAATCTCCAGTTCAATTAAAAGAATAAATAGTTTGGATTGCTCACACATACTGAAAGATGCATATGCACACACCACTGTGCTGTGCAACTTACTATATATTTATACATACAGCTGCATGAATTTGCATATAACTAAATAAAACTTTAAAGCCCAAAATATGATTGTCAAATTTTAGATTCCATTTCAGCTAAGCTTGCTTTCCATGAATATTCCTCAAACCTTGCATTTCACGTTTTAAGGGAGACCGGAAAAAAAAATCACAAGTTAAAAAAAAAAAAACCAAACAAGCCCTGGAAACAATTGTGCTGTGGCCAGATCTCTCCCATTTCCCACCACAGAGAAATCTGCTCCCCCCGCCAAAAAAAAAAATTAATAAAAGGCTGGGATTTCTCAAGGTTCATGCAGCTAATGATGCACACAGAAAAACACTGCAGAGAGAAAGTGCCAGAAAGAGAAGTTAATTGAATTGCATCAGTCTGCCTGTGCATCTCTCACACAAAGAGGGTTTCTTTCTATTCAGGTCCTAAGCAAGCCTCTGCACAGAGCCCGTGGCTCTCACCTGGCATGACTTCAGTCACCAGAGATCCCTCGGCAGGGAGCTCCCGCACGATCTCATTGTCCTCTTCATTTATATCTAGCCAGCGGCCGCAGTTGAATGAGTATTTTTCTTTTGTCAGCGTTTTCAGCAGAGTTACCTTCATTAAACCAAAACACCGCATGAGTTCAGAGGCTTAGAGGCAAAAAAGCAACAAGATCCTGACAGGTTTTTTGCCAGGGAGGCAAGATTAGGTATCAGCAGAGAAATAAAACACATTAATAATGAGACCGTCCATGTTGTGCACTGTAGTGATGCACGGAGCGAAGTCTGTCACAGCTGATGGCTTTTCATTCCTCCTTTCTCCAATCATTCCATGGCATTGAGGAACTTTTGAGGGATTCTGTGGCTCTGCAGATGTCTTATCATGACAACCCCAAGGAGAAAATTGGGGATGGGGCTTGTGCTGTGGGTTCCTGCTGATGAGAATCAATGTATTAAGTGAAAAAAACCCCAAAACCAAATTGCAGGAACCCTGAAAAAAGATCTGCAGTAGCTCCCAAAGGAGTAATGAGCAATACAGTGGTGCTCTGCAGTTGTCTGTTGAAGTGTGTAAAGCAAGGGTGATGTGATGAAGGTCTGTAAAATCACAGGTGAAAATGAAGAAGGCAGAGAGGGATCAGATGTTTGCCTCTTCTGCCTCAAGAAATGCAGGGCATCAAATGACACCTGTGGAACAAAGTTCTAAGAAAAAAAAAAAAAAAGGACAAAATCAGCCTGTGAAGTCCTTGCCAAAAGCTATTAAGGTTTAAGCTGAATGTTTAAATGTTCAAGGCGAGGCTGGAAACTTCAAACCAATAACTGGAAAAATAAACCTGCTAAATGCTTTCTGTTTGGTAGATCAGTAGATCAGTTTAGGAAGTGTCCAATTGGAAATAGTCAAAACCTGAAAGAATGTTTGGAGGAAGCATCATAAATGCTTGGTGTTTTTTCTTACACTTCTAAAACCACAACCTCATGTGACACAAGAGAGAAGATGTTGGGCTCGAGGGACTTTTGGCCTGACCAATGTGGTTGTATTGGGTTCTTGTGGTAGAGAAGGGAAGCTTGACCCAGCATGAAGCAAACCAGGCATGAAATGTGGGAGGACTGGAACAAAGCATCATTCAGGTTTCATTTAATTTCCAAGACGCTATAATGGGTGCACAAGTGGTGGGATTCCTGTGCCGTGAGTCTGATCCATCCAGAAAACACCAGACTGTGTGTATGGACAGACTTATTTTCCTAAAGTCATAGAATCATAGAATCATTCCATTTGAAAAAGGCCTAAAATGAGTCCAACCATCGAGAAGAACATAAATTCATTCTTGCATTTTAACCAGGTTTACTTAATTTGGCCAAAAGGGAATCCTAGACACACTCCACATTACCCCTTGTCCTTCCTGAAGAA
The DNA here is from genome assembly GCF_014805655.1 of Passer montanus. Classification (NCBI taxonomy): domain Eukaryota; kingdom Metazoa; phylum Chordata; class Aves; order Passeriformes; family Passeridae; genus Passer; species Passer montanus. The sequence goes on from NW_024373923.1 coordinate 1,048,395, forward strand.
AATTTTTCTGCAGGAAAATAAGATACCACAGGGAAGAGAGCCGTAGAGCTGTGGAAGACACAAACATTCTTACTCCTCATCTGTGAACAAACTAATGGGGATGATTGCAGTGGCCCAAAGTCTGACCAGGAATTTTTTTGTCATAAAAGACAGACTTCTCCCACCACATTCTCCCACCATGTGGTGACAGCAGCAGCACTTGATGCCCTCCTACCCTTGGAGATGGGTGTTGGCAGTGGATGGTTTCACAGCTCCATGACAATGCAGAAGAGCAGGATCTGTCAAAGCACATTAGAGGAGCCCAAGAAAAAGCTCCAAGTGGTAAACTCTGATTTATCAACACACTTATTTACAGATGCAGAGCAAAGTGTGTGTTTTGCTAAGAGCAGAGAGTGCCCTCCAAGCTGCTCAGGAGGAGCAGGGGTGAAGCTTAGAGGTGGAATTTCTGTCCAGACAATCCAGGTGAGGGGTGATAGCACTGTAATCCATGCTGGTAGAGCAAAGGACATCAAGCAGGTCACTCGTGTCATCTCCCACCCAGCACAGGGCTGCTCTCCTCTGCACAGTCTCTGTGGCCTCCTCCAGCCTGCAGAAGTTCAGCTCCCATCACAGGGCTGTCAGCACTTCAGGGCAGGGGATGCTACAGTGTGCAATCTCTGCTGGAATCAGGTGGTTTTTTGTCATTATTGGCATTGCAAATAAGCCACAGAAGGAGTAGGTTTGCCTTTCTGTACAGCAGTGGTGTCTAAGAACAGGAAGTTTTCTGAAGAGCAAGGAAGAAGCCCCTGGTAGCAGTGAGATGAGTACATCAGTTGTCTGACATGGGAAGGGTGGGAAAGTGGGATTTTCACCACCAATCTGAGCTGCTGGGAGCTGCCTCTCCCTGTTGCTCTCACTTCCCACACACAAAATCACACAATCATTTGATGATCCACCAGGATCATCAAATCCATCAATTGCCCCAGCACTGCCCAGCACAACACTGACCCACGTTCCCAAGTGCCACATCCACATGGCTTTTAAATCCCTCCAGGGATGGGGGCTCACCACTGCCCTGCACAGCTCTGCCAAAGCTGGACAACCTTTTCCATGAAGGAATTTTCCCTAATGTTCAATCTAATCCTTCTCAGGTGCAACTTTTGACCATTTTATCTTGTGCTCTGGCAAGGCAGGCACCACAGAGCACTGCCCATCATCATCACTGCACAACAAGCTCAGCTGCCAGTTGCAGTGACCCAGGACTGGCACTGCAGAGCTCTGCCACCAGCCTGGCTTTCCAGGTCTTCCTTCCCTTGCTGTCCCCTCACCTTATTCAGATGCCATCCAGCAAAGGGATTTCTTTTCTCGTGCCATATCCGAAGCTTATAAAAGTTCCCAAGATCAGGAAGCTCTATCTGTAAATGGGTAAAAAAAGGTGCAACATCTGTTTCTGTAAGTCAGTAAAGCACACACACAAAGAGCATCTCTGAACATCTTTTAAGAGCTAAATCAGAGAGAAGACAAAAATATCAGCCAATTCCCTGTTTTGGGAAGACAAGCCATATCCATAGACAAGTAAATAATTTGCATCACCACCAAATGGAGTGACTTCACCTCAACTTTAGAAGAATCTAATGGAGAAAAATCTCATGCAGATGATTTTCTGCCCAGGATTGAAGCTAGACCCCTGGAAAATATAACCAAGCCAAATCTACCACTTGCACAAATCAGAGAGAAGACAAAAATATCAGCCAATTCCCTGTTTTGGGAAGACAAGCCATATCCATAGACAAGTAAATAATTTGCATCACCACCAAATGGAGTGACTTCACATCAAGCTTAGAAGAATCTAATGGAGTAAAAATCTCATACTGATGATTTTCTGACCAGGATTGAAGCTAGACCCCTGGAAAATACAACCAAGCCAAATCTACCACTTGCACAAGACTCATACCATGAATTTGTCAGTCTGTCCAGTTTCAAAGTTGTCTGAATTGTTATCTAGCTTCATCTCATCTGACTTCCCTTTGTCTCCATAAATCTGGAAGAAGATGGTGGCATCTGTTCCTGCATTTTTAATGTCACTTGTCCAGATCCACAGAGACCAGGGGTTTTCTAGAAAGAAACGTTAAAGATACTTGTTTTAAAAAGTAATTTTTATAGGGTGACCTGGTAAAAACATGATTATCACTGTTTCCCCTGGTGGGTAGAGAGGGTAGGATGAAGAAAGACAAAGACCTTTCATCTTTTTCTGCACAAAGGTAATCAGCTGCTGCATGACGTACAGGAATGAGATTGGAAACACAGTTCTGTAATTTCATTTAAAAGAAAAAAATGAGAAAAACATAAACAACCTTTTTTCTAGTGAGCTATATTCTCTTGTTATAGTCTATTAACAGGGTAATGCAGGGGTGTGACCCAACCCCATTGTTTCAGTTCACTTCTCAAATACCTACAACTCAAGCTTCAAAGACCATAAATTCAGGGCAATATTCTTCTTCCCTTTTGTCAGTATCCAGTTACTTGTGCACAGTGCAGTGCAGCTCCAGGTAGCTCCTAAAGACTTGTCTGGTCTGTGTCTGGAATAGGACACAGACATGCATCACCTCATCCTGAGATAAAAAGCCTCCCAAGACTGGACTAATTATCCCAAAAATGCTTCTTGCAGGCTGTCTCAAAGGGCGCTCAGGTGGCCACCCCTAGTGAGGCTGCACCATGTGGGTCTTGCAGAACAGGCTGTCTCAAAGGGCACTCAGGTGTCCACCCCTAGTGAGGCTGCACCATGTGGGACAAACACACTCAGGTATATATTTTCCAAATATTTTCCAAAGATATTTTCCAAAAGGTTTTGAATTATTTAAATGCCTAAATTTGACACGACTTCAGCTAACACCTTCGTTAATACTACATGACATACCCTAATATTGTGGACAATCTGCAAGATTTTTATCTCAAGTCTTCATCCAACATTTTAACCATAACATCTAGTCCACCTGCAGCAACTTTGCATTTTCATACCAGAATACTGTTGCATATATAAGGGTGACATTATTTCCTCTAAAGAGCCCCTCGTCTGCATACCTTATTGACCATAATGTGTGTCACTTCTGCAGGCCTTGCTGCACCTACAGGAGAGGGAACAGCCTTCTTTCCTCACTCAGACATCAGCTGAATTATTAACAAATCCTAATGAGAGAATTGCTAACCCTTTCAGCACACCCGAGACCACACTAGCACAGCTTGACCTTCAGAGCCCAGAATGGAATATAAAAATATGATGGCATGCATATAAATTAGATTTTTACTGGTCTACTCCGTGTTTGACTGTATAAAAAAGAGGCAAGAGCTACTGAAAAAAAAAAAAAGAAGGAAGAGGGATCTCTCAGAAAAAGTTTTGCCCCTGTTTTAATAATATACAAAATATTCATGATCACTCCTCTCTGAAATGCAGCAGCAAGTTTTAGATGAGCAGAAATGAAGCAAAATCTGTGGATGGAGAAGCTTGTTCTGGGGAAAGCTGCAAGTGCAATTCAGACACCAAAGACTGCTCTCATCTGTGTGTTTTGGCCTCCCTGCCCTCTGGCTGAGGGAAAGGAGGAGTGAAGCATGCCTGGAAGGGGAAAGGGGCCTTGTACCAGGATTAAATGCTGATAGAGGGCTCTCAGGGAGAAGCTGCCCAGGGGAGATGTGTCTGAGCTAGGGCTGAGGCTGCTGGGGAAGGCCAGGCATTTCCCCAGATACCCATCATCATCCTCCCAGGGCTTGCTGGGCTCATCCCCTGGGCTCCCCTCCTTTCACACTGAGGTATCCAGGCACTCTGGAAATTCTCAAAAGCCCAGGGCACAAGCACCAGGGAGGACAAGACCTGGCACAACAGTTTCCAGGATAACATTCTAGATAAGGAGAGGAGGGAATGAAGAAAAAAAAAACAAAAAACCCACAGAATAAATACAAGCTACATATGGAGCTGCAATCTGCTGCGGGAGCAGCTTCTGGATGCTGTGCTGGGAGACGTTTCACCATGGATACCCCAAGTGAGGCTGAAGCCAGCTTTGATCATCCCTGCAGAAAGGGACAGTCCTGTGTGCACAGGGAGATAGGCGAGATGACATAATAGGTCTTTTCTAACTCCGAGTCTTACACTTCTATAATCTGGCAGCTAAAGGTCACAGATTTCTCAAGGCTAATGCTCTCTGTCTATCTCCTGCAATGCAGTGGTGAGGGAATTAGCCTGTCAATAACAATCAGAGCTGATAATAGGGGGTTAAAGGTTGCAGATGCTTTAGCTAAATGGACCGAGTCGGAGGTGCAATGTGGTTACAACGCTGACTAACATTTAGATAAAGCTTATTCAAATGAACTGCTGTTTAAGCAGGAGCCCACCCGAAGCACTCTCGGATTAAACCGTGCCTATTATCCTAATTAAAATATTCTGTTTACACATGGGCACACCGGCACGGGCCGGGCAGCAGAGATATTTTTTGGCTTGGTGCAGAACCAGGCTGGAGCTGGAGCGTGTGGGGATGGATGAACATGCCCACTTGGCACAGCACAGAGCAGCTCCTCCCAGCAAACGTGTGCCATTGCCTCCCTCTGGAGAAAAGGCTCCGCATCCAGCACGCACCTGCCAGATGGACAGGGCTAAGACCTCTTATTTCTCTAGGGTCGGGAATAAAAATAGGTGGAGTCAACAAGGAAGAGTTTTGTTTTATTTCACATTCTCCCTCCCCTCCTCCACTAAGGTTTGTCTCCTTGTTGTATTTTTTGTTCCCATCTGTGATAAGAAAGCTTTGCTCCTGTAGTGATAAGCAAAACAGCCTGGCTTGTCTGCAAAGGTAAGATGATGTCTGAGGGAGTCTAAGCCAGTGGACCTTAAGGAAATGAGTACAATGAGTACAAAATTCTTCAAAATATTTAGGAGTTTAATTTTATACTCCCCTAAAGCAGTACTTTCAAAGCTGAAACCCATGCCCCATCATCAGAAGGACGTGGAGCTGCTGCAGCCAGTGCAGAGGAGGCACGGAGATGCTGCCAGGGCTGGAGCCCCTCTGCTCTGGAGCCAGCCTGGCACAGCTGGGGCTGCTCCCCTGCACAAGAGAAGGCTGCAGGGACACCTGAGAGCCCCTGCCAGGGCCTGCAGGGGCTCCAGGAGAGCTGCCCAGGGACTGGGGACAAGGCCTGCAGGGACAGCACACAGGCCATGGCTGCCACTGCCACAGGGCAGGCAGAGATTTTGGGATCTTGGGCAGGAATTGGTGGCTGGGAGGGTGGGCAGGCCCTGGCCCAGGGTGCCCAGAGCAGCTGTGGCTGCCCCTGCATCCCTGGCAGTGCCCAAGGCCAGGCTGGATGGGGCTTGGAGCATCCTGGGATGGTGGAAGGTGTCCCTGCCAATGGCTGGGGGGTTGAAATGAGATGACATTTAAATGTCTCTTCCAAACCCAAACCATTCTATGATCCAGTGACTGAATCCACCCGAGCCTCTCCTTGACCCTGGCTATACCCATGTCACTGAGGTGACACTCAGGGGAATGTGGCCTGTGGGAGGAGGGGTGATGGCCACAGGAGGCTCCTGGAACACTTGCACCTACTTTTCAGCCTTTTCTGGCGCAGGGAGACCATTTCGTAGAGCTCCCTCTCAATGAGACCATCCCCTTCATCTTCATCCAGCCACTTCCCACATGGGAAGGTTTGCTCAATCCCAGTGAACGGGCAGTAAACCACCACCTGGGGAAAGAGATTGGGACAGTGAGCTTGAATATTCTGCTACTGGTAGCTCACTGGGCCTTGGTGCTGAAAACTTAAACAAACAGAGCAAAGACAGAGCTGGAGATCTTGGTCCTGCTCTCAAATTCAGGTTTTCTGCACCAATATGAACCAGTCAGGTTGCACAAATCCCAGTTCTGAGTACAGCCATGACTCATCTGTTCTGTTATTCCCATTTTTGCAGCAGTACATCACAATGGGTCACCCAGGAAGAGGTGAAACACCAGGAGGGGAAGAGAAAGGGAGCAGGGAGGGTGGCATCAGCAGTGAACGTGCAGCACAGGTCCTGCACCACGCCAGGGCACCACAGGGCTCTGCAGAAAACACAGGCTACAAAAAGCCTTCAAATATATCCATCCCAAGCTGATTCTGCTTGCCAGGAAATCTGAATTTCCTCGTAGCTTCAGGGTAAGCATCTGCCTTCCTCTCCACCCTCCTGATGACCTTGCACATGATCTAGTGTTGTCACCAAAAGCTGGGAAATAAACTCTCCAGCCAGTCTGCTGGGTTGGAAAGACAAAATTACTTTCTTAACAATGCTGGATGCATGGGAATTTCACCTCAAATCATGAGCATCAACTGAACAGACCAAATATTAAACTAATACATATTTGTCACATTCCTATCACATATTCATTACACTTCCTGTATGTATGAATATATGCTTATTATTTCCATGAAGTTACTTGGATATGATAGGAGTGTTTGGGGATTTTTGGTGGTCAATGGAGCATGCCATTCCTCAAAATTCCCTTATGGTCCCAGATCTTCTAGTGAATCTTTTTTTCCTGGAGAGTATCTCAATTATGTGTCCAGGTTGTGATGCACTTCTCTTCATCATTCTTTGCTCTGGCACTCCATCTCTGTTCTCGAAACTAAGATATCTACCAGTACATATTAATCACTGGTGGAAGCAAACAAGGAAGCATTAGCTGGCACAAAACTTATTAGTCACAGATGCAGGGAGTTAACATAAGGCCACATTAATCTCTGGCATGTGTACTAAGCACTGGATGGTACAAAACCAAACATTACCCACAGATATAGGGATCACACACCACGTGCTAAATTTAGAAGAAATTTCCAACATCTTTCCCCAGTGCTGTGTAGAATTCTTCTCGAAGAAATATAACTTGTTGGGTAACAGCTTTGCATATTTCTCCACTGGTTCCTAGTAGCAGATGTGGTCAACCACTTTCTATTGGGTATTTTTTTTTTTGGTGTTTGAGGGGTTTTTTTGGTTTTTTTGGTTTTTTTTTTTTTTGTTTTATTTCCCTCTATATATATATAAATTATTATTATTTCTGAACCTCCATAGCAGCATCTAGAAACTTCAGGGCAGTCTGAGCATAGATGATAACTTTGAAATGCTCAGCACAATCCAAGGCAGCATTTCTGTCCAGCCCCTTGGGCAAACATCTGAAGGTGCTTTTGGAGCTGAGCAAACAATAATCTCTGTCTTTGTGACTGCAGAGGGGCAATCAACCCAATTAGCGAGTGATTGACTTATGCATCTAACGTGCCTTTGAGGCAATCAGCTGCTCTCGTGTGTGATGTATAATATTGACTTGTTAAACCGGGGGTATTGCCTTCCAGACAAAAGCAGAGTTTATTTATTTATTTATTTATTTATTTATTTATTTATTTATTTATGTATTTAATTTTATTTATGTATTTATTTATTTCTGAACTGGTCTGGGCTGTCGGGGTCAGGTTGTGAATGGGGAGCAGGTCTGACATCTCCCTGCAGGGGAAACTCTTGGCAGTGTTGGCCCAGTGGTGGTACTCCAAAGAGCTCATTCCAAACAGCATCGTTCCAAACCTAATGATTCCATGAGTTTGTGATAATTAAGTCTCACCTTCTCACAAAACCAGCCAGAGCTGACGCCGCAGTTATCATGCCCAATGGTGACTCTGCTGAGAGGGCTGAGGAGGGCAGCTATCTCCACGTTGAAGAGATCCGTCCTGGCACGCTCAAATTCACCTCCTTCCAAGAAAATCTTCCCACTGTTCTTCAAGCCTTTGGAGCCGTGGAGGATCACGTGGATCTTGGAGTTGGTGCCCGCTCCTCTGATATCTCCAGTCACTACAGCCACGTTGTACACAATGCCTGGGGGAATCAGAAATTTGGTTAGGAGTAAAAAGAAGGGAGGAAAAGAGTCTGAGAGTTATGGCTTTGATTGGATTTATGTTGGAGACTCTATTGATTTCCCACTGGTCTTTTTTAGCTTCTCTCTTACACACAGTGCAATGCTTCATTTATTTTTGTCCCACACATAATTCTGAGAAATATACATCTACCTTCAGACTGACCAAGAGAAACAGGCATGGGGTGACAAACTCCCTATTCTATGGCCTGATGGGAAAAATTTCTTTTTTATTCACTCTGTGATGCTGATTAGGTGAAGAAAGGTAAAAAAAATAAAATTGGCAAGTATGTAATATGATTTTGAGAAATACCAAGCACATAATAGGTCAGGGAATGCTGAGAGGATGGAGAAGTGTTTCTTTAAACGGTGGTGGCAAAATCTGCAATATCACAAAACTCTGAAAACTTTGGGTTTATTTGTTTCTCAGCCTATAATGCTGCTGAAGCCATCAGGACTTCCACAGTCACAGTGAGAACCCACAGATATCAGCAAAACAAGGTTTGGGAGAGGTATCAGCCCAGCTGGAAGAAAGAAAACTATCCCTGAAAAGAAACCTATTTATTTAAAAGTGTCTTTGGGGGTTTTTTCCTATCTCCAACTGTTGGTCTAAGAATGAAAACACTTCTTCCCATAAGCCTTACCTCACAGAAAAGTACATCTTAAACCTGTCTCATGGCATCAAAAACACACCTAAACACTATAGGAGCACGTAGAAAATAGTTGAGACCTAAGCCAAGTTTTTTGATTAAATCAGACAGAAATTGCAATAGGGACCTGGGATGAAGCAAAAACGTCAGAACTCACTCTCACAAATAATTCTCCCTTTGAAATTTACATTAAAAAGTACTCAAGCATGCTTTACTGTTGATGTATCTTCAACAAAATCCCAGAGAGCAGGAAAGAAAATACACAGTCATGAGTAGTAAAAGACAAAGGAAGATTTTTGGGATTGAATTAAATTTCTTTCCAGTTTCTTCCCTTGATTTTCCCCAACAAGCATCCTGCAGCGAGGGATCTTGCACCCAGACCACTTTCCTCATGCACATGCAGGAGGAATACAAGGACTGCAGATGCTGAAGACCATACAAGGAAGTAAAGAACAGTTGTTACATGCATCATCACAGTGTTTGCCTTCATGCTATTAAATAAATACAGGCAGAACACTATCCAAATAATCTTCGGCCTTATGACAAGTTCTTTTATGGACTTTACATCCAGGTTTCTTTTAACAGAGACATAAACTTTGATTGTCTTTTCTTTAACCATGTTGGATAATAAAAAAGACTGATTTAGGGCTCAGCACTGGGTTTCTTGTTTTGTAAAAGGATGTTTAGCTCGCCAGACAAGAAACTGAAGTACAATATTCACTACTTTGTGCTTTCAGAAATAACAAACCATTTGTTTGAGTGCTGGTGAGCAATTTGCTGAAGGTACAAGCTGAATCTTTGATTCCCTGCCCAGCAGCCCCTTATCCAGGTGCACCAGATGACAAACCAGCACGTAGGTCCTGCACAGCTTCACAGGTGAGACACAAAGGTGGGAAAATGTGCTGGCAGCTCAGGAATCCTCACACAAAACAGCCTATCACCAACAGAACACTTCACTGCAAGCCCCCCTGAGCATAAGGCATTCAATCTTCTGAAGAAAACATGGCTAATAGTCTTAATTTCCCATTTCCTACCATGGATTTGGGCCATGATTTTACCTGTGGCTTCAGTGCCCCCAACAAGAATGTCCCTCTGTATTTTCCCGTCATCTTCGTCTAAAGCGAACCAGCGTCCAACTGGGAATTGGTACACACATTTGTTGCCTATGTCCTCAATGATCACCTAAGAGAAAAGAGACACCACGTTGGAAAATAGCATGGGAAGAGCAAAGGTTTTACACAACGGGGTGGCAGAAGAGCAGAAGCTTAATGTACACACCCTCACTTGGTATTTAACATACTCAATACTCAAGCAGATCCCACTCCACTCCCTAATTAGTGCTGATAGAATTTCAGACAATCAGTGAATAAAAACCCAGCTTTTATATATGTATATTTTTTTTTTCCAGTGAACCCACTCTGCATCTCTTGCAGTGTAGGAGACCAGATGTCTCTGCTATCAAGACCAGCTGGTCTGGCCTGTCTTCCTTCTCTCCAGAGCCTGTTTGCTGGCTACTCTTCTCCATCAGCTGAACGACAGCTCTTTGTTCTGCTTTGGGAGCAGGCTGTGTTCTCTCTCTCTGCTTTAGAGCCTGGTTATAAAATAATGCCTTGGAATTTCAGGGCAAATCCAGACCATCAGATGAGCCTGTGTGACACAGTACTATCACTAGATCCCAAACAGTTACTCCAGGGTGGAACCACTGCAGAGGCACTGCCATAAAAACCCCGTGGCAGGAAACAGTTTCTAATTTGGAAGGGTTTGGCTCTTGGACCACAGTGAGGTGGAGATGTGCTGTGCAAATATCACGAGGTTTAACAAGGCCAAGTGCAGGGTCCTACACCTGGGCTGGGGCAATCCAAAGACAGGCAGGACAGAGAATGGATCAAGAGCAGCCCCGGGAGAAGGAGCTGGGCGTGCTGGGGGTGAAAGCTGGAGCTGCCCCAGCCTGAACCCCCCTGCCTGAGGGTGATTAATGTCTCTGTCAAACCAGACTGTTTTAGAATTCTGTGATACTTTGCTGAAACAAGCTGGGGAACAATATTCCCCTCTAATATTCAACTAGTTTTTGGCATCTCCTGCTGAGGTGTTTCTTACCAATATCTTTTTCTGGACTCCTGAATTCTGCCATAGAGTTACTGTAGTATTTTAAACCAGCAGAGAAGAGTATTAAAGGATTTCGGTCAGAAGAGAAGAAATCAAAATCTCTACTCCTCAGTGTGAATTATGCCTCAGAGGGAGGGAAAAAAAAAAATCACTATTATGGATAGATGTGTGGGTTATGTCTCAGAGGGAGGAAAAAAAAATCACTATTATGGATAGAAAGCCCTTGACACTTCTCAACAATGAGGGAGAATCTGAAATCTGTCCTTTCTGATAAATTTATGAAACCATTCTTTGGGAAACAGAGCTTCCCCTCTTGTCATTCATCCCACACCGTGCTGTTGCCTGTAGCACTCCTGAGTCCTGTTGTACCTCCACAGACACAGACAGCAGAGCCTGCCAGGGCTGGGATTGTCAGCATGAGAGAGCTGGAGTGCTAGAGACTAAAATAGAATAGGTTTGGGAGAAATATCAGCACTCCAGTGCCTCTCTACCAGCTGATCCTCTTTGGGTTCCTTTCAGTAGGTTTATTATTACATTTGGAGGTGAAAAACCATCTCTGAGTATAAAACCGCTCTGAAAACACAAGAAACATGAGAACAGGTTCATCCTGGAGTGACAACACTGGAGTGTCCAAGTATTGAACCAAATTACAGAAAAAAACATCTAAAACCAGCAGACAACAACAGAACTATTTTAGCTCAGTTCTCCAGTCTTCCATCTGAATTTGCAAGGCCAAAGCTGCATCGTACTTAATCCTAATTATCCTGGAGGCTTGGGGCAGAGTACAGGGTTGATGTGTTGGCTGCAAGTAGCACTACACCAGGTTCTGGGACTTGAGCAACCTCACCAACCTCATCAAAAATTATGTCATTTTTACATCTGTGAGGTGAGAATGAGATTCTGTGTTTTTTGCCCCCCCACTATTCATGACATTGAGCACAACCTCTCTGTTTTTCATTTCCACATTTTGCATGGGCTGCCAACATTGTAACTTTTACTGCATTGTGTGGTGGGGGAGAAGAATGTGCTAATATTTGCATTTGTATTACATTGAATTATCCTGCTATTGAGGATTTACAAATATGGGGTCAGGTCTTCTGTGGATTAAAGCCAGCTGTGTTAGACTACATCAGCAGAGGAAAGAAAATGAGACCAGAAGAGTCACATATTTCCCCTTTTAAAATATTCCTTCAACTATTACACTAAAAGCTGTAATACCTTCCTACCCCATAGCAGCAGATTAAAATGAGCAGGAAAGTGGAAGAATAGGGTCTTTGTGGCAAGCATATCTCTTTTGCTGAGCCAATGATAAATCACTTAAATTTGGGCAAGCTATGAGTCTGCAAATTTTCACTGTGAACAGACCCAACAGATAACTCTTGGATTCTGGTATTTTTATGGTCATGGTAATGAGTTAAGTCAAGAGAATGAAATGATTTGTGTCCTTCTCAGTAACCTGTATCACCAGCAATTATCCTTAAATCTCTTGCTCCCAGACCACTGAGAGGATGAGATATTTTGAGCCCATGAGATGCTTATGTTGGATGTCTCAGGAGTAACTAACCTTTGCAAGGAACCAGCCAGCAGAGCCTCCCTTGTTATTGTGCCCAATATTAATTTTTCTTAATTTTCCCAGATTCGGAGCATCAAGTGTGAACTTGTCTTCTGCTCCTTTTTCAAAGTTGTCTTTGTCGTTGTCCAGTTTCCTCACACCTGAATGGGCAAAGAAAAAGTAAAAAATAAAAGCAAAACAAACAAACAAACAAAAAAGTCCCACAACAAAACAAACAAACCAAAAAAAATCCCCCAAACAAATAAGTAATCAATAATAACTCCAAGGAGGAAAGAGTTACTGGCACATGCATGTTTGTAAGTGAAGGAATATTTAGGAATGTCAGGAAGTCACCACTGACTGAATCAAATATTCCCTAGATATCAGCTCCCTGCACCCAGGACTCAAGGCAAAGGCAGAGGACTTTCTATTCTAATAAAAAAGGTACCTTTTCTCAAGCCCACAAAAGACCAGGATTTCCATTCTAATGTCACAGTTACTTGCAGCTCTCAGAGCTTTCAGAAATATATATCCAGATGGCTCTTAAATATTTTTTTTTCATATCACCACATTTTCCTTTTATTTTTACTGTCTTTGAAAATCTCCAAACTGTTCAAGGAAGGCTTTGGTCACAAGCTGCAGATTCTGACATTTCAGGACACGGAATTCTTTGCTGTATCCGAGAGGAAGGATTTATTTTCAAATTAGGACCCAGCCAGGGCTGTTGGCTTTTTCCTGATCTCACAGGGCTTTGCCTTTATGAAAAGTATTAAAGCTGAGCCCCTGTTTGCAGGCTGTGTGATGCTGTGAGTGGGATGGAACCCACCCAAGGCACCGGTGCAGAGAAAGAGGTCAGGGGGCAACTCATCCCTCTTGCCTTAGAGAGGATGAATCATTCTCTAGGGGTGTTATTTCTCTGTGTGGATATGACAGAATGCCTGGACACCCAGCTAAGATCCAGACTCCCACTTTGGGATGTCTTCAGGGAGATAGATAAATCCTCCTGTAAAACTCTGGAGGATTAATCAAGGGTGAGCCCTATCCACCAGTTTTTATAAACTGTTCAAGGACACTAGGCAGATATCATACCATTATTTCTTGAATTTGACGGGATAGGTGCAGTGTAGAAGCAAGAGAATATTTGCTCCCTGGTTACAGGAATCTCCAGAAATCTCCACCCACTTCTCTTCATGGCCCAGAGAGCTTGGTTTGGGCACATCTTTTAATATTATTCAATTAATTTAAAAAAAAATTAAATTAAAGTTTCCAGACCACTGTTGCAGCACAATCTGCATTCAAAAATAAGTACAATATTTCTAAAAAAAGCTGTTCCAACCCAACTATTATAAACCTTGCTTAAATTATTTTTACAAGTGGCCAAGCAGGCTCAGCCATCACCTTTGCCATAGACAAGGGATGTCCTTATCCATCCAGGCAGCTGGAAAATGAGACACACAGCTCCCACTGCATTCCCTGTAAATCACATTGGTGTTGGACCCTTCAGTGGGTTGGCACTTTCTCCACTGCTTTCTGCTGGTGGTTTACACTGCGTTTTCCCAGAGTCTGCTTTTTTTTTAACGTCAGGTAACTTGAGTCATGCCCACACCCAGCCACAGCTGCTGCATTGCAGATGCACCTTCCAGGGGCGTGGATGCGAGGGGCCGCCGAGCTAACGCCACCATTTCTGTGCCTTTCACTCAGCCAAACCATCCTGCGTTTGCCAGATTGCCTCTGTGTGTGTGTTATTCAGATCTCAGGCCTGCAGAGCAGGAGGAAATATTTTAGGAAATGATTTGCATTTGAATACCTGTGTCTCCTTTCTCACCGAAGATATTGATGAAGACATCCGCGTCCGTTCCGCTGCCGCTGACTTCTCCAGTGAAAACCCGGACCACGTACTTGTTGACTGCAATGAGGGAGGCAGAAATCCCAACGCATTAATAACTCAATGGTTTGATGCAAACCCCAACAACACAGACCAGTTCAGGCTGCGCTGGTGCCGTCTTGAAAGTGTGGTCTGAACTGTGGCTCTGGGTACAATGACCCCCTTCTCCACAAGGGGGATAAAATCCATAGGCAGGACTCTGGCACTGCACATTCTCTGCCCAGGGCAGGAGGACAGATCACTTGGTTCCTGGCCCTGACACTTTCGTAGAAGTGAAAGTGAAAATTTTAATGTGGATACAAAGCCATTAAATGAACTTGGACCTATGGACCAGCTCTGCTTTTTTTCAAACATTGATGAGTTAGAGGCTGCCCAGGCTCAGGCCTGACCCCAGTTCTGTCCTAGAGTTATTTTGAAAGTTTAGTTTATACCAAGTAAGTATTTTTGGGAAATAATATTGTAGTGGTAGAAAAAGGAACAATGGATTTAAACAGTAAAAGGAGAAATTTAGACTAAATATATATGGAAGAAATCCTTTACTGGGGGAGGGGGGTGAGGGACTGGCACAGGTTGCTCAGAGCTGTTGACACCCTACCCCTGGGCATGCCCAACGCGAGGTTGGATTGAGTCTTCAGCAACCTGGTCTAGTGAAAAGTGTCCCTGCCCATGGCAGGGAGTGGAACTGGATGGACCCAAAACATTCTCTGATTCTCTTAAATGCCAGCCACACTGCATGAAACAAAAATGTGAAGGTGGCCACCCTTTCCTTAAAAAAACCAAACAAAACAACAACAGCAAAAAAACCCAAACAAACAAACAAAACAAAACCAAGAACAACAAAAAAATCCAGTCATCCAGTCTTTTTTATTTAATGAGGAAACAGTAGTAGACCCAGGAGCTGTAACACTGTGAAGATACATCATCTATGGCATCAAACCCTTGTGGGTGAGGCACATCATGGACATTACACACATCATGTCAGTGAATTTGAGAAGCAAGTTCTTCAGACAGATCAGGGTGGGACCCACTTGGTGCCCAAGGACAGAAAAAGTGACCTCAGTTCTTCTGGAACCAATGAAAATGCTCCCATGACCTTCAGTGTGACTTTACTTGAGCAAAATATGAGCAAAATTTGAGCCAAATATGAGCAACTTTCAAAGTCTACTGAAGATTTTGAAGTTCAAAAATCTGAACTTAGATTCAGAAGTCACTGGAGTCACCCGACCACCTTGCTCCTCCAAGCAAACAGCCAGGATAGACACCTTGTGCTGTATCTCCTGTGAAAAATGAGTGCTGGAGGCAGGCAGCAGGACACAAAACAGATGAAGAGGAATGCAAAATCTGCTACTGAGCAGTACATGATGTCATACAAGCCCTGAACAGAGCTCCTGTTACTGAACCCTCGGTAGCTGATACCGGGAGCTCTGTGCAATGTCACTTCTGTATTTCTGAGTCCTGGGCACGCTGCTTCTGTGAAAGAGTCATGCACAAGTCTCCTCACATACAGATCCTTGGCAAAAATAGAACTTCTTGCACCACAGAATCATTAAATAATTAAGGCTGAAAAAGACCTCTAAGATCATCAAGTCCAACCATTTACCGTGATTCTTGCTTTGCAACTTTTTTTCCCCTTTGACGAGTGCCAGGTTAGGGGATAATCTTTCCTGCGCTTCCCAGCCAGCTACAGGAATGGATTCTCTCAGGAGCCACGGAACATCACCAGCACTGGGTTACCACTCCCAGAACAGATCCCTCACCTCCCCCACCATGATCAGTGCATATTAAAAGTTATTCCAAAAGGCAGCAGAGGGCCTGGTGCACGTGCTCCCACAGAGGCAGAGGACGTGAGAGCAAACGTATGAGGAGAGGCTGTTGGACCATCCCCTGAATTTCAACGATGCTCTCAGCTCCCAGGGTGAGGAGTACAAGGGCAGAACCCAAACCAAAGGGAAAATCACCTGTCACAGTTTAATGAATGTGCGGGGAAAAGGCTAAAAATCGAGCTGACATCCCTGGCGCCTCACCACAAAACATGCCATGGCAAATAAAATAATAATGATAAAACTGCAACAAATACTAAATAACAAGAAAGAGAAGAACAGAGCTGGGCTCAGAGAGGGGAGAAAATGCCTTAATGATTCTCTTTAACTCTTTAGCTTCAGTTCACAGAGCTCTAACAACCTGCTAGAGACACACCAACACCAAAAGTGTTTGTTTGCATTAGCAGAGTTTGGGGATGGTGCAATTTACATCTCCTACTTGGCCACTAAGCTGCTCTAACTAAAACTGACCCATTGTACCTTGCAATCTTTAATTACAGACCACATTTTCCAAGAAGCTCTGCTCCCTGTACCTCCTCTAGAATATTTAATCTGTGTCAGTGATTAATTTTCCACTCCACTTTTTGGAAACCAGAAGAACCTGACAGGATAACAGGATCCTCAAAAGGACAAGCTACAGTGGCTCAGCTTACATTCCCCTTGCAGGAAAAGGCTTTGTGCCTCTGAGATACAGACCAGAAGGACATCTCAATGCATGCAGAGCATCAAGGAAGACATGCAGAGAGTAAGTGCATGAAAAGCAAGTGAGCAAAGTGCAGGAAGGGCACCTTGCATGGCTACTGCAGAAACACATCTGGCCAGCAAGGAAAATGCTGGTGAAATTATTTGCCAGATGAGAAAGCTTTAAAGGTTTCTCAGCATGGCTGTGTTTCCAATCTGAGGTCCTGAATGGCATCTTTTGGCCTCCTGCTCGGAACACCAAGTGGTCCCAAGGGCTCTGTACACACACAGTGCTGCTCTCAGTGTCAGCCTGAGGGGCCCTGTGACAGACTGAGCCCATGGATGGGCCATCACTTTGGACTGGTGGCAGTCACAGGGCACTGTGCTGTGAGGGTTTTAGGTTGTCCCCTCTAATGTAAGCATGGCTGGGGTGTGTGGCATGCACTGGCATGGCTTTTTTCCACACTGATGTGTTTCTGTAGGCAAAACTACTTCAAGAACATTAGAGGTCCTTGGCTTAGGTTAGAGCAGGTTCCTGCTTCACAAACTATGCCTAGCCTGTGATCATAAGGTCTTTTCTTTGGTTTTTTCCTTCCTAACGACTCTGAAACTGGATGCTCAAACCTGTCCCCACACCTGACCCTTAGGTCTGCTTTCAGAAAAATTTAAGCTCCTCCAGTTTCAGGAAGCAAACCCTGAGCCATGCTGAATTTTTGCCAGCACTTTCTCCCTCTCTAAGCAATTTGACATTCAGCTGCAGCAAGGAGAGGAGCTCTTCATGCTGCTCAGGGGTCCTTCTGTGCCTCGTACATCAGCACATCTTACAGAGTGACATGGTGGATGAGCAATTTAAATGGAAAGGGATGCTGCCTCTTAAAAAGGCAGGATTCAGCTGCTAAAAGCATGCAAGAGAAAGCTCTCACTGCAGCCAGGAAGAGATCTGCCATAAGTCAAGTACTCTTCATTTTGATCATGGGTGGATGTTGTTCCCTATTCTTTAAGCCCGTGGCAGAATCATCTTTTCAAAAATACCCACTTGGCTTTTTGTTGATTTTTATTTTTTTTTAAATCCAAATACATGGCTCTGACTTCATCTGTAAAACACAGATCAAGATGTTGCCTGGATATTTTTTTTTTCTCCTGAATGCTTCTCCTAGCACTGAGAACATGCAAAATGTTAATGTAAAAGCTGTGCCTCCATCGAGCAGTGCACAGGCTGACTGCAGCACAGGCACGGGGAGGGGAGCTTTCCTAGGAGCAAAATTAGCAGCTTCAGAGGCACGTACTGCAAGATGCCAAGAGCAGAACAGCCAGCAAAAAATCAGTAGGAAGAGCAGTAGCTATTTTCTCTTGCCTTTCCACTTTCACATTGCAATGCACAAGTGTAAATGCCCTGTGTGGTAACAGCACCTTCCTTTTCTTCACAGTTGTGTGTCTGCATTTGAAGACATTGCCAGGATGCCATCTCTGGGAGACACTGGGGTGGCACTGATGTGACCCTACTGCATTAATTTAGCAGAGGAGTGGCAGTCAATCAGCCTGTCTGCTGATTAACTCAGCCTCAGCTTTCAACAGACAAGAGGAAAGGTTAATTTTGCACTGTGGGCTGGAGTCAGGTTCTCTCCACTGAGAACCAAGAGGATTTTGTCTGTGAATGTGATGCACTCCTGACACATCCTGGGGGATGAAGAGCATGGGGCTGCTACTCTCCTAGCCCCCAGTGTTCCCCATCCAGGCTGTCCCCTCTGTCACTTCCATCCTGGGTGCACCACTGGCCCCCTGCTCTGCCCAGAATCTTTTAATCCAGACCAAACACCCCTGGGTGCTCTTGTGCAGCCTCTGTCCTGCCTCCAGCCATGGAAAATGCACCGACATATCCCAGACAAATCCTGCCACCTGCAAGCTGACTGTCCAGCCATGTGATATTCATCTGTTAATGTCATTTCTTTAGCTATATGATATCATGGTCACTTGAAGCACCATAGGATGGAAACACCTAAAGAAATTTTGTATCTACTATTATTTGGGGCATTAGATAGTGTGTTCATGCACAATCTGCTGAGTTTCCTGCAGCAGGAGCCTGAGATTTGGGCAGGAAAACCAATTTGTCTGTGTTTCATTACCTGGGGTTATCACCTCCTGCAGGGCACAGTGAACTCCCAGCTGCGCTTGCCTCCCATGTGCCTGACCTACTGCAGTGCAGGGCAGCAGCATCCAATATCTGGGAAATGTCACAGCCCTCACAGGCAAAGCACATGGGGTTAAAAGCAAGGAACCGAGCCGTAGGCAGGGATGGATCCTTCTCATAAGGCAACTCTTGGCAATTTTCCTTCTATTTTCACAGCGCTCCCGAGAGCTGCAGTGCTTGAGATCCATCCTGTGCTGCTCAGCACTGAGCAGGCAGATTTGGGAAGGGGATGGGGAAAAGGGGCTGGGTGGATAGGGGAGAGGCACTGCTACCATCTCTGAATTGCTGCTGGAAAAGGAATTCTTTTGTGGTTAGTGTGAAAAGAATTGTTGCTGGAGGGAGGGGCAGGCACCTGCACCTGCAGAAGAGGTACAATTCCAATCTGAGTCTGCCACAGCCTCACATGAGCTCAGGATGGGGGTTTAATACCCATATGCCTTGGTTCCTGCCTGTCAGATTGAGTCAGTCACTCCAGCCCACCAGGAACTGTCTGACAAAACCTCTTCTTGATGGAAGGGACTGACTTGTCAAAGTGGAAGCTCCTTTATACCACTGCTGACAGCAAGTTCCTCAGTGACAGAGTTCTGGGTCAGAGCATCCTTAAAATGTCAGGCAGCCTATGGCCAGGGCAGAAAGCTGGGGCCTGGCCTCCCAACACACTTGATTCACAGCAAAGACTTGAATTTAGTTCTTGTTTGTCCTGGCAGAGAGCTCATCCCACCAGGATAAAATAACCTCTTTCTACATTAGCTTCTGGTGACCTTCTGGTTGGAGATGTCCTGCTGGTCTTGTGTATCCAGCAACTGAGTTTCTACAAACGAAAGAAAAACTCCCAGCCCACCCATTAAATCTCTTTGTGACACAGGAGCAGGGACCCCAGAGACAGCAAAATAGAATTAGATCCTAAAGCAATCCCTGTAAAAGCAGAGGGGTTCCTCTGAGCTCACCAGCAGCCAGTTCTGTCACAAAACTGGGTTGTGCTCTTGCACAAAGCAATGGCACACAGATAAAGAGGAATTCCCTCTCCTCCCATTCAGAAAAGTGTTGAATTCTAAGGGTTGGTTCAGAGCTCAAAAATAATTAATCTCTTTCAAGGGTGATTGACAGCTACATTTGTTAATGTGCTGTGCCTTCAGAGGTGGGGAACACATCTTTAGCCAAGGGCTCAAACTGGAAATGCAGATTGTAAGCACACCTGGAACAGGGGGTGCTGGAGAAGGAAGAGTTTTGCATTTGGCACAGCACTGAGCAACTTGGTCTAGTTGCAAATGTAACTGCTCATTGTGGGGGCTTGGAATAGCTGAGCTTTAGAAGCCCCTTCCAGCCCAAGGCATTCTCTGATTTTGGCTGTGAGCACCTCTGCCAAAACATGGTGTTAGCAGGGGAGAAGTGCTGAGGAGCCTTTGCAAGGCTTTGGGGCTCTTTTCACTAGGGGCAGAACCAAAGATGCAAGGCTGCCTTGACCCTGGTTCAGTACTCCTTTAATTTCCCAAGAGCTCTCCAAAAGTGTGCTCTTGAGAGATATTATTGCTGTCACCCAAGGAGGCCCAACATGTGGGAAAAGGAAAGGATTCAAGGAGCATCTGGACAAAGGTCTCAGGGATCCTTGGGGTTGTCCTGTGTAGGGCCAGGGTTTGGACTCGATGCTCCTTGGGGTCTGTGTGGTCTTGGGGTATTCTGTGGCTGTGATTGTGCTGCTCTGTGGAATCTTGCATCACCCTCAGTCACTGTCCATGTCCCTCCCATGATGAGCCCAGTCCCTGCCTCCCCACCCAGGCAAGAAACCAGGAGATTCACCTCCATCCTCTGCAGCTCTTCTTGAAGCCAAGGCGTGCACCCGAACAGTTAATATATTAGGATTCAGCCTGGATCATCCCTCTGCAGGGCCTGTGAGAGGCAATCTACCACATGCAGGAGGCTTTGCTTGTAGGATATGCTAAACTGATGTTCCTACTGTGACTTCAAAGTGATGATGACTTTTTGAAGTGAGCTTTAAACGACCTTGCTCAGGAGACAATGGTGGTTTAGTTGCAGAAGCATGGAGCTTAGAACATGGCAACCCACCTTGTGACAGCAGTGCAGAAATCCTCATCTAATCCCCCAAGATTTATCATTATTTTTCATTAGTTCAGCCCCAGGGTAGGAGTCCATTAAAAAAAAAAAAAAAAAAAGCAAATATTTCACGAAACAAAGATCTGTTTTCTGCTTTCACCAGATCTGCTATTATCAAAATTGAAGAAATAATTGAGAATATCCTCTTGGTTTAAACACTTTTGCTCAGAGATAAGAGTGAAATGATTTTATGGTATTGTTGAAAATCATATTGTTACTCTGTACCTCAGTCTTGCTTTGAATAGATGTGAATTTTTTTAAAAAGTTACTTCATTTCAAAACTGAACGCTGAATTAATTTCCATATATAGACATAATTAGTCAAAATTATCACATGTCTTCAAAAACATGCTGTACTCTCTGTTTTGTATTGGGTACACAGAGATCTATTTACCAGCCACACACTCTTGCCTCTCCAAAATCTTTTTTCTCTGTGTGAATTACAAATCTCTTTCTGTCCCGTTTCAGGGCTCTGTGCATTTTTTGTGTTTTGCAAGTCACCAGTGTTCCTTTTTATCTCTACATTTCCATTTCTCCTTCCTTTAACCCATCTTTAGAGAAAACACAAGAGAAAAAAAACAGAAAAAACAAGAGAAAAAAGAAGTGTGACAAGTAAAATGTCTGCAGCTGCCTCACTTTGGACACAGTGACAGTAAGTTGGGAAAAGTTTGCAGGGAAAGTGAAGTCCTTGTTAGAACAATGGAAGTATTTTTGATCAAAAAGAAAAGACATTTCTGGATGCTCAATATGCCAGATAGCATGACATTTTTTTTTTCCCCAGTGTTATAAATGGGGTGGTAAAAGATATGACTCCTTCTACAAACCCTGTTTATTGAATGCTTCACCATGCAGCAAGGCCTCATCCTGAACACAGAGAGTACTCGCCATTACTCAGAAGCAAACAACTCATATGTATTTCATAAATATATTTATCTGCATTTTCCTCTGCTGATTATACACTTCCAGTTTTCAGAGCAAATAAAGATGCATTTTGATGAGAAGATAACACGCATTAATATTTTATTCCCTCTTCCTCAGCTTCTGCATCCTTAGAAATAATATTTTTTCATTTTTCCCATCATGAAAGTTTCCAAAAGTGTGAAATTGTGTGACCTCATTTTGAAGCAAAACCCAGGGGAATCCAAGGGTCACTTAGGTTTGAAAAGCCCTCCAAGACCATTGAGTGCAACCATTCCCCCAGCATTGCCAAGGCCACCACTGACCCATGTCCCCATGGGCCACATCCACACAACTTTTCAATCCCCCCAGGGGTAAAGACTCATCCATGAGGGACCAGTGCTGGTCTTCAAGCCCAACCTTTTTTAAAATGAGGTTGGAAATCCAGCAGGGCATCATCAATAGTGCCTCACATCCCAGATTCTGCTCCATACCTGAGCTTCTAACACCAGTGGGAAATATTGGCCACAGTTTCAGTTCTGATCCAGCCCTTCAGGCCATGCATATCCCAGGATGGAAGGAAGGATTTAGCTTCTGACTCGAAGTGAATTATGTGCACCAACACCTGCTGCTCCAGATGTTTCCTCAAGTCACAGCCAGGTCACTGCTCACGAGCCTTCAGCCAACATAAAAACTCTGGACAATGAAGTGTGGAGCCTTAGCCCAAGAATCCTCCAAAGAACAAAGGAATAAGCTCACATTCACAGCTCAAATGCATGAGTTTTAGCTCATAGTGGATCTGAAAACCTCAGAGAATACCTAGAGCAGGTTAATGCCTTGTAAATAGACATATTTCTAATGTTTTTAAAGGCAACTCCCCCCTCTGCCTGCACGAGCACTCGGTGAAATTTCACCACTCTACTTTCACCTCTTTACTAGAATCCAAATCCCAGCTGTTCATAGTGACTCCACAGCCCTTATCCTGAGGACATATCCGTGCAAACTCTCAGATGCACCATGTATCAGCCCCAAATCAGGCCAGAAAATTGGCACAGACAACAACTTTCCCTTTCAAAACTGCTTCTTGTTTCAGCAAAGCAGAAATGTTGTGTCTGACTGTAAAAGACCCACCCCTACATAAAGGAGCTCCTCTTGTGTGATCCTTTTTTAAAAAATACAACAGCAGTAATAATAAAGAATAGCAATAGGTGGCCAATTTTCAATACATTTAAATATGGAAAAATTAAACACAATGCAACTGTGTTGGAATTCTTCCATCCTCAAGGTCAAGGTGCCACACCACTGTGCTCCTCACTTTCATTATTAATAGACCAAATGAGATTAAACTGTACTCAGAAATAGTAGAGATTGAAGTAGTTCTTCAGTTTGGTGTCACACATGCAATTCTGTCCTACTGGGAATATTCAGCCTTGAAAGAATTTGACATGAGTTGCTGTCCCAAGCACATTTATAACCCATCATGTCCAATCCTAAATAATTTCAGGGTGCTGATGGCCAAAAAGCCAGATGAAGACCAGTCCTTGGCTCTCAACCTCATTTGCAACAGGCAAGTTGCAAAGACTGGACCTAAAATTGACAGGTTAGAGTGAGATAGAATTGCACAGGAGACTGAATTAATTTTCAGCTCACTGTGCTCTTGAGAGTGATTTTAAGGATCAAGTGAGTGAACACCCCCATTGCAAA
This sequence comes from Passer montanus, assembly GCF_014805655.1. Taxonomy (NCBI): domain Eukaryota; kingdom Metazoa; phylum Chordata; class Aves; order Passeriformes; family Passeridae; genus Passer; species Passer montanus. The sequence goes on from NW_024373923.1 coordinate 1,071,878, forward strand.
TGAATGATTCTGCTTTCTCAGAGGAAAGCATGTACAGAGCATTGTTTGATTAGCGAGAGGTTTCAAGGGAAATCAAGAACAGCCAATATCTATTTCCCTTGTTCTGAGCATAACTGGAGGTTGCACTGCACAGAGCCCAGACCAACCTCAAGCAGCTGAGCAGCCTTAACTGCCTATGGTCTTCCCCCTGAGAAAAGATGTTTATTTTTGGATAAAAACCATGGCATCCAACCCAACCAAACCTCAGCATCTGTTATGAATCTCGACAAAACTTAGCCTTGCAGATATGTTTTGGTATTATGTCTGGAGAAACCCTGCAAACCACATGAAGACCAGCTCTCAGGGCTCCCTGCTTTCCAGCCAGGTGATGAAAAGCTGTATTCATCACACACAGGGATGGAGAAAGACACAACCTTGGTGTCCCACCTGCAGGGATGAAGACCATGATGCAAAGGCTGGGAAGCTCCAGGCAAAGGAGAGTGGGGGAATCTGTCCACTGAGTGGTACAAACAATTCCTGACCACTCTGCAAGTATCAGAGAAGGGGCTGGGAGCTGCAGTTACTGGCATAGCTGTCCAGGGAGTCCCCATCCCTGAAGGGGTTCAAAAGCCATGTGGATGGGGCACCTGGGGACATGGGTCAGTGTGGGCTGAGCAGTGCTGGGGAAACAGCCAGACTCTGTGATCCTGGAGGGCTTCTCCAACATAAAGGATTCCGTGATTCTGTGAACTGACCCCCGAATTTCATGTCCTTTTACACCTGCATGGGGTCAGTAGATCTTCCAGTGCAGCTGCAAGCTGTGATGAATGCACCCCACCCCTTTGGCAGGACATCAGAGACCCTTAGAGTGATCCAAAACCGGCAACACTCAAAGGAAAACCGGCACCTGGCTCCAGTTTTGAGCCTGTCCCTTGCACAAAGGCTCAGCCACAGCCATACAATCCTGAGGCTTCATAAACTCAAGTGAAGCAGCACAAACCTGAACAATAGCCCTCCCTTGTAATTAATACCTGCAGTGTAAATTAATCCAGGCTGCCAATAGAAGCTGCTGGGTAAATAAGAATCTGTGACACTATCCCTGTCAAAGGCCCATGGGCACATGATGCCATGGATGTGAATACAGGGAATAGAGGGTCATTCAAGCAAGAACACTTAAGAGGTAACCTGTTCTCCTTGAGAAACGCGTGGCATTCCACAGGGAACTGGGAACAGGCATTTTATTTGGATAAGTAAATGCAATCACTCAGGTGTCTAGAATTGCCAAGTCAGACATCCATGGCAGTTCTATTTGGATCAGAAAAAGTACTCTGCTTTTGGGTTTTGAGTGTGAGTGTCCATTTTTTCCTCTATCTATCTATCTATCTATCTATCTATCTATCTATCTATCTATCTATCTATCGCTGACTGTTTTTTTGCCACACATACTCTTCTGCATTTTAAAATTATTCCTCTCTTTTTTTTCCTTCTCTCCTTAAAATTAACCTCCCCAAAACTCACAGCCTACAGGAATTCTCTATCTGGCCTGTGCCCCTCACCAATAAAGAGGCTCAGTCTGCCCATAGTTTAGTCAGTTTTGGTACAAGCACAAACAGCCCCCCTTCAAATAGGCTTCAGATGTGTTTTCAATGAATCAAAAATATGACAAAGAAAAGGAGTCTATTTTTTTCAAGCCCACATCCTTCCCACACACAGCACAAAGAAGGTCCCAGCAGTGACCTCCAGTTCAAAAGAGGAAGGTAAATCCTCATGACAAAGACAGGAAGGTTCTCCGGGAGAAGATCAAAAGCTGAGGGTGCTGCAGGAGAGGGAACCTGGAGGAAACTTGTTTGATTCCCTCTGAAAACATTCCTGACTGCGACAGCAAATGGAGTATGAAAGGAAAGCATGAAGCTAAGTTTCGCAACAACAATGTCTGAGTGGTTTATAAAGAAAAACTGAAGTAACAAATGGATTGAAGATGTGATTGAAGAGACATAACTAGAAAGGAGAAGAATATGGCACTGAACTGCTAATGGGAACACAGACTTAAGAGGGAATTACTTATCTTTCTTTACATAAACTTACATAATTTTTCATTATCTAGGGGCCTAGAAAACATTAATACTCAAAGAATAAACATCACTATTTAATCCATTGGAAAGAAAAAACAAAAATGCCCTAAAACCCAATCAAACTCAGGGCAAACGACTTGTATGTACAACAAAAACCACACCACAATCTCATTTCAGACCTTTAGGGATCCGGAGGGAGGCATATTAATTCAGATACATTTACATTTGCAGCTGACAGTTCACCACAGCGGTCTGGGGATGTTTATCTTTCATTAATTATGGTTCAAGGGGAACTGCAACCTGAGATAGCTGAGCTAACCCTCTCCTCTTACGGATTCAGACATGCCACCTGGAAGGCATCCAACCCTTCACCCGTGGCTCTGGCCTCAGCCCAGCTCCCGCCTCCGCGCGCGGCCGCGGAGCCCAGCCCGTGCCGCTCAGGAGCGGGGGCTTATCTCTGATAAAGGTGGTGAGACCTGATGCATTTCTGACAAATGCCTGCCTAAATCTCTTCTTTCACGCTCGGGGGGATGATCTTACTCATATTTATCCCAGGCCAAGCACGTGGAGAGCAGTTCATCCGTATCCCAGAGCCACTTCTCCAGAAGAGCGAGCGCTCGGGACTGGCTGTTCTGCTTGTGAAATGCAAAGTAGCTCCAGCAATTTCATTGGAGCTGCACTCTCCTGTACCAGCTGAGGGTTTAGCCCACGAGTCTTTTCCTGCTGTGAGACAGGTGTTGAACAGGATGGAGGAAATCACACACGTTCCCTTGAATCATTTCTCCCGGGCAGAGGCAATAATAAATTTGGATAAGGTGTTGTGCCATTTAAAGATCTATTAAGATTGAATGGTTGACTTCCTCCTCAAGGGAACCTCTCCTTAATTGTACATTGCTTTGACTCATACACTACCTTCTCCAGAGACCTTCTGCCCCTCGAGTGTCCTTACATTCTCCATTTCACAAATCAATTTGACTAAAAAAGCAGCAAGATACTTCAGCACACACAGCCCCAGTAGTAACTGGGTGGGTTTTTGGCAGATAACTTCTCCAGACGTTATCTCATTCCCTTGTGGCGGCCACCTTGGGGATGTCTGCATTTTTAAAATGCTCCAATATGCATTTCTTGTGAATGGATATTATTTGTGCATGCTAACTCACATGCAGCATCCTTTAATGCTTACATATTCAACATACCAGCACTCTTTTAGAAGGTTGTATCTCAACAGTGCAAAATTACTCAACAATTCTGGGTCAATTTAGTGTATCCTTTCACTGTTAACATGACCTCAATAAAAATAACAATACCTTGCCCTTCTAGAGCACCTATCAATGCTCACAACACTGCTTAATCTGGCAATAAATTGGTTTTACCAAATAATTGCTCCTGACTGGTACTGTCAGCAACATTATTGCAAGAGGTCTACTAATTATTCTCAATAAGATAAAATCCTGGCAAAAGCACAAGTTTTCTCTTTTAGCTCCAGCTCTCTCTCCCTGCAGACCTGTAGATGATGACCTTCACTTCCATGCCCAAAATTAAGCTCCCAGAAAGGAGCAGTGCCCTGGTGAGTCTATCAGGAGCGCACAACTCTGTTTCCTCATTAGCACTTGCAGATGGAGTGCTGACATCCCACCTGAGGCTGGTTTGCTGGCTCCTCTTTCACATCTTGATCACTCACGTTACATGCACCGTACATCACTGCGTGGCCCCCACGCTGGTACCAATTTGGGAGTACATGTCTGGTGTGCAAGCTGTCCTCACCTCATTTCAACATCATTAGCTTAAAACCGCGCTGAACAAACAGGCACCAGCTCAGTGTGGGTATCATACACACATACAGCAACACCAGCGTGGAGTTACAGCAAAACCAGTGCACAGTTAGAACAAAAGGATTGGGTCCTCTATGGAAATTTCCTGCAGGACATCACCAGACTGGAAACACTTAACTTTATGGACAGGACTGCAACCATGCTGCCTCTCTGAGGAGCACACAGGAGTACCAGCTACATCTTCCAGGGTAGGATGCCTCTCATCTTCATGCAGGGATTCAATCTAATTTAATGTTGTCATCACAGATCCCTCAGTACTTGATGAACAAGTGGAGCTTCTCCAAACAGTGAGTTATCCCACCCTAGGACATCAGATCTAACACTGGAAGAAGAAATTACCCTCTTGGGTCATCTTGCATCTTCCTATATCTCTCTCCACTGACTATAAAGAAAACTTAAATTAGCTTAGACTACACAATTACTTTTCATGTGATGAGATCATCTCAAAGCAACCCTGTCCTTTCCTACAAGGTGCCAGAAAGCCAAATTGTTATATATATATATTTTTTTTTTTAAACCTTACTTTTGGGTACATCCATGGGGTTCAGGCTGCCAATGAGGTCTCTGACATAGAGCCCATCCCCATCCTCCTTGCTCAGCCAGTTGTTGCAGGGGAAGTAAAACCTGAGGTGAGGTCTGTTCATGTCGGTGACGATCACACGGTCCAGGAACCACCCCGCGTTCAGTCCGGTGTTGTCGTGCTCAATCCTGGAGGAAAAACACCCCTGCTTCAGCATTCCGGTTCAGACTGGCTACTAGCACCATAATTTTGTGGAGTATTATTTACTAGGCAAGGCTAGAACAACTGTACACATAATTCCCGTTTATGGCTGCCTATCCAAAGAGTTTCAAGGAACTTATGTGCTTTTACAGGGAATATTAAAAATAACAGCCTTCCATATGGGAAGAGATCACAGGTGAGTCTGTGAATCTTTTATCTGCAAGGAGATGCTCACAAACATACCTACACCTCCACATTCATTCAACATATGCCTTCATTCACCTTGCATTGCATATCTAAAACATAAGGTACTCCCTTCCCACCCAGTACCCCTCCTGGTCTATTTTCCTCTTGCGTTGTTTTAACCACCTCTTCCCAGCTTTCTTTGTACTACTTACTAATTTTAAATTTTTTAACAGTCAGTCAGACAGTGGTTAAACATTATAATTATCATTTACATTACACTAAGTTAGAAAAAGTGGATGGCAAACCCCATTTACCTCCATTGGGACATAAAACCAGTCCTAAACTTCTTTCCCCATGATTGCATATGACAGAAATACAATTCTTGGTGGGGAGCATGGATACTTATAAGCAATACCGTAGGTGATTTCACACTTCAGTTCAAATCTTCGGCAGTAAACAAGCTTTTACCACCCCTTAACTTCACCTTGATGGGAGCACGTTAAGAAATAATGAATAAAACATGGCAAAGCTTAAACCTCTACAGCCTGTCATCCTATTAGCACCTCACAGAGCAGGTGTTGTGGTAGCAGCGTTGTGCAGGTACCTTATTTTCTTTATTTGTCCGACGTTATTGGTTTTCACTCGGAACACATCTGTTTTGCTCCTCTCAAAGGCCGTGCTGCTCCTGCAATGCACATGCATCAAAAGGAATGGTGAAAAACCAGCAGCCTTGACAGCAGGCACGCAATTGCTAGCTTGTAAGGATAAAGAAGTGTCATTCCTAATGCTGGAAAGACCCAGTTTTCAGTGCCCTCTCCCCAGTGACAGGTTTTGGATGCTCTAGGTACTGACATTCAGCAGACTTTTTTCCTTCTCAGACTCCAAGAGCTCTTCCAGAAGCTGATGCAGAAGCTTTGGGGGACATGCAATATGCTTTTTGTCTCAGAGTCCCACTCCCAGACATGTCCTTTCCTGGCATCCTAACCTCCAGGCATCAAGCAGACCTGCTCCTGGTGGTGGAGCAAAGGGCTCCAGCAAGTTCCCTGTGTGGCCACAGATCTGCCCAGGTCTCAGCCAGAGATAAAAGCATCCAACCACATCCAACTTTCCAGGCCCATCTCCCATCACTTTTTTAAACAGCTACTGAAATTTTGGTGCTTCCTCCTACAATTTGAATCTCATTCCAAGTAAAACAATTGTAGGCAGGAAGTAGTTTGACTTTTTTGGGGAAGTGTTAAATGTGCAGTTTGTATTTCCAGGTGCAAGTGCCAAACAGAAAGTGTATTGGCCCAGGTCAGGGGATGTAGAACTTAATTCCCAGTTCTACCTGTAGCCTGAAGTGTGATCCTTGGCAAGCAGCTCTGTCCTTTTCTGAGCTCGTGTTTTCCACGAAAACGCTATGAATAACATCAAGGCAAAGCTCTGAAGGCACAGCCTCTCCCACCTGCCCTCCCCGATGGGCTCCCACTTCCCTTGGGCTGCTAAGCACGGCTACGGATGATTAAACACAGCAAAACCCAGAAGTTGTATTAAAATGAACAAGAAACCACAGCACTGGAGCGGCGCAAAGCCACGGTGACAAGCGGTTTGCACGCAGAAAGTTAATGAATATTAATAATCCCAGCAAGGGGGTTTGGCTTTGCTTGCTGCTCTTCACGCTGCTGAAGGACCTGCATGTGCCTTGCTCACAGGTCATTTTGTGTTCTGCTAAACCCAGTCCTAGCCTTCCCCCTCCTCCTCCTCATCCTCCTCGTCCATTCTGCTGTTTCACTCCTGTGCCAGGCACAACACCAGTGTAAAAAAGGCTAAAATGGTTAACCTTGCCGTGAAGACAAGAGGCAATTAAACCCAGCTCAGCCTCCCCCAGCCTGGCTGCTGGAGCGAGCACAGCCAGCGAGTGCAAGGCAATTAGTCTGTCAGGCTTGAATGAGCATCGTAATGACAGCAGCTTCTCCCCGCATTGGCTCGGGGATCGATGCGGTGCTGCAGACTGCTACGGAGATGGCATGAAAGTATTAAGTGAGAATAATCAGCCCAAAGCCCTCAGTGCACCAGTCCCACTGGATGCTGGTTTGTGGCGGTCCCACCACCGTGCTGGGGTGGATGCTGGGGAGCAAACCTCCTTCTGCTGGGCATCCAAAAGTGCCCGCTGAGCAGATGCTCATTGCATCCCAAAACAGCTTGGGGAAGCATTGGAAAACGTGACCCAGCCCAGGAGTCAAACCCCTGGGAAGTCTTGCTGTCGAAGGGTAGGAAGAGTTCTGACAAGTCTCTTCCCCTGAGATGGATCTGCAGCACCAACAGCAACGGGAAAGAAAGATCCAGCCCTTCCTTCTAGCACTGCCAATTGTGTGGGGAGGGAGGGAGTGAGGGAATACCCCACAGTGAATAGCTACACTGAAAAAAAGAAAGACTGAAAGAAAAGGAGAAATTACAGCTGGACTATGTCAGAGTCTGGTCCAGGCTAGGACTAGGATGGGATATTCACAGCCAGATTACCATAAGGAACTTGTTGCACCAAACAATGAGGCACGCTGGCTTGCACAGCCCTGGTGACAAATAAAGCAGGAAAAATATGACTTGGAAATTGCAGCACTAAATTTGCAATGTTCAGGCTTGACTGGGTTTGAGCCCAGGGATTTTAGACCATAAGCTTAGTCTAAGGATCTTCTGAATTTCACTAGAGCCTGTGTAATTTCATTAATCTGAAATAACAGGCCAGAGCAACTCCAGAAATATGTTTTGCTTGGGTTTGTTATTTGACATGTTTGGTTGGCTCTAGAAGCTCTATTTTTTCCACATTCTGTTGCAGCATTTTGTAATGCAAGAAACATCCAAGGAGCTTCATCAAAGACTAGTATACAAAATTCTTATATATTTATATATTTAATTTATTTTTTTTTAATCTGAAGCTGTTTTCAGATTTTTTTCAGCTGAATAATTGCCTGCAGGCTGCACTGCTTGTGGTGCTGCAAATGTACAATCATTCAGAACACTTTGTTCCCTGGTTGGGTTAGTGGTGCTGCTAAAAGTCTGCAAGAACTGGTACAAATTCAAGCGCAGCATTTTTAAATCCCTGCTTTTATCTCCTCTGCAAGCCATGAGCACAGACCCCAGAGACAGTGCCATGAGAGTTTTGCCACTTCTTGGTGTGTTGATAACCAGAAAGCCTCGATAATTGTTTTGTTTGCAAAAAAACCCACATAGAATAAACATTTGTACAAGTATTTTTTTTATTAAGGTGAATTAAAAAGAGTTGACCCCATCTAAATAAAAGTCACATTTGAAAGGGAAATTTAGAGTGTTTGTAGATAAAATTCTTCCCTTTTGATCAGCTAACAGCACCCTTTTCACAGGTGAGTTCTTAGGAACAGACAAAACCTGGATATTGATCACAGCAGAGGCATAAAAATAATGACCTTCAGCAGTGATGGAGCAACCTAAGCCAATTTACCTTTGAATCCCTGCTTAACAATCATTTAAGCTGCCTTTGCATTTTGTGTTTTACCTGAAAATGCCTTGTACACACAGAACTGCCTGCAAAAGCACCATGGATTAAGGGCTGCACAGAAGCACAAAAGTGTTATTCTGGACGTCAGTTCAAACAAAATTTTTAAAATGCTCCATTAACCATTAGAAAGAGTCAGCTCTTGGTTGCATCTCCCTGAAATGCTGCCCACAGGTCTGCCTGCTCCTGCCATGGATGTTTAGCAGCAATTGGAGGAGCCGGGTTTTGGGGATGATTTTGGAAGGTCATGCAGCCCAAACCATCCTAAAGCCTGCCACTCCCTAGAAAAAATAAATGCTCTTGGTTCACCTGCTGGGTGAGGGGAGTTTCTCATGCACTATGGGAGGGCAGTGTAGAATGCCACGGAACCACAGAATCATTTGGGTTGGAAAAGCCCTCCAAGGACATCGAGTCCAACCATTCCCATAGCACTGCCAAGGCCACCACTGACCCATGTTCCCCAGGTGCCACTTCCACGTGGCTTTTAAATCCCTCCAGGCATGGAGACTCAACCACCACCCTAGGCAGCCTGTTCTGCAGTTGGACAGCTCTTTTGGTGAAGAAAATTTCCCTAATATTCAATCAAAACCCCCCCTGGCCCAGCCTTGGAACCACAGAATCATTTGGGTTGGAAAAACCCTCCAAGGACATCGAGTCCACCCATTCCCATAGCACTGCCAAGGCCACCACTGACCCATGTTCCCCAGGTGCCACTTCCACGTGGCTTTTAAATCCCTCCAGGCATGGAGACTCAACCACCACCCTAGGCAGCCTGTTCTGCAGTTGGACAGCTCTTTTGGTGAAGAAAATTTCCCTAATATTCAATCAAAACCCCCCCTGGCCCAGCCTGAGGCCGTTCCCTCTCCTCCTGTCCCTGTTCCCTGGAGCACAGCCCGACCCCCCGGCTGTCCCCTCCTGGCAGGAGCTGTGCAGAGCCACAAGGGCCCCCCCTGAGCCTCCTTTGCTCCAGGCTCAGCCCCTTCCCAGCTCCCTCAGCCTCTCCTGGGGCTCCAGCCCCTTCCCAGCTCCATTCCCTGCCCTGGACACGCTCCAGCCCCTCAGTGTCTCTTGTCCTGAGGCCCCAGAGCTGTCCCCAGAGTTTATGTGTGTCAGAGCTGAATAGAGAGGGACAGGAAGGAAATTTCTTCCCAAAACCACACAATGAACCCTTCTCCCTTCCCCATACATTTGCAATTGCTAAAGTGTTCTCTCTTCATGTCCTGTTTCCATGTAGGATTTCCCTTCCACCTTTCAGCCAGTACCATCTGTAAGGGTGCCATGAAAAGGCGTCAGGGATGAGCACTGGTCTGTCCCCGTTGTTTTCCTGGCTTAAAAGTGCAGACAGCTTCCGTCATCCTCAGGTTGTCTGATACACATCATAGGCTGTGTGGACCTGTGTTATCAGGCCTCTGGCTAAGATGGCATCTTGCCAGAAGATGCAAAAAGTATTGGAAAAATGCTGACAATGTGTTGGCCTCATACCTCTGTCCCTCCCTACACATCCGCCATCGATCACTCCTGGAGAGAGGACATTGTCATGTACAAACTAACTACAAAAAATCCCCCATATGTTCAAACCACAGCAGCTCTTAGCACAGAGCTCCAATAGCAGCATCATTAACCTGCTCCTTGGAGCAACAAATACTCCAGGGAGTTTGGTCTGCAAATATTTAGCCAAGGCTGCTGTCATGAAGCTGACAGCATCAGTCAGCAGGTGGCTGGAAATACCACGTGAGGCAGCATACGTCCAAAACCACTCCAGATGGAAAAGGAACCAGCAGAAAAAAGCACAGCCACTGTCAAAGTCTGTACCAAGGACATTATCGACCAGCAGAATGAATCCTGCTTCATCAGGCACTGAAAAATTGGTGACAAACCAGCCCCACTTGAGAGAGTTTAATTGAATGAGAAGAATTGCTCAGGCTGTGGCAGAGTGATGACACCCAGGAGCCAAACACCCAGCCAAAACCATGGCAGTCTGAATTTACCCCAAAACTTTACAAAGTGCCGTAGGACACACAGACTCTGCCTTATCCATAAGCATTCCAGGTACAGAATCAGACAGCCTTAATTACAGACATTGAGTAAGTGCTCCTCCACTTTGTACTGCATGGAGCAGCATCATCTTAATATCAGACATTTTCATCTTTGGTGGTGTGATTTGCATAAACAAAATAAAGTAGTGGTGTTTAATTTAGATAATCTTAGCTATGCTTTATGATAACATCATTGAATCATAGAATGTCCTGGTTTGGAAGGGACCCTAAAGATAATTTCTTTCCAACCCCACTGCTGTGTGTGGGGATGTCTTTGTTATCTACAGTTTGGCTATTATTTTCTAGAGAAACTGTATGCAAAGCAAACGGTGCCAACAAGAACAGTGCAAAGGTTGCTCGGTATTTCCTAGTATTAAATTACATTTTTAATTACATTAGCTTTGCCAGATTGAGGTAAATTTTAGTCAGTTGAAAATTTTCATCGCCTTCCCATGGAGAAATATTTTTAAATTTTTGATGAGAATGAGCTCAGGCATTTTTAAGACTGACATTAATGAGTTGGGATAGGGGCAGGGCTTTGAGCAAGACAGAATGGTTGAGCTTGTTCCAGGAATACACCTTACTCTCATCCCAAGGGGAAAACTGGCCAGGTTTTACCGTCTGAAAAATGCAGCTGACACTTGATCAGCAGGGACCTGGGAATAGCAGCTGAATTCCCTTAAAAGTCTGGCTATTTTAAGCAAAATCCTGTTTTTCTCTCTAAGGCTTGACCTTCCTTGTAGTTGTACCACCAGCTGCTGTGTTCATAGCTGCTGGTGGATTATAATTTATACATATGCCAGTTATACCCACTCTTATATTTAGGTTGTTCAACACCTCCGTCTAAGCACGCTCAGGTATTTTATTCCTGAAATACTAGACATAGGCTGGCTAATAAGGCTGAGCAAGAGAGAGGGAAAAAATTCCCACTTAGTTTCTTTTTTGGAAGTGAATACGGACTCCAAATGTGCTGTTACTTAACACTGTCCCAGACCATTAAGCCTTCAGAGAGCACTGAAAGTGCTGCAGAATTGTACAGGCATAAATCAGGACACAGTCAGATACATAAACACCTGTAAAATGGGAACCATCCCGTGGCATTAAAGGAAAAGGATCACAGCTCCTCTCTGAAGCAGCACTTCAGCAGCAAGGTGAGAATCCTTCCCCCTCTGCACTTGGGGTTTGTTCCCTTCCTGACCTCAACAGCCCTTTGTGCACTAACTGCCTAACCCTTCTTATTATATTAACTGCTCAGAGTAAATACGTTCTCTTTCCTCTATTTATTAATTTATTCCAGAGAGGTTAAATAACAAATTCAGATCTTCATCCACTGGGCTTTTGCCTTAATGGTATTAAGGCTCAAGCATTATCGTCTTCTAAAGACTATCCTGTACATACTCTGCAATTCATATTTGCTGGCTTAAGGAACAGGAAAAACTCTGTATAATCATCCAAGATCAGGTAGAAGTGACTGCCAATTAATTGCATTCAGCATCAGAAATGAAAAAAAATCCTCTGTATTGTCATCAAATTCAGTAGAAGGCCAGCTGTCACCAATTATTTCATCTTTCTTCCACATTGCCATAGCTGCTAAATCTTCTCTTAACTCTTTTTTCCTCAAGGTAAAAACCTCACTATGATATTATTTGCAGTTGTCCCCAACTGGACCAACTAAGCCTAACACTGAAAAGTTACACTAGCAGGAAAAACATGGATTTGGACTAAAAACTGTCAATGAGCTGTCAGTGGCACTCCTAGGTGAGGTCTGTATGATTTCCCCATGCTCACCCCGGTGGTTAGCACATGAACATGGAGAAATAAAATACTGTGGAGCACTCTTTGCTCAGAGTTGGACCACAGAGCATCAATTCACGCCTGTGGGAGAAGTTTTGACAACTGTCAAAATGCCACCAAGCAAAGCCTTGGTGCTCACCCTCATGTCTGTGATGGAGCCAGTGGAAAGAAACTCATTTGTGGCAGTGCTTTTAGCTTCTGGCTGAGCTGTACCTGGTAAAGGGTGGTGGATGGGGAACTGAAGAGTTGCATGAGCTGGGTTTTGAAGTGGGATTTTGCCAAGAGCTTCTGGGCCCAAGCAGCTCTTTGTCAGCACCAGCAATACAGTCCCCCCAAACCAGCAGACAGTGACTGCAAAGGAGGAGTCATCCCAGCCACACCCAGGCACTCAGCACTACTTGTCTGAACCTCTTTTCCAAAATAAATCACATTATCACAAGATTTTCATGTTGGAAGGGACTTTAGGCACCTTAAAGTCCATCTCATTCCACCCCCTGCCATGGAAAATTGTCACTGCCCCAGGTTGCTCCAAACCCCATCCAACCTGGCCTTGAGTATCCCTGCCCCTGCTTCTCTGGACAACCTATACCAGGCCTCACCATCCTCACAGCCAAGATTTCCCTTCTAATATTCACCTAACCCTGTCCTCTGATATTTTTAAGCAGTTTCCCCCTTGTCCTGTCACTCCATGTCCTTGCTTGTAGCTCCCTCTTTGGAACTCAGCTCTTGGCTCAGATTTTGAGTGCTGTGACTTCCAGAACCAATGTTCCTCCCGGCCAGCCATGGCAAAGATTTGTGTCTTCCACAGTTACCATTTTGTTGGCCAATGTTGAAAACACACGACATTTCATCAGCTTGCCATGTCCTCCCCTTACAGCCCATGACAAAAAGACCTGAACAGTCATGTCTTTCACTACCAGCACACAGTCAGGAAAGAAACAGGAAAAAACCCATTCTAACCAGAAGCCGAAGTGGTAGTACCATCTTTAGGCAATGCATGATATTTTAGCTGTCTGTCATACATGGGGAAATGTAAACACCTATAAAATGTCATGCATTTGCAGTCATAAGTGAACTCGTGTAAACATGTAGTTGAAAGATGCATGAGATTCCATCCTTTTGCCATATTCACAAAGCTGCATAACAAGTTTGGGGAGGGAGTGGGGGAAACTGACTATTTCATTATTTTATTCATAATTAGGAGGCAAGACTATCAATTAAGCAGGTCTGAAGGCACTCCTAGATTTTTTTCTCACTGTTCCTCGATGGAGCACCTGTAAAGTGCCAGGCTTTGCTTAGAGACACAGAAATGTTGCTGATGTTTGGGAAACCCCCAGTGGAAAGCTGTAGTTGCAGTTCTAGCGGTCACCTCCTATGGGACCAGTTTCAAGAGCCCTGAACTGCAGAATGTTGGCTTCCCAAGCCTTTCATCCTTGCTTTCCACACCTCAGCCATCTGCTCACTACAGCAACAGGGACCAAGCCCAAAAGGCTAACTCAGGTCTTAACAAACTCAGAGTGCTGCTGCTGCAACTTAAAATAATCTCTGAGCGTCCTTTCTTTTTCCCTTTCACAAAATAAAAGTGGTGAGAGCAGGAGGAAAGAGGAGGCCAAGTGCCAGCAAAGACCACCTGCACAACCAGCAGCATGTTCAATGCCACAGCTGATGGACATCTTTTGACTACTCTAAAGGGCATAGAGTTTATTTATTAATTTTTAGGGTAATATTTGGGTTCTTCCCATAGCCTTGAGCAGATGAGTGCTTTCCCAATGAAATGGCTATTTATGTAAGTGCTGACCACAAGACATCTGCTTTGCCCTAGGAAGTAGATGTTGCCTTGATGGTTTTGCCAAATACTACAGGGCAGGTTTGGAAGGTGGGAGCTCTTTCCCCACTAGAGCTGCTGCTGCTGCTGCTCCCAGCTCTGTCACTGACCTGCAGTGGAATCACGTTCCCTTTTAGGTCCTTGCCTCATTTTCCTTCTCTGTTACATCAAAGAAAATGGCATTCTACTTTGTCAGTTTGTTGGGATGTCTGGATGAGAATCACACAACAAAAACCAAAGCATTTCATATAGACATATAAAATACAATCAGGAAGCTCTCCCTGGTGTTTCTAGAAATTCTGGGATAATAGAACTCCTTTGGCTAGCTCTGGTTTCTGAATTTGAAATATGGCAAACAGGGCTGAAATTTCATGTATTTTCTTTACCATTCCCATATCATTTTCTTTACAGACTCTCATGTTTGAGTTGCTTCACTGGGAAGAGAAGCTCTTTTGAGGGTAAAATTTAAAATAGCTGCAGGTACCTCTTGTCGGTGCTGTAGAAATGGAGAAAATGTGAAGTTACCGTGTGACATTAACACAGGATTAATAATTCTGAAACACATTTTCAAGAAAACCAAAACAATAAGAACACTGAAAACCAGAGACACACAGCCTCTCCCACACCTTCTGGAGAAGGGATTTCTGCCTTATCTTAGTGCAATTGCCTGACTAAGGGGAGGTTAGTACATGCAGAGCTGGTATTTTGTTAGAAGTAATCTTGCTCTGATGGGAAATGAGCACCTGCTGACCCTGATGCTCACTTTGTAAAATAAAGAAAGAAAAACCCAAACCAAATCAAAACGAAAAGCTATTTATAGAGTCAAAAAGCATCTCAATAAGTTCTTGAATTATAAAATATGGCTCCCACTAAGTTAAACATAGTGGTAAGGAGTGAGAAGATGCATCCATAGGATGGTGTTGACATCAGCTGTAGGAAAATAGAACAGGGCCACCAGAGTGATGTGCAACTACAATGGTGTGCAGCAAGGCATACAGCAGATAGGATGGAAGCAGTCTAAATTAGGAGTCAGCTTAAATTCTTCCATTTCTGCTTGCCTCACATTTCCTGTGGCTGGTTGTAGGTGTTCATCTATCAACATTACTTCAAACCCACTGAGTTACTGTTCAGACTCATTCAAGGACATTTCTGTCTGTACCTGACTAGCATGGAGACCTCTGTGGGATCTAGGCATGGGAATATAGCTCATCATGCCCACTTCAACAAGCAATGAATAGTCTCAGCTCCCAATTTGGGAGCTCCAAAATTAAGCTCTAAGAAAAGCAAATATCCCCACACCTTGCAAATATGAGCCTTATATAACATGGACTTCCACCTACAGAAGGGAATGCAGGTTTGCAATGGATTGGGCATGAAATACATAATGGCAAAAATTCAGATTTTCCTGGTGATCTTAAAATACTGTATAGATTTATTCCCTCCACCTCCATCAGCATGATATGATGTTTTATCAAAATGCTTTAACAGTCCCTGAAGAGCAGGCCTCAAAGATACAGATTTCCTCTCAGACACTTACTTGCTGGTGAGATGAGTCTTGGGAGTGATGCCGTGCTCTCCAAAGAGAGTGACAAAGACGTTGGCGTCGGTTCCTGCTCCCCGGACATCTCCTGTCACTGTCACCACCTCGTAAACTGTGGAAAGAGAAAAGAAACATCAGGACAAAGGGAGAGAGCCTTCACCCTTTATAGATCCAAGTCATCACCAAACCTGAGCTGATAAACACACCCTAGAGATGCATCTGCCCAAAGAAACCCATGTCTTGGACAGGGCGTAGTGAACCCAGCTATCAAAAATCATCACATCAAACAAAGCTGCTGGAGATACTTTACATGGGCAGAGGGGGACTGGGTTAGGATGGACTTTACTGCAAATAAAACACTTCTCTGTGAACATGCTGCCTCTCCTACCATAACGCATGAGCATGTGTTACACAGAGCAGATGAATTTATGTGAAGTGTTAAAGCTGTTGAGCCACTTTTCATTTATGCACATGTCAATGCAATGCACGCTTTCCTGTTTGCTCTGATAAGATATTTGTATGGAAGCTGGGACATCACTACAGCCAGGAATTTTGCATTTTGGTTGTTATGGAGATTTTACCAAAGACAAAATGGTAAATCGTGAGGAGAATCACAGGATGTCCTGAATTGGATGAGACCTGGAAGGCCCCAGAAAATCTCGCTCAACAGGATATCTTTCACAGGACCCACAAGGGTGATAAAATCCCATCCCTGGGATGGATCCACCCCAACAATCCCACCCTGTGCATCCCTGGCAGGGTGTCCAGAGGCTCCTGGAGCTCTGGCAAACTCAGGGCTGTGCCCATTCCCTGGGGAGCCTGGGCAGTGCCAGCACCCTCTGGGGAAGAACCTTTCCCTGATATCCAAACTAAACCCTCTTACAATAGGTAGGAAAACACTTAAATTAGAGTCTCAAAGCTCTAGCTATTTATCTTTCCAAGCAGTAGACTGAGTGACAGCTTTATTTACACACACATATATCTTCTTGGGAGACACACGAGTTAAAAAGTGCCTTTTACTCAAGTGGCATGACAAGATCCAATGGCCAAAAGGCAGAGTTAGACAGATTCAAATAACAATAATTCTGTAGTCAGACATACATTTCTTAGGATGATGAGTGGTGTTAGAACAAGACTTGAGGCTTAGAAACAGGTTACTTTACTGAAGGACATGTCTTGGTTGGCTCAACAGAGGAGGAACTGGAAGAAATTACAAAACCTTGCCTGTGGCCAAGCTATGCACCCTGATGGCTCTTTTTGGTTTCAGACAATGTGATGTTCACTATCTAGTGATGGCATCTCAACCTCAGACCTATCAGCTAGAGAAAAGGCTGTACTTTCACCATTCTTCCTGCACAAACTGATTGCCAACTATGGGATTTCTTACAACTAATGCTGTGAAAATGTGCCTCTTTATGGGTGCATCAGAACAGTTACACATTAGTGTCCATCTCTCCCTCACTGCACCACTAATCTATTATCTTCATATATCTATTCTATTCTATTCTATTCTATTCTATTCTATTCTATTCTATTCTGATGTATTCAAAAGACACAAAAACCATATTGTAACTCTGCTCTGAGCATCAAATGTTTTTCCACAATAACACTCTTCCCTCAAAACATCATCAAAAAGAAATTTAGTCACCATTGCAACCAAAAGAGCAAAATGCAGGGCACTCATGTAAAACTGATTAAAAACTATTCTTTATTTCCATCAGCTCCATTGCACTGAGAAAAAAAAAGTGCAATATTTTCCTAATCTCACCTTCCCATGAATATAAATAGGAAAGAAAAGAGGACATATTGTAATAAATACAGGAAGTTGTGATATGTGCTAGGCAACATTTTAAGCATCCCTTGGGTTGGTGTATTTCATTTACAGGCTCAATGGAAGAGGAGATTTGTTTGCAAAAATAAAATAAAAAAAAACAAAAACAGGAAGAATATGGGATCCACAGCTTGCACATGAGTAATAAGTACGAGCAGTGTTTTCATTTCACCTTCCTCCTGTTAGCATTCCCACATGCCAACAGGAGATGGGCTGCAGTGGCCCTGCTTGAAAACAGCTGGCTCACCTCAGGATATTGCTGTGCTCATCCACAGCAGCCTTTTATTCCTGATCAGCTCAAGGAGCATTATGACTTATCTGTGCCCTGGAAGCATTTGTCACTGTCGCTGTGCTACAGGCACTGCCAAAGTGGCAGCTACAGCTCAGCACCCCTCTGCAAGCTTCCTGCCCGGTCCAGTTGACAGATAGTGTTTGGTCAAAGGTTGGACTCGATGATCTTGGAGGTCTTTTCCAATGATTCAGTTATTCCATGATTCCAAGTTTTTTTAGGGAAAGGGACCTTTAGGCATTGTCTCTTCTTTCACCACAGAGCCTAAGAGAAATTTGCCCCTGTTCTGGTTTTCAGCGGTGAGGTCAAGTCATGCTCAACTTTGTGCTGGTATGCAGGTATTTTTCATGTGAGAAGAGGAAAAAAACCTCCACAACAATCTGTAAGTTCCCTTAGAGAGACCTTTCAAAAGCTCAGAGATTTTTTCTAGTGAGCTTTTTTTACTGCTATAAAAGTGCTAGGCGTTATATGTTCATATAACAAGAGTCTGCCATGCTAAACTTGCCCATCAAGTGAAACTCATTCTTGAGCTGATCTGCTGCACCTGTGCATGTATTGACATCACCTCATCTATACAACCAATCTTAATTTCCTTGCTGAAGTTGTTGAAAATAGCAGAAAATTATCTACTCCCACTTTTCAATCCCTAGCAAGTGAGGTGATGGGATACAGGGACATTGTCTAAGACAAAACCCACCACCAAGCCACAATTTCCCCCCCCAAAAAAATCAAATCCCTCATATGATTTCTGCAATGGGAGTCTCACAGTTGTAAAACAACGACAGCCCAAGTAGATGGGTTGCCCTTTAGGTTCACAACCCCAAAAGCAGCCTCCATACCCTGCAGTGGGCAGGCAGCACATGGATGAGTAGTTTTCAGCAGATGTCCTGAGCCCTGCTTGATTAGCTCATGACTTTACCAAGCATACACTGTGGTTAACACCATTTTAATTAACTTTGTATTAAGGCACAAAAGGAGGGTCTGGGTTGATGACATCAGCACATCACTGCATTTGACACATGTCACAGGGCACTGCTGGAAGGAGGAAGGAGCCCTGACACCTCTTTTCCAGCATTACAGCTGGATGGCCAGCTGTGCAAATACATGATGGCCCAGATTTCCAGTGATGTCATGGAGCAGGGCCCATCATTTCCTTTGCAGGAAGAAAATTAAAGTTTAATGCTAATATTGATGCCAGCTCGTTTTGCAAAAGGCAGGAGAAAAAAATGCAGATTATTTAGCCACTTCCTTCAAAGGCATGGATATTCAGCATTATAGATTCAGGATTGTTTCTTCTCTTTGCATTTTTTTCTATAATTTTTAATCAACCCCTGACAGCTAATTTGTGTCAAATTTGCTTTGCAATTTGAGGGCCCAGAAGGCAGAAAAGGCAGAGCTGGGGTGGGGATAAACATTTTTTACCCCAGCCCCTTTGCTGGGAGCAGCACTCATGATATAGTTCAACAAGAACTGTAGGTTAGTGAGATTTCATAACCACCCTCAAGTTTGTTCCTGAATAATTGGATATTCTGGCTTTGAGAGAGCATGTCCAGTGCTAGCAAATCCCAAGCATAAACATCTTGTATTTAGTGATTTAGGATGATAAAACTGAATTAACTAAAAAGCTTGAAATCAAATATCTGTGGAAGTTATCTAACCAAAGCTGGCATCTAGGTTAGAGGGATCAAATTTACTACTTCAATGCTCCAGTTTTGAAAGAAAACATTAGGAAAATACAGAAATTGAATTCTTAGGTATCCTCTAAACTTCATACATTTTCCAGCCAAGTTCCTTACTTCCTTTTTGGATGACCTCATGGTATTTCTAATCCTCCCATTCTGAGTCCCTGTTTTTCACACTCTCCATCACTCAAAAGATACAAGTTTTCATGGAGGGTCCACCCCCATTATTATTTTCTGGATCATGGGCACTAATGCTCACCAAAGACTTTCCTACATGGGGCCTCTTCAGAGCTTTGCAATAACTTTTGGCTTCTGCAATGTGAAAAACCAACTCCTTTTACATGTCCCTGTTGTTTTAGCATATTGAGATATGCTTTGGCAGAGGCTTCTTGGCCTCTCTGTGCACGACTTTGCACCCATGATGCCCCTACTTCCTTCTTGGTCAAACGTAAGGTGCAAACCATGACATTCCCATGTCTCCAAATACTTTCACTGGTCATTCACCTCCCTTCAGACATGGGCAGGATTCCCAAAGGTCTTCATCCAAGTGGTCAGGTCATGAAGCCAGCTCCTGCCATTGAGCTCCTGCTCTAGTGTAGGGTTTCCCTGCCTGTGGCAGAGGCTTGGAATTAAATATCCTTAAAGGTCCCTTCCAAGCCAAATCACTCTGTGACGTGTGTGATGCTCCTTAATGCTTTCCCTAGCCATGTTGGCTGAGTTTATGGCAGCCCCTGGGTAGAGGAGCCCCACAGAGAGAGACCACCAAGGCAAGACTGGGCCCCGGTCTGTTCATCATGCTGCTGGGCCCCTGCTCACAGGAAGCTCCTACATCAAGGTGCTTTTAGGTGGCCACCAAGGCAAGACTGGGCCCTGGTCGGATCATCATGCTGCATGGGCCCCTGCTCACAGGAAGCTCCTACATCAAGGTGCTTTTAGGTGGCAAACAACCCTGCCCCAAGGTCAAAGTGAGTCTATTCTGAGTGCTCAGATCATGGCCAAGTTACAGAAATACAAAGTGTTAGTATGGGAATGGCTGACTTTCAGCCCAGTCTCCAAATCTTGCTTTTCTCCCAATAGGCCGGGCAGAGTCAATACAAAGCTTTAATACACTTACTGATACAGGCTCTTTTGTTCCAAATATTATCTCAATCAAGTGGAATTTAGTTCACTTATCTCCTCTGGTAGATATTGAATCCCCAGCTGACTCCACTGCTCAGCTATCCTGCACGAAGGCTTCAGAAGCCAGTGAAAGTTCCAGCAAGCTAAACAGAGCTGATTTCCTATGAACTGCAAACCCATTACTGCTTTTCTCAGGCAAATACAAGCTCAATAAAGGAAATTACAGACAATACTTTCTTTGTTGAAAATAAGCATTCAGAAATGGCCATTTCAGGAGCAGGATACAGACAGCATAAAATCAGTTTTCAAGTTACGTTGCATCGCTGCTGGAAATACTCACACCCGTTTCCTTGCCTTGCAGGAGGAGATGATAAATATGAAGTGGGCTAATATAAATCCATCCATTCAATCATGAGAGTTGAGAAACACTTGTTTCAAAATGACTCCCAAAATTACTGTAAAACTATAAACACTGACAAGTGCAGACTGGGACACTTTAGCCAAGAGCGTGGAAACTTCCCTTAGATGCCCAAGAAAGGAATATTTTCAGGACAGAAGAGTGCTTTGGTTGATAAATTCAGGTTTTTTTGACTCCAGCATGGGACTGCTCAGCATCAATTCAGTGACTGCAGGCCCCGTCAGGTCACATTCTCATGAGGTGAATATGGAGAACTGAGTTGGTGCCTAATTTCTGTCTAGCAAGACTGTCCCTTGGACGGGGGAAAAAAAAAAAAGGTTGTGCCACTAGAATGATTAAGCAGGTGAAATAAGACAGAAAAGATAGTGAGGAGTTCAGGGAAGGAAGAGGGAAAGTGAAACACACAGGTTTCTGAAGGGATGTGTCAGAGGATGGACCAGGCCCTTCTTGGTGATGCAGAGCAATGGAACGAGAGGAGCAGGGAGAAACTGATGCTCAGGAAGCTCCATCTGAACATGAGGAAGACTTCAATGTGCAGTGATCAAGGGGTGAAACAGAGACCAGAGAGGGTGTGGAATGTCCCTCACTGGGGATATTCCAGAGCAATCTGGATAAAATCCTGTATCCTGTGCTCTGGGATGACCCTGCTGGAGACAGAACCAGAGCACCCACTGTGGTAGCTTCCAGTCTGAGCCATTCTGGGATTCATCTTAAATATAAGCCCAAATCAACACCAACTGCTTTGAAGCTGTGGCTCTCAGAGCTACCTTCAGGTGCTTCTGCTTAGCAGGATGCATTTACCTCAGCAGCACTAATGGCTGTTTGCACTTCGCTGCACCTCCAGCTGGGAATTCACTGATTATTCTCAATATTCACTTCATGTTGATTCATGCAAAGCACCAATCACTCTGGCTTCTCCTGAAACACTTTGCAGTGTGTTTGTCTTGGAGCACCTGAAGAGTACCTTGACATTTATGAAAAATACTTGGAAGTTTTTAAGGGTCTGTGCTGACTGTTATGGGTTATGTTTGACAAAACAATGCTCTGTGCATGTGAACACATCAGTTAAATACTTATGATGGTTGCAGTTTAATCAGGACCATCCTTTACCCACCACAAAGACCAGCCTTTTAAATTGCAGCCTGTTTGTTTTTGGTGAGCCACAATTTGTGCAATAATCTCTTGCCATACACAAAATGAGTCAAATTCTCCTCTCATTCACTCTGAAGCAAATCCTGACTAACTCCATTGACTTGAGCACAATGGCTTTGGATTCGTACCTCAGAACTGTGAGCAGATTTGGGCCTCACACTCTGTGAGAGATTGCCTGCTCTTTATATGCTTCGTGGAAAGAAGCTTTTGAGTCTGGCATGGATGCCAAATTAATTATTCAAAGCAAAAGAGAGGGATTTTTTTCACAAATATTTGGACTGGTTGCACACTGTTACACATTTTGCTATTCATAGTTTGTACAAGGAATTGCAGAATTAATAGAATCTCGCATTTTGTGACTTTGTCACGGACATGAATTAGGGAGATTTTCTTCTAAGCAAACTTAGTACTGGTACACACAAGTATCATTATCTTGAACTCTGAAATATCATTTATCTCTTAAAATATAAATCCTGAAAGCTGAACACTGTCCTGCCTGTTCCCACAGGCAGAGCAGTCATGGTTTGGAGTGTGTTTTACTTAATCACCTATTGTAAAAATTAACATTTAATTCTCGTGCAATGTAGGAAGCCAAACTCGATTCATCTGGTGCTCCAGCTACCACTTAAAGAGTATTTTTGCCTGAGCACTACCAGGAAAAACCACCTTAGTTCTTTGCTGGAACAGTAAAGTAGAATTAGTTTTGCAATCGACATCTTTTTTATTCAAGCTTAAATTGTGTTGGAGGAAAACACTGTGCCTCAGGGGAGAGAGACACTCACAACAGAAACCTGTTCCATTTCTTTCATTGTCTCTTGGAGGCAAGAAAGACCTGCCAGGACATGGGGTGCCTCTGAGTCACCAGTATTGACAAGAACATTAGAAATGTCTGTCCAATGGGAGGTGTGCAGCACAGCCTGGGTAAAATATGAAATCGATTTTATCTGCAGCACTGAGCAAAGTCTGCGGTAGAGCAATGTGTCTGCAGAATGCAGCTGGAAGTAATTCCCTGCTGTCTGTCATGTCTGTGGTTAGAGGGATGGAGCTCCTCTCCTATGAGGAAAGGCTGAAGGCATTGGGATAGTTCAGCCTGGAGAGGAGAAGGCTCTGGGGTGACTTTCTAGTAGCCTTCAATTACCTGAAGGCAGCTTATAAAAAAATCTGGGGAGGGGCACTGGACAAGAGCCTGGATTGACAGGACACAGGGAAAGGCTTCCCACTGCCAGAGGGCAGGCACAGATTTTGGGATGTTGGGCAGGAATTGGTGGCTGGGAGGGTGGGCAGGCCCTGGCCCAGGGTGCCCAGAGCAGCTGTGGCTGCCCCTGGATCCCTGGCAGTGTCCAAAGCCAGACTGGATGGGGCTTGGAGCAGCCTGGGACAGTGGAAGTTGTCCCTGCCCATGGCAGGGGGTGAAACAGGATGAGCTTAAAGATCCCTTCCAACCCAAACCATTCTGTGGCTTTATGTCCCATGCCACCAAACTCTAAAAGATCCCACCCTCTTCTAGTCACCTAGGCAGAGAAAAACCAAAATCAAGGAGAGATCCTCTCCTTGCTGCCAGCCCTGACCCCAATACCCAGGTAGGAGGAAGAGCAATTTCACCAAAGATTCTTTTATTGCCCACTCCTGCCCAGCATCCCTGGCCTGGAGGCATTGCAGAGGTTGGAAGTTGGACGTTCTCTGACATGAGCAAGGCAAGACATTTCTCACAGCCTTTTTTCCGGGCAACGGCTGAGCTGTTTTCACAGAGAAAAACACAGAGGAAAAACACACCCACATCAGCCATCAACGTGCTTCAAAACTGCTTGGCCTGAGGCACTGAATCCAACTGGAGTGCGTTCAGGAGGGAACAGCTGGCAAGGCCACTGAGTCAACAGCTGGCAAAGCCAAAGAGTGAGCAGCTGGCAAAGCCAAAGAGTGAGCAGCTGGCAAAGCCAGCAGCAGGTGAGGCTGGGTTACCCCCTGAGCACGGACAGTCACCCCACAGCAGGGACACTGGCTATGACCCCGAGGGGACACTGCACACCCCTTGGCAGCCCCGGGGGCAGGAACCAGCGCTTTTGGCTCCTGGGAGCTGATTTCTAGCTGTGTTTCATGTTTGTGCTTGGCCTAAGCAGGGAATGGTTCCTGGCAGAAGCTTGTGGTAAATACAAGTTATGAGTGTCACTGGTATTTACGTGAGCATTGTTAGGTGTCTTCATGAGCTGGGTTGGGTGAGGTTTGCAGCAAACTGGTCTAGTGGTACTGGAACTATGCAACCTCCAAGGTCCCTTCCAACCCAAACCATTCCAGGATTCTATGATTCTAGGAATAAAGAACAGCTCCCCAACTTAAGTAGTCATGGCACAGAGTTTCTACTATTCAAATAGCACCACAAAAAAAACATATTTAAAAAATAAATTGCTATAGCCTTTCCACCTCCTACCTCTGCTCTACATATTCTTTACAAATATGTCTTAATTAACACTTACAGTTCACAGAGAAATTCTGATTGAGATATTACTATGATACAGATGTCTATAAAATGCAGACCTCCAAAATGATGCTGAAAAATACAATATTTCTGAATATCAGGTGACAAAGTGCCTAAAAGACTTAGTTTCCAACAACCACATTCAATTACAGCAACAATGCACAACTCCTCAGTGATATGTGTCCAGCCTGTCTTGCAGGGCACGTAAATCCATCAACAAAAGACACAATTATTACTTTCACTCTTTCTTTAAGGGCTGCCATTCAGGTATTTGTGTCACTGTGTTGCAAGGAAGAAAAACCCCTCTGACAATGCCTGGAGAAATAGCTGCACCCACAAGGCACTGGCAATAAATAAATAAATATTTCTTGGAGCAGCAGTAGTCAGACAAGATGAGGCCTTAACCAGACAAAAAATATGTTGTGACTCTGGAATCTACACCCTGATTTCAACTTTGACAGGTAAAACAAACCCCCAATAAACCACCACATCCAGTGATCAGAGGCCCTTGACACCAAACCCACCACGAGTCTCTGCTTTCCTCAAGCTCACATGGATAAACCACCCCACCTGAGGCTGTAGGATTGTCCTAGGCTGGAATAAAATACTGGTTTCCCCTGGCCCCCTCTCTGTGCAAAATAATACTTGTAGCTCAGTATTATTTTTTGCCCAGACTTTCCATCCTGATGGATGTAATTCTGCTGTTTTAATGGAACAGTATTCAGATATTAGTTCAAATTCCCAGAGACAGGATGATAAACAGCTTCACAGAGGGCCTAGAAGATGTATATTTAACAAAGTATAAATGGGAACAAAACTAATGATCCTTAAAATATCAATGCAGTCCTGAAACTTGGAATTTGATGTACCAGTAGAGGAAATGATGTACCTGTGAGCAAAAACAACTCCTCATTTCTCTTTCTGCAACAAGAGAATGAAAATTACCCAGGCAAAGCTTGGATGTTTTAAAGACATAAGAATCTTGACTCTTAGGGGAGGAAAGAGAAAAGGGAAGAGAGATACAACGGAAGAGGGAAAGGTAAAAACCCCAAATATTCTTGAATTATTCTAATGTGATCAAGTATAGATAACTGAACAGAAAACTGAATCCAGACTGGTGGGATACCTGGGCTGGAGGAAACACATCCAGGACTGAACAAGCTGATCTGCATTTAGCATCTGTTCTCAGTGCCAGCTCGCTCAGCTCCTCTCCAGGAACTCTCAGGTATTTTCTATTCAAGTCCAAACTCAAACACTCAATCTAAAAGGTACCCACAGGCAATCAAGGGTATAAAACCGAGCTCTATAAAACTGAACTCACCACTCCATTCAGAGCTGATTGTTTTGGGTGTGAGGAGAGCAGCAGTGCTGGGAAGCTGCTCGTGGGTGTGGGTTTCACATCAGCTGCGCCGTGCCTTTGGCAGCCTGGCACCCACAGCTGTTCCTGGATGCTGTTTTTGGGGCTGCCAGCTGGACTGAGCCATCCCAAATGGATCATGTGTGCCTAACAAGAATGAATTCTGCATATGTTTGGGGTCCTGCCCTGGCAGAGGGAGAGGTGGGGGAGCACAAGTGCTTGCTCCCCCCAGCTCTGTGCCTGCACTTGGCCAAACACACACCTGCAAAGGAAAGGTGGCACCTGCAAACCTCCAGACAGCAGCAAGAACTTGCTCCAAAAAGGTTTATTTGCATTCATCTGCTTTATGACACTGATTTTCCACACCAGTGACTAGTGACATCCCTGCTGCAAGTCGATGGCTCATTATGGACCATGAAGAGCTACTGTGATTCCTTTCAAAGCCCCTCTCCCAGCATTTTAATCACTCATTTCCAATTTGTAAGGCCCAGTTTCAGCATGACACCTCCAGGCAACTTCAGTTCTCCACTGGGAATACACAGGTGTCTAGCAGGGGTGTCTAATGGACAGGCACAAGGATTTTTTAGCACCCACATAAAAGTTATTTTCAAGTGCTCCTGAAACTAATAAACCCTTCAGCATCACAACTAATTTAGTATTGGCTTGTTCTGTCACACAATAGTGAACTTCTGTGATAGTTCATAGAATCATAGAATGGCCTGGGTTGGAAAGGACCTTAAAGACAGCTGAGTCCCAAGGGCCCTGACGTGGGCAGGAACTCCAGGTTGCTCCAAGCCCCATCCCAGCTGCCTTTGTACACTTGCAGGGATGGGAGTTCTTGTGTTTCACCCCCTCCACAGAGAAGAATTTCTTCCTAACATCTAACTCTAAACCTGCCCTCTCTCAGTATGAAATAATTTCTCATTGTCCTGTCACTCCAGGCTCTTGCAAATAAAGTAAAGTCTTGTAAAAGTCCCTTTCCAGCTCTCTTGTAGGCTCTCTTCAGGTACTGCAAGGAAGACCCAAGTAGTTCCAAAGCCTTCTCTATTCCAGGCATGTATGTACAAACATTTAACATCTAACAAACATTTAAAGTTACATAAACTTTTCAAAATACATATTTTCTGCGGTCATTGGCAGCTGTGAGAGATGCTGGGATTCAAGCAGATGAGATCCATGACTCCAAGGAGTGTTCAGAGCCACCTTCTCTCAGCAGCACAGTTTGCATCTCCCAGTGGATCACAAGACATAAAATTGCCACTGGCACAAAGCTCTCCTCAAAATGTTTTATGCCTTAAACCCAAGCTCATTTTAGTGCCAAGGAGTAAAAATAATATCTGTCTTCCAAAGAGGAGCCCTTGTTCATCCTGACTGGGAATATTAATCAAAGCCTGAGCTGGGGAAGATCAGTGGGAGCAGGGTGCACACAAGGTGATTCTGCAGCTGGTGATTGTCTGTAAAGGCACCACTGCAGTTCTGTGCAGAGCACAGGGACAGAGCTGGCCACAGCACAGCACTTGCTCTCCTCTAACCACTGCTGCTAAACTGCATTAAAAGAACTTAGCAATAAACCCATCACGTCCTGTATGTTTTTTTTCTGTGTAACCCTTTTCAGGCTCACGGCTATGGTGTGATAAATGTAACACAATAAATCCAATGGCACACATCAAAGGAAGTGATGAGCAGCTTGCATATCTATTTACAAATCAACAGCAGCTGTCTCCCCCTTCCATCACTATTTGAGGCAACATGTTAACAAAAACATGCATTTTTTGAGTAGCTTTCTTCATGTTATGTTTTTCACTCTGTTAAAATCACTGAAGTCCAGCTTGATCCACTGTGCAAGAAGGACAAAGCAGCAGAGAATCACAGAGCTCCTCAGGTTAGAAAAGTCCTCTAAGATCATTGAGTCCAACATTCCCTGACACTGCCAAGTCCTCCAGCAACCCATGTCCCTTAATGCCATATCCACGTGGCTTTTTGAACACTTCAGGGGATGGTGATTCCACCACTTACTGATAATATGCATAATAATATCCATAATATCCATATCTGAAACTTGGCAGGAAAAAAAAGGAGGAGTGAAAAGAAAAAGAGAATTTTACCATCGTGAGGACCTCCAAAAAATGGATTATTATCCTCTGAAGTGAGTTGTGCCTCTTGGTGAGCCACATTAAAAAGGGAAGGCTTGAAGATCTCCTGGGACATCAGCATTTTGCTGTGACACAGGACAGGAAGGAGCTTTCCACCATCTGTTACACGCTGTGCATGTCTGGGCCTGGATTCACCGAGGTGGCAGCTACTGATTCAGCCAGAGGGAAAACACATTTAATGGCACGAAAGCATGTTTGGAAAGAGAAACATTTTTTTTTTTTCTTCCTAGCAACACTGAGATATCCACGACTTTGGCAGGAGTCACCCAGAAAACAGATAGAGACATTTGGTCCCATCCTTCAAAATTCTGTGGCCACAAACTTGAGTGGGAGGATAAATACTCATGCCAATCTCACTCTTCCCTATCACAGACAAGACCTGAGATATCAAGAGAAAGGTATGGGAAAAAAAAAGAGGTAAATTCCTCTAAAGAGTTTGTCTCTGAAAGGGACCTGAACCTCAGGCATCTGTCACCTGTAGAAGCTCTAATGATGGTTTGGGCAGCCCAGGAGCTGTGTGAGCACTCTCTGGATGCCTGCTGCTCTTTACAGCCATTGATTCCTCTAGCTAAATGCTTTTTTTTACACAAGGGCCCATTTGCACTGTTGTTGGCAGCTCAAGGCTGTAGGATGGTTTGGGTTGGGATCCTAAAGCTAATCCAGTGCCACCCCTGCCATGGCAGGGACACCTTCCACTGTCCCAGGCTGCTCCAAGCCCCATCCAGCCTGGCCTTGGACATTCCAGGGTTCCAGGGGCAGCCACAGCTGCTCTGGAAAACCAGTGTCAGGGCCTCCCCACCCTCACAGGGAGTAATTTCTGCTTTGTGTTCAATCAAACTTACCCTCCAAGTTTAAAGTCATTCCCCCCACCATGTGGCTACAGCCCTCTACGTCTTTCCTTTAAGTCCCCTGTAAAAAAGTCCCCCATTGAAAAGCCACAGTAAATTCTCCCTGTAGTTTTTCTTACTCTGCTGTGGAAATAACTTTGCAAACACTTATTAATAAATAACCAATCTCATTAACACCATGATCACAGGGATGGACAACAGCTGCAATTTAGTTAAAAATGCCTGCTATCTCTGCTTTAATTTTCTCAGATACACTATCACCCAGCCACTTGATATCTTTTGTTTTCCTGTCCCCAGGAGCTGGATTTGCCTTGTTCTTCAGTCATCGATTGAACTTGATGGGGGGATCCCTTCTCTTGTTTGCTAATACAATAAGATAAAGAGGACATCAGATGACACAGGCAGCACTAACTCCCTGCCTATAAAACATTTATAACATCTCTCTTTTCTTTTTTTACAGCAAAAGGAATCACAGCTTGTGGACTGAAATATATCTCTATTGAATATTCACCAGCACCAAAGGCAGCTGACATCCCCAAAGCTTTTGGGAGGCTTTTGCCTCCCACACAATTCTCCACAGCCTGACCAGCAACAGCCATTTCACTCAGTGACCCTTTGGGAGAAAAGAGGCAGCAGCCTCCAAATAAGTCACACAAAAAACCAAATCTGTTTTTAAAATTACAAATAGTAAGAATAGCAGTATGATGCATGATAAAGGGAATAGCTGAAACCCTGTCCAACCTGGCCTTGGACACTTCCAGGGATGGGACAGCCACAGCTTCTCTGGCCAACCTGTGCCAGGGCCTCACCACCCTCAGGGCCAAGAATTTCTTCCCAACATCTAATATCAAATTTCTTCCCAATATCTAATATCGGAAGGCCACGGAGAAATTATTATAAATGTTTTCTGTAGCTTCTGTCTTTGAAAAGTGCAAATTATTACTGCTCAACCATATAGAAAAATGAAGTATGAGGTGGGGCAGCCTCCCTCCCCCTCAGGGCCATCACAAATGAGGAAGGTTTTGTGCATGGCCTAAATCTGTGTATCTGTGAGGGACTCACTTCTCAGAGGAATGGAACAACATTTTTCCTCTTCTCAGAGGAACGGGACAATTTTTCTTGTCCCAGCCATTCGTCACCATGGCCAGACGGTGTGGCTGACCTAGAGCCACACCACGAGTGTGGGGTGCTTTACCACTGCTCAGGCACACCCATCTCTCTCTCAACACGTGTTGTGACTCTCATTAACTGGTGGGGAACCAACAGTGACGAGAGATGAAGTGTCCTGCCCCAGGCACACCCGGATCCAGTTGCTGGTACCACCCCTCAGCATCCGCGACCTCTTTGCTGCCCCCCTCCCTGACAAGGAGATAACCTCCCTGTGCTTGGGAGCATCCTCCTACCTGTCAAGGCTTTTTCTTATTATCATGGAGCTACACCATGATCTCTTCCTGAAACTGAGTCACCTGAAGCCTTAAGTCACACAATCATGGAATTTTTTAGGCTGGAAAAGCCCTTCAGGGCCATAGGGTCTAACCATTCCCCAGCACAGCCAATGTCACTGCTGACACCCATGTCCCCAGATGGCACATTCACATGGCTTTTAAATCCTTCCAGGGATTGCAGACTGCACCACTGTCCTTGGCAGTCTGTGCCAGGGCTTCATAAGCCTTTCCATGAGGAAATTTTTTACTCATGCCCAATCCAAACCTCCTCTGATGCACCTTTGGGCACAGCTTACCATGCATTGGACCAAAGTACAGTCTGCCTGTGAAACAAGTGGACTATTTATTGTAACAACACTGTACTGAGGTTTAGAGGCTAATATTGATGTTTCCCCAGCTGAATTTGTTACTTTAAAACAGCCAGAGGTCTGGTGTGCTGGACCTCCTGCTTCTACATCAATCCTTAGTGTTCCACCCCTCTGGTTGCTGAAATCCCCAGCACGCTCCTGCTGCTTCTGCTTGATCAGGACCACGCACCTCTGCCATGGATCCTGCTTGCACAGGGGAGCCTGCTGATTGCAGCTTCTGCACAGCCCCACAATGCAAATACTAATTAGGAGAATGTAATTACAGCAGTACCACACGCACGGCAAAGCGGCTTCGTAAACAGGAAAGCTCACACGGACACAACCTGCCAGTGACACCTCAAACAGCCAGAATGCTTGTTTAACAAAAAATGTCACCCACCTAGGAATAACTGGTGCCTGCACCCCAGGAAGGAGCCCAGCAAGGGCATTTGCAGGGCCAACAGTGCCTGCTCAAGAGGGGAGATGGGGAAAGATGGAGCTGACCTTTTTTTTTGTTGTATTCATCTTCCGTGGCATTGGAGGAGTCTGAATGGTAGTCCCGGAGCTCCTGTTCATACATCTCCAAAAAATTGTCATCTATCTTTCCTTTCTTGGACTTGTCACCCTTCTTCTTCTTCTTGTCTTTGCTTTTTTTGCCTTTTTTCTTCTTTTTCTTTTTGCGCTCGTAGTCATCTTCCTCCTCACTGCTATAGTCTCTTCTCTTGGTTTTTTTCTTCTTCTTTTTCTTCACCTCCCCATCAATCTCTGAATCCTCAGACTTTGATTTCTTCTTGCTTTTTTTCTCCTGGCTTTCATCTTCTCCATCTTCCTCAGCTACCTCTTCCACTGCCTCCTCTTCCTCTTCCTCCTCCTCTTCCTCCTCTTCTGTTTTGTTCTTTTCAGTCTTTTCTTTCATGTCATTGTTTTGCGCCCCAACCCTTTTAACAGCGCTCTGGGATTGCCTTAATCTTCTGCCACCTTTCCAGCTGCCCAAGTCCTTTAGTTCTCCTCTCCCTGCCTGGGGCTGGGCTGCCCTTGTTTCACAGTGTCCTTCCTCCCCACTGGCTCAGTGCAGATGTGTCCCAGAGCCCTTTCCTAGCCCCACTCTCTTTCTGCCTCTTCCTGCCTTCCTTCACCTCCCTGACTGAGGCCCCCTCCTCTCTCTTCTGCCTCTCCTTGTCTTTGGGGTTTCTCTCCTTTTCCTTACTATTATTTATTCATTGGTGTGTGCTGAGAACTTTCTCCTCTTTTTTCAGAGCTGCCTCAGCCTCTCCTCAGTTGACAATCTGGGTCTAGGGTATCAGGATGTGCCAATCAAGGTTGTAACTCCCTGGAAAATTGGTCAGGTGAGGGCACGTGATCAAGTCGCTTCTTGTCCTTCATATGGCAGCCCAGGGCAGGGGAAAACAAAGACATTTCTCCTCCTTATGGCATGTAGCAGCTTCAGAAACCTCATGAAAAATTACTTAGTGCTGCCCAGCCATGTGGTTATAAGACAGATGGGCAGGTGAAAAAGGAGACCCACCAAGCAACCATATCTCACTGGACTGTATTTCCTCTCCATTATTCATGGTGTCAGGATCACCTTACTGATAACAGCGATCTCAACTTCACATGGATTTTTTTTTTTTCTTTTGACCAGCCAGGCCAATGACCAGAAAAGACAAACACCCCAAGGACCTCTGCCTGGAGATGTCATGGCAGTAAAAATTTACTCCTCCACCCAGTTCCTCCAACCCATCATTGTACCTACCACCAGAACCTCCAAACAGTAATAATAAATAAATTTTTCTGTGTACAAAGTGCCCTGATAACTGCCTATGTTGGCCAACCAAACAGAAACAAAACTTAGACTGATAACTGAGCACAACACAAATATGCCCACCTGACTGCTTGCAGGGGCAAATATTGAGGATAGATAGGAGAGAGACAGGGAAAATAAATGATGGAACAGCACAGCACTGCAGCATAAACTGTGCCCAGCACCCCACTTGTGCCCTGGGTTCCAGCAGGCTCTCATGGCAGATAAGGGAAGGACAAACTCCATGAGATTGGATCAATCTCAGCTGCAGTCAGGAGCTGGTGATTTAAAGTCTGACAGAATGAGAACAGAAAAGAAGAAAAATACTATCTTCTTTTTTCTTCAAAGGTACTGTTATGGGCTTTATCACAGAAAATTAAGTTTAATAAAAAACCTGTGGTTTAGAAAAAAAGGTACAGAATTTCTCCAGTGGAGATGATGTGTACATAAAGCAAGGAGAGCAGTCAGCCTGGCTTTAAATCCCAGTAATGGAAGAGCTGGATTTATGGCAGGGCTGTTGGATGATGATGATGATGATGATGATGCAGAAGGTCCTGCACCACCCACTCTGTCTGTGGGATAACTCAGTCCACAGCTTCCTCAAGTGATAAATTAAATGTGATTTCCTTGCTGGTGTGCTGGCCAGGTTAATGATATACTATCAGTAATTCAGAGGTTTCATCCATGATGGGTCTTTCATACATGCAATTTAAAACTTTTTAACTTTCATCTACATGACAAAACTGGGGGCTTCCATGGCCCAGCTTGAGGGAGAGGATGGCAGGAGGGTTGGGCTGTCAGGAGCACGAAGAGCAGATGTTTTGATGGCAGGATGTGCAGCCCACAAAGGGTGGCAGTGGCACTGCCCTGGGAAGAAGTGGGAGGGGAGCACCAGGCCCAGGGGCTGCAGGGTTGGTTTGGGTCTGTCCCCCCCTCCTTGGCAGTTGTTTGGCACCAGAATCCAACAATTAAGTGTGGATAATATCTTAGAAAGCACTGTATTTTTAATGGTCTCTGTTTGCTGAGTGAAATTCTTTCTATTAAGGATCATAAAGTGGATTATTCAGGGAGAGGTTCCAAGTAGGTTAAAGCAGAGGTTCGGGATTACACATGAGAATGGCTTTTCCAGGCTCTTAAAACCATAAAGAAAATAGAATGATCACTGCTGTCCCTTATGATACAGCTCCAGCTTGCCAAACTCCCAGGATGTCAGCACCACAGGAGCTGCATCGTGCCTGAAATAGCCTGATTATTTCCAGTTCCTTATTTTCTGGAAAGCAGCAGAAAGGCAGATAGTGCATCTCTGCATGCCACTTCTGAGAGCAGGCATGGAACAATTGTCTCAGCAGGCACCAAGGGCACACTGCTCCAAAGGCACCCTCCAGGCACGTGGATGGTGCCAGTCCCAAGGATCCCAGGGTTCCTGCAGGGAAATTTGATGATGCAGCACATTTTCCCAGACAGATGCTTTGCAGCTCAATGCATTCCTGGCTGTTACCTTTCCCCTCTCTGGGACAGCCATCAGCACACAGCAGAAATTGCAGGCGTAAATACTGCAGCTGAAATCTGGGAGATGGATTTAGGTTTTGGATGTGGAAAAGCCAGCCCTCTCCAGCAAGAATAAATTTTTTTAAAAAATCCACAGCACAGAATAAAAAACATGTATTCAGAAAAATAAAAAACAAGGAATCCCTGAGAAAAGCAAGGCTCCTATCTTTGTTATGTTTTCAGTAGGTAAAACCTTCATCACATCGAGTCCCTGGGAGCTGCTGCTCTGAACAACTCCAGCTCTATGCAGCAAAACATTGCCAGCAGAGTGTCACAGAATGGTTTGTAAGATCATTTAAACTCATCCAGTGCCACCCCCTGCCATGGGCAGGGACACTTTCCACTGTCCCAGGCTGCTCCAAGCCCTGTCCAGCCTGGCCTTGGGCACTGCCAGGGATCCAGGGGCAGCCACAGCTGCTCTGGGTACCTTGTGCCAGTGTTAAACCAACCTCACCAAGAAAGAAAAAAGATTACTTTGGCAGCAGAGCTGTTGGAGAAATGCCTTTTTCTCCTCCTGCACTGGGAGATTTAGATTTAGGAAACTCATGGCACCTCTGGAAGCAACCTCAGGCTGGTGCAGCCCCAAAGAGGGACAAAACCCAGCTACTTTGCAGAAATACTGCAATTAGTGCCTCATGTGTCACGAGGAATGATCTGGGGCACTGAAAGCACCCTGGAGCAGCAGGACAGCTGTCCCAGGGAGAACCACCCCTCTGAGATAACTCCAGCCTCACACTTCATTTTGTCCTGGTGCAGTAGAGCAGGACTTTAGGTGAAAGCCAGAGATAAATCCCCTCTATCAAACAGGCTGAAGTGATGGGGGAGAAGAGGCTTTTACCATGTCTTGATCCATCTTTGCTCCTTGCTTTTCCTTCATCTGTGGTTTGATTTTAATTAGAAAGGAACGTGCCGAGAACGCTCCCTCTCGCCTTTGTACTTTTTGTGAATAACAGCTAGGAGAAGAACAATAGGATTTATTGGTGCATAAAGAACTACAGAAAAGCAAGCAAGCTATGGGTGAGAACCATTAGTTACAACTGTCAACAGTATTTATATGGGTTCATACCTAAACTCCACATTCAGCAAGAGTGTCTCCCAAATCCTCCCACCCAAAAAGACTCAGGCCAGAACCCAGCAGAACATCATGTTCCAGGGAGACTTCCTGAATTATAAAGATTTGGTAGG
Organism: Passer montanus; assembly: GCF_014805655.1. Classification (NCBI taxonomy): domain Eukaryota; kingdom Metazoa; phylum Chordata; class Aves; order Passeriformes; family Passeridae; genus Passer; species Passer montanus. Next base: position 1,107,019 of record NW_024373923.1, read on the forward strand.
GTAAAAGAGGTCAAATGTTTTCTTTTTGAGATCCTGACTCACCTGTAAACCTTTTTCCTAAGGTGTGGAAACCTGTCCAGTGCTAAACCTGGAGTTACCCATTATTAGGTAATTATACGATTAAGAACAAAAATTACTACCAAAATATTAGGCAATGCATCAACACAGCTTTTGTTTAGCTTATTCTCTTCCCTGTTATTCCTGTATTGCACTGATTACAATAAAATCCTGATGCCTGCACCCATGTGCCATGCAACACAGCTGACACGTCCCAAAGAAGCCTTAGGAACATTTGTTCCACCCTCCCTCCCAAGGCAGATGCAGGGAAGCCTCCTGTTTCAGAAGTTATTTTTCAATACATGCTGCTCTGCAGCTATGGTCAGGGAAGACTGTTTTCTCATTTTTCGTGCACAGTCTGGGTGGGGCAAACTTAAATAAAGAAATAAATGAATGAATAAACAAACAAACAAAATCCAAATAGATAAATAAACAAACAACTAGATAGATAGATAGATAGATAGGTAGATAAATAAACAAACAAACAAATAAATAAATAAATAAAGTGTCTGCATGCATGGTCAATGTTTTAAGTGCTCTCTTGGTGACCAACACAGCCCTTGGAGATGAAGGCAAAGAAAGTGCCTGCAAGGAGCAGACAGCAAGTCTCAGGTCAACTACAGGCAAAGCACTTTCCCAGATGTTTTATGAACCAGCTGTTTTAATTTGCTTCCCCTGTGGGTCCCATGGGGGGTTCGGGTTGAGGTATAATATGAATTAAAAGGGCAACTTTGACCTCCAGTTACGAGAGCTTTGGGTGAGTTTGAAGCCCTCAGTGCTCTGCCCAGGGCATCTGAAACACCAGGCACACAGCCTCACATCTCTTTTTATTTTCCTGTGCATATTCTTGGCATTAAAGCAGGCTCTACCTCCATCTCTGGATAGTTTCTTGGAAGTACTCCCTGCAGCCCAGCACATTACATACTTATATATAAATATATACACACTCACAGAGTCCACCTCGTCCGGAAAATGAATTTGTTTACCATCACAAAAACAAATAGCAAAGGATTCCTTCAGCTGAGGCATTTAATTTCTCTGTCATGCACGTGAGTGGTGCAGGTTACCCCAGGCTGGGCACAGGAGATGCTGTGGGAGCTGCAGCACAGTCATGGCAGGTTTAATCACACCTCCCAGTGCCTGCCCTCTGCTTGGCTTTTTCTTCCACCCCACCTGGCTACTCGCTACCTTTTCTTAATTATTTTTTTTTAAATTTATTTTTGTTTCTTACTCAAGTAACAAAACCCGCAGGGGAATCCCACCTGCGGGATGCAGGCGTACAGAGAGAGGCATTTTGGGGATGCTGGGGTGCAGAGAAATCTCAGACAGGCTGGAAAGGTTTTGGTATGTCCGTGGATTTTGGCGTGAGCTCGCTGCTCCCAAGCACATGGTCATGTCGGCCTCTGCTGGTAGAACGGGGTTTAGCCAAGAGAAATTTCCTGGCAAAAGCAGCGAGGTGTCAAAGCATCCCACAGAGAGCAGAGCAGCCCCCGGGAACCGCAGGCATCCATCCGCAGGGAAGCGCTTAAATGCACGGAGCCCTCAGAAGCCTCAAGCCAGCAGCTACCGCAGCCACCTCCAGCTCAGGATCAGGGAAATTTGCTCAAGGTTGTAAGAAAAAGCCTTGGAAACAGCAAAAGGGCATGAGGGCTCTTGACTAATTTTGCACTGGGGGGAAAAACATATATATGTAATGTATAATATGTATAATGTATATATACGCATGCTCTATCTTTCAAGAACAGGTGATTGAAGTCAGGATCTTAAATCCACCTCCCCACAGGTGTTTCTTTGACTTCTCCACAGCACAGATCTGTCTCCCACCACCTGAATAAACAGGCACCAGGACTCAGAGCCCAGTGGCCCCTCGGGCAGCCCAGGAGCTCGCCTGCACCTCCCCAGGAACAGCCACACGGGCAGGAAGTGTCACCTGCACAGAACTCAGTGCAGCCTCCACGAACTGAAAAAGGGTAGGTTTAGGTTGGATTTAGATTGGGAATTAGAAAGAAATTCCATATTGTGGCTGCCACATCCCTGGAAGTTTCCCAGCCAGGTTGGATGGGGCTTGGAGCAATCTGGGATAGTGGAAGGTGTCCCTGACTTCCAGCTGAATGGGATCAGCTTCAAGGTTCCTCCCAACACAAACTATTCTATGATTTTATGATTTCACACAGGTCTTTTCTCTGATGAGGCTTCCAATAGAAACAAGGAGTATGATGCCCTCATCTGCTTTTCCCTGGAGCTGCTGTGCCTTCAGTTTCAAGGCTTCTTCCAGAAATGCGGGATCTGCTCCTGCTGCCCACAGCTGGCACGTTATGCATGCAGTAATCCACTAATTTTAATAAAAATCTTAAATTATTTTAGAAGCCACAAGTCTGGGTAAAAGCATTTTAATGCAGTTAGTGTGAAACTGAACCCTCAAAAGAACAAGTCTGGTGAAAGAAATGTTGTTTGGTTTTTGTTGTTTTTTTGGTTTTTTAAAATCCATTTAATTCACAAGATTTAAACACTGCTAAGAATTAATTAACAACAATTAAAACCAGATTGAACTGTGATTGTGGCTGTGATTATGTGCCTTAAGAAGTCATGCTGAGTGTACATGTACTCAGCAAATATAAGCTCAAAAAAAAATCTCTATTTTCAGCTTTCTACTTAAACAGAGGGGTCTCGAAGCTGAGAAGTCAAACTCTGTCACCAAAGGAGTTGTGCAACAGGGTGTTGGGAAGAATGTGATCCAAACCTTCTTCAAGGGAGTTTAACGACATGAGAAAATGGTAAAGGGACATATTATATTTTCAACTGCTTCATCAACTGCCTTTTAGCAAGGTGATAAGAAAGTTACTGATATGAAGATCAGGAATTTCAAGTGTACACAGATAAAACTCCAGTGTGTGAGGGACAAAAGTATCAGCTAAACAGCTTAAAGGACATTATTTCTATTTAAACCAGCCGTGCAGGCAGCCCTAGCTAAAGCATTAGCTACAATTACTGGTATTGCACCTGGCTTCCTCCTGAAGAGACTTTTTCTTAAAGAACAACACTTCAAGTCATGCTGATTCCAAGAGAATAGGAGGCTGAGCCCCAAGACAGCCATTCATCTTTTCCTTCTGATCAAAATATAGGTGATCCCAGCCACCAAACATGGGCAGAGTTATTCTGGGCACCTTCTGTACCAAGTCCTTGAGCATCCCATCCATCAGCCTCCATTGTCTTGCACAGGGTTACTTTAAGTTTCCCCCAGGAGGGATAAACCTACCTCCTTGCCTGCTAAAACTTTCTGATGTGGCTTTTCTGCCAGAAGACTACAAAATCCAGTGTTTCCTGAGAAGAATGTGACTCATGTCAGGTTAGGTGTCTTAAAGGTCAATGATTTCCCAGCAAAGAACACCACGGGTCACGACGAGAGGCAGCAGCAGGAGTGCCAGGGAAGCCAGGAGCAAAGCAGCTATCTCCAGGCACTGCAGCAGGGGTGAAGAACCCTAAGAGCTCTGTTTTGTGAGGTGTTGAGATTAAAAGCATGAATTGGACCACTGATGTCATTGAGATAATCAATGCTGAAGCACCACATGGCTCAGAGCAGGTCAAGCAATCCCGAGGACTCTGCTTCCCTCCCAGGGACATGGAGCACGTCCCTGCTGCCTGCATTTGGGGGGCTGCTCCTCCCTGCAGAGCCCAGGCACCCCTCTGCCTGCTCCTGCACAGCTCCCACCCACCACAGCCCAAGGAGCCAGGTGCAGCACCAGGTCCTTCTCAGCTTCTCCCTTGCCAAGGCACTGGGACTGCTCTGAAGGGGGAATTTGCACCCTTATAAATTCATACCTATACAATTCCCTACCACCCTGTCAAAACTAATGTCTGTAGGGGAAGCCAGGCACCATTCCATCCCATCTTCCCCCTCTCACTCCAGTGCTGCCTCAGGCAAACACGTATGGGCACTGCATCCACCCCAGCACCCACTGCCCCAGCCCTGATCTTCCTCCTCCTTAGTTCATCTCATTCTCCTCCATCCAGAAGGATGTTCAAAGCCATCCCTGAACTCCAAGCTGTTTGCTTTTCACACCTCTGCCCAGCTTGGGCTAACAGCCCCATATCCACCCATATGCAGGGCTGCCACTTCCACTGGGGAGAGGAAGGAGATTTGAAGGGAAAAAGAGAGAGAGGGCGTCAGGTCCACACTTCCCTGGTAATCCCTGCTGAAGGACCAGGCTGCATTTCCATCCATCCATCCTCTCACTGCATCATGATGAGCACATCTTTGCTACACTGATCTACCACCTGCAGAGTTAATAATTCTTTTCATTAACTTGCATGCTCTTGGGACTTGATCTTCCAGCAAAAAAAAAAAAAAAAAAAAGAAAAAGAAACCAAAACCACTACAAAACAAGTTATGAGCCAAAGGGCGTTTTTAGGGAGCACCCGTGTGGGCAAGTCTCCTGACTGACCTGCTCCCACCTGAGCACTCTGCTCACAGGCAGGCCAGGAAAGAGATTCTCCCTTGGATTAAGAATAAATACACCTCCTCCTTTGAAAAGCATATTAATTAATGGCATTCATTAGGGAGGTAGCCAGGAAACCAGGTAATTTAATTTCTCGAGTACACAGTGTCAGGAAAGATAATGGGCCCAATGCCAGCACTGCCAACAAGGTGAAACCTCTTTCATTTATTATCTGAGAGGTGGGGAAGTCAAGCATGAACGTCAGAGTGTCACTAGAGAAACCAGATACACTAAGCAAGTACTAAATTATCCAAATGAGTCCATTATATCTATTGCTGTCATGCACTGCCTGAGGGAGATGGGAAAGCTTTCCCAGCAGAGCAGGGATGCCATGGGCCAGTGCTCTCCTGCACGTGAGGAGCTTTGCTGGGCTGGGGACCACACAGAGAGACAAAAACTGTAGAGGGGAAAAAGAAAAACCTACCAGGCTGCAGGTTTTTTTCAGGAAATCGTGAGCATGCCCTCACACCAATAGTGCATCCAGCTCTGTGGAACCTCAGCTTGGGAATGACATGAACTTACTGGAGCATATCCAGAGGAAGACACAAAGATGCCCCAAGGGCTGGAGCACCTCTGTTCTGGAGACAGAAAGCTGGGAGTGATCATCCTGGAGAAGAGAAAGCTCCAGAACAGCTCTGGTTTTCTTCAAACATCTCGTAGAACTTAAAGACAAACCAATCCAACAGAATGTAGCCCAGCCCAAAAGCTTTTCCAAACTTTGAAAAGATAATTTTGGGTTTGAGCTGGTGGAGATAGTGGATTTATGACAGCTACTTGCCCAAGCTGATTTAGCAAAGCTGGGATAGAAATATGAGGAAATAATTCCCACCTCCCCCCCTTCCCTGGCACAGGTTTTGACCCTTTTCACCTTGGGCTGTCACAGCCTTTCCTTTCCAGGGACCCAGCAGCAGTCAGGGGGAGCAAGACTGCCTCAAAGCAAGCAAGTACAGGGCAGCTCCCTTTCCTTTTCCATCCCTAAAGAAATGCAAATGTATTTTTCCCCTACTCTGAATGATAAGCCACCTCACTACATTAATTTCTCTAATTACCATCATTACAGTGCACCACTAAGTTGTCCTAATTCATAAAAAGGACTGTACTCCAACACTCTGTCTGACTTGGGGAATATATTCTTTCCTTTAGGACAGGTTTGAAATTACTTTTGGATATACCTAAACCCTTTTAAATTGGAATTCAAGCAATTTCACTGAAACCATGTTTGATTTCTCCATCCAGAAACAGAAACCCTATCCTGCACATATCTCCAAGGGAAAGTGTTCCTGTTATCCGAAACGGCATTAAGATTTAATACAAACAACAGAGTAATTTAGCCTTTTAAAATTCAATAATGGCTCCTCTGATTTGACACACAGTGAAGTTGATTGCAGAACTACTATTAACTTCAACAATTTGGCTGCAAGCTTCCTGACAAATTCAAAATTACATCCAAATCACACAACATCATTTATTATGATGTAAGCTATTATACATTAAATTAAAATCAAAGCTTGCAGATGTTTCCACAGCTCTGTTTACTTAAAAGTTACACAACTAAAGAACACCATTTTTTTTTTAATTTTAAACCTATGCACTGTCTTCTGAATCCAAGTACATTGAATATGTAATGTAAACATGGAATCATAGAGTCATTAAGTTTGGAAAAGCCCCCAAGATCATTGAGTACATCCATTAAACAGTGTGATCCCAGTGAGAATTTAGTGCTGCCAAGTGATGCCATGGCCACTGTTGGCATTTGACAGCAGGAATAAGTGCTTTCAGAGGCCAAACCCGTGACTGATGTAATGGCAGTAAATATGCAGACCCTGATGAGTGTCCTCCAACTTCAATGGAATTTGAAGAGATTTCAGTGAATCCTGGAATGGTTTGGGTTGGTAAAGCTCATTCATCTTGTGTGGGGAAGGACACATTTCACTGTCCCAGGCTGCTCCAAGCCCTGTCCAACCTGGCCTTGGGCATTGCCAGGGATGGGGCAGCCACAGATTTGTGGCTCTCCAATTCCTCTGTCAGATCCAAGTGTTGGAGACCAGAGGAGCAGCAATGATTGAGGCCTGTGGTCCCCAATGTCCTTTTGAATCCACGGAAATCTGCAGAAAATATCCCAATCCTCTCAGTTATCCTTGCCCTGCTCACTTAAAGAGAAGGATCTAATCCAACAACCCCAGAAGAGCTCAACCACTCAGCTCTTCAGATGCTGCCAAATTACCTCTGAAACTGTTATATTGATTTCCTCTCCCATGTGCCACATCCTCCTCAAAACTTGCCAAAACCCTGCTCAGCCTCCCTGGCTGCCCTGACCCTCCTCTCCCATGGGATGGAGCAGCTGCATGGAGAGAAATTCCTGGCAGCAGTGCCCAGACACATCTGTGGTCTACACCTTAAACACTTTCTGCGCTGCAAATGTTGTCTCAGATTTTAAGAAGGTGTTAACAGCACAGCCCCAGCCAGAGAAGCCACTCTTCCAGGATAATGGGGGGAAAATTGCATTTATTTGTAATTTCACGGTCAGTCTGCAGTGACATTAGTGTTCAGGGACAACTCCTGACACCATCTGTGTCCTGCTTCAGCAGTCATTGAGTCACCAGCAGCAACTTGCACTGGAAGCCCAAAGTTTTGGGTGTTTAGCAAAATGCAACAGCCATCAATGAACTACAGCTGAAAATCTTAGGCACCAGAGAGGATGGAGAGCTGAGAACAGGGGCAGAGCTGTTTGGGCTTTATTTCCTTTCAAAATGACACAAAAATAATTAAAAAAAAAGATAGCCCAAAGATCACAACAACGACAATAAAAACCAGACACACACACAAATGCTAAACAAACAAATAAAAAACCCCAACAAAGTTATGTTTTTTCAATCCTGTACAAAAATTCTGCCCTCTTAATTTTTCACCCTTTCTAACGAGAATCATTCCCAGAAAGCTTACAACAAGGCAGAATTTCCAGGACCTGATGTTAGGAAGGAAACAAAAAACACTTCTGCATTTCTTTTATAGACTGGAAATGCTATGAATCCTGCAAGACCTATCCAAACTCTGACAGGGGATTTCAAATGGTACCTGTGAGTCTGCTTAAACACAGAGAGGCTGAATGGGTTTATTTCTCTTTTAATTCACACCAAATCTCTGAGTCACCCTGGTAGCATTGTCTATCTTTCATCATACCATCCTCATCCACCCAATGCTCCTTATCTTGAAGAGGTTTTAGAGCTTTGCAGCACACAAACTACTCTAAAGAGGTACTGAAAGTCAACTTCTGGCCAAACTTTCTTCTTTCAGATATTTGTTCACCTCTTTTCTTGTATCAGCCATAAAATTATCACCACAAAATTTTTAATTTTTTTTCCTTTTTTTCTTTTGCTAAGAGAATTAGTTTAAAAGATTTCTGCCAAAGAGGATTAGAGATGCTGTTACAAGCTGCCAAGAAACAAGAGTGCAAGTGTATGTACGTGTGTCTGGGAAGGGATAAAAGTAAAATAACTGCAGCTGAACTTGCTCAGATAACAGCAAATAAATACAAAACTTTCTATTAAGCTGACATAAAAAATAGAAAAGCTGTCAGAGTTACAGGGATCCGGACCTAACCCGAGAAACAGCAATACCCCTTATCTGTCTGTGCCACGGATTTACTCTCAGGCTGTCAGACTTGATCTAGTTATTTCCAGCAGGACTCACTGCTTCCTACACCTTATCTGAATATGGCTGTAAGTAGCTGTGCACATGCAAATGAAGCTCCCCTAAATGCACAACACCAGCTCCCTCCCCAGGTACCCTCAGCTCCTTTCCCCAGCTCCCTCTGTGTTTTTTGTCCAGAGATGATTCCAGCGCAGCTGCACAAATACTCTCCCTCCTGTGGTAGTGGGCAAGAAGCAAACCCTCAGGTCACAAAACCCCAGGATGATTTGGGTGGGATCATTGGCCACGGGCAGGGACAACTTCCACTGTCCCAGGTGCTCCAAACCCTGCCCTGGACAACCCCAGGGATGGGGCAGCTTCTTTGGGCAACCTTTGTCAGTGTTTCAGCACTCCAAGGCAAAACCTGCCTGGTCCCCCCCTGCAAAAACACCAATAAGTTCTGTTACAGCCCAGGTGAAGGGCAAACCAAGTTTAACACCTACTTGCACTGACACTTCCCATGCCAAACAGCTGCATTTTAGTGATTCCTGGTGATTCCAGGTCCTGCTGATCATCCTGACATTGGTGAGACTGGATGGCAACACTGATACCTGCAGGTGAATGTTGGGGTTTTAGAAACAAACCTTCCAATACTGGAGAATTCAGAATAGTTGCAATAAAGGTTCACCACCTCCCTGGAAATTATCTCCTGGCTTTAGCTTCCAGTATCTTTTGTATTGGCATGTGCCAAATTGAAGCCAGACTGGTTTTGGGTGCCCAGGCAGGCACTGGCACAGAGACCACGCTGAGGTAAACCCAGGTGTTTGACTTTTCTGTTTTCAGGGATATTTCCAAGCTTTTCACCATTATTGTTTGAACTCTTATTTGCACAGGTACACTTCCCACCACAGTAGGAGTTGGTGGTTAACTTGCTTTCACACTTGTAGACATGTTTTTTATGTCACTGCATGTACTGACAGATCAGCAGAGGGATTTTTTTTTTCATTTTGTAAAATGTAGATCAAGAGCCAAAAGCAGCTAACCCAAACCCCAACGCACCCAGAAGGTTTTCACTCCTGAGAAGGGCTTGCACCAGCCCTGGAATGCTTTACCCACTAAAGCACAAGTGCAGAAATCACAGATTCATTCAGGCTGGAAAAGCCCTCCACGATCATGAGTCCAAGGCCACCACTGGCCCATGTCCCCAGGTGTCACACACATATGACTTTTAAATCCCTCCAAGGATGGGGACTCCACCACTGCCCTGGGCCATCAGTTCCAATACTTAACAACACTTTCTGTGAAGGAATTTTTCCAAATATCCAATCTAAACCTCCCCTGGTCAATTTGAGGCCGTTCCCTCTCCTCCGTGGGCCATCAGTTCCAATACTTAACAAGTATTGGAACTTGTTAAGTATTGGAACTGTGAAGGAATTTTTCCAAATATCCAATCTAAACCTCCCCTGGTCAATTTGAGGCCGTTCCCTCTCCTCCTGTCCCTGTTCCTGGGAGCAGAGCTCGTCCCCCCTGGCTGTCCCCTCCTGTCAGGAGCTGTGGGCAGTGAAAAGTGACCCCTGAGCCTCCTTTCCCCCAGAGCAAACCCTTCCCCACTGCTCTGTGCTGCAGCACCAGCCACGTGGCCACCATGAAGCAAGCAGGTGATGATTTTTTTCCATGCCATTAGCTTTCAAATTAGATTTCTGAAATTACTGTTGCAAGACCAGCCCTCAATGTCCACCTAAGTGATGATTGTGATTCTGCACTCCAAAACAAAGAGGAGGATGAGAGTGACTTCCATTTGCTAAGGAAAGAGGACACCATGGCAGGAGCAGGGAGAGCTGGTATAATGTGCAAATATATATGCATTCACAGACAGTAAATAAGTATCTGAAGCAGTAGGACAAATAAAAAGGAGAAAAGTAATCCAGCCCAGCTAACACTGTCTTTGCAGTGGGCCACAGCACACAAAGGACAGACATGAAATATCAAAGCAGACACACAATATAAAGCAGATTAAATAACCTGAGACAGAGAAAACCAAAAACCAACCAACCAAAAACCAAAACCAAACAGAAAACCCTAAGCAAAACAAACAAACTAACCCCCTTGTATAAAAGGCACCTTTACAAGAGGACATGTAGAGAGAAATGTTATTACTTTCTGTCTATAATCTAGGAGGCATAGATACTTGAGAGCCAATTCCCATTCTGATCTTTATAGGGAAAGCACTCATGGAATTTCTTTTTATTCCCGTCAAAAAGAAATTGCACAAGGCCAAATTTCCCAACTCTCATTGTCCTACCTTGAGACATATTTTGTGCTCTTTTCACCAGGGCTAAATAGGTGCACCTAAATAAGTTTTTTTGGAAAATTTCCTCAGACTTTCCTTGGACAAGGGCCACCAGTGCCTCCCAGCACCACTGGAAGAGCAGCCTGTGCACTCCTCAGGGGCTCTGGGCAGAGCTGAGGACAAACCTCCCCCTCCTTATACTTTATCACAAGATGTTTAAAACCCACCCCAAAAAAATCCCTGCCTCAGAGATCAGTAATGAGGACCACTGGGCATCCTCCATCCCCTGCTTGGGTTCAGTCCAGCAGCACACCCAAGACAGGCTTAAAATTAAGCCTCAGACCCCAGGGTCCAAACCAGGGGTTTTTGTGGTGATGTTAAAGCTGCTCAAAGAACAGGGAACTGCTCCAATTTCAACTGTACATGATCTCCAACACATAAAGGAGAAATCATGCATACATTTGAAAGACCCTAATTTCTTTCCAGTGATGCTACAAAGCAGAATAATTAAAATATATCATTAATAAAGAGCCTGTGAGAGTGTAACTACTCTTGGTCTTTTGATAACATTTACTTTCACTCCACTTTATTTGCACATAAAGAGAAATAAAGGAGGAAAATGTCCTGACCATTTACCATTTTGCCATCAAGATTTTCAATACATCATTGCCAGGGTCAGCACATTGAATGGTTTGGGTTGGAAAAGACCTTTAAAGATCATCTGGCCAACAACCCCACCCTTAAAAATCTTCAAGACTGCATTATTTCATTTAAAATATCAATAAACCTCCTGTCTTGTGCTGCAGCAGTCAAACCTATGCCCCCCCAACCATATGGATTTGGAGAAGCTTATTATACTCATAAGCTACCAAGTAATAATTTAAGTTTTTAGTTCCTCGTTATTAACTTATGTAAATTCAGCTCCTCTGAGAGTGAAGCTGTGGCAGGGAGTGAGCAGGGCACTCCACTGCTCTTAACCCCAATTTATGCATGCTCTTACAGGCATCTTCCACCTCTGCTGAAGAACAGCAGCACTCACTTCTGATGTCACCTGTCTTCTCCTGCAGGGGATAATATGGTGAGAATTTGGGAAAAAAAATCAAAACCCACAAAACAAACAAAAAAGGGTTGCCAGTGTAGCTTTTTTACCTGTCTAAAAAATATCAGTGTTAGGCTCAAAGTAAACAGAAGCTATAATGGCAGTTTGCTGCATCCCTTCAGCCTGAAGGCTTTTTCTCTGCATATTTTTACTTCTTTCTCCTTATAGAGATAAAAGACTCTGTAAGTAATTTTTTTTTCTCTCTGATTACAACAAAGAAACAAAAACCATAGCTTCTGAATATATAGCTTATATAGCATGTATAGGTTCTAACTGAGTATTGTTTCAGCTCATTTTCTGGAGGGAAGGGGGTCTGTGTACTTACAGATTTGAGGGTAATAATGACAAAAAAGTGAAGACCACTACCCTACCAGCAGACTGTAGCCTCTTCCCCAACCACATGGTGCCCACTCTTGTTCTGGAATTGCTGAGCCAGTTCTCTCCTGCAGCTCCTGGGTGCAGGTTCCTAAATGAAGCCACCTGAGAGAGGAAAAAGTGCTTCCTGAGGTGCCCTCAGCAGAGGAGTTCAGCCAGGAAGGGAGTCAGGATATTTACATGCCAAAGTCAGCTGGGAGCCCTGACTGAGTTAATGAGGGCTTTAAAAAAATATGAAGCCAGCAAGGACCTGTTGACCTTTGAGAGAGAGCAAGGAGATGATAAAAAATTATTATTATTATTATTAGTAGTAGTAGTAGTATTACTATTTTTATTGTTATTGTTCTTGTTGTTGTTGTTGCTGTCATTGTTGTCGTGGTGGTGGTTTTGGTGGTTATTATTATTATTGTTGTTGTTGTTGTTGATAATAATAATAATAGTAAGAAGAAGAAGAAGAAGAGGAAGAAGAAGAAAAGAAGAAGAAGAAGAAGAAGAAGAAGAAGAAGAAGAAGAAGAAGAAGAAGAAGAAGAAGAAGAAGAAGAAGAAGAAGAAGAAGAAGAATTGTCCACTAATTCAGCCATTGCAGGTTCACCCAGGAATTCCTTTCTCCCATTTAATTCTCTTTGACTTTCTCCATACAATAGAGAGTAGATCCTCTTGTACAAAGGTGGAGAAAACCTGCAGTTTCTGACTTTCAACATCAAAGAAGAGTCAAATCCCCTTCTCAAGGCACAACCCAGGTTTGTTTGATGGAGTCAATCCTATTCAACTGGGGACATTCAGTCATGAAGATAAATGGACCTTACAATGTTTTTGTGCTTTTCAGCTTTGCTGAAAAATCTCAGCACAGATTCCCTCCCTCTTTCCCAAGCATTTTCTGCTTGGGAAAAGGAACAAAGGGTGACTGGGGAGAACTGTACACGATGGGCAGCTTGTACACTTGACCAAAGGGCAGGACACTGCTGCTTTGCAGCAGAAAGAAAATCAGGTCAGTGCAGGAATTCTCAGGAAAATGTGATGAAGAAACCCTGTGTGGAGGACACCATCTGCTGCTCTTCCTCAGGTCACAACTCACCAGCTGCACTTTGTATTGTAAAACAAATAGTTTTCACTGTAATTAAAACGCTGCATAATTACAGAGCTGCTCTTGTGAAGGTCTGGCCACCAACAACAGGATATATCACCAGGTTTGATATAAACTTTGAGGTTTAACACTGGACTTTGAAGGCATTGAACTTTTCAGCCCTGTCACAGGGGTGTGGGGGGGGTCTCAAGATGCTCACCCCCCTTAGCTGGGGTGGCACTGCCAGCCCACAACACCAGCCATGGGTGTTCACCCTGCAGCACGCCATCCCTCAGAGAAAAAACTGAATTTGGACACCATTCCCATCCACCTGCCCCAGTTCTCTGTGCCTCTGGTTAGGTGAGCACGTACTGAAGTGGTCTTTGCTTTGTTGGCTTTTGCAAATTCAAAAGGACAGACCTTGAAACAAACAGTGGAGCTGGTCACTGAACTCAGCTGCTTCAGAGAGCAAGGGGAACAAAGTGTTGGAGACTTTTTGTGTCAGAAGTTCAAAGCTTATTATTTCCAATATAAAGAGTATTTTAAGGGGGTGATGGGAGACGTACTGAAAGCTTCAGTCCGAGTCAGATTTTGGAGTTAATAAATAGTAAGATATATTGCAACATGGATTTTGTAAATAGAGAGAGCTAACATAAATTATTTTTCTGATTACTGACTACTTTTTCAAGGAATGAAAATGCAACAGCTCTCATATATTTGCAAGTTAGGCTGTTATGGAATAAACTGTGAAGTGGAAAATAATAAGCTAGAGAAGGTGTGGGCTAATTCAAGTGTTGGGCAGGGGAAAAGAGACAAGGAGGTTTGCTGAAAGGGGAATAAATGAGACAGATCTTATCAAATGGCAGTCCAGCACGTGTGAAAGGTGTGGACTTAATTTAAAAAACCCAAAACACAGGAATAATCCGTATGAAGGAAAAGGTCTTTTCATGCCTTTTGATGCCAATATGCTCCAAGCACATGGAGCAGCTCCCAAGGACATGAGACCAGTGCCAGCCTGCCCACCTCATCCTTCTCATCCTGGATTTCCCATCTGGCAGCTGCCCATTGAGTTGGGTTGGGTTTTGCTTTTTTAGGTGTTTTTCATATCAGTCTCATTAACTGTGATAGCAAGAGGAAAAACTGCTACTCAGGTGCTGCATTAACATTCTCATTAAATAATAAAAGTTGTGCTTGTGAGATTTTTATAATTTTTTCATGCGGTTTATTTGGCGTCCCTTTGATCTGGCAGCAATTACATCTCCTGTATGTATATTTAACACCAGGGAAAACTCCTCAAAAAGACATAAAAGCGTAAAAACATGCTTAGTCAAACCAGGGAGAGGTATTGGTGGGGTGAAGAGAATGTCCCATCACAGAAGGAGTGAGGCCATTGCCAACTGGATCTGTGGAATTCAGCAAAGAGCAGAAAAACTGTGCCTCATTTACACACAACCCAGCTCAGCTGAGTGGCCTGGGGACAATTTCTGAGATATTTTGCTGCTAAAGGCAGACTTTCTGCATGGTTGTGAGGGAGTGACCACGAGGTGACATCCTGCACAGCCAGGAGAGGTGGCCCAGCACCACGCTGATGGGCACACGAGTGCAGTGAGAGGGTTCTGGCATCCCAAACTGGGGGGGGTTTGAGCTGCTTCCATCCCACTGCAGCACCAGCAAGCCATAATCACACAATCAGATGGTGACAGAGGTGATTGGCCCTGGGTGCCTCAGGGCTCCACGGTTAGCACAGGTGGAGATGTGGAACAGTTAAGGATGTGTCCTTGAAGGTAAAGGCAGGAACAACGTGCTCAGAGCAAGGAAAGAAATTAGTAGGTGGTGAGCAGGAGCATTATTCCCTCAAATATGAGCAGGGCAAATTATGAGCTGTGTCTGGGAATGTCTCTGCATGACATTTTCCTGCTCTGTTCTTTGCATGGCAGAGCTGACTACATTGATATTTTGAGTTGGATTTTAAGCCAACAGAGCCTTCACACTCCTCTCAGCCCATTCTAGTCTGTAATTTCACATTGAAAAAAATCAGACTAATCTGAAATATTATATATATCTGCAGGGTCATGTTTATGTATATTTTGATTTCTGGACTGTAGTTTGCAAAGATATTAACCAACTCTAGTTAGAATTTAAAGACTAATGTTGTCCCACTCGTTGTTGATCCAATAATCTTTGATGTGGCTGTCTTAATCTGTTTTCCCGTGAAGCCTTTCCCTTGAAAAAATACCCAGGAAACAGTTAAGACATACCTCTGTGTAATAAATAAAGCAGCTACATTAATAGTTAATAGTTAAGCACTTAATAACTGTCTATAAAGATATGGCAATAAAGTAAATTAATACTTCAGGGTCCTGATTTGTGTCTCACTTACACTGGTGTTCCAGCACTAAAACTATTGCTTTCTGCTGGGTCATTTACAGACAAGTAGTGGAGGTTAGCCTGACCTTGCACTGCTCCAATAAATACATTACAGCAACAACAGATCTGGAGTCAGAAGGAGTTTGCAACAGTAGCATGGTGTAAATAATACATGGATATTAGAAATGCAATTACGTCCCAATATCAGAGCCCATATCATGAGCACAAACCTCTCTGCAACACAAGCTGGGTCTGTGGGGATGAAGGCCCTTCCTAAATTACAGCCTTACAGATCAGCTGGATGTTCACCCTCTCTGGAGTTATGCAAATCAGCTCCAAGCTTAGGGCCAGCCCAATTTTATTTATTTATTTATTTTTTAAGCAGATCTCTTCAAGGACATGAGTTCATCTTCCAGAGAGAACAATGCCCAGCTTTGGCCCTGGAAAGGTGTGGGATGACATCTCCATTTAGCTCTGACGCCTCCTGGCTGGTGCAGAGGAGGGAGAGGATGGTGATCAGGAAAACTCCCATCAGACGGATTCCTTTTGTAAGGAACAAAACCAAATCCTGGCCCAAACTGATAAATCTGAGCTGTATTTCTACTAAAAAGAGCATTGGCAAGGAGCTGACATGTTGGCTCTACACCGGACATGCCTAAACTTAGGAGAGACTCATTTAACACTGAGAATTGTTGCTTTGAATTTGCAGGAGGCACGGACTCAACTTCTCCCAGCCTCTGGTTTTCCACATGTAAATGGAGAATGTGAACAACACAGAGCTGTGCTCATCAGTGCTCCCCAGGCTGCTGGAAATCGATGGACAAAGGGAAAGTTCTCACCCCTGCATTTGCCAGGTCTTTTCACACTGGGGCTGTCCCTCAAATGTTCAACAAGCAGGATCTTGACAGCAGCTTTAGAAAAAGCCAGGTTGAGCTCTCTACTTGGCAGAAAGCTCATTTTTCACACAAAAATGATGAAACGTGACACTGTGAGATGAGCCAGATTTGGTTTTCTTTAAGAAAAGAGTATGATTAGACCCAAAAAGAGAGAGTCAAGGTTAACAACTCAACCAGACCCATCCAAGTCTGTGTGATTTATGGATGGGTTACAATGAGCTGTTCTTCATAGCAAGCTCCTTTAAATAGCCATGATCATACCATAAAATTATGTAACAAAACCCACTAGTTTTTAATAAAAATAATCTCAGGATAAGGAGCCATATTTTAATGTCATATTTGATTGCTAAGTGAGTGCATCTTGTTTGCTTTTTCCTGCTGGTTGTGCATATAGAATGAAAAATCAAAAGGCTAATAGATGAAAAAGTTGCTAACATAAAGGTTAATTAATCCCCAGAAATCAAATCTTTTGCTCTTGCAGCTACAAAGTTTTCTAATTATAAAAATACATTTTTCAAGCAACAGCTTAGCAATACTTAGCAAAACCTTGCACTAGGGGTGGCCAAAAATACTCAGCAGAGGAGATGGAAATGATCTGTGAGTAGAGACACACAACTGGTGCATTAAAGACCCTGCTGAGGACAGTCAGCATCTGGTGAGCTGGTTGAAAACTCACCCAAAACGTTTAATGATAAGAGCTTATAAAAATGCAAATACGTGCCACTTTCTTGGGAGAACCACGGAGCTGCATTCGTACGTGTCTTATCAGCCTCTTCTCTGTGATGAAGTTCAGCATCCGCCTGGCAAAATGTCTGCAAACCTATTTGGGTTTAATATTCGGAGTGAATAGTGCCTACTGACGTGATTCCTTACAGGACACATTGTGCAAGTGCCCTGTCAGGGTCTGTCAGCCTCACCCTTCCACCTTCCATCTCTGGCGCTGAATTTCAACCAAGGCAGAGAGCAAGACTTAAACTGACAGAGGGCAGGGTTAGGTGGGGCGTTGGGAAGAAATCCTTCCCTGTGAGGGTGGGCAGGCCCTGGCACGGGGTGCCCAGAGCAGCTGCGGCTGTTCCATCCCTGGAAGTGTCCAAGTCCACGTGGGACAGGGCTTGGAGCAGCCTGGGGCAGTGGAAGGTGTCCCTGCCATGGCAGGGCGTGGGACTGGATGGAGATTTAGGCCTCTCCAGCCCAACCTATCCTATGATTCCATTATATTTACCACCATATACAGCAGTGGCTCATGTACTGCTGCCACAGCCAGTGCTGAAGGAACGGGAGGGCCTCAGGGCCTCTCTGCTCCCATAAGAATGGAAAATCCAGGGATTCCCCTCTGTTCCAAACACCTGCCTTGCTGTGTGCAACTCACTGCAAAAGGCTGCAGGGCAAGAAAGACCAAAGAGCCATGAAGCTGTGAGTGCTAAGGAGAAATAGAAATACATTAAAAAAATGCATCTTCTGCTGAAGGCCAGACAAGCCTGGCTCTGGGCCTAGTCTGGGAGTAGTGCAGAGTGATGTGCAGAGCCTCTGTCCAGTCCTCCTGTCTCCCTTCTGCTTCTGGGAAGAAAAGGAAGCAGAAAGATTCCCTCAGACCATAAATAGCAGCCGTGAGATTGCTGCAACCAAAGTTTTTCTGGAGTAATGCACTCTGGCAGAAACACACCCATATTACCTTGTGGAGAATGCAAACAGGATTTCCCAGAAAAAGGCAAGAGGAGCAGTGAGACTCATCCCACTGGAATAGGGAAAGGAGCTGGTGAACACACCAACCTGCACTAAGATATTTAGATGTTTAGATTAGGTACTATGAAAAAATGTTTTATTGTCAAGGGCTGTAAAGTATCAGAACAGAGCATCCAGGGAAGTGGTGGAGTCACCACGCCTGGAAATGTTCTAAAAATGTGTGTGTGTGACACCTGAGGATGTGGTTCATGGTGAACGTGGTTGTGGTGCTGTGTTGATGGCAGGAATTGGTGATATTAAAGGTCTCTTCCAACAGTAATTCCATGATCCTATATTCCCTTCAAGGGGTTGTGGCTGCACACCCAAATCTCATCAGGAGAGAGGGGCACGTGCATGTTCAACTATCTGGACTCAGCAGTGTTGCACAAGCCAGTGACTCTGCACGAGGGACAAAGAGAAATATCTGAGGGTGGTTATTCCCTTTCTCACCACCATCCAAAGAGCCTATTCAATCAGTTTTGAGATAAGGAGAAATTTAAATTCATCACTATTACAAATCCTTCCCCAGTGTTGCTACATGAAGGAAAAATTGTGAGAGATTTATTAAAGACGTGATTGGGGAGACAGATCTGAAACAAAAATCCCCAAAACCCATTCTGAATACACAGCACTTCGTGAAACACCTAGACGGGAAGTCAAAAATTTAATTAATCTTTTCAGAGGGAAGGGACACATATCCCATATTTATCATCCTGCACCACATGCTCATGGAAACCTCCAAAGAGCAGAGCATTAGGGACTCAGTATTTCATTTTATCGCCTGCTGGTGTCTGCGTTAAGCAGTAAAGATGGCAAATTATTTGCAAAATTATCAGGTTCCCTCAGTGCCTCAGAACTTCTCAAGGGAAATAACGTGCTTAGAAATACAGATGTCACCAAGATTGACTTCCAGTGCCTGAAAGGCATTTGCCTGCCTGACCTGAGTGCAGACCATGGCTTTGCCAAGTGCCACGCAGCCAAAAAAATAAAAAATGCTCACGTGAAGCTCCAGACATCAGCTCAGACACCTCAATGGCATTTCCCTCACCTAGTCTGGGGGAAGGGTGAACTTCACTCTCCAAAATCTGACTCTCAGCCCAGCAAGGCAGAAAGACTTCTAAGACTGACAGTGTGGATGTTTGTACAGCTGACAAAATCTGCTCCTTGCAAAAATAAACAAAAGATGCCCCATGAAGGGAAAACAGTGGATTTTAGTCCCTATTATTATTGCTAAAGATGCAATAAAACTCAGAGTAACCTGGTTTTTGTGGATGAATTGTGTCACATTCTACCAGGCCTGGCATCACACCTTGTAACTGTATCTTGGATCTGGAAGGCCCTCAATTCACTAGCCCTTAATTCTGGGGGTCTCAAAAGGCAGAACTGAATCCCAGGAATTCCAAGACTCTCTTGTCCTTCCCCTGCAGGCCCAGCTACCCCAACAGCAAGAACCTGTGCACAGCCCAGAGACCTGGCATCACACCTTGTAACTTGGATCTTGGATCTGGAAGGCTCTCAATTCATTAGCCCTTAATTCTGGGGGTCTCAAAAGGCAGAACTGAATCCCAGGAATTCCAAGACTCTCTTGTCCTTCCCCTGCAGGCCCAGCTACCCCAACAGCAAGAACCTGTGCACAGCCCAGAGGTTCTGTTATTGTCTCTGAGGTCTACAGAAGTCCATATTCACCTTCAACAAATGCTCATGCTCTCAGCTCAGGGATAAAACCTGAACTTGCTAAATCACAAGTTTAAAGGTTTATAAAAAAGTGAGTGGGGTCTGGAATCTTCTGCATAGGCAGCTTTAGCACTGAAATCCTTGCAACCAGCGTCTTCACCACCTAAAAAGGTGCTGGTGGCAGCACTTATACACACTTAATGTAGTACTTTACCTCTCTGTGATGGACAGTAGTTTCTTTATGGGTTAAAATGTTTATTCTTCTAGCCAGATCCATAGGGATGACGAAAAGATGACTAAAAGATGTAGAGTGAGAAAACAACTAAGTGATAAAATTACCTGGCTGCTAGAACTTCACCACCCAGGAGTAGATTTGGGTTAGCTGTGTTAGGTGAAAAAAAAGAAAGAAAAAGAAAAAGAAAAGCAGAAGATAATTAGAAATGCATAAAGCTTTCATTCTAAGAGGTGCTCCCTGCAATGCTTGTGGTAGGAGAAGGGAGGTCAGTACCTGCCCTGGCTCCATCTGACAGGGCCCACAACCCAAAAACATCTTGCTGGGCACCCTTGAGAGCTCATAAGAGCAGAAGGAACCACTTCACATCACGAGCACAGAGCTGAAGTCTGACACTCAGTACCACACAGCACTGCCAAGGCCAAAAACACAAGCTGTCAATACCAGTCTGAGGGAATACCAGCAGAAGGGCCATTTATTATTTCCCGTTTCTTCTGCTCTTTTCCTAAGTGCCCACTTCTGGGCACCGTCAGACTGTGGTGAAACATCTCTGTAATTCACTACAGCTTTTTATGGAGACTTTCTCAGAGCCAAGGCTGCAAATGCCACTGAGGAAAATGACGGATGCTGCAGGCTTTAGGAAATTAACCATTCTTTGATTGCTTGCTTAGCCGAGCAATTTGCAGTGTGATAGACAGAAATTATATCATCCAGTGTCAATTTGTCTATTCATTTTTCCCTCTCCACATGCTTCCTCTCCTTGATTGAATAATCACTAACAATAATCACAAGCATCTGGGGGAAGGAAGTACATCCATCAGTTTTAATGTCAGCAAGAATGAGGGCTGATTCCTCCAGCATTCACCACAGCTCTGCATCTTCAAAGTCATTTACATTTTCCTTATACCAGCACTAATACCCAGATTGTATTATTTCTGTTACATACTCCCATTTCAGTTTATAATCTAGGAACAATAGAATGGCAATTGGGAAAACACCCAGTTTCAAAAAATAGATGGTTGTTTCATCTGCTATCATGCATTACTACAAATATTTTTACATCTATATTCTAATTCTGTGGGAATACTGATGGATGTGTAAGGTTGAAAGACTGAGGCTGAATAAGACAGACCAGATCCAAAGAAGATGATTTTGTATGAAGGATGAAGACAGAAAGGACAGAGCTGTTAGGAAGGTGTAAGTAGGCAAATCCCAGGGATTGCAGAGGCTTTTCAAAGGCTGTCTGTGCACAGTTTGCTACTTCCAGTAATAAATTACCTTACTGTGTCTAGATATTTTGTAGACAACAGTCCATAACATATACTGAATATTCAGTGATCAAAACATCAAATTCTCAGTTTGTATGGTTGCATAACTCTAAATATACTCTTATATATGTCTATAAATGATGCTATATCATCATATAATTCCACAGTGACATTCTCTAGTTTTGTGAACCAATTTCTACCAGCCGAGCTTCCAACTCCTCCTGTTCAGGGACACAGAACAGCAGAAAATAAAAAATCAGTTTGAAGGCACAATAAGTGGCACAAAAATTGCCTTTCCCAGAAAACTGTTAAAGTGGTTTGTTTATTCAATAGAATTAAATCATCTTTCAAACACAGTGACACAGACCAAAAAAAAAAACCAAAAAAAAACCCCCAAAAAACCAACAAAAAAACCAAACCCAAAAACCCCTGATTACTGTTCTAGTTATGGCTTACAGCAATTGATAGGCTTTCTATCACAACCATAGTACAGCTACAGAAACAATAATAAGCCAAAATTACAAGGTGTAAGGTTGACAAAATAAAGGTCAGCCAAATGACACAAGAGATTAACATCATCATAAAACCAACATGACTCTGCATGGATTTCTCCACCCTCACTGCCACTGCCTTACAGAAACAACAAACATTAAACAGATTATTTTTGTCATAGCCAAAGCTTCCTTACAATGAAGACACAAAGTTTCGCTCCAGTATTCCCAAAATAAGTATTTGTTTCCCACCAGGTGAAAATCAGGGACATACTCAACAGGCAGCAGTTGCTCAGTTCAATTTACATGGGCTCAATGCAGAGGATTGATCAGGAATCTCATGGTTGACAGCCCAGAAATGAAGCAAAAGTCACCAGATTTTTGTCCTGCCCCAGACAGAGAAGGGATTTTTCTCTCTTTCCTCATCTTTAAGGGAACAGGCTTGAATGCACACATAAGTGTGTATCACTTGGCCAACACAATGTCAACAAATAGGGATTAATTCTGCCTGTTACACACTGATAGGAAGGTAATAATCAGAGTCTTCACAAGCTGTATGGTGCACTGGAGATACTTCAGTGTCTTGGTCCATCAGACAGTTTCAGGTACAACAAACATCTCGAGAACCAGCCAATGCAGTGTCTGATTTTTCTGGCTTATTTTGTCACTGTTTTACAAGCTAACACATTTTACAGTGATTAGTACAGTCAAAAATGTACACCAACTTACCCGAAGATCAAACACTGAGAACATCTATGGCTTCTAAATAGAAAGTCAGACACATTGGTAACATATTTACATCTTTCAATCCTTGAAGCGCTGAGGCAGATTTGTCTTTCTTCAAGCTTCCCACTGTGGCCCAGCCCCTCATTTCTCATGTTTCTTGGATGCTTAGAGCTGTGGGGAGCACTGGAGGTGCTGACAGCCTGGGACCCAGGCTCCCTCAACCTAACGCTTCTTGTACATTTGGATTTCCCTTAAGTTTATTTTTAAAAGCACTTAAGTACAATTTCAACTTTGAATAGAATCAGGTTTGTTTTTTTTTTTAATTTTTATTTTTAATACCATGCAGACAACACAGGATGCCAAGCAGGCTCACCCACATTAGACAGGATGATAACAAGACACAAAATGATAATAACCTGGGAGGGTTTTTTTGAGAGATGCAGGTTGTTGGCTTGGCTTACAAGCACTGACATAAGGCCTGAATTATCTTTCTGCTGAACCTAAATGTGAATGTTGTGGTGGCTTCAAAGGTAGTGGGCTGCATCCTGCCTTCAACACATTCATATCACTGACAAATTCCATGCTGGTATTTTAAAGCAAGCAGAAAAAACCCTCTTTTCCTGAGGCCTGTGGTTCACATACACACTGCCAAATGTGGGTACAGAGGGCTCATGTATGATTTACACTACCACGATGAAATGCTTTGCATAGATGAGTTTGAAAATATGAATTGATGAAATCTGGAAGGGAGAGTGACAGTCACAACACTTCTGCTTCCAGAGGAGCTTGTTCTTTACTCACACCATTAAAAGCATGGTATTGCTGCTGCACTGTATCTAAAGCATATTAAAAAGTGTATCTGAAATCAAGGTAGGGGGAAAAAAGAGGCTGCTCGTTTTGCCCAGGATCAAGGGCCATTTCTGGGGCACACAAAATTTCCACACGCTTCACTGGGTTTTGTAAAGGCCCTAAGCATAAATACTGACTTCTTTATTCCTGCAACTCAGCTCACTCCAGAATTTCCCAGGGAACTTGGCCCTTTAGGGATTGCCAGATTTTGCTGTTTCCTTTTTCCCTATACTTGTAAAGGCTCCAAGGCTCTCTGCACACTCAGATGCGAGTGGGGTCAGGAAAAAGGCCCATTTCAGAGCATTTCACATTCACTACCCAAGCGCACAAGCAGACAAGCCACGTGGCCTCAGGAGATCAGAAAGGACAGATTCCCTGCCTCTCCACCTCAGTTTCCCTCACAGGCAAAGCAGAGATTGCTCCTCGCTGCCAGGGAGGGCCGAGCACGGGCAGCTCACCCACGCAGCTGCGTCACCACCAGCGCTCCTGCCTCCAAGGCTTGAGCAGCCCTTCCACTGATTCACCAAACACCCACAGAGGGGACTATTCTTGGAGCTGATTTCCTTCTGTCTACTACATCTGGCCATCCCGAGTCACCCTTAATTCATCATCAGCTGAGCCTGCAAGAGGGTGGACTTTTCAAGGGCTGGAGGAGCCACCCCTGATTGCTGCAAGCTGTGAAATTTAATCTGTTTCTGTCGTGTTATTCCACAGCACGAAAGGCTCTGGAGCAGTGCTGTGCTTGCAGTCTCCTGTATTCCCTCCACATTGTTTCTCCAGACCACAGACCTGCTCAGCATGGTCCCTCTCTTCCTTGAGATAGCAGCAGAAGGAGCTGTCATGGCATGGTTCTCCCTTTTGCAATTCATGAGCTGGCTTTGACAACTCTGTTGCAATCACAGGAAATATGCTAAAATATTATAATGGCCCAATCGCCATTGAAGCCATTCTGTCCAACAGCGAAGTTGGATTTCATGAATCAAAAGCAATCAGCTAAACTGTTCCAGCTAAATACTTCCTTCCCTTTGATGACAGCACTGGCAGATTCATAAGCCTCCTCTGTTGACCTGACAATGAAGTCAAAGCAATCCTAGTTATCATTTCCAACTGAACTTGCACTGCCAGTGTATGCAGATATCAGGAACTTCTTAAGGGATTCTCCTAAATAATGTGAGGAATTGGGGATTAAACCATAACATTTTCTGCCTGCCTGTCTCAGGCTTCATATCCTCAGCAGTAGAGCTGAGATTACAGCTCAAGCTCAGGATGTGGTACCAGACAGCTGACAGCCTTTCCTCATGGACAGATCAGAATTATTGGTGGGGGGATTTCTCTGGGGCCTGAAGACTTTTCTCTGGGAAAGCACAACATGTTACACACATCCTTTACTTGCAGCAGACACACCTGACAGCCACTTCTTATCACTCATATATCCTGTTGTTCAGAGGTTAAGATTGGACATTTGGAGCTTAGACCTCATGAGAGAAAGGAAAACAAAACCAGCCCCAAAATCAGAAAAATGATTGATGTCAAAAGAATATTTTCTTATGCTCAGCACACAAAAGAATGATGGCAGAAACCAAGGAGCGTCCTTCTTTCTGCAAAAGCCCTTCCACATATGGAATTTCTGACAAATGCCATAGTTTTGCAATCATTTTTTGAGCAACACCTGAAAAATGAATCGGAAAGCGAACATGTTGCAACATGTATTTAATCTCAATTAGTATTTTATATATATTTCATTAATTATCTTTCTGGCTTGTGAATCACTCCTTAACTGTACACCTATGTACACCTTCACAGAAATATCTGGGCCTGTTTCTGCAGTCCCACACAAATAAAATACCCACCCACCTGAATGGGGGCTCTTTTCACACAAATGTGGCAAGACTGGGCCTTTGGTGCATATGTGCAAGTAACCTGCACACACTTCTTAAAATCATTAAAAAAATATAGTAGCTATAGATTTATAAGCAATCAAAATCTAAACACAGTAACACTGCACTCATTACAGTGAATTTACATTGCTCATTTATATGAAGCAAACAATGGAAAGGAAATGTCTGTGACCCTGTATTTACAGATTAACTGTAAATGCAGTTTTGCTTATCCTTTTATCTGTACAAAAGGATTCCTTGCAACTAAAAAGAGGGATTTGCACTATTTCTATCAACAAATGGATGCCTCTCAAGTGCTTTCCCATCTTTTTTGAAGTGCCTTTTGCAACGCATCAGACTCCTTTCAGTTGATTTTGTTCACTTCCATCACCATAGTAAAGAAAAATCTCTTACTAAAGAAGGTAACCTTAGCAGAGCAGCAGCAGCAAAGCAAACCTGAAGCCACTACTAGTCCCAAACTCAGGCAGAATAAGGAGTAAGGGCTCTGAGCACCAGCTTCAGTGTCATTACTGTTATCATAAAACTTAATGCACAGCGAGACAGCCAACCTGCAGTGTCACATTGCTCTCTAAATAGCACTTTCATCACAGCACTTCATTGTCAAAGCCCTTTGCACACAAATTTACAGAACACAGCAAAGACAAAGATCTCTTTTGCATATTGAGTCAAGGAAACCATTTCACCTGCAGGTTGATGGGGGTGCTGCCTATTTCACAGGTAGACAATACGAGGGGGTGCTCAATAACACACAGTGTAACTCTAAGACCTAAAACACATCACCACAAATAATATATTAAGCTTAAGCACTGGTCCTTCACCTGCCCCTGACTGATGTTTCCCAGGTGACTTCTGACATTTTTGCCAAGGATATGGGTTGCTTCTAAGGCAATCAAATCTCAGGAGTGTAGTGTAAATAAAATGCACTCTCACATACCATCCAGGGCACTGCCGGCCAGCAGGGACTTTTGAAATTGTGACCAATGTGCTTTCACTTTCTTTGTGATCATTTTATCTGTAGTGTGAGCAACTTGCACAGCTCTCAGCATAGCACAGACGCTTTTAAAAGAAGCTTTGTGCATTCATGCATTACAAAGTCAAAATCCAAGTCCATATTTGGATTTAAACCCTCTCCCCCCCAGCCCCCAGCAAAAAAAAAAAACAAACCAAAAAACAAAAAACCTCATACATTGAAAAAAACTTCAAATCCTGATCAAAGATCTTGTAATCTACACAAGACAAGACAAGGCAACAGCCCGAGTGCTTCAGACTAGGAACTTAGACAGGGAAACTCTGTTCATTTAACCATGCCAGCACAGCTGGAACAGCAACCCTCACCTCCTGTGTATGCAGTCATACCAGTATGAAAGGGCATATGCCAGCAGCCTACTACAACAAAATAAACTCAAGCAACTTGTGGCATCTCTTCTGCTTCAAGATTTTGTCAACTGTAGCAGGTGGAAAATTAGGCTTGGCATATCTGACAGAGCTACACTGATGACATTTAAAGAATACACCACCAGCCCTTTTACTATCCTAATAACATTCTCAATATACAAAAACACCACATTAAGACATTTGACATCTCAAGATGCATAATTTTAAAATAAGCATCATAATCTAAGCCACAAAATAACTTCTCTGAATTTTAATCTCATTTCCTGACATTAACATATTACAGATACCTGAAAGTGTTAACTCAACCTGCACAACAGTGAAATCAACTCTCAGATACCTTTTACAAAGTCTCTAATAAAAATCAACAAGGAAATGGGTTTTTTCTATCTTATGCTGAACCAAAAAATCAACTTGTAAAATATAACTACGTAATCCCCTTGCTCTTCATCTCAAGAAAACCTTGTGAAGGAGCTTGTTTCTTCAGCAAGAACTCCAATGTGATGCTGAGATGGTGGCTGTAGGAGGAAGTGCACACATTGCGATGTGTTAGCCAGAAGGAAAGCATCACAGACAAGGAGGAAGGAAGCACAATCAGCAGAGGAGAACAGAAATGCAAGGCGCAAGAAGGAAGAAAAAACAATCTCTAAAAGAATATCACAATATGATTCACACAGTTACCTGTTGCTGTGAATGGGAGTTCAACATTCTGTTCTATCCTGGTTGAAAAAATTCATAAAGTGATTTTGTTTATTCCTAGCACATCTATCTGCTATTTTTGATCAACACTTTGTGACATTACAGAACAAAGTTTTTATGTTATATATCCCCATTAAGCTATAATGCTAAAGAGTATTTTCAAAAATCTAAAGGCCAGAGAACAGAGTGTTCAATAACATCTGGCAATACCCCAAGGTACTCAATTCAGAATCCTATGTAAAGTCATATAATCTATGCTAAAATTCTCCACCTCTGTTTTTCCTCAAAAGTTTGGTGCTTTTCTCCATAGTGAAATGATAAATATATGAATGTGCTGTATTTATCCCTAAATGTATTGTAAATGTGCTTCTTATCTGACTTGCTTTCCAGGACAGCGTGTACCCTGGGGCAGAGGAGTTTTGCTTCTCCTACACTGTTACGGACCCAACTCTGCTAGCAGGAAAGATGCTGGTGTCCTAGATCTTATGGGATGCAATGCCTTGAGGAAATTTATATCAAACAATTATTGCATAATCTCGGGGTGTAACAAAACCTCCTACACCTTACACAGGCCATCGAGCTCCTGCCGCACTCTCGCCGTGTCCCTGTCAGCTGCAGGTCCCCGTGTGAACCCGCAGGATCCCCTTGCTGTGCATGTGGAGGAAATTGAATATCTCCGAGGGCATCGCGTGGAAGCCGGGGCGAGGCTTGACGTTGTCGTAGTAGTGGTGAGTTATAAAAATCCCTGAGGGGTTCATGGGGAAGGCCCAGAAGCCGAAGAGGTGCACCTCCTCGCAGAGCTCCAGGGCCGCAGTCACCAGGATCAGCCCGGTGCTGACCCGCTTGGCCCGCACGCCCTGGCCGAGCCAGTAGCGCGAGACGTTGATGAGATACTGGGGGTGGAAGTAATAAACTGCCTGCTGGGACTCGAAGTCGTCCAGGACGTACTTGACGCGGATGGACACGTCCGTGTTGCGCGTGTTGTAGAAGGCCGGCAGCAGCACGGAGGCGTTCTCGTACACCTGCAGCACGTCGTAGAAGGGCTTCCTCCACTTCTCCAGCTTGTGGAATCTGACGGGGAGAGGGTGTGGTGAGTGGTGGTCAGCCCGTTCCCAGCAAGAAACACCCAATGGGCTTTTATTGAAACGTTTGTGACGCAGGGATAATTGAGGTGATGCTTCCCGTTGATGGCTTCCCGTTATCAACAGGAACATACTTAGATTTGTAGCTACAGCATCAGCATGAAATGAAGGGTAAAAATTACATATTTCTAAAAAAGTAAAAAAAACCCCAACTTCAAAAAGTATTAATTTTTATTACTTAATTTAATTATTTTTATTTAACTAATTTTTTTATTTAATTAATTCATTCACGTATTTTTATTTATTATTTTTTCAAAATAGTTTTTAATATTTTTTAAAATTTAATTTAAAATTAAAAAGTTCATAATAACTTCATAATAACCTTGTGGCCATTTCTGATCCTGTCTCTCTTCTCATGGTATTATTAGAAGTACGTAATTTTTCCCAAGGTGTGTGGTGCACTGTGCAGTGCAGAGATGTATAAAAAAGAGGCCAACACCAAAGCTAGCAGGTATTTAAAATGTCTAGCTGTAGCATTTTTAAAAGAAATCCAAAGTCAAAGAAATTATTTTATGTTGCTTGAGAAAAGAAACACATCCCCCCATTGAGAAAGGAAAGCAGTAATGAGCGTCATGGTCCCAAAAATGTCACAATGTAAGCATTAGGGCATTAACAAATTTAAAATAAAAATCACCTAGTCAATCCTGTCTACAGTAAAGTTTCACTGACATTTCTTTTAAACATGCTACAATGTGTGTTACTTTATTTACTTGATGATCTTAATTTTCCAATGTTAATGACTCTGATTCTATGACTTTAACATTTTGGGTGGGATCCAGTTTCTTTCACCCTGAATGTTTCTCAGATGTTTGAATGGGACTTGCATGCAGAGAAGGGCAAGGATGGCTCTGTTGTTTTAATTTAATTTTAGCTCATTGCCTTTCCATTTTCTATCATCAAAGTGCAGGTTTAAGTGTTTAACACATTTCTACAACTTGTTACTTATTCGATTCAGAATGAAATGTATGATTCATAGTGATGGCATAAAGTAGGATTTGGGAAAAAATTGTGTGAAACAGAATTATGTTGAAGGTAGATTTGGAAAATCAAGATAAATGAAAATACAGAAAAAACAGAAATAACCTCTCAGTGATAATACTGGGATTGACCGTCACGACATCTGTCTTCACCCCAACGTCCATGAAGTATTTCTCAGATATAGGAGGCAAATTGCATCTATAAAAAAGAGAAATTAGTAAGAAAGTTTAAATATTTCTTTCACCTTTTCAGGACTAGAAAATAAAATTTATTTAAGCATTTCTGCCAAGCAACAAATCTAGAAACAGAGTGAGCATTTAAAATTGTATCAAAACATTTGATATTGCCCAAACTGTGCAATAATCTAAAAGGTTCTTGAGGGCTGTGTGAAGACCTCTCTTGCTCCCTCACCTGTGAGAGATCACCCTTCTTTGCAGGTGTAGCCAATGCTCATTTTGCCTCCTTAATAGCAATTTACCTATTTACTCTGGCAGTTTAGGATGCAAAGAGGATTGAAGCTCCAAGGCCAATCAGCCTATAAAATCAAAGGCTTGCTGAGCAGCAGCTGAGATGAATTCAATAATTAATAAACTATATCTAAAACATTGCCTTTAAGATGCTTCGGTTTATACCCAGGAGAATTTAGGGGAAATGTTCCACAAGAGAGAAATCAATCCAGACCTAATTAATCCCAAACTATTTGCTTCACTTCCTTTTCCATTTTTAAGCATCTCCCAACGCGGTGTAATAGCAGCAATTCTGACTCTGCAAGTTCACCACAGGACACCAAAGTTATTGGAAGCAAACTTGTGAGATTTGCAAGCCTTCACTTTGCCCTGCCTCCAGTCACCTTGGCCTTGTCCCAGATACATCATCTCACAAAATTTAGAGCATCCCTCAGGAGATGCTGAAGTTACTGAAATGCACACTCACAAGCTATCACACTGTATTTCCTTCCAAAGGAAATCCAGCTGAAAAAAAACCTTCAGCATGTGTTTTCAGGGATAAAATGTGTGGCCTGGCGACTGGTTTTGCATTCATTTTAAGCTAGTTAGGCACTGAGTGACACTGAAAGCTTTTTAAAGTGACCTGCAAGCCTCAATTAAAACCATCACTGTTCAGACCCTCCCACATCTCAGAAATACTGCAGTGCCTAATTCTCAAAGTTGTCCATGTTTCTGAAGAACAGGGCTGAGCAAAAACTGTGGTGGTATTTAGGGTAAGAGATGCTTACTGTTTTCACAATACCACAGTTCAGCTGACAGGATAATTTCTCAGTCAAAGAGAGAGGACAGTTTGGGGAGCAGAAGAATGCACAAAATTCCTTCAAAGTCCTAACACTCAAAAAGTTCACATCCACCTTACAGATAGCCCATCTTTATCTGATCAGGGAATTGTTTTTGGCTATCCTTTGTATAGATAATACCATTTCTAGTGCTTTCTTCTGCTGGGTCATGCAACTCAAGTCCTTGGGCACTCCCAGTACCACCAAGCACTGGGCACTGTGCTTATTAGATGATATTTGAGGAGGGTTTTCAAATAATCACCTTCAGTGTTTCCGAATAGGAAATTCACACGAGGATTAAGAGTGACTGAATTTTTTGAAGGTGATAATGCCTTATAAAAATGGTCCCATCTGCACAAACTGTACTTTTGTCACAAGACTCCAAAAACTCATGCCCACCAAGAGAGCAGTCCCATCTCTAAATTCACCCGGTGTTCCACCACAGAGCTCTGCTCTGGCCAGTAGATGGAGACAGACAATAACTACTAGTAAATACAATCCTGGTGTGTATCTTATATATCCTATTGTACTACAACTAATTGCTTTCAGAATTTACTTCACAGAACAATCCTGGCTGCATGCTGCTGGCCACAAGAAAAGATTTCCCCAAGTGTCCTGAAGGTGTTGTTGAATGTAATCAGGGCTCCATAAACAGCTTGTGAAATGTTTTAAATAATTTCACTGCTGGCCAAGATGATGATTCCTGATAGTTTAGTGGAGTGGTGACTGGAAAGCAGATGTGTTCAAACCTGACCTTGAACACAAGCTTTACTTTAAAACTGACCTTGAGCTTTAAAACACTGTCACATCTTTTTGCATAATCCACAATTTGGAGATAGTGAACCAGGGGTTTCTTTGGCACGGATATATTTATTCATATTCCAGTTCTGTAGACTAAACCTTTATTTAATTGTTACAGTACAAAACACAACCCAGTTTCTAAGTTCTGTAATAATCTCCTCTTTTTTTACCTGTTTTGGTACCATTCAAGGAAGCGTAGCAATGGTAAAACAGGACCTCTACTAAAAGTCTTTAAACATAGATGAGATTTCCCAGACATATTTCAGGTTCTGCTTAAAAGCTTGCCATCTCCATGTGTCACATGGGCTGCTCCTTTCATCCATGCTTATGGTTGTGATCCAACACAACAGCAGGGAATCTACAGTAATTATTTAATGCATATGGAGTACACTAAGCTTTTATTAAAGAACTTATGTGAAGCCTGGACTTTCTCACAGACTTTTTTTTTTCATTGAAAACTAAGATAACAGTTTTCTGTAAAGTTGGAATAAGAGGAAGACACAGGGGTCTGAAAAGAATGAATCCTGAATATAGGACCTGTACAATTTTCTCATATGATATAAAATTAAATTAAGACTGCACTGAACCAAAATCTGATCTAATTTTTGCTGGTGTGAAGTCAGAGAAATTAATTGTTTTACATGTGGTTATTCTAAACTGACAATAATATACCCAAGATCAGAAAATAGGCCAACTGAAATAAAGAGATTTTTCTTTTCTAGAGAACAAGTCATGAATCTGTGAGCTAGTGGTCATATGCCATGACCCAGGCAAAGAGCTTAACAGGATTTAGAGGGGGATTAGTCATGCATATGAATAACAAAAAAAAAAATTTTTCTCATATATATTAAGGATTATAAAACTGCTGCTAGACTCTCTTATCAGAGACACTCATCGTGGGACACCCCAGTTTATGCAAAACCTGGATATTTCCACATATAGTGAGGAGCAGTGAAGACACTTGATCTTTAAAGCTATTTTGGTGACTCTGGAGGCCCTGGATTGATTATTGATTACAGTAAATCCTGTTATTGAACACCTGAGCTCTACACCAGTCCATAAACACACTTCTGAGGCACATCAGCTGTGAGCAATTAACTTCTGACCAAGCCGCTTGTCACTCAATAGAGGCTCAGATCTGGCTCAGAAAATATGCTCAGGTTCATAGGACACTGCTTATAGGGTAATATCCATAGAAAGATAAATCCACAACCTCAGTGGCAGGGGATATCCTGAAAGAGAGCAACAGTCTTTGCCAATAAGTCAGTGATTAACCCCACTGAGTTAGGGATAAATAATTCCTCAAAGCTTAATTAAAAAAAATATTATAAAGTAAGATGTTTTGGAGTTTTTAGTTTTTTGAGGTTTTTTTTTTTGGTTTTTGGAGTTTTTGGTTGGTTTTTTGTTTGGTTGGTTGGTTTTTTGGGTTTTTTTTTCTTGTTGTTTTGGGGTTTTTTTTGAAATGCAGCTTTTTGTGCAAGAAGCAGGCATGACACAGCCAATTTAGCAAATGTCATGTTTCCATGTGAGAGAGAACAGCTTTGCAATATTCTGTTTGGCATTAGAAAAGGCAGAAAAAGAGGCAAATGGAGCCGTGGTGGTTACCGAAACACGAAGTCTGCACTGTCAATCTCCCGGCCACATCTGCTGTTCTTCAGAATTCCTCCGTTCCCAACCACTGCACACCTCTTAAACTGGGAGCGGTGGTACGGCATGTCCTGCAACAGCACGGCAAGGAAACAGTTAAAGACGCCAAAACATGGAGACAACAAGCCTCTTTTTCACTTTTTCCTTTTTTTTTTCCTCTGAAACTGCACCTTGATGCCTCATTCATAGGATGCTGACTGGTTCTGGGGTGCAATATTCCCTCTACACAAAGTGATGGGATGTTTTGCTGTGCAATTACAGATGGAACAGGCAACAAACCCAAATGGAAAAATAAATTGTTCTTTTTTCCCAGGTTCAATAACATAAGGAGTAATTTTAGACATTTGCTTTCCTCTTTGATTTCCACGTGAGGGCTCAAACCATGAATTAGTGTAGCTCAGGCGCTGTTTTCTGAGCTGCCTGCAAACTGCTGGCTCCTCAGGCTCTGGTGTCCTGCTTTTGGGAAGTCTCCAGGGCAGCCAGTAAAGCCCA
Source organism: Passer montanus (assembly GCF_014805655.1). Classification (NCBI taxonomy): domain Eukaryota; kingdom Metazoa; phylum Chordata; class Aves; order Passeriformes; family Passeridae; genus Passer; species Passer montanus. The sequence goes on from NW_024373923.1 coordinate 1,140,589, forward strand.
AGAAATCTGTCAGACAGCACATCACAGAAAGCAGCCCCAATTTTACTGCTGACCAACTCTAATTGCACTAATAGTATTAATGATTATTAATTAGCATTTGCACTACCAGCACTGCCTTTGGTCAGGTACCTTTATGAACTTGTGGATGATGAATCCTCCTGTAATGTTTGGGCAAAATCCTGCCTTCACACACAGAGATGCAGCTGCTGTTGAAGCCAGAGAGTGAAAATCACATCCTGAGAACAAACTGGGCTGTTAGGGTGAGAGGGCTCTGACGAAGAACTGAGCCATGCTACACCTTATGAATATGTAGGGATGTGCTTACATAAGCATGAGAGTGCTCGTTTTTGGTACATACATATTTTATCAATAACCTCATGCTGAAAACTACAGAGGGATGCAAGAGTGGCTTGACATTTCTGGGTGATTATTCCCAGGATCTTTCCACGGCATCCATAAGCCATGAGGCAAAAAGGGCATGCAATTACACCTGCCTGAGAAAAGCAGCAGCTGTCTGACAGAGAGGAAATATGGAGCTGTCTGTGCTTTATGCAGTGATTTCTTAACACACAGTCCCTTGGCAGCGCTGGAAGGGAAATCAGAAGCCAGGTGTCCAAGCTTAGCACAAGGCTCTTGCCCCTACAGCATTGCTTCTGCATTTTCAGCCCTTTATTTCCTACATGTACTAGGCTGCAGCCCTGCTCATATGCAGAGGGTGGCTTTGGTCACTGCCCAGTGTCTCCCCAAAGGCATTTTGGCATGTAATGATGCCTTCACAGCACCCTGATCATACCTGGACAAACAGCACAGCTAGGACAAACCTAGCAGATCTCAGGTGTTCAGACTTCCATGCACTCATCAGCCTAAGCAGGCAGGGTTTTGAGGATAACTTAGATGCAGCCATTCTTTGCACGTCTCCAGTTGCCAAAGTGCTTTCCTGGATCCCAGCCTTTCCCTGCTTCTGCCCCAGCTCCCCATGTGCACATTCAGGTAACAACACTTCCCTTCCTCTCACCAGTGCTCACAAAGCCAAAGGATTAGAAGTGGCTGGACCCTGAAGGACAGGTTCAATGGCACAAATCTAAATACCTAACCAGAACATAAGTCTGGCTTTTCAAAAGGGATCAATTTCAGCCACTCCCTCCAAGTATGCTGCTGTAAATTGAAGGGGTGTGCTTCGTGGTAAATCTGCAGCCACATCAGCCCATTCCTGCTCATCAGTCACTATGTGCAGAGGGAATTGCCCACTGATTATAACCTTGAATACCCCTGGAGGTCAAGTGTTATTTGCTGGAAAGGCTTTGAATAATCATTATGATGAATACATTTAAAAATTATGAAGCCCATTCACAGATAATCTGAAAATGGAAATAAGTATAAAAATAGTCATTGTGAATATTAATTATAAAACAATCATGCCAAAAAGAAAAGCAGATCTACCCTCAAATGTTGGATTTATTATATGTGAATATTACACTTTGTAAAAGTTCTGATAAATCAGTGTCTCTTTTATTTAGCTTTCTTATTTCATTATCCACTTTGTTCCTAAGTCAGCAATATTCTGCAGGAAATTACATATATATATATATGGATGGATGTGTATGTATATATTTTGCAGACGACACCAGAAAACAGAATAATCATCTAAAATATTGTATCAAAAATAAAAATTTTCAAAGTATAAGCAGTGAATTTTGTCAAACAAGTGCTAAATGCTTGGCTATAGAATAGTGCCTCATATATCAAGTACAGTGAAGCTGATCCTGCAAATGGGCAGAGGTACCTTTGGAAACATTTTGAAGATTTCTTGGTTGATATGAAAGATTCCACTTGTGTCCACTTCATATTTCAGTTTAGTTCCCAAGGGAGTATTTTTCTGGGTGGTGAACAGAAAGGATGGGGCGTTGCAACACCTTGACAGAGTAGACCTGTGAAAAGAAAAGGAAATAAGATCAAGGAGCTGATGGCATGACACAGGATTTGCAATTGCTGTTACTCCCAACAAGGTATTTTTTCACCAAAAAGAAATTTTTTAGCCCTAGGATGGGTAAAATGGTGGTTTGCTGAATTTTCATTCAGAAAACTTCAGATTTGGTGAATTTTCTTTGATTGAAAATACTGGCAAAACAAAAAGAAAAGAGAGTAAATTAGATACCTACACTTGTCTCTTCTAGGCTGTGGGAAATTCATGTGCAAATTCTGCCCTGCTGTAGCCCCAAAGATGAGTTTCTGCCTCCCATATCCTGGCAAAACCACATTAGTGAATTAGTCCCTCTCTACTTTAGAGACTTTCAACATTTTATGAGTTACATACTCATACTCATCCTGCCCAGTGGCAGGAAATGTAGGGGTTCAAGAGACCCTCTGGAGATGTGGAAATGAGGCAGGGCAGTATTTAAACACAGCAATACCCAAAGACACACTGTCCCACTTGACAGACTGCTGTGGAGCACAGCACACTTTGACTACAACAAAAAAACCTTCAAAGATTTTAGTTTTGCCCTTGGCCTTGCACATGCGTGCATCAGGAAGGTGATGTGGCCCCAGCACATTGGTGCCAGGCAAACTGGTCATGCCTAAAACTCAAAAATCTCAGACAAATGACCAAAATTTTCTTTATCCTTGGGACAAAATGGAATAAATTCCAGTACAAATAAGAACTGCATAAAATCCCAAACATGGGATTCAGGGTAAAGGAGAAAAAACATTCAGATCTCATCCCTTTGCCATGTTTCACATGAAATGTAAATGGGAAAAGCAGCTTTGTGAATAAGATGCCCTTTCCCACCTCCCATCCTGCCCTGGATGCTTTTCTTCTTTTGCTGGTGGCATTGAAAGCCCTGACTTCTGCTCACTCTTATTCCAGAGATGGTTTATTTCTCAGTCAATGTGTTTGATACCTTTAGTGAAAAATACATGTCGTGGCAAATGCACAAGCATGAAGACAAGGCCAGATGGCTCTCAAATAACCCAGATTAAATGCCTTGCCTCTGGGGTGTGTGGCCTCATATTCTAAGTTGGAAGAATAAGCCTGTCTTCTTTATGGGCTTTATTACAAGCACCAGAAAGCAAATAGAGAATTATGCAAACATTTCAGTGATGTCCAATTACTCTCATATACTTGACTCATGCAGGATGGCACAAAATGACCATCAGATCAAGGCAGCAAATGAGACTGAAAAAGTCAATGAATAATGTTTAACAGCAAAAATAATTACAAGCAGATAGCGGAATTGAATTGTTATAGTTGGGATATGAGAAAAACCTCTTCACTGGCTGCTCCTTAAGGAATTGAAAGAGATGTTTTTCCTTAACATCCAGCTGGTTTTCCAGAGGCACAGTCTTTTTTGTGGATGCCTGATATCTGATGGAAGAAGACTCTCAAGGAAACTGCTTTCCTTTGTCTCTACATACAAACTTTATTGTGGCTTTTGCCCTTCATCCCTCTCTGCTGCTCAAGTAGCTGCCATTTAAATCTGCTGGATTCTCCCCATCTCACATGATGGGACTGGACTGGCAAAGTTCAAAATCCCACAGCTCAGAGGATTACATGTTTCATCCTTCTCCTAAACAGCCTCCAAACTCAGAGACCTTGGTTTGCTTTTAAGGGACAGCGGCTTCCCCACAAACTCACACACTGATGTCTCTCCCCCACAGGCTTTAGACATTTTTTTCCTTTTTAATTACAAGCACTACTGTTGCTACTGAAACCAGCTGACAAAGGTTATGTTTGCATCTGGGTGCCAGTAAGGGTTTCTGGAGCAGTGATGTATCAGTCAGGCAGGTAGAAGCAGTGACAGGAGTCTTTCCTCTCTTTTTTCTCTCAGTGTACAGGGTGGAGGGGTTCTTTGTTCAATGTGCTGGTGGCCTGAGATAGATTTATGGTCCTCGTGGTGGTCTTTGGAAAGTCCTTTCTCATTGCTCTCACGTCTGCTCTGGCCTTCAAACCTCAAGGGGCTCCTTTCCATACCTCAAAGTTCTGCTTTCTCTCTGGGTACAATCATTATTCCTCTCACTCCAGCTGTTTTTAAAATAATGAGCTGTAATCCTGAATGACTCTTCTCTTCAAAACGGGCTCTGATAATTGCCTACCAAGTAATTTCCAGGAAAAATACAGGGAAAAAATAACCAAAAAAAATCCCAAACACCTAAAAAACTTAGGTGTGGAGATCACGTTGGAGAAACTGTTATGAGTCTGAGACTAACAATGTTATTTTTAAAGATGTCAATGACTAACTCAGCACATGCATTCTCACATTCTCTCATTAACTCCTGACAGCTATTTCCTGGAATCATGCAAGAGAATTTGGGATAAAGCTGGGGCCCTTATTACAAACAACATCTCTGAATTGTACCAGTGCCTTGCAGACTTCAGTCTACAGCCTGAAATAGTTTGCTTTCTCAAAACCTACTCAAATATGGCAGTGGAATATATCAGTATATAACATTCAAAAACTGGCTTGGCTTCAATCCACTGTTGCCTTCACAAGGCCAGTTTCTCTGTGTATTGAGAGGATCATGGAGGACCTTCAGCATAGAAATTACACGAAGAAAGACAGAACACTACAGAAATTAACTGAGAGGTCTCTGAAGACCAGAAAAAATATGTAGATAATATGTGAGTAATAGCTGAGAAGCCATTAAAAAAACCCAAAAAACAAACAACCAGAGAAAGTCATAACCAAGGTCTGACAGTTCCTAAAACATCCAGAAGAAATAAAGTTTGAGAATTCTGTAGAGCAAATTTGCAGTATCACCAGAGATATTACCATTCCAAGCCAGAGAGTTAGGCTGACACATTAGGTGCAGCCATTAAATCTCATCTCCATCCTCACTGCTGCCCAAATAACACCTGGAAGTCTTTCCCACACCAAATTCCTTGTCTTTCCTGGAAGACTTCCACACACCAGAAATCTTGTTGCTGCGTTGTTTTTTTGAAAGTAGGGGGAAAAGTCCACATTTATTCAAAAGGGTGGTACTCCAAATGTTGTCATGATTATTCTTGCTATCCATGTGAAATTTTGATCTCTGCAAGAAGCTGAACTCAAACTAAAGTAAATTTTACTCAGTCTCATTAATGTGAGACATTCTTACTTGAATAAATTGGCTTCTGTGACATTCATCTCCCATTTGCACATTTGAAGACTCTTCCATCTGTCAAACAATTCAGTTTGTTTCACCCTAAAATATTAAAAAAAAAAAATTAGGTTTATTACCAGGGTTTAATTTCCTAAAACAGCTGCAGATAGAATACCATGAAAATTGATGGGACAAATCAGCCAGTCTAGACAGTACAAAATTTATAATTTTTCTTCCTTTTTCTGCTCAGGCCTAGCCACTCTAAGCCATTTGCACACAAGAATTGATGTTTGGGACTGATTTCTTCTCCCTGATAGGCTTTCTCCATTTTTGCAGGATAAAAAATGCAATATTGACCAAGAAGCAGCTACTGTACCAAAATCTGCTGGGAAGCAAATGGCTGTCAATCACCTGGGTTTTGGGGAAAAGGTGCACCCAGCAGAAGGGCCCAGGAGGGGGCAATTGGAAAAGGGGAATAATTCGGCCAATTAAAGCTTCATTTTAGCGAGGTTAGCAATCTGTGAGATCCTACAGCACAACACTGTAGGTAAATTTATTTTAGGAAAAATTTATAAGTTCACATGTAGGGATAAGAGTCTGTGATGGTAAGAGGAAAAGCTCTTTATATAAGGATCTCTACCTCCTCCTCTGCTAATCAATACTCCTGTAGTCTCATTATAAAAAAAAAAAACAAAAAAAAAAAACTCAAAAAAACCCCCCAACACAACAACAACAACAAAAAAAAACAAAAACACACACACAAAAAAAAAAAAAAAAAAACAAAAAAAAAAAAAACAAAAATCCCTCACCAAAGACAACAATGACCAATTTCCCTTCCATTAATTCAAATGTCTATTTATAATACAAGGTCTGTTTTATTTGGACTCCATAAGGCATGAGGGTTCAAATGAAAAAAAAAAAAAAAAAAAAACAAACGAAAAAAAAAAAAACCAAAAAATACAAACCCAAACAACAACAACAAAAAACCTCACTCCTATTTCAGCCAGGCTGATACAGGATGACTCATTTTTTGATGATATCACCAATTCCAAGAACTTCCACACTGAAGTTCGCACATATTCTTGTGCGTTTGGACAACAGAGATAATGAAGGCTTTGCAAATATCTAGAGGTAGGAAGCAATTGCATAAGCTGTCTAAGAAGTTTGGAAGTCTGTGATTTCTCCTAGATTGATAGGTCTTAATGAGTTCTCTTCAAGCTTGAGGGCTTTTAATGTTTGAATAAAGCATAGACTTTTAAGATAATTATATATTTAATGTGAGCAGAACCGAGCATTTCCCAGGCTGAGGAAGTTGCAGGAAGGAATTAGGTCATATTGTACTTTCTGTAGCCCACCAGAGCACATTAACTTGGAAATCTTCCATTACCATAAGGGCTGACTTGGGAAACATAGCACATTTGAATCAAGAACACCAGAAGAGACCAGCAGAGTAAAAGAGCTTGGTGTCACATGGCATCTACTGTAGAATTTAGGGTAACTCGTATCTAGCTGAGCAGGACTCCACTACCTTCCTTGAGCCACTGGATAAGATGAAGAAAAAAGAGGAATTATCTGTGTATGCAAAAAGAAAATAAAGCAATTCAGAACTCCTGATCTTCAGCAGAACATTGGAGAAGTGTGACATTCTCACCCCTCCTATTTATTTTTAAGCGTTGCAAGTCAGCAAGCGGTGCAAACTGTGTTACTCGTGTATCCTTCATCCAGTGCAGGAGGCAAGGACATAACCTACATTTTGCTGTGCACAAAGTCAGTCAGGGAGACATGCTCAGATTCATGCAGACCTGGAGCAACAAACTGTATTTTCTGTAGTCCCAGCTGCTTAATGTTATACACGTGTGGAGTTGTACTTTGAACTGACATTCCCAATGCACTTTTCAGACCCTGTGCATCGCCTGCAATGCTACTAAACCATTGGCTTTAGTTGTGGTGAGGGATTAGGCATAATCTAAGCACCTAAACTCAGTGAAATGCTGAAAATGCAAAAAGACAACACTAAAATCACCGAGCTGTGCACTGTCGTACTGGCAAACTCATTTTTTTCACCCAGTTCCTTTACTGTGGCTTCATATATATATCTCACTCAACTCATTGGATTCCTGACATACTTATTGGACCACAAAACACAACTTAGAGATATTTTATTCTTTCACAGAATCACATTTTCTTACCTTTTCACTGAGGGGTTTTGAGTTGTGAAACTCTCTGCTGTTTGAAGAGGTCAGAAATACAAATGGGCTCAGAAAATATCTAAACAAATTAATAGAAATGTCTATTGTCCACTCTGATTACTCCATTCTGGACTCCTTCTACCAGTCCACAAGTCCCTATGCCAGTATTTATTATCAGGAAGGACTGAACATTTTCTTCCTTTCTCAGCCTTCACTACTGCTCACTGTCAACAAAAGATCCTTAAGCTAATCATTTGTATGACTCAGTTTGGCTGTTCTTACTCTTTGTGTTATTACAAACACCGTATTGAATTCTCAGCCATAATTGTGGGCCTGACCAAAATGCCTCAGTGTATGGGAAAAGCTTCCATGTTCTGTAAATGGATGTCAGATCAAATTCAAACACTGCTTGTACAGGTGAGATGAGGCTAGAGATCCCTCCTGAGATCCCTGTTGATGTCATCTCTTGAGCCTTACACCTTTTGACAGTGTCATTGTAAGATACCATTCCATCCTGCCTTAGAAGTAACACTTCTAGCAATACTTTTATTGCTAAGTACTTCTACTTTTTACATTTAGGTCATACTTACATAGACAAGACCTTCACCTCAATGATGTCCTGCCTTAATTCCAGGCATTTTGTAGAGTTGTATTCCAAAGGCCCTTCATAAAACTCAAAATACCTGAGGAAGGACAAGAAAAGATATCATAAATAAGGTTTAGGCTACAATAATTGTCTTGCACATCAACAGAATTTTGCTAAAAATTGTCATTTATGACTTTTGCCTAACTTGAGGCTACACTGCCTGGCCCATAGGCAGCTTGTTCTTTCACAGGAAAGCACAGATGTCCCTGCTGATCCTAGAACAGTCTCCCACACCCAGTTTGTCCATTCCTACAGGAGTTCATCCATCCTGAAGCAACAACAAGGACCAGCTACCTTTTCCAGCAGTCACCACTTGGCAGCTGGAACTGAAAGTCAGGGCAAAAGCACTGATCATTTAAGGAACACCATTCCCATCTTTTGGGTGCCTGACTGTGCTGGGTTGGAAAAAACAGTAACATAAAAGTGCTAGAGGTTGTATTCCATCTGTGGAGGCTATTCTATAACTCCTGAGCAACTGAGCTTTTCACTGGGATTTACTCTATTGGCTTGTTTGGAAGGTAATGGAAACAGGGATTATATTCTAGGAAAAAAAAAAAACCAAACCTGAGAACAAAAGAATTTGAATGCTCAGACACAGCACAAATAAGAGTGATATTCCTGATTAAAATATAGACAGAAATATTTCCTTCATTGGTTAATTTCTTTACTTTAGTCACTGGGCTGAAGGGGAACAAAAGTACAATGTTTAAATTGTTAAACTCATTAAATGTTAAACTCATGTTTAGGGAAAAGAAAAAGTCCAGGCTGACAAGTGAACTCAATGAGTCTGCATTGAAATGGCAAACAAGATTGAGGGTTTAAACCAGGCTATGCATCAGTTTCCATCCTAATCATTAGAAGTCTGTATTTAAACCTAATTCTTAAGACCTGTACATGCCTATGAAGTTCTTGATAGGACAATGAAAAACTAAGAGAAGATGACCAGGAGGATTATTATGAACAAGACTAGAGAAAGATCTTTTGATAGATCCTTCAAAATCCTGGAATTCATGAGGCTGTAACTCTAAGAACTCAATTTTTGAACCCTTAATGGGAAATATAAAGATAAGACTTGTGGAAAAGCTTCATTCAAGCTATCACTGGAAATATAATATTTGAGGTTTGTGTCATTGCAAAATAATATCAAAATTCATGTTTGACCTGTGTGTAACTGGAAAAAGTCCAAGAGCCTCCCAAAGCAATTTGCTTTCAACTGGGAATGTTTCTGTCCTGTCAAGTGCTGCTTTAGGAAGTATCTCCTTCACCTCTCCCTGAGGTTTTCAGCATCTCAGCTTTGTCAAACCCCAAACCAAACATTTCTGTGATCCAGTGACAGGCACAAACCTTGAGACTGAAAGGAGGAAGCCCATGCTTAAAAGGTGGCAGGAAGAGAACAAAAAAATTCCTAATAAAAAAGTCAGTAGAACCCAATAGCTCATCTTCAAAAAATGTGGCTATTTGTAAATGTGTTTGTATAGCCTTCAAAGCAACAAACATGTATTTTTATAAGTTTTTTAGAAGAAAATATGTAATTAAAGTATTCCAAAATCAGTAAGAACTCCATGAAAAGATTTCCTCAGCCTGCTGAAGGGAGACCTTACATGAATCTTTGTCTGGGTCCTCACCAAAAGGCTCACACTCTCCTTCCAGATGAATTATTCATCTGGACATTCAGCATTTGCTAAGGAGCAGCTGAAATCCACTGCCCTGGCACATCTCCCATGTGCTTGTCTTGTTGAGCTGGAGCTGAGCAACTTGTGAGAGGCTTCAACTGGATTTGGATTAAGAGCCCACCTGCCTGCACCAGGCCAAAGCCCTGCGTGGATGTACTTCAGGTAACTTCCCCAAACTAAACCAAAATCTCTCTTTAGAGAGCACCACAGAATTTCTTACTGCTCCCAGAATTTTCCAGGGCTGAAGGAGTACCCTCTGGCTACCAATACAGACAACATTTTAATCCTCTGAAATAATTGTTTTTCTGGTTGTCTTTGGCAGAATCAATCCTTTTCTTTGGTTCTTTGAGTAAGACACCCTGGATGTCCATGTCCTATGCAGTAATTGGGGGCAGGTACACACCCCCACACAGCACTCAGCACCTTACACACCTCAGTACCCCTCCTGCTTCTTAGGATGTGCAGGAGTGAGCAATACCTATCAGCCTCATCCTCACCTGCCACCTAACACTTCATTTCACTACTTTAGATGTGCCTCAGGACAGATAAGCAGAGCAAAAATCTAGATTAACATTTATTTTTATCTTTCCTGTGCACTTCTGGCTGTGCTGCTAGGTTAGAGAGCAGCAGCTCAGATGTTGAACAGCACATGCTGTCACGTGGGAACACCACAACACAGGAAAGCTGCCTTCAGCCTGTGGCATTGGAGCCAAAGATGTCATTTTATGAAATGGAGATGAAATTTCCTGTGTCCCAGCCATTCCCTTTGATCGTTGCCTGTTTACTCAATCCACAAACCAAAAATAGAAATGAAAAAGGATGTGTTACCACAGCAGCAGAAGGTTAAGAAGAAAAGGATTGGGTCAAAAATAAACCACTTCTGGATCTGAAAGGAAATCAATCCATGAGGCAACACTGCATTTCTAGCAGAGCTATTCCATGAGCTTATAGATTGAAAAAGCACAGGACAGTTCTGTAAGCCTCTAACTCTCACAACAGCTTCAGCTTTCCCAACAGAGCCACTGGGAGCATTGAAGTCACCATTAACTACCCCACGGAAGTGCAGAGGGACAGGCTGGGTGACACCTCAATGATGTGACACATGCAGCAAAGGCAGGGGACAACAATGGCAGTGTCATTCCACACAGAGAGGGGAGAAGGTGCTGCTGGCCATGAGGTCAGTTAGACTGAAGTGAGCTGAGTGATCCCAAGCTATTGACTGAGCATCCTTTGGGCTGTCCTTCATCAGCCTGAGCCTCACTGGAGCAGACAGCCAGCCACTGAACCCTCCTTAGCTGCAATGCTACAGAGGCTTCTGCACGTCAGCTGCACGTAATGGTGGTGCTGCAACAGCTCTGGGAATTCTGCAAGACAGTGACTGGTCAATAGACTCAGGAAAAAAAGGGTTTCTCTCTTTCTCCCAGGAGTGTTCATGCTTCTTATTTACTTCACAGCGATTCCTCCTGCTGCAGATATTAGGAGGATATTAGAATTAGCAGGATATCAGCAGAGGCCGTTCCCTGGAGCACTGGACAATCTCTTCCCACAGAAGGTCTTCACATTGTGGTTTCCTAGAGTGCAGCTTTTGCACAACACCAGGTCCTAGCACAAGGGGCATGGGTTCCCTCAGCCTCCAGAGATGTCCTTTAAACCCACGTCCTCACCTTGCAAGGGTCTGGTCCTGCAGGGAGTGTTTGGAGATCAGGCCCCCACACTTTCCCAGAGGAAGCATCAGTCTCACCCACTCTCTGGTCTCTGAGAGCTCTTCCTGCCTATTAACTCCCACTCTAAAACATGTAGTTCCCTGTGAACGAAGATACATTTGCCTGTCAGAAAGCTTAATTAGCACAAATGGAAACTGTCCTCCCCATCATCCTCCTCAGTCTGATCTCCAACTAAGAAACAAGGATGTAGTTCAGTTTATTTTGATTTATGTTCTGGATTAGTGACAAGTGACAAACCTGACTGTACTGCTTACTCCTTTTGCTACAGAAAAGGTCTGAATTTTGGCTTTACAAGAATGACAGTCAAGTTTTATTATCCATAAAACAGAGTTGATCTGTGACTGCCATAATGTCCTCTCCCTGCATTTTTCCACTGCCCCTGATGAAACATAAATAAGTTCTATCCCTCTAAAGGTCATAAGTCTACAGGAAAACCAATACAAGAATTCACGATTCTTTACCTTAAGAACACAACAGCAAATGAATTACAACAAACAGCTTGGTTGCATGTAGGATTGTGCTTTCCCAGGGCACTTGTGAGCTCAGTGTCCGCTCACGTCAATCATTGCTTTCAAACTTACAACACTTTTCCAGGGTCAAAGTCTGTGCCTGAACACCACACAAGTTGCAAGTGCTCAGAGGGAACTGGTTTTTACAGCCCACTGCACTGAGTACCCAGGAATTAGATGCTATTAACTGTGTAATTTTCCATTTTTGACTGACTGAAACTTTCTTCTTTTCTAACCTTCACGTCCCCCATTGCAACCTCACCTCCAGCTGAGCTGCCTACTGAGCTCGCTAGTGAGAGACACATTTGGTTTCTCAGTACATCAGCTAACACTTAGGTCTTTGATCATCTGCAGTTGGGCTGCTCCTGCTTTGATCAGAAGTAAGCCTTTCTTGATCACACTACATGAATTAAAAAGCCCGAGACTTCAATCCTGCTTTCAAGTGACGCTTGGGTTGAGACACTGATTTGTCTGATATACTGAACAAAGGTTTAAAAGTATAATTTGCTGCAATGGTCAGGCATCTTTTAAGCAGGATCATTTTCTGCAGCTGCCTTCCCATTCACTCTGCTCGTTCCTGAAGCGCCAGTTCCTGACACTGTTTGCAGCAAGGCTGCAGCACTTGCGCAGTGAGACCGCAGAGCATTGCAGGAAGGATTCCACCTACCCTGCAGGAAAAACAAAGATCTTTCCAAAAATATACATTATCCAGTGACTAAGAAATGAGAATAAATGAACCAAGCCCTGCAGGCTTATACTAAATGCTTATTAAGAGTGCTGTCCAATTAGCAGTGCCTGCATTAATCAGTATGGGCAGATCCATGGCCAACCTTGGGTGGAGATTCACAGATTCACCTTCCTTACTCAGGAATGTTCCAAGTGTGACAGAGCACATTCCCCAAACCACAGGGGACTCACATCATCTGGCAAGGTCTGCATGGAATCTTCAGGTCCCTGGAGCAAAAGTACTGCTGGGATGGAGCCTATCACAGTTATAGAGGCCCTGGACAATTTATCCAGAATAGAACACAGTAGGTGTTGACTTCATCAGGGCCCACTGTGAGAGACAAAATCCCTCTGGCCTTTGCTTCTCTTAATGCTTCTATGTGACAACATCAAAACCCACAAGATTTGGTCAAAAAGTTTAAGGGCTTTCCATAAATGGGGTTTTTCTCCCTTAATGAAAGCATCCTACCAGTTTGCATGGCCTGTTCTCCCAAGATTATTTTGTCCCATTGGGAAGGGATGATATCTGTTCAGCAGGTAAAAAAACTGATGCAGATGTGCAGATGTGGCAAGGGAAACAGGAATCTGATGCTCTTAGACTCATTTTAACTTCACCAGGACAATGGCACAAAAAAAATTAAAAAAAAAATATCACTTTACTGCTTGTGCTCTTTCTGCTATTTGACAGCCTGAGTCAATTTGTCCAAAACACGATGATGCCTGAAAGGCTGAACTGAGAGAAGAGTTGTGGGCTCAACAGAGAAGACTGGAGAAGCATGAAGATTCTTTTACACAGCTTCATGAAACTATTTGATTGTCTCATCCTTGGGGACAACAAATATTAAAAAAGACGGTTCACATTCCTCCTGCCTACCACGTGCTGATGACAATGTCACTGGCAATAACTGGTTTAAACACTGTACCATCATCATCTCTAATACTAATAGATGCATTAGATGTCTAACTGATCATGAACTTTTAGTATGTGTGTGTAGGTGGGAGCAAAATACGCCACCATGTGCTGTGTCATGTAAAAAAATTAAAATATAAGCAAGATAAAATGGTCATTTATCTCTGTATGCATTGTGTAGTAATAGCTCTTCTGAATTACTGCATCCACTTCTGACATTTAATCTCTGGGGGTTTGAGACACTGGTGAGAGTTACAAAAGGACCTGCAGAAATTTTCTGCATTCTAAAATATTATGAGAGGCGTGTGAAGCTTAATCTAAACATATGGTGACTGAATAAGGAGATACTGCACCAGGAAGCAATTACCAGTGGCAGGAAGGCTTTCAATACAGTATAGCAAGGAAAAACAGTATTCAATGCCTGGAAGCTAAAGATAGACATGGCATGTTTAGTTCAAGATTGGCTGTCTTTCTAGAAGAACAAGAGTAACTAAAATTCAGGATCAGGAATTCTTGTACAGGGGCTCAAGTTTTCCAGAAAATTCTTGTAGCTGATGTTAAAGGCTACTCATTCATGAGCCCACTGGTCATTCACTTAGGATAATTTGATATGTTTGGTCTTACAGAGTTGTAAGCTTTTCTGGGGTTTGATAATAGATGACGTTAGATAGGTCTATCCATCAAGACAAGGACCAAGATATTGTGCCTGTTTTCCAAGTTAAAATTTTTGCTTTCAAAGAACCAAAAGGGCTTCCATGGACCAGCCATAAATCCATAAGTTTGATCTTTTTCAGAGAAGGAGTGGCTTTTATATTTCTGTCCTTTAAAGGCTGTTCATGTATAGATCACTGAACATCCCCAGAAAAGTGGAAAGTGCACAATTTTTTATACTTGGAGGGGCTCCTTTTCTGGATTCTTTTTCTGACCTGGTCCCATGACTCCACAGATCTCCTACCCATCTGTGCAGTCAAGATGATTGTTGTGATGCCCTGAGGATATATTTTTCATCACAACCATGGAAGCTCCTGGCAAATTGTCACTGGCTGCTCACTGCCATTCTTATTATGATCTCCCACCTCCAAGTCTCCACACACAGCTCACTTGGAATTGCTTGGCTCTGCTGCTCATTACCTCATTAGCAATGTGAATTGACCAAACATCCACTCCTGCCAAAGACACGTTGTTCCCTTCCCATCTGTCCACCGATTTGGGCCACAAGTCTCTCCGTGGTTTCAGCCTAGCACAGCACCAGAGTAAGTTGCAAAACACAGCTCCACTGCAGCAGTCGTGGGTGTAGCAGCAGGAGCTCCAGCAGAAACAGCCCGAAATGGCACAGCAAAGTCCAGGCTGCCTCCTGCTTCTCCCTGGAGATAAGCCCACCTTGGAACCCATCAATACCACCACCCCCTGTGCTTCCCAGGTCCTCTCGAAACCCATCCTCATTTAGAGGTTTTCCCACTGTGCAGTGTGTGAATGATTTATTGCAGACTACATTGAATTTGAGTTGCAGGGACATGTTGGTTGCTTCTTGTCTTTTGCTGTACCAAACCAATGCTGTCTCCTGACAAGCAGCAGTGGAGTATGTTACAGGAAGCCCTATTTTCCCAATTTCATTTCAAAACTCACAGATTTTTAATAAACTGCTTCTTGGGTGTTTTAATCAAGCCCTTTCCCATTCACTCTTACTGAAATAATCTGCTGATGTTGTTACCCATATGACCACCCACCTAGAAGGCATAGCAAAATTCATGACAATCCTTATACATCAATGACATCTTAAACCCCACATTTTAGCTTATTGCAAGCAACTGCCTTTTTTTTCCTTGTAGTTTTTAGATTTTAGGATCCTTGTATGAAGAACTCAGCAAAGTGACTTAAGCAAAATCCTAAACTCTCACATTCACTCTTGTAAAATATGTATTTGACAAACCTAATTGATTCTACTTTTTATTTCATAGCCAGTGGGGACAAAGCTTCAGATTTGTCATACTAGAGAATTCAGTGTACAAATTGACAGGTCTTAAAGTATGATCTCCTCTCACCCACCAAACGCTTCTGTGGTCTCATCACAAAAGCTCTACATTGAATCTTATCTGCAGCTCCAGTAGACTGAAGGGAACAACATAAACCAACTCATACGGCAGATCAGATAAGTCATCCTGTCATTAAGGCAGCTTCTTGCCAGTGAAAAATTATTTAAGCATGACAACTCACAATTCCAGTAAGTTGCAAAACATATTAAAAGGAGAGCAGAAGAATCAGGGATCTGGGAAGGGGTTGTGTATATCACTAGTCATAACCAGCACTAGATAAAGCCCTTTATCTGATTCTCCACAAGGATACTGTAAGGTTTAATGATGCTTAGCACAAAGTAAAATGCAAAATATAGAAATATGAGTAATGGGTGATGCACAATAATCAAAAATAAGCCAGTGTTCAACAACTGGTTGTTATTGTTTCTGTGTGGGTTGAAATCCTTTGGTTGAAATCCCTATGGATTCTGGGGAGATCCTGTGCTTCACTTTTACTTATTGTTAGTAATCATTATTTCCTTGCTACCTAGAAGGCCTTCAGCAACATAATCTGAATTGAAATGAAGGCTCTGGTGCCCAGAAAGGTCCAGCAAGTCGGGATCTGTCAAGTGTCTGCCCAGAGCAGTGTTAGATGGCACAGAGGGGACCCAGACTCTTGGTTGCACTGCATACGTGACACAAGATTTTATTTCCATGGACTGCTTCTACCCTGTCAGAAGAACTGTCTTAAGTACTGTGATGAAAACCTGGGTTAGCTGAGTTACCCCAGCACAGCAGAGCTGTCAGACAGGGCTCAATGAGAGAAATGTGTCTGATTTCAGACCTCAGCCATCAGAGAGCTGGAGCCCCTCTGCTCTGGAGCCAGCCTGGCACAGCTGGGGCTGCTCCCCTGCACAAGAGAAGGCTGCAGGGACACCTGAGAGCCCCTGCCAGGGCCTGCAGGGGCTCCAGGAGAGCTGCCCAGGCACTGGGGACAAGGCCTGCAGGGACAGCACACAGGCCATGGCTGCACTGCCACAGGGCAGGCACACATTTTGGGATGTTGGGCAGGAATTGGTGGCTGGGAGGGTGGGCAGGCCCTGGCCCAGGGTGCCCAGAGCAGCTGTGGCTGCCCCTGGATCCCTGGCAGTGCCCAAGGCCAGGCTGGATGGGGCTTGGAGCAGCCTGGGACACTGGAAGGTGCCCCTGCCCATGGCTGGGAAGGTGGCACTGGATGAGCTTTAAGGTCCTTTCCAAACTATTGTGTGATTTTATCTGAGGAGTCACCCAGTGTTTACTGAAATCATGTAACATAATAACCATCTCTTTCTTACTTGATAATTTTTATGCTGTGTTTAATCTTCACTATTCATTGGTTTCTCTAAGGCCATTATTCTCATGAAGCTTGGCTGACTTGCAATTCTAATGCACTCATTCTTTCAGTGTGCTTTTGATTTGGAAATCCTTCATTTTAATCTAAAACTTCACTCCTACAGGATGAGTTGTCAGCATCTCTACACCCTGTATTAAGTTATGTAATTAAAAGATAAAGAGTAGTTCTAGAATATGTTCAAATTGATACCACATATGCATGAATAAACATATGTCTCTATATATATAAATGGTACAAGTTAATGAAAATCATATTCATATATATTTCAATTAATATCTTTGAACACAAAACCTTTTACAAGAAGGTGATGGCACAGCAAATTGCAGAGCTATGCAGTGAAATGTACTCTGTGTGCTTATGCTGACATACAATTAGCTTTGTGCACTTCAGACATCTCTCTGGAGTCCTGTAAATATATACAAATAAAATCAGTTCTGTGAAGTGTAGTCTGCAAGTTTTCCATTCAGTGGAAAGAATTATTCATTAGAGGAAGACTTGTTTTTATTTTATATCAACAGCATAAAGCTGAGTGTCAGATTAAGACTCTCAGGAGATGTCTGGTGACAACACAGTCAGAAAGGTGATCAAATGTAAACAGTAAACAATTTTGACACAGCTCTGCAGTAGTCACCACACAGTCTCGTCTCCACACTTACAAAGTACTTTTTTTATTTTCCTCTATTCCCAGGTTCCACACAGTAGGAAAAGGGATAAATAATATCTCTAACACACTTGGGTGTGAAATTTGTTGCAGGTAGACTTATCCCTGACTGAAAAGCTTTCAGCTCCACTGCCAGTAACAAAGAACCACAGAATGTCTTGAGATGGAAGAGACCCACCAGGATTACTCAGCCCAGCTCTTGCACAGCCCCCCAACATTCCCATCCCTGGCAGGGCCATCCAAAGGCTCCTGGAGCTCTGGCAGCCTCGAGGCTGTGCCCATTCCCCAGGGAGCCTGGGCAGTGGAGATACAGTCACTGACATATCACATAGCACAGGCTTTGAAATACACTTTTTTCTTCATTGATATTATAACTTTTTCCTGTTTATATCTAGCTTGTGTGGTTTGTTTGTGTAAAAAACATTTGCACCTTGAACCTCTTTGTGCTTGAAGAGGCTGAAGAGACTGAGAGTAGCACTGTGGTTCAGCCCCTCATGACTCTGTCTTTTGTATTCAAGGCTTTTGGTTCCAGTCATGCAATCAATGATGGCTCAATTGTCTCTGTCAAAGGTGTCTAGAGGAGGAAATCTATATTTGTTTGTTTTCTCATGCCTTCAAGATGATGTGTGTCTTTGTGTCACACTGAGTTCTTTTATATGCCAAGCGTCTAAACTGAAGACTTTGTAAATACAGACTATATATGCAGATACTGAAAAGGCAACAAGAGTGGAAGATAGATACACACACCTACACATGTACACATGAACCTTTTTTCCCCTGCTCTAAGTGAAAAACTGCAGTGGAGGCTGGTTGCTCTTATAAAGAACCTTTACAAGACCAACCAGCAGAGCAGCAGGCAGCACTCGTACAGGATCACATTACAGCAAGAGCCTGAACAGGAACTGCAGCATTGCTGTGGTTCAGTGACAGGATGATTTCTGACAGGTTAGACTCTGCAACTTCTGCTTGCCTTTGAAGTGCTATCAGCTCCACAGCTGCAGTGGTGTATGGCTACAAAATTATGATATTCAAAATAAAACGGGCAATTTACCCAGAGTTTTTTTATACACAAGTACTAAGTGTAAGGTTATTTTAATTGTTTCTAGTTTTCTCTTTATTTTACAGCTCTTTTTAAGATTTCCCTGCTGCTTATTGAACTTGATGCTACACACGACTCAGGATTTTTAAACTCCTGTAACTGTTGTTCCAGGAAGTGAGCTCAGATATCCACCCTACACCTATGCCTGGATTTCTGCAGATGGCCTGGGACAGCTGTGGAGTTCTTTAGGCAAAACTGCTGCCAGTTTTCTGACTCTGCACATGACCCTGCAGACACCTGAGCCCATGTCAAACCAGGAAGTACAAAGAGTGCAGCAGCACATCAGTGCTTCTCTTGTTGCCAGATATTGTAAATAAAGGAAATACTACAGCATGATCTTGACAGAACACTTTTCCCCTGCTAGGCCCTGAAAAGAATTTAAATTAAACTATGTTTTCATGGAACACATGTTTTATTCTAACGACCACATTCCCCAGTGTGCTCTACGTGCACCAAGATCGTAATGTTGGGACATTCTCTGCCAAAGTCCCATTCTCCAATACTGACACACCTTGACACACCTTGACCACAACACAGCATTGGTAGGGAAATGGGAGAGGCCTGAACACAGAAACCACTCTCCTGCAGACTTCATGGGTGCTTATGGCATATTCCAAAATGTTCCCAAGGCTTGCAAAGGGGAAAACAGCACAGTGCTTGGGCACCCCTGACATCTTCAGTACTGTGGGGAGCAGTGCCAAGCAGAAAAAGCACACTGCAGATCTCATTTTTCATACAGCCTGTGCTCACATTTGTGGTTGATACAAGGAGAGAAAGATCTCTATAGTCATTCCCTCGGGTGTTGGTACCTGGTGCCTGTGTCACTGCCACTCTTCACTGCTCCGTCATCCGTGAAATTAAAGGTGCCGGTCCAATTTGCCAATTCCTCTCCATTCTGCCAGCTAAACTGCAGCCCTCTAGCAAGAAAACGAGGCAGTTGATATTTGATATCATTCATTAGGTTAAGTCTATCAGCATGAGTTCTCATGCCCTATTTCTTAACATACAAATGTGACTACGACACATTCATCAAAAACAATTAAAAGATACAAGAGCAACAAGATATGACCTTACTAGGGTAAACAAATAATTTTTACTTCCCATAGACTCTACAAGTCCTTGGATGAAAACAATACCAGGCTCCCCATACAAATTTGAAGGCCAGTAATTATCTGTGCTCATAAACAACACACATCTATGAGAAGGTAGAAATTTCATTCTCCAAAAGACAAGGGCAAAAAGCTGGAGACATGGGAAACCACAGAGCCAAACAAGTAAAAGCTCCAAAGTTCAGTTCTAAATCTACAGTAGTTCCTAAATGTGGGGGACATATCCTTCCTCTGATTTGTTGGCTCTGCTAGCAAATGATGTGTAATTTGATGACGTCTCTAAAGTCATAATACAGTGCTTATTTTGCCTGTCTGGAAAGATAGCATTTTTTTAAGCCAAAGCATAAACATAATCATCACAAGCCCCTGTTTTCCAAACGTTCACATTCACAGATTTGTTCCAACCCCCATGATGCCTGCAGTCTTCTGGAAACTACACCAATAGCAGGGTAGAAATTTAAAAATGCTGGGGAAATATTTGACAACACAGGCCAAAACCCCTATCTTATCTCAGAAGCAAACAAAAAAGCATCTTGCAGACTCTTATTTTTAAACTTCTCCTTTTTAACCCAATTTCATTATTTCAGAAGCCTGGCAAGCTGAGTTATGAACATTTGGTGCTGCCAATACTGAAAGTTAACTTCCCAATTGGGCTGTGTGGGGACAGCCAGGAAGCAATCTGCCAGCACACTTTGTCCAAAAGAAAGGGCATCCAGGACCCCAACAGTTTTGCTGGTTACCAGGCTTATGACAAGGGCTGGTGAATCTCTCTGGCCACATCCATCCTCTAGTCCAATTGGAGCAATTATCAGCACAGGGAATTAAGAAGGAACAACATGGGATGTTAAAATATGCCCAGGGGAATCTTGTGAGGTTTGACAAGGCCAAGTGCAGGAACTGTACCTGGATGAGGGCAGCCCCGGGATCAACCCAGGCTGGGGATGGGCAGAGGGAGCAGCCCTGGGAGAAGGAGCTGGGGGTGCTGTGGGTGAGAGCTGGAGCTGCCCCAGCCTGAACCCCCCTGCCCTGGGCTGAGCCAGGCTGGATGGGGCTTGGAGCAGTGAAGGTCAGTGGAAGTTGTCCCTGCCCATGGCAGGGGGTGGCACTGGATGAGGTTAAAGTTTCCTTCCTGCCCAAACCACCCTGTGAATCTATGATTCATATCACAGTGTGAATCCATTATGCTATAATGACCATTGGGTAATGCAGAGCTCTGGTTTATCAGGCAGCCCCATAACTTATAAGAACTCTGAGCAGGTGAGCTGCTTGCATTGTGAGCCATTCAGGAGCAGGAGGTGGAGTTTCCTTCATTCCAGAGCGACTCCTAATAAGAGGCCTCTGGGGAGTGGGCAAACAGGGGTGTGGTGACAGCAGTTTGCACAGCAATTCACACATGCATAGCAAGCATGTAGGGTTACAGGTTTTCTTGCTAGTTAGGTGTGCTGTGTGTTGTTTGAGGTGCTTGTATTGGTTGCTTTATTTTATTTTGGGCTTTCTCTTAGTAATGGTTTTAACCCGGTCAAAATCTGTGGTTGGTACAAGTGTATGTGACCAAGTGGAGCCCTCCAAAAAGGATGGGTCTGTACAGACCCATTCCTGCCTGGAGTGTTTGAGCTTAGCAGTGGTTTCAGGGGTGTGTTGTGGAGGAGGCCTGCCTACGGTGTGAGCAGGTGAACGACCTCCTTTCCCTGGTGGCCAAGCTTAGGGAGGAAGTTGAAAGATTAAGGAGTATCAGGGATAGTGAAAGGGAAATAGATTGGTGGAGTTCAGCCCTTATATCTTTAAGGGACGCCCACCAAAAGTCGGAGGACTCATATGCCTCTCACTCTCAGGCAATAGAGGGGCACCTGGTAGATGAAGGGGAGTGGAAATGCATCCCTGTTCAGGCAGGTAATAACAAAAATCCCTCCCACCCCCCATCCCCTAACCAGGTGTCACTTCAGAATAAGTATGAGGCCCTGGATCTAGAGAGCCAGCCAGATGATTTAGAAGAAAATTATCTGCCCAGTGAGCCTCCCAATTATGACGCGTCTGAAAAATGAATTGCCACCTCTAACATCAAGAAGAAAAGAAGGATAATCGTGGTGGGTGATTCCCTTCTGAGGGGAACAGAGGACCCCATACCTCAACCAGACCCATCCCACAGGGAAGTCTGCTGCCTCCCTGGGGCCCGGGTATGAAGAAAGTCACTGAGAGACTTTCTGGGCTGATTCAGCCCTCTGATTATTACCCACTGCTGATACTCCAGGCTGGCAGTGATGAGATTGGGTAACAAACAAAAGAGCTGGAAGCCATGGTGCAACAGCAGAACTAGGATGTAATCGCCATCACAGAAACATGGTGGGATGACTCACATAGTTGGAGCACTGCACTGGATGGCTACAAGCTCTTCAGAAGAGACAGAAAAGGGAGAAGAGGTGGAGGGGTGGCCCTTTATATTAGGAAGGTTTTGGATGTCATAGGTATTGAAATTAATGATGATGAAGTTGAGTCCCTGTGGGTAAGAATTAAGGGGAAGGCCAGCAAGGCTGATATCCTAGCAGACTGGGAGTCTGCTATCGACCACCCAACCAGGATGAAGAGGTGGACAACTTATTCTATAAGCAGCTGAACAACGTTTCAAGATCATCAGCCGTTGTTCTGGTAGGTGACTTCAACCTACCAGACAGTCAGGTGGGTGATAGGACAGGTGCACAGGTAGTGTTCTGCTCAGTCCCTTTGGTGGCAGAGAAAAACGACAAAATAAATAGGAAAATTGTCATCATTAACAAGTGGCTCAAGGGTTGGTGTCATCAGCAAAATTTCGGATTCTATGATCATGGGGCAGCTTTTACGGCACCTGCTCTACTGGAGTCAGATGGGATACATCTCTCTGTTAAGGGCAGAAGGTTTTAGCTGGTGAACTGGCAGACCTTGTTGAGAGGGCTTTAACCTAGGTCTGAAGGGGGAAGAGGATGTATCTGGGCTGTCTGGAAGCAGGCCCAAGGGTGGTAAGCAAAATAAATAGAACTGTCATCATTAACAAGTGGCTCAAGGGTTGGTGTCATCGGCAAAATTTCAGATTCTATGATCATGGGGCAATTTTTACGGCGCCTGCTCTACTGGAATCAGATGGGATACATCTCTCTGTCAAGGGCAGAAGGTTTTTAGCTCGTGAACTGGCAGACCTTGTTGAGAGGGCTTTAACCTAGGTCTGAAGGGGGAAGAGGATGTATCTGGGCTGTCTGGAAGCAGGCTTCAGGATCATCAGCCCTTGTTCTTGTAAGTAACTTCAACCTACCAGACATCTGCTGGGAACTTAATACAGCAGAAAAACGGCAGTCTAGAAAGTGTTTAGAGTGTGTGGAGGATAACTTTTTGTCACAGCTAGTGAGTGAGCCCACCAGGGGAGCGACTATGTTAAATAGAGATGGACTGGTGGGTGATGTGGCGGTTGGAGGCCGCTTGGGGCATAGTGATCATGACATTATAGAATTCTTGGTAATTGGTGAAATAAGGAAGAATATCAATAAGATCTCTACGCTGGTCTTCCAGAGGGCAGACTTTGGCTTATTTAAGAGACTTATTCAGAGAGTTCCTTGGGAAACAGCCCTTGAAAACAAAGGAGTCAGGAGAGATGGATGTGCTTCAAAGCAGAGATCTTGAGGGCACAGGAACAGACTGTCCCTGTGTGCCGAAAAATGAGTCGATGAAGCAAACATCCAGTCTGGATGAGCAACGAGGTTTTGAAGGAACTTAGAAATAAAAATAAAAAATAAAAATAATAAAAAAAAAAAAGTATCATCTTTTAAAGGAGGGTCTGATTTCTCAGGAAGTATTTAACGGAGCTGCTAGGACATGTTGAAAAAAAATTAGGGAGGCCAAAGCTCAGTTTGAACTTAACTTGGCAACTTCCGTTAAAAATAATAAAAAATGTTTTTACAAATATATTAATGGTAAAAGGAGGGGTATAACCAACCTCTGTTCCTTATTGGATGAGGCAGGCAACCTAGTAAATAAAGACGAGGAAAAGGCAGAAATGCTTAATGCCTTCTTCGCCTCAGTCTGTGGTGGTAAGACAGCTTGTCCTCAGGGGTTGGTAGGTGGTGCCAGGGAGCAGAATGGTCCTCTTGCTATCCAAGAAGAGGCAGTCGGAGAACTGCTGGGACACTTGAGTATTTATAAATCAATGGGACCTGATGGGATTTAACACCAGGATGATGAGGGAGCTGGCAGATGAGCTTGCGAAGCCACTCTCCATCATTTATCCAGAGTCGTGGCTCACTGGCGAGGTTCCAGATGATTGGAAGCTGGTCAATGCGACACCTGCTTACAAAAAAGGCAGGAAGGAGGATCCTGGCAATTACAGGCCAGTTAGCCTGACCTCAATACCAGGTAAAATAATGGAACAGTTCACACTGAGTGCTATCACACAGCACTTACAGCATGGCCAGGGAATCAGAGCCAGTCAGCAGGGGTTACGAAAGGTAGGCCACGTGTGACCAGCCTGGTCTCTTTCTGTGACCAGGTGACCCACCTGGTGGATGCAGGAAAGGCTGTGGATGTTGTCTATTTAGACTTCAGCAAGGCCTTTGACACTGTCTCCCACAGCACACTCCTGGAAAAGCTGCAGCCCAGGGCTGGGACAGGAGCACTCTTGGCTGGGTTAGGAAATGGCTGGATGGCCGGGCCAGAGAGTGATGGTGAACGGTGCTGCAGCCAGCTGGGGCCAGGCACCAGTGCTGTCCCTCAGGGCTCTGTACTGGGACCAGTTCTGTTTAATATTTTTATAGATGACATGGATGAGTCCTTCCTTAGTAAATTTGCAGCTGACACTAAGCTTGGAGCGTGTGTTGATCTCCTGGAAGGAAGGAGGGCTCTGCAGAGAGACTTGGATCAGTTGGATGGATGGGCAGAGTCCAGCAGCATGAAGTTTAAAAAGTCCAAGTGCCAAGTTCTACACTTTGGCCACAAAAATCCCCTACAATATGACAAGCTGGGGACAGTGTGGCTGGACAGTGTTCAGGTGGAAAGGGACCTGGGGGTGCTGGTTGACAGCCGGTTGAATATGAGCCAGCAATGTGCCTTGGTGGCCAAAAGCCACTGGCATCCCAGCCTGCATTAGGAATTGTGTGGCCAGCAGGCTCATTATTCTGTGATTCTGTGAACTTGTGTGTTTCTCTGGCAGTTTTTAATCAGCTGACCTGCTCATGGTACAATTTATGTGTGGAATATTGGTGTGAAGAAAAAATAATAAAATTACTTAGACACTTGGAGACTTGTTGAAATAAATGCTTGTGGTTCTCTCCTACATACCACAATCCAACACATTTTTTACCACACTGTAACTGGTATAGAAACATGGTTTCTTCAAATATATCTTTGTAAAAAAACATTTAAGTGTATGGCCTTAAAAATATATTTTAATTGTTAAAGGCATCACTGAATGATACATTGGGAGAGAGGATGGTGAGAAAACCAAGCTGGAATTTGTCTTTTAATTGGATTTAAATTGTCTATTTGGGACTTCAATATTTGCTTGTGAACTGAAATAGAGAGCATTAATCCAGATAAATGTCTGGTGTTGGTGTGTCCTCCAGAGGTGAACTCTCCTGCAGCATAGCCAATATTCAGACAGATTAAATGAAGAATTAAAACATGCAGTAAAATCTTTTCCCTGTCTATGTCTTTACTCTGTATGTAACAGCTGAAAGAAAATCTAAGTAAATGTTCCAAGTTGGAGGGGGGTAAATCTGTCCATCAAGCAAAAAAAATTGTAAAATCACTCTTTAATGCCTCCCTTTCATCAAGCTGTTTTTGGGGAAGGGCGTGCACTGCAGCAGAGGCACCAAGTGTAAAGGACATTCACATTTTGGGTAAGATCCAAGGGGAGATTGGAAGACTAATCTTGAGGAATGGCAGATATGTCTTATGATGACCAGCTTGATGTACTTAGCTTTGAAGTGGGGATCTAATTGAGGTACAAAAATATCCAGAGAGGTATCTGTGTAGGGCACTTCTCTGTGGTTAAGGACGAAGAACAGAGCTGTGAGCTGAGCTTAGGGTCAGATTAAAGTTAAGTGTCCAGCCCTGAGCCAGACAGACCACACAGGGCTCTTCTTCCAAGAGGTACTCCAGGAATTAACGGAATACAGATTTATAAATACACAAAACATCCCACCAAAGAAATTTTGCACAGCTTATAGGGCTGTGTGTCTCACTGTGAGTCTGCAAGACTAAAACCAAGCTGCTGCTCAGCATTTTTTGCAGAGGTTGTACAATAAATATCTTTCTCACAGTAAGAACAACTTCCATAAATAATGGTTTGTAGTATTAGGACTGAGTAGATACCAAGGATGAGATATTTAAAAACACTGAATTAATTCTGTTTCTAACAGGATTACTGAGAGCTTTACCATTGATTTCAATCAGCCTTGAGTTGGGAGAATTTAATTTTTGAAATACAAAATTTTCTAATCCTCTCAGGTTTGAGTTGTAAGCATCCGTAAAATATTGTTTGGCCAAATGTGCAAACAGCCTGAGAAAACAGAAAAGAGACTTGAACCGCTTCACCAGTGCATTCCTTTGACATTCTATTTCAGTCAAATTCTACCACTTTCACTCTCAGCAGTAACTGCATTTAAATAGGTAAACAAATTAAGGTTCTATGAATCAGAATTACAATATAAAAGCACACAGAGGACAGAAGCACAGAAAAGGAAGAGAAAAAGCATCAGAGCAAAAGGGAGGGTAAGGAAAGATTAAAAGAAGGTGAGGAAAGCTGAGGAAATGATTGAGACATCAAGGTCTGCTATGTAATTTACACAGCTCATGTCAAACAGTTCAAACAAAAAAAAAAAAGAAAAAACAAAAAAGGAAAAAAAGAAAAAAAAAGAAAAAAGGGGAAATAGAAAAAAAACCAAAAAAATTATAAAAGTAAAAGAATAAAGAAAGAAAAGCTAATCTTAAGCCTGGAATCATTGCCAATAATTGTCAAGTGGAACTTTGCCATTTGCTCAATTTGCCCTAATATAACTTCTAAAATTGGTATGTGTCCCCAATGTGTGATGCTGATGATGGCAAGGAAAGAACTCATAAAAGGTGTAATAACCAGAAACAATCGCAATGCAGAGATGCTTTGTTTTGCCCATGAATCTAAGCAAATTGTTCATCAAGGAAGATGTACGTCAGTTATGGACACCATTAATCACAAGACTTATTCCTAACAAATAAAAGTATGAGCAATGCTCTGCCTCGTGTTGCAGAAACTCCATGAAGTTGGATGTCTTAGCAACAGAGGCCTTGGGTTTCAGGTAAATGTCAAAGCAACATTTTGATCCTAATTGGTAACTGTAAGTGTTGAATCAGTGTGTGGTCAAATAAACATCGGTGTAAAGTAATGATAGGAAGAGGGGGTGAAAAGCCAGAAAATTAACAAAGCAGCAGTGACTCTGAAGGGCTTGTCAAAACCGGTTGTCAGGAAGCAGCAGGAAGCAAAGACTGAAAGCCTGTTGCTGCAATCCAAACAAAAAACAACTCCTACACAAGCAGAGGTTTTAATAGCAGAGGATGTCAGATAATTATGAGGATTTTGAACTACAAGGCAAGAATGAGCAAGCGGATGAATTGCAAGAGAAGCTTTGCACCCATGTTGCTGTCACATTGAGATGCCCCCTCAACGGTTTCTATTGTCCTTCTGAAAAGGAAAGGAAGGGTGAAAATTCACTTCAGACCAGAAGGTAAGGTGTATAAAAGGGAGCTGCTAAAAGCAGGAGACCCAAAACTCTCCAAGCTCAGCTGGAGGTCATGTCTGGGTTCTGCCCAGAGAGGGGGCCACGACTGTGTGCAGCAGAACCTGTTCAGGAGATCCATGTGCTTCCACAAGAGCAGTTTGGTGCAGGTGGCTGAGTGACACAGTCATCAGCACCTCTGGGTGACAGGGACTGAGTGGCAGTGGGGCCATCACCTGCCACTCCAGCCACAGTCTATTCCCCAAACACCACCAGTTCATCCCATTTAATCCCAGGCAGCAGGCGATTTACACTCATCTTTAAAAGGTGACAGCTACAACTATCCTCATTTGGCATCTACAACAGGCAAGCTAAATCCAAACCCAAGCAAAACCAGGCAGAAATTAATGTTATTTTATAATGGTGAAGCTAAGCCAAAACCTGACTCAGCTTGCTGGCCTACACAGATGGTCAAGGAAGGAGAAGCAGAGGAAGGGAAGGAAGATATGGATGCCCCCAAGAACAAGGCAAATTTGTCTTTCTGAGCTCTGAGCTCTATTATTTGTCTTCACTTCTCCTGCTCTTTCTTTCCAGCAGTTTTCACATCCCTTCTCCATATGCACTCTCCCTAACCAAGAGGCCATTAGGAGGTGACAGGAAATCCAGGTTTTGTGACTCTGGCTCCTATTGAAATTATAATAAAATAGTATATTCGTTAATTCCATATATATTATTAGCAATTTTATAATCCTGTTTCTGCAGGCCTGGTCATGGTGCTGCGCTTCCCTGTTACTTCTCAGAAAAAGAAGCTGTATCCAGTCCCTGTCCTGATGACCAACAGC
The DNA here is from genome assembly GCF_014805655.1 of Passer montanus. Lineage (NCBI taxonomy): Eukaryota > Metazoa > Chordata > Aves > Passeriformes > Passeridae > Passer > Passer montanus. The sequence continues at coordinate 1,168,870 of NW_024373923.1, forward strand.
CCAGGCCATGTAAAGGCTTCCTAAAGTCACTGGAAAATCACTTTCACTGTACCTCAGTTTCCCTGTTTTGTAATTCTTGTTCCCTTGAGGAGGAGGAACTGAAGACTTTCGTGTTAAATGATCACTCTGCTCTCTTTGAAAATGGAAAGTGATGCCCTTAGCCTATTACCAGGGGTGTCACAGAGGTGTTGGAAAGTCAGATTATTAAGCTTGCCAGAGATCCAGTTCCTTCTTTCCGCAAAATAAGGAAACTATGACTCACAGTGTCCACGGGGTGTACGGAAAATAAAACTAAAACCGTGGTATGCATGAGTGACCTGCAGATGAGAGTGATTGGAAACGCTCACCAAAATGGATCAGGGAGTTAGAGGAGCTTGGGTGAGGGGAATATCAGGAGTCTCCAGTGTGACAGACTGCTGCACAGGTGAAGAGAAGCACAGCAGGCGGCAGAGACAGCAGTAAGAGGAGTTCTGGAGCAAAACCAAGGATCCCTTTTCATTTTTGCACAGGCCAGAGAAAGCAAGATTATTTAGACCGCACTTGAGAAGATATCAGAGGGGCCCAAAAGGAGTAAAGGACTAAAGTTACCACGGAGAACAGTGAGACACTGGGATCAAACCCAGCCCAGCAGTGCCCAGTCAGGCCAGCCTGTGTTCAAAACCCCTTTCCTGACAAAAGGGCCAGACTTAGTCCCTGAAGACAATGAAGCCAGGTGACAAGATCAAGGCAAATCCTTACTTGAATTGGTAAATATCACTTTAGACACCCCAACCAATTTTGAAATAAATATGCAAGGCACAACAAGTTAAAAGATGCAGGAGAGATGAAAGAAAGAAGGAAACATAAATCTGCCTGTAGCAGACCAGGTCCAATTCATCCAATTCCAATTCACCTGTGCTATATACTGCCAGGAAAATACCATTTGTGTACTGGCTTCTTTCAGTCCAGAATCCAGGGCCACAACCCTGCCAGGCAAGGCACAAATAAATAAAACATTCCTGGGACCACCTCAAGTACTTGAACAATATTTTCCCCATTTTTATGGGAGTCCATAAAACAAATCATATTTTTCAATGGAAGAAGCATTGAATCTGACTAGCCAAGTTTAGAGAAATACGTACTTCTCCAGAGAAATCAGCAAAATGCAAGTTTTAGTCCTGATACAAGCACTTACATCTGCTCACTGTGCTTTAATAGAGATCAACCTTTGTCTCAGTGACCTACAGCTTTGTAAATAGACTGACAGTGGGTAATTACTGAGCTCATCACTTACCATCTCCCAGGGACAAGATTATTAAAAGGTTTTGAAAATTGTATGAAAATAAGTGGAAGAGCAGGAGTGGTATATTCAGAGCAAAAGGAAGAAATTAAATAACATGGGCCCCACAAAAAACAAAATATGGATGGACAATGTGGGAAAGGAGCATGTCTGGTTTTACTACACTCTTGGCCTTACAGAATTATACCAAGGACAAGCTTGGCTCTTTATGTTAGAGGGAAATAATAGTATTAAAATGGTGGAGGAGTATATTTTGACTAGTGTAAAAAGAAAAATTGGAAACATAGGTGGGAAGCTTCTGGATTATAACCATTATTACACAGAAAAAAGGCTTTGTTTCATGTAGCACATTTCACATTTGGGTTAAATCTTGCATCAGATATTCACAAGCAATATCTGAAAAAATTTGGTCTAAAATCACTTCTCAGGAAGGATAAAACACATTCAAATAGTTGGGTTAAACTGGATCTAATGTTGGCCAGGACATCAAGAACATCAAAGGATACCTTCTAAACCTTTACAATCTTACCTTTTCTCATTTGTGGCTGCAAGATAAACATCTAAGGAGTAATAGATAATCTTTATCAATCCCATTGGTAATAATTATTCACATTTATAATTATTCATAATTGAATTATCATTATTTGGAATACTGAGGTGCAGCACAAAACCAACAACAGAATGAGCAGAATGAAATTATAGTGAGGGAGGTGGTTTTCAAGAAAATAAAGAAAAAAAAAAACAAAAAACCCAAAAAACAAAACAAAACAAAACAAAACAAACAAAAAAAAACCACAAAAAAAAAAAACCACCAAAAAACCCAAACCTGAATCCTGAGCAGAGACACTCACAGGAAATCCCATATTTAAGATACCAGCAAATTCTGACATTTGAGATGGTAGATGCCTGATGCAGCGTGGGTTCCAAATCTCACCACACCACAAGAGATCTGACTAAAATAATTGTACTGCATCTCAAGTTTCCAGTACCAATGTATTCAGCATCAGGTCAAGTGTCCCTACACGGCCCTCAGGGCTCATGCTGAGACAATGAGCAAAATGCATTCATAGTCAGTGAGTGTGTACCCAGTGCCAGGCACAGGAGTAGCAAATATTCTCTCTCTCCATCACAGAAATGGATGGCATAGTTTTCTCCTGCCAGTTAGTCAACCCTTCCAAATATTTACAGCCTAAGATGTTCAGCTAGGACTGTCAAAAGCCCAGCTTTGCCTGTATTTGTTCTGATAGAAAATGCCAAACCAGTGACAGAGGTTGTTTTTAAGGCATTCACCCTGAGAACTAAAGCATAAACCCAACCAAATAAAATGGATGTGAAAGGACATCAACTATCTGCAGGGCTGATGGAAAAGCAAAATGGATGCAAGAAACAGAGGGCAAGCATGCCTCAAAGAAATGAGAGGTTAAGTCCACAATTTGCCTGAGGGAGACATGGACTGCTGAGCAATGAATACACTTGAATTAAAAATTGAGAAATGAAATGAAAAAGCAATCAAGGGTAAGAATGAAGCACAGTGGAAGTAAGAAAATGCAAAGCTTTGTACAGTGATTATGCCTGTACCAAATCCAGCAAGTGTAAGAATGATCAGGACCCAACTGGGTCAAAAATAAAAGACCAAGTTACCAGGTGATCAGCACAGATCAGTGATCAAGGTCTGGTCCATCACACCCTTGGGGTGGGGCTGTGGGGAACATGGGTGGAGCACAACCCAAAATGGGAACACAGGGTTGTTTGGGTTTGGCTTTTTACAAATGAATTCATTTTTACAAATGAAGGCAAAGCTGAACTGTGTACCTGCACACATACGAAGAGGCCAAGTAGGTAATTCTTTTCAAAGCATCATAAAGCAAGCTGATGGCATTTCTTCTCTAAAAGAAATGTCACAGCAGTTAAATCATGTTGGATGAAAAGGTGTTGAACGCTGGGCATTGGCGAAACTCAACCATTACTTTGTCATACCAAGGCAACAGATCTGTGTAAAATGAGGATTTAACCCAGACATTCAGCCAAATACACACGAATGATTGTTTGCATGGACAGAAGCAGGCCTAGATCTTCACACAACAAAGTTGGACTGAAGGAAGCTGCTACTGCGTGCTACGTGAATTAGAATCAGGATTTAATTGCCTCTGTAAGACAATTAATTAATCAGTAAGATTAATCAGTAAGACAAGATTAATTAATCAGTAAGGGCAATGGCCACTTTTTGTCTGCAGGGAGGGCACCTATAATTCACTGCTCCAGGGCAAAAAGTTTCTGGAGAGCTCCTACAGCCCAAGATGATTCAAACCAGCCGCAGGTGGGCTTGTGGACACTGACCCAGGAGCTGCTGGGTGGCCACAGCCACAATAAAAAGGGAAAGTGTCCAAAGGCCACCCTGTAGGACACAACCCTCATGATATGAGGTCAGGAAGGACCATGGTGTAACACACCAAGGAGTGACACACTTGGGATAATGCAATTTGCACATTTAAAACACTGAAATAACAGATGCTCGTTACCTTAATTTACTGTCATCTGAAGAGTGGAGAAGGATTGGCAATTCACAGACCAGACTAGCAGTGGTTTCGCCATCCCAACAGCAGAGATGAAACAAAACAGTGCAAGAAATACAGCATACAGGGAGCAGGGATATAAAACCCTGATGGTTTTCTGCATCAGGGCCATGGGGAGCACTGCCAGGGAGCACAGGGGAGGAAATAACATTTCATGTTAATTTCATGCTAACACTCTAGTACTAAAACTTCAGCTACTTGATGCTCTCCTTTAAAAGCAAATTAAAATCATGGTTAAAAATCCCCAATGCTTTAAGTAGAAGAAGGAAAAAGTTTTGGATTCAGGAGAATTGCCTAAAGCAACCAACAGCAGCAGTGGGAAAGGGAATGGGATGACAAGTGGGATGGGGTGACTGCATCCAGCCTCTGGATGGAGGAACATCAGCATGTTGGAGCCAGTCCAGAGGAAGCCACCAGGATGATCAGAGAGATGGAGCAGCTCTGCTGTGAGAAAAGGCTGAGAGAATTGGGATTGTTCAGCTGGAAAAGAGAAGCTTTGGGGTGGCCTTTCACCACGTGGAGGGAGACAACAAGAAAGATGGAGAGAGACTATTTACAAGGGCCTGGAGTGACAGGACAAGGGGCAATGGCCACAAATTGACAAAGGGTAAATTTAGGGTAGATGTTAGGAGGAATTGTTCCCTGTGGGAGTGGTGGCACAGATTGCCCAGAGCAACTGTGGCTACCCCATCCCAGGCAGTGTCCAAGGCCAGGCTGGATGGGGCTTGGAACAACCTGGTGCAGTGGAAGGTGTCCTTGCTGTGGATGGGGGTGGGACTGGATGAGCTTTAAGGTCCCTTCCAACCCAAACCATTCAATGATTCTGTGATCCCATAAATTTGGAGAGAGCTGAATTTATCTGCCAGCTCCCTGTTGGTTCTGCCCCCTCCACCCCATTGGCAACAGGGATGCCTGCATGGCATGAAATGGTCTTGGGAATGCCCTGTAGCAGGAATGGCATGGTTAGAGTCTCAGCTTCTCCTGCTGTGCTCAGATAGATCTGGCCTCTTTAAGGTGATTGTCCATATGCCGTAAACACACTTTTTTTGTGTGTTTTATATTTTTTGAAGACTTTTCTGTGTTCTGAATTTTCCAGCACTCTTCTCCGAAGAAAGCTTCCCAAACCCAAGACCTGCCCAGCACCTTGTCAGGGATTCATCCAGATGACTCACAGGATACGTGTAATTTCTGTGCAGTAGTAATTCCCTCTGGTTAGAGCTGGAAGCACAGAGCTCTGTGACCAGAGAGAGATGACTCACTAGGCGACCTTCAGATTACGCCTTTTGGGGAAGATATTTCAGTGGAAGGAGAGTTTTAACACAGGAATAGATGGTCTTAGGTTATGGTTAACACTTTCACAGGATGCTATGAGCTGGCATGGGGAGCATGTGCCAGGGATGGAGCAGGAGCTCACAATTGACCTGAGCTGGCTGTAGTTAGGACAAAAAAACCAGTTTAGGACAAAATACAACTTGGGCCACATGTAGCTTCCATGTCCCCATTGCAAATCCTGCTGTCCCTGCTGTAAGAATGGCATGAATTTGGGGTTCAGACTAAATGTGTCATTCAGGTTCATTTTCTCTGGGTTTATTCCTTTAGTCCATGCAGTGCAGAAAGTGATCACAAATAATCTTATATGGTAAGGAAAGAAGTAAGGATGCCTGGGAATTGATTTGCAACTGTTGAATAAAAGCTGCCTAAGATATTACAACCTGGTGGGTTTACCTCAAGTCATGAGATTCTGATATTAGTAAGAAGGCACATATACATAAGAGTGATGTTTTATTCTCATTTTGAAGATATAAATCTTCCAAATCATACAGGCTGCCTGCATGGGAAGGTTTGCTGATTCTTGCTGTGTGATTCTTTGCAATTTTTTATTTACCCTCTGGCAGGCCCTGGGGTAATATTTGGTTAGAGTCTTTAATAGTTTTAGAAATGTGTTCTCCTCATTCAGCTGAAAAAAGGGAGTTTTAAAGGTGCAGATTCCCTTCTTCACGTGACACTCTCCCTGTGCAGAAGTCAGTCTGTTAAAACATCCAGAATTTAATGAATTTCCTGCCAACAGAATATTGGTATATAGCAAAGTATTGCTCTGATATTTTTCCCCTTGCCAAAGGGAAAGACTGTCCTATTGATCTCTCCCATGCTACAGGTTGGGAGATGAAGACAGATTTCAACCATTTTTTACTGTAGTGGCAGTTTCCTGATGTAATCCAGGATTATTCCCTGCTGGCCAAACAAGAGCTGACAAAAAAAGGCCAGCCCTCAGCTGAGCATCTGATTCAAAAGAAAATTCAGCTGAAAGGCGAGCATTGGAAAGATGAGTCAATACAAAAGCAAGCGGCAGCTCTGGATTTAAGCAGAAGACCACAGCATTTAACCTACTTTAGCAGATCAATGCAGTGGATTTTTAATCATCACATTAATCCTAAAATAAAAATAATTACCCCAGAGATCGGTATTAAAGTCCCTTAATTATATCTCATTTCATCATCCCTTTTACTTGGGATCAGAAGCTACAGAGACCAGAGCTTCCCGATGTCATTTCTCCAGCTTGTGGTTTGACTCTCCTGTTAGGACTTCAGCTGCAACTACAGGGATCAGGCACTGGCCTTGGTGAGAGGACCCACACCCCATCCCACCTGGGAGAAAACTGAAAAGGGGAAAAAAAGAAGGTGAACAGGATTCTGTTTTCCAATGACACTGCATAAAACTGCAAAGGAAGGAGTGGGGAACATTACACAGTGGGTTAAAAATGTGTGAATGCCTAGAAATTCAATCTCTACACTGTTCCCATTAACATCCCATAAGAGGAAAGAGAGAACTTTGACCAGCGGCTGAGCCCCTTATCAAATTTCACTGAGAAGAGTTTATTTCCTGGAGCATCCTTTCCTGTCCACAGTCCTGCCCCCACCACAGATTCCCTGGGAACATGGCTGTGGGCAAGTGCAGGACCCTGAACCTCCATGGACAGCCTCAGGTGGGATTTCATGGCCATTGAACCAGCCCATTCCCTGCTTGTAAAGGGAAAGTGGCATGACACAGCTTACAGACACACAGCAAACTCTCCCATTTTTTCTCCCAGAAAAGGATATCTTTCTCCACTCTGCTCTTTGGGACCAGTCCTGAGTCTGTGCTGTCAGCTGCATTGTGCCCAAGCTGCTTGTTTTAGATCACACTTCCCTGCCTTGATGGCCTTTACCCATTTCCACCATCTTCTTGCAGAGAAAAGAGGTACCCTGGTGTTATATTTAGACTTAAAAGCACCGTACATTTACTGAAATAGTACTTCAGAGCAATTTTCAGGTTTCTCCAAATACATGGGGGAATTTCTTCCTGCTGCCTTGGGAGGAGGCCATGGGGCCTGCTGTTGCTGCAGGTGATGGGATGCAGGCAAAAGGCATCCCAAACAAACAGCATGTGGAATCCCAGCCAGTAAATGGCCGCGGGTTCAGGCAGTGACCCCAAGCTCCAGCTTGGCAAGTGGCACCAGGGCTATAAATATCCCACTTCCCCTCTCCAAGGAGCCTCTCCAAAACCACCAGGTACAAGTTAAAACATGTCCAAGGAGCCTCACAGCCGGAATCAGCTTCTAGCAGGGGGCTTAACACCGGAGGCTTGTGAAGTGCAAGAGTAATTAAAGGTTACAGCTGCCCCTGCACGGAGCTCTCTGGCAATGAGACTGCCCTGGAATGCTCACCAGAAGGTACTGCAGGGTGTTAAGAGAGAGGGAGGGAAAGGAAAGCTGAAAAAAAAAAAATACCTTCATATTAATATTGTGGTAACAATGCAGGCTGCTGCTTAAATCATCTTTCTGTCACCAAAAACTTACAGCCACATCTTGCATTTTTATTTCCATGGAAGATGGAAACTGCCAATTCCCAGCAGAAAGGAGCTGAGGTGCTTTTTTTTAATCCTGTACTGAGTGAGGGGAGCCTTCTATGAGACTATTTTCACATGATTAATTAAAAAAAAAGAAAGAAAGAAAAAAGTAAAAGAAACAAATCATTACAAGCTGTAATTAAAATTTTAAAAAAGTAATATTTTCCAGTCCAAGTGACAAAATATATGCTTATCTTCCTACTTGAGACTCTTTGATGGCAGAGGGCTCAGAACCAGATTTTCTCCTTGCAACCCCAGGAACTGAACAAGAACCTTTTTTCATTCCCTTATGATGACAGGAGAGGTTCCCAGGGCATGAGGCAGGACAGAGGCAGGCCACAGAGATCACTCAGTGGAAGAGTTTTTGGTTGCATCCTCTCATAATTTTTTCTTTACACTGCCATTTTTCATTTCAATTTGTACTTGTGATTTATTTTTCTTCTCTCTAACCCTGTTGCAGTCATTTTGACTTTGGAAAGCAAGTGTTAGTAGGACTGATAGGCCTCCAGGACAAATGGGAAAAACTGAGAAAATAAGGCAAGATGAGACCCTGACCTGGCCATAAAATAATATTCTTAACACTGAGGAAGCTTAGTACTACCCTTGTCTACCTACCAGGTTCCTGAAACTCCCCAAATATGGAGATTTTATACCTCAGGTAATTATTTTCTTTAAAAGTTCCCCATCTTGATTAAATCCAAATCTTTCCTGCTACAACAAAAACAATAAATAACTCTCTCTAAACACTCACTTTGTGATTGTTCAGAGACAGGTATTTATTGGGTTTTTTTCTTCTAAGTTTTGAGTATTTTAAGTCAGTTATCCTTTCTCCCCTCCCATTTTCTCCGAGCCAAAAAAACCCATGTTTTCTACACTTCTGCTCATTCTTGTTTCTTCCAGCTGAGGAAGTCAAATCTTTCTGGAGCTGAGGTGCCCAAAAAAAATCTGAGTCCCCCAGACAAGGCCTTGTGCTACACAAGGCACACAAATTGCTCGTGGAAAAACAACACCCCTGTCTAAACATATCAATATCATACTTGCTTTTCCCTCCCAGAGAGAAATGTTGGCTGATTTGCCAGCATTTTGCTTGCTCTTGGCACAAGGCAAACAACTACATGAGTTGCAAGCAAGGCAAGAACCAAACCATTTCTCTCTCCTGGCAGAATGCAGCTTAATTCCAGTAAAAAATTCCACAGCAGCTGCCTACACAACTGAAACACTTACCTCAAAGCACGTAAGGGAAACATTCATCTTCATAAAATCATGCAAGCTGTAACTTCTCAAACTAGGTTTAAGTAAAATAAACTCTGCATGGGTCAAGGTTAAACATTTATAGAGCCCCATCGGTGTTTGCTGTGAAAAGAGCATTTTCAGATCAAAGACTGATGTGCTCTACGGTGAAGCAGTCTCAGCAGCAATTCATAAGAACACAGCAGTGCAAAAATAAAGTGCTCTCTCAGTTATCTGGAACACTAATATTGATTTTAGGAGCAGCATCTGCATGTTTGTTTCTAAGGACATTGAAGTTTCAGCAATGAACATGCTACTTCAATTCAGCCTCTCGAGCCATTTCAGCTTGAACTTACACAGAGTGGGAAGCCTTGTAAGGGGCAAATACTCAGGTGGCACGAGTCTGTTTAAGTTGAATACAAACCCATATTTTTGCCGCAGCTGAGGATTAAAACATAATCCAGGAAACTCACAAAACACTATATCCTGCACTCATAATCTAACAAACATTACAGATGCTGGATGCAGCTTCCCAGACTGACAAGATATTGTTATCATCAGCAAAATACTGAGAAGTGGTTTGAAGTGCTATAATGGTTTGCCTGGGGCTCCATCTCCCCTCAGTCTGATCAGACAACTTTTCCTATTCCCTCTGATCCTCCCTTACCTCTTGAGATAGTTTCTCCCGTAGAGGATCTGCTGCAGCAAGGTGACCACGGCAAAGGCGCAGATGAAGATGAAGAACAAAGTTCTGTTTCCCAGCAAATCCCGGCTTGATGAAGGGTCAGTGTATCCCATCCTTCTTAAAAGCCACTGAAGCTTCGCTGGGTAAAATTCAGTTCATTACCACCTTCATGCCCTTTTTGCTGGGGAGCGGAGGGGAATGCCTGCTGGCTTTTCTGTGAGCAATCCAAGGACAAGGTATCCCATTGTCTGGACCTGCTGCCCCTTCCTTGCCCCTTTTGGATGTTAGCTCCAGGACTGTGCGCAGTGGCTTGCTTCCATGGTAAAGTTTCCAGGAGATTCAGACGTGGGTAACATCTAAAATCATCTCTCAGAGCTCTCTCAGCGCAGGCAGCCTGTGCTGTGTGAGAGGCATTCTGTTCCCTCTAAGCCTCTCTTGAAAACCCGCTGCTAGCAATTATCTACTTCAATCCCATTTTCATATTCCAGATGGGGGAAGCTGCACACAAACCAGAGAACTGCAGCCAATGGCAAACACGGGGCTCCGGCAACCTGCGTTGGAAGCACATAGTCGTCAGCTCTTCTCTGCTTCTGCTCAGTGATTCCGACCAAATGTGCTCACAAGGAGACGTGACTGGGGCTTGCTATTATTGAACAAGCATGCAACAATCATGAGGATTTCATTCAGAACCCTGCAGGAGAAAAAAAAAATTAAAAAACAAATAAAAAAAGAAGCACAGCAGCAGCAGTCTGGTCGGGCTAGCGGGAGAGCTGCATTCTGTGTAGCAGCGCGCCGTCCGTGCCGTGGCTCCGGTGCTGTGGCATTTGCATGCAGAATGCAGAGCCTTCAGTCCCACACTGCTCACTATTTGGGCTCCTCTGTTTCCCCTATTCCTCCAGAGTAAGCATGAGCAAGGTCACTGTGCATCCCTTCAAGGACAGAGCTCTCAGTGCCTGCATGCTGATTTATTGGAGGCTCTGAGTAGCCTCACAGCCGCAGAGAGGGAGCCTGCCTCTCAATGCAGGCTCTAAGAACCATTCATTTAAAGAGACAAATATTCTGATTGTTCCTAAACTAGACACAGTTCTCTTTTGAAAGGGCAGAGCAACAAGACCTTGTCCACAGCCATCGTAACTTGTCTAAACCCCCCCCCCCATTTTCAGGAGAGGCTCAATTCAGCTCACAGTGAGTTTTGTTGTTCATTTCACTGGGAGCAAAATCTGCCCCAATCCTAAAACAAGTTCCAATAAAAGCTTTATCCGTGAATGAAATATCCAGACTAGGAGGTTGTTTTGCCCCAATAACAGATGGGAAAAGGATTTTGACAACACAATGAGGGGGGGGAAAGATCCATTGTCTAAGAGAATAGGAAGATTTTTGTGTGAATAGATTTTCCAACAGTTAAATCAGTGTATGCAAATTGCTCTAGTGTGCCAGCAGCCCAGCTGTGTGGAGCAGCAGAGTGTTCATGGACTTTGTTTCAGCTGTAACTGTGTGAAGAAGGGCCAAAGGTAACTTTGTGCAACCTTTTCAACACAATCCTTAAAGACAGGGCTAGTCCTCAGCATGACCTACAGCAATTTAGGCAAGACAGACAATGGCTAAATCAGGCTTTGCCTTACTTAATTTTAAGCAACAAAAGTCACACAAGTGTTTAAGATGTGAAGCTGGTCACCCTGAACTCCTGCAGGCTGGAGAGCAGCATTTTAGTCACAACTGACTTTGCAGAGAAGGTTTAGGGATCCAGCCCCAGGTATGTCCTGCCTCAGTGCCTCTCACAAATCCCACATCTCTATTTCTGAACCCTGCTAAATGCTCCCATTATCACCTTGCTTATAAATAGAGTGGGAACCCCAGGTCAGATCAAAGATTATCCAGGGAGAAGCAGGGGTAGAGGGCAAGGACATACTGATACTTCCTTGGAAACACTCTTTTACTATTTTGTCATTCAGGGTCTTCCAGAACAAAGGAAAGAAAACCAATATTTAGGTTAGATAAATAACTCTGCACTGCACTGGGAATAATACATACACCAGGGGACTGCAAGTTAAACACTAAAAGTAGTTTGGTTCCCTATTGTCAAAGCCATCAGCTCTGGGGCCAAATATGGTTCTTTAAATTATCAGTTTGCATCAGCTCACATTATACGAGATGGTTTCCATATAGGTACTGTACCATTTTGATGGATCTAACCAAAAACCCTCTCAGGAAAAGGAAAAGCTCTATGGCCATCAAAATTCCCAGGCTGAGACCCCACAAGACACTACACTGGCAGATTTGTATGCAGTAGCTTAGTCAAAGCCAGTAAGTTCAGAAATGAAGGAAAATTTACTTAATGATTTGAACTGTTTGATTTCTACTGATAGCTTTGAAAACTCAGAGAAATTTTCCTCAGTTGCTCTGGGAGTCATTTTACAATAACAGCAAATTATCAGAGACTAGAATTTGGCTTCCTCTGATTTTCTGTAAGTGTGACACTGATTTTGCAGATTCTTATATCACCTAGGTTTTGCTGAAAACACTTTCAGCTTTTCAACTTTTACTGCCCTCCATTCAAAGGGATTTTTTTTCCCTTGAGGTCTGTGCAGTAATGCACCAAATTCCTGAGCCTGGCAGAAGCTCTTTCTCCTGGAGTGATGGTGAGCCTGAGCTGCAGCAAACAGCCCATGTATTCTGTCATTCTTTGATTTTCTGTGTCCTCTCATCATTCTCTGCTATATCAGGACTGGCCAGAAGATGCAGCACCTGAGAGACCTATGAGCAGGAGAGCTGCAGACCCAAAGAACAAACTACAAAGGTATCTACGAAAAATAGGAGAGGTTTTCTGTGCCAGAGCCTGCACAGGCATCATTCCTGACGTCACATGCAAAAGAAATGTGTTTGCTGCCCTCAGCCCAGTACAACAACACTGCACTACTGGAAGCAGACCAGCTCCGTGCAAGCACAGAGAAATGGGATGTCTATTGACAATTTTTCATAGGATGCTCAAGGTTGCCTGCAATATTTATTGTGAGTGAAGCTGTCTGAGAGTGCAGCAGAAGTGCTGAATGAGCAGTGTCAGCACTCATTCCCGGAGCCCGTTGAGAATTTGACTTGTAAACTGCAGGCCTCCTTGAAACTGTCAGGCCTCTGCAGAGAGAAAAAAAAAATATTTTTAAAAATAATTTTACACCCTGAACTTAAACAAGCAGCAGACAACAACAGTTCCCCTTCAGAGTCTGAGAAGGATTGGAAAAGCCCTCTGAGGCCATTTAGCTCAAGTATTCCCCCAACACTGAAAAGTCCACACTGACCCATGTCCCCAAGAGCTGCATCCACCTGCTTTAATAACATTTCCAGCACGACAGACACAAGCTGAGAACGGGTATTTCTGCATCCATTCTTGGAGCACAGACTTCAAAATCTAAAGCAGATCTGGCAAAATGGATCTTAATATGAAGCTGCCAGAAGCAGTCAGTCTTACACGTGTCTGGCCTTTATTTATTGCATGTGAGCTGCTTGCTAAATATCACCAGAGATAATCTGTCACAAGAAACTCCTCCAGCCTGAGCAGTGAGACTCTGAGTGCTCTAACACAAACACAAACATGCTTCTTACAGTGACACCCTCCAATGGGAGCTCATCATTTGCTCTTAAGGCCTAATTAAGCAGGTTTGAATTTATTTGTTATTTTAGAAAGAAGTTAGTATTAAATCCAAAGACAAAGAAGCCAATACCATGCTACTGAAGCTCTAGATGAGGAAAGATGAATTAGTAAGAGGACAAAATCTGGTAGAGGTCAGACTCCTCTTCTGGAGGCAATAAGTTCATATCTTTCTCTTTGTTAAAAGGACAGCCCTTCCTACTGAACTGCAGCTTATTTTTTAATGCAAATGAACTAGAAAATTTCATTTTTGATAGGCAAGCCTGATTGGGAATTTTTTAAAGTATCTTTCACTGAACCTGACATTTGAATCAGTGTTTGACTGATCATGCATTCTAATTTCAGCTGAAAGCAAGGGTATTTGGTGTCTGGGGCAGCAGATCTGTCTCTTGGTTGTTTAATCACAGAACATTTAACTTAACATGTAAACTCACAGAATCATACAGGTTCAGGGTAAAACAAGACATGATTCACGTTCCCCTTCAGGATTTTTTTCTCTTTCTGCCTGCTCAGCCACTCTTCATGGCTGTTATTCAGACCAAAAAACTCCACAGCCAGCATTACAGAATATTATGGGCAGTAAACAGTTTGAGGAGAACAATTTTTACAACTCATTTTCCCGCTAAATTAAATTTAAATAATGTCTATTTACAGCTTCTACAATGTTTGTGTAAACTGCTAGATCTCTGATTTTGCAAAGAGCTGGCACATAGGTATATGGCTGGAAGGTTCTGCTGAATACAAAACTCATAAGCATATGCTTATCAATATTAATTCTTTTGCAGATATAAAACATGAATTTATTAGCATAATCCAGTGCTTTACACAATGTCTAGTCCCCCATCACTGCCACAAATCCATATGTCTTAAACTGAGAAAGTGAAGGAAGCTGAAAGGATTCAGCTAAGATGTAAACATTTATTTTCTTCTGAGTTGGGTTCAGCCACGTGGAGATGACAGTGGCTAATTTGGCACCAGGCTTCTACCTGTGGAGACAGCTGAATTAGAGGACATGAACTGAACACAACATACGGTCTGCACACTGGATATACACTATGTCATCTCTTAAATCGTGACCAACTTTCTTCCAGTTATGGGTCACATAGTGCCCCATTATGAGGGAAAAAATGACCCAGTGCATAAAATACCCCTTTTTTACCCTGATGACATCATCTCTGCTGGAAGAGGAATGATGTCTCCTCAAAGAAATAAGGTTTTCTGGCAGGAAGCTCTGCAGAGGCTGCCTTGGCTGCAGTGCTGTACATTTACTGTTGACAGTTCCTTATAGCAGAGCCTGCTAAAATGTGTAGCAAAATGCAAAACTCAGAGCTAAGGACATTTCTGCTTTCCCAGTGGTATTTCCATGTTCCTAGAAAACAAAGGAAGTAGGATTGTTATGGTCCTGTTCAGGCTCATGGCCCGGGAAGTAACTGAGAACAGTGGAAGCCCAGCCTCTCTGCAGAGAAAAAGAAACAGGACCAAAATTCATTTACAGGAATCATCAATAATAAACATTCATTTGATTTTGGAGCACTGCAGGAGAGCCCTGGGTTTAGCAACAATTCAAGGGGACTGAGATGTTGGCAGAGCCACAGAGGGGTCAAAGCCTTTCCAAGGCCAGCAGTTGCTCTCAAATAAGAAATGTGATCCTGACTCTGTTCAAAACAAGTCATAACTCCCTCCCAGTTCACCAAAACCACCTTTAAAACCTCCCAAAGGAAGGTGCCAGAATTAGTAGCACTCACTTTAATGGGTGTTGAAAGATTGGTATTTCTTTTGGATGAAAATATTCCAATAGTAACATCACAATGAACAAATATTTCCCGTGACCAGAATAAGGGTCACACATTATCTAATGCTGAAAACCACAATTAATAATTATTTCACTATTTCAACAATACATTTTTACAGAAAAAGTGAAAATACTAATCTCAGATATTTTTAAAAATATGTAATATGGCATATTAATTCACAGAGAGAGCATATCAGATTTTGGAATATGTTTTGCTCTGTCAGTGAGTGGCATTAATCAGAATGAATGTAAATGTGAAAATGAAACTTTTCCTCTGAACTATCAGCTAATTAAAAACTTCAATTTTTTTACTCTGCTCTTATAATCAAGATGTAAAAGAGACCTATTATAGAAAATTATTTAGGAAAAGTTACAAGGGTAACTTTTTATCTCAGTTCTGCGGTGATTTTGTATTCAAAGGAATTAAGTATATTCCTCTTGAATTAACCATCAGCTTCAATTCCCATGACCTTTCAAGCAGCCCAGACATTCAGGTTTTGAGCCATTCCTCATTATACCCTCCAACAGCACTAATTACAATGCTGGCTACACACATTGCTAACTACTAGTCTAACTGCTACTTCACCTGAGCTACTCCTCTAGCCAAAGCCAGTGTGTATTCAGACACATCATGATTTTTTTAAATAATCCATGCTAGTCCATGTTTAGTTCAGTCGATGACAAAAATTATTAATTAAAAAAAAAATCCATCTGGCTTTTATGGTCTTCAAAAATCCCTACTTCATGAGGCATATTTTATTTTACTCTTCTGGCACTGTGGAAATTCCCACTGGAACCTGGACAAGGAACCCTTACAGCACTGTGACCAGACACACCATTCTGCCCCTCCTGGGGCAGTGTGGATTCAGTTTTTAAGCCCTGCACAGTCTCTGGTCTGACCTGAAAGTGGCCACAGAGGTGGCTATTAATAAAGCTGGTGGCATGTTCAAATTCCTTCCTTTGGATCTGTGATCTGCCATAAATCCCTGGGTCATGCTTTCCTGTGTTAGGGTAACAAATAAATACCATTCCTGGAACAGTCAGACACTGCAGCCAGGCATCAGCTGAGTCAGCTCCTGCCAGGGGCATTTGTAATTTACCCAGGCAAGAAGGAAAGGTGAGAGTGGGATTTATTAGCCCCTTTGGCAGACAGCAGGAATTGCAATTTGGAAGTTGTGTTTGGTAGCATGGAAACGGCTCAGCTTACAAACAAGTGCAAAACCAAGACAACAATGGTCCATTTTGCTGCCAGAAAAGTTTGAGAGTCTCAAGGGCAGCAGCAGCCACTCAGAGGGATAAGCTCCAACCACAGGCAGGGCCTGGATCACCCCTGACCTCTGCCAGCAGCTGAGGCTTTTACATCTGTGTTACAGGCAGTGCTGGCATGGTCAGAGGGAGATGGAGGGCCACAGCCAAAAAAGTATTTATACATCTTCCCCCACTCAGGATGTTGGGAGTTAAATGAAAATACTTGTTTGGCTGCGAGTGAATTGTCCAGGGCTGTGATTCAAGCAAAGACTTACAGTGAGGCCTTAAACTCAGCCTGGGACAGTGGAAGGTGTCCCTGCTGATGGCAGTGGTTGGAACAAGATGGTCTTTAAGGTTCTTTCCAACCCCAGCTGTGATTCCATTATTTATGACGAACCCATTGACATTAGCTATATTCCAACTACTTCAAGTGCTGTATTCCATATATTTCTTTCTTTAACAGGACCACCAGTACATCCATCAGTCAGAAAATTTTCAACTTTTATCCACAATCTTTGGTGGTGGTGTTGACCTCTTGCTGGAGACCCTGCAACACATATTCATTTAAATAGCTGAGTACAGTCAATTGGAGGTGTTTATTTTCTCTAAGAACCTAAAATGGGGAAGACAGAATGGTAATTTATCCACAGCCATTATTAACATCCAACACCATATGGCCTACAGGATCCAGTGCTGTGCAGGCAGATATTGAGGAAATGCCTTTTACAGGGAGAGGCATCCCCAGAAGAGTGGGGATGAGGAGAGGGTAGCCCAGCATGCCATTCAGCCAGAATAGGGCTGGGTTTTTGTTTTTTTTTTTTCAGTATGTTCCCATCAGCATCACCTTTATTTAAACATCACTTTCAATCAGCTTTTTTATTTTCTTCCAGGTGTACCCAGCAGCTCCTCTGGAGCTAAGAAATTTGTGTGTGGGTTTTCTTTCATGCACTGTGGGTAGGAAGGTATGTGGGAACTATAATTCAGTCACTCTAAATCACATGTAGCTGAAGCTTGAAAGAAAAATAATAATAAATGGTTCGGATTGTCAGGTTCAGTGCAATTCTCAATCAATTAAAGCTTATTTTAGCACCAGGGCAGTTTATTTTTATAATGTTCTTCTGGCATTTTGTTGCTTTCATGTTACTGTGTAGCTAAAAGGTCCTGCTGGGAACAAATTACTCTTGGTAAAACATTCTCTGAACTACAATTGCAGTTTCAATGATAATAAATATCAAATGATAATAAATAATATCCACAAGAGCAAACAGCAGCAAGAAAAGGGCTGCTGTTAGTGAAACAGAATGGCTTTGGACCTGGGTAAAGGAGGAAGATAAACTAGGGGCCTAAGCACAGTAAAACCATGGTTAGTTGGGCTCAGAGTCTATAAAGTATTCTTCAATGCATGATTTCCAAATGTACTTCAATGTATTGAGACAATAAACAGTGAAAAGTCACCAGTCAAGATATTTCTCCACTGGCTTGCTGCTTCTTTTAATGAATGGTTAAAATTCTTGTCTGAATGGTCTGAATTTTAGATCTGTATTTTCTGTTGTTATTATGGCTCCCCTTTCACAGATATGGGTTGCCCAAATTACTTGAGAATTTGAACCACAGTGCCAGATTCACACTGAAGGTTTCAGAGCTTCAAAAGTTGCTTAACTGATGAGGAGAGGTCTTCCCTGATGTGACAACAAAAACCAAAACTAGTACTGTTTGTGGGTCCTTGCAGTGCATGGAAGCAGGTGGCAAACAAGAACGATGCTGTGAGTTCACCTTTCTGTGCTGGAATCACAGACAAAATATCTATTTAGTAAGAGGGACAATGATCACAATAAGTTGTTCTTTTTTTTTTTTTTTTTTTTCCCACTGAGCCAAATACAAAGATATGCTTAGTAAGAGGGACAATGATCACAAAAAGTTGTTCTTTTTTTTTTTTTCTTTCCCACTGTGCCAAATACAAAGATATTATGGAAGATATATCCTAAACTGTTGCACACTCTCATTATAAAGTGATTCAACTTTTGCTCTAAGCTTTACCAGGCAAGGGAATTAAAAGCAAAGTGGGAAGGATGTATGAAGAATGTCCCTTACCCCTTTTCAATTTACAGATTTCTGTCCTCCTAGCTGCTCTTGCTTTTCCTCATTTGGAGCCATCCCTCACAATACACTGTTCCAGGTAGAGGTTTTCTATTTTCCTTTCTGAACTGGAAAAAAGGACCATATCAAATACAAAATGAGAGGAAAATTAAGTCTCTCCAGTGCAGAAGGGAGCTATGGCATGGTCATCATCTTCCCTCTGGCAGCTCGTGCTCAGGTGCTGGCCCCTCACCTTGGATATCACTACAGGTCTGGCTTGGAAATCCAAGGAAGCTGCAGCTCAGATCTGTACATTCAGCATTCTTCTGCTCTGCACAAAGGAAGGACAAACTTTTTTCCTCAGCACTTCTCCTTCCAGTTGATGAGGCAGAACCAGCTGGCACTGCAAAAATCAGTGTTTTCACAACAAACGCTGTGCTGTGACACATCACCTCAGCTAAGACCAGCTCCACAGGAATACACACCTTGCTCTGGGCCACACACCTGGCAAATCCCTGCGAGTTCTGACCAGCCCTACACAGAGCAACAGACTTGAGTCCACCAGCTGCTGCCTGGAACCAGCACATCGCCTCCCCTAAAACACACAGAAAAGCCATTAACTCTGCATTTTGTACCCACCGCCTGTCCTTGCAATCTCCACTCTCCCATCACAACATGTCTGTGCTCCAGAAATTAATGTGTTCCTGTTAGCAGTTTTATCTCCCCAGCAGCTAGTGAAGAGTTACACAGCTACAAAAAAGTTACAGTTCAATACCCATCCAAGGTGATTTCAAACTACAGCTCCAAATATTTCATACCCCATTGGCTTTAATAGGTTATTAATATTATATGTAAAACTTCAATTAAAGAATCATTAATGATTTTGCTGCTTTTGCAGAACTATCCTGACTTATTTTGATGTAAAACCCTAAACTTCCTCCCAGCAGGCCAGAAAACAAAGTCCATCCTTATTTTCATTGGAGTGGGGACAGCACTATCATTTCCTAATTAGCTGTAGGTTTGGGCTCAGCTCCATGTTTTACCAGGCTTCCTTCCTGACTTCAGGCAGAGCTGCACCACAGTGCTGGGGTCTCCAGGCTGGCTTGGCGAGGCAAGGTGGGATTTCTGTGATAGCATGGCTGCTTCCAGCACCTGAACTGTGGCTGCTGCACGCTGAGGGGCAGTCACCTGCCACCTAGCCAGCTCATCCCACGCTCCACATGCAGTGCAGGTGGGCGTCTTTGCCCTCCTCAGCACTCTTCCCTCATTTCTGAACCAGCAGTCAGAGCATTTCTTGGCCTTGCAGGTGTACTGCAGAAGGACCAAGGACAACTTTCCACTCACTGTGTAAGGCAAAAAGCAAACAAACAACAAAACCAAAAAAATCTCTGCTGCCTTTTAATTTTGCCAGTATAAGATCCTAAGATCTTGCTCTAGCAAGAGCAGGATCCACCTGACTGAGCACAGGATCCACTTCCCTAGGCAATCCCATCCTGAATTCCTTGACATGCCTGCTTGAAGATGCGCAAGTATCACACACAGCTCTTGGTAAACAAGAAATCTTGATGCTAACAGCGCTGAAGAGAGATGAGTCTGACTCCCACCACCAATGAATGTGCCTACACTCACCAAAACCCTCCAGGCACTTAGCTGGGATTTAGTCAACATGCTCTGTGGAGAATAAGAGCTCTTTGAATCCCAGAGTATCCCAAAGATACGTCAAATGAGTCACATCCCAAAAACACCTTGGTATTTCCTGAGTATAACAGGAGCTTTAGATGATCATTTCAGCTGCAGGGGAATGGCAAGAGGGCCAAGTGTCAAAACAGCATGGAAACAAGCTGATGTCAGGTAAATAACATCAGGAAGTGAGCTATGATTGTTTTCCCCTCAATATTTAATCCACTCAAAGTGCCAGTCTTAAATCCAGTGAAAATGTCACAGAAAATCACACCTCCTGCAACAGCCTACCACCGAAGAGAGACAAAGGTACAGGATTTTACCCAGATTTCCACTTTTACCCTGGTCCTCTTGTTTCTCTCCCATAGCTACTGTAGATGATCATCAGCATATGAATAAAACATACTTCCATGTGAATGGAACAACATGTGCCAGCTTTGCTGCTGGCATTCTGTCCACATGACTAGCACTCCCCTTTGCTAACCCCTCTTCTGCTGTTAACCCTCCACTCACAGACAAAAGGAAAACAAAGCAAACCTTGAGTATTTCTTCCCTCTCAGTGACATCAAAAAATGGTCTGGGATAAGGAGATGGGGGGAGTTATATTTCCATACAACATAAGAAAATCAGATACTTTAAAATATCAGGTCATCTAGAACTGAAATATTTTTAAAAGCAAGAAAAATCAAATAATTTGAAACTATAAAAAGGAAATAATTTGAAACTATGAGAGGAAATGCCCAGTTATATGGAAGGTAGATTTTGGACCACCCTGCCACAAACCAAAGTGCTTAGTGAGCTTCAAAATCTGCTCTGGTGATCCATGCAAAGGCTAAGATCATTGACAGCTTCACAGACTGCATATGAACACCTCAGAATCACTGTGTGAGCCACTCAGACTTCCCTCAGCTCAGTTATTCTGTATTCATCTCCCAAGAAGGTGGGACACAGGGACAGCTTGCATGACCCGAAGCATTCATTATTCAATATTATTCTGTATTTTCATGTTCTTCAATAAGTTGCCTGACCTGCAGGTTACCCCACAGGGATGGCAGGGAATGATGACAGGAATGTAAAATGAAAAAAATACTAATGTTTGCATAATTTGGCCCCTGGATGAAACCTTAGAGTCAAATCAGAGAATCTAAAGATTATTGAGAGAGTCTGCCCTGATTTTTAGGTTGTATTTCACCCTTTGGTCATCTCACTTGGCTGCAGAATAACTATCACCCGCTGTGGCAATAACAAATACAGTTTGCTGGGGCTAAAGTTCCTGGTACAGTGCTTCATTTGCCTTGTACACGTCAGGAAAAGAATTCCTCCAAAAGAAATCTTCATTTATTGCACCATTTGAAGGCTAGCAGAGAAACCCTCAAACAACACGCAGCTAAAGACTGGGTAAATTCCAGATTTCACTGAGTTGTGCCGGGGATGTATTTGGCCATGTATTTTTTTGTTTGTGCATCCCCCATAAAGTTGAATCATTGGACAAATTTTGTTTAATCAAGAGCCTAAGCCAGTACATGTTTAAATCAAAGGGAAGCAATCTTGATTTCCAAGGGAGGAATGGCAATCTAAATCACCTTATTATCAACTCAGACTCACTTTTTTTTTTGTTCTCACAGCAATATCTACTGCTCAAGTGGCTTTAGCCTACCCCTGTTACCATCAGTAATGGAGATCTTTAATCCAGCAAGTGGCCAAGCACCACCCACAAGCTTTTAAAGCTCTGGGGAAAGCTTAGAGCAATCCTGGGAAGCATCCAATACCATACTGGACTGATATGTAGAATAGCTATTTCAAGCTCTTTTCCCTATTTGTTACCATCCTGGATAAAAAGGCATTAACTAATTATTTTAATTGCACTTTTTGTAGTATTTCTCATGGGACCTGGACTGCAGCTGCCTCAGCTTGATCCCATTTGGCTGGGGGATGGGATGCTACTATAAAATGTGTTTTCCCCAGAGTGAATGGTGCTTTCTGCTGCAGCTGTCTGTGTCGAGGTGGGGGAGCTATTGAACACGTGTGTGACACAGAAATGCTCCCTGGTTTGAAACTATCTCATAGACTCCAGCAGGAAATCGTCAGCCAGCTCCTCAGGAGCAAGGCCAGATGAACTCTCCCCCCAACCTTTTTGGTAGGGAGGAAAGCTCAGAGTGATTACTTTTAGAGGAACAAACACCTTTTGTGGGACTAATGCCTTGACAATCGTATTGATGCGATTTTTTTCAGCGAGAATTTTCTTCGTTTCTGAGAGCAAAATGTTGCAAGTGTTTGGAAGAGTCATGATCTCACAGGCGATGAGCTATCTGCAACAAGACTCAGATCAGCATATTTTTTATGGAAAAATATGTTGTTAGAAATGGAGCAAAGGAAAACACCCCCACAGAAATCTGATTAATCAAGTATAATTTGCAGCGAGCACAGAAGAGAGATTGTGCTCTTTAGGAGACATTTTTTGGTGCAGATGAGTTTCTGCTCCCCTCCAAGAGGCATTGTCCTCTTTTCCTTGCTGCCTTTCCTGTTTCAGGCCTGGTGGAACTGTTGGTGCCTCAAACCCCACACTCATTTTGCTTGGGCTCCAGTCTTTTACAGGTGCTACAGGAGAGAGGTAGGAGAGGAGGGTAATTGGGATTTCCAACCAGGCTATCACTGCTAAAATCCATATTTCCTCCTGAAAATCCTGCTCAGGTTAAAGATGAGCTACATCACTATCAGAGACATTGAGGTGGGTGTAAGACATCCCTAGGAGCTGGTCAGATTCTGTTTTGCAAAGATCCCATGGTATCATCCTCTTCTAAACTTGCTACTGGGAACCTCTTTGTTTAGGGTGGACTAGGGGCTGATGTTTGCCCCCAACACAATCAGAATCTGATAACCAGAAATGGACGTCACTCCTTCTCCATGTGTGATGGTAGGGAGTTAACTCTCCTCCCCCTTTGTTATTTCAGTTCATTTACTGAAAAAATAACAGATGTGCCCAGAAGAGGAGCTTTGGGAAATATTCCTGTTTTTTTCACTAAACAAACTCTGACAAGTTGAACATCCAAAGTACAGCAGCTCCCTTCCCCTCTCTGACCTTTGCCTCTCAGCTCGGGGAGGTTGTCAAAGGCCTCTCCTCCTCCCCTCACAATTTCTGCGTCTACAGCCTGGTCTGTGCACTTGCTTGCAAGTTACCCCGGGGTGAAACAGCATCTCCTGACTCTGGAAGAGACTGAATTATATAATTATATTATATTTTGGGTGCAGTTAGGGTTTTCTTTGATTCTCCTACATCTGCACAGTTGTTTAATGAAAGTGCAGCATCTGGTCTAATTAAAAATAAGATTTAAAAAACTACCACTTTCTCAAACAGTTCTAACAAGCTGTTCCAGACTACATTATTTTATGGAAAATTTCAGAGTGTGCCAGGGTAGAGTGGCTTTTTAATGAAGGAAACATGAAGCTGCATCACTACAAGCACTACAACCTGGCTTACACTGGAGTACCAAGGGAAAAATCAAACCTGTCCTGCTCTCAGCCACCTGTGTTTGTTGTTGCACTGCTCCTCTTCTTGCACAGTGTTAGTGTTTGTATGGGCTTTCCATGATTAACTGAGAGGCAATCCAGTTTAGAATAAACCCAGCAGGAAATGAATTTTAAAGGTTAGTTGTCAAATGGCTCAGCTTCCCAACAAACTAACAGGCCCAAAGCAGGAGAAGGGATGCTACGCTGGGATTTGGAGATGAAGGGGTGAGAAGGCTGGACACTTTTGGCAGTGGTGCTGCTTTCTGAGAGCTGAAAGTGCTTGCAAAGTGATGGCCTGAAAACGTGACTTGTGGCATTCTCAAGCAAGCCTTGCTGAAACCTTCGGACAGCATCGCATCGCATCTCTTTATTTTTGCACACCACAGGCTGGTTCTCCAGCAAAGCCAGCCCAGCTTAAGCAGGCAGGAGGATAAAGAAGTGTCACGCAAGTGTGCAGGACAGAAAGCCCAAGAGCCACGAAGAGAAGGAGGATTTTAAGCACAGGAGAGCTTCTGCCTTGCCGTGTCCCTTCGGGAGAGGCACTGCACTGCCTTGGGAAGGCGGCGGGGAGGGACGTGCTGGGGGCTGTGCTGGATGTTGTGTAACAGGGCTGGATGTTGTGTAGCTGCTCGTGGGCAATTATGTACAAAGTCACAACAGCGATGCTAGAAAGCTCCAGGCATCTTCACCAGATTTTGCTGGCCATTAATCCAACAGAAGGCTGCTAATGGCATCTGATCGCTTTCTTTGTGCTACTGCTATTTAAGGCCACTCTGAAGGGCACAAACTCTTTCCCATTATACAATGTGAGACTCAGGCAAAATTATAACCCTGAGTTTCAGAAGGATGAGTTCTCAAAATGACAATAAGCTAACGAGATGTGAACTTTATTTTTTAAGTCTTCAGCCGTGAACTGGAAAGGAATCAACTCTTGAAAAGCAAGGATCTTTGATCATAAATGAAATATCATCTAGATGGAGGGCATGAAAATTTCACCCATTATATTCCATTACTAAAAACCTTCACAACAACATTGTGGTTATGAACCTTTCCCATTGCAAAAGTCTATTGCACTGCAGCTCCTGCATCTCCACCCAACATCCCTGAACACGGAAAACTGCACAGCATCCCTTGGGAAT
The DNA here is from genome assembly GCF_014805655.1 of Passer montanus. Classification (NCBI taxonomy): domain Eukaryota; kingdom Metazoa; phylum Chordata; class Aves; order Passeriformes; family Passeridae; genus Passer; species Passer montanus. Next base: position 1,193,607 of record NW_024373923.1, read on the forward strand.
TTCAGGGCATGCCAGTGTGTAGCAGAGGTTTTTAATATGTGTAAGAAAGAGATACGCCAGCACAGGAAAATGGGAAGCCAGAGGTGTTCTTCACTTCATCCATGCAAAGAGAGCTACTGCAGCAGGTCCAGGAGTGGGGGACACAGGTGATAAGGAGACTGGAGCATCTCCTGTGAGGAAAGGCTGAGGGAGCTGGGACTGTTCAGCCCCAGTGAGAGGCACCCTCAGCCCTGGCTGTCCCTGGGTGCAGGGAGGGTCAGAGCAGGGCCCAGAATCTGCTCTGAAGACCAGCAATGGCACCAGAGCCAGGGCAGGGACTGAGCCAGCAATTCCCCTGTGCAGGAGGCACAACTTCTGTCCTGGGCAGTGTTCAAGCCCTGAAACAGAGAGGGTGTAGAGTCACCCTCCCAAGGGATATTCCAGACCTTTCTGGACACAATCCTGTGCCCTGTGCTGTGGGATGATCCTGCTGGAGCAGGGATGTGGCACCAGACTGATTTCCCTCTGGTCCCTTCCAAACTTATCCAGTTTGGGATTCTGGGATCCTGTGAACCAGAGAACAAGACACACCAGGTCCAGCTGGGCAAACTTTCAACATCCAGAACCCATACCAAGCTTATGAGGATTTCAGTCCATCTTTGGGGTGAAGGACCTTTAGTGTGGTCATGCAATGGTCAGTCCTGGCTATAGCAAGTTTTGATTTGTTCCTTTCCACCAAGAAGAAGACAGATAATTCATTGTCTGACTGGGAAAGGGCTCACACAACAACCCACAGCCACTGACTGTGAGAATTGCCCGAGTGATGGCCTCACATAAAGAGGCAATAGATCCTAGAGTCTGGAGAGTCATCTGTTACGAGCAAAAGCAGAGTCAAGCTATTGGGAGAGGCAAAGACTCTGTTTATCTTCACACTTAGGCAGCTCCTTACAGCCTCAGGGAAAGAATTCACCTGACTCAGGAAGAACAGTGTGCAGCATTTTAGTCACCGAAAAGATGCAGCTTCCCTGTACCTAAAGACAGTGATGCCAAAATTGTGTCACTCAGCAAGTGTCACACTGCCTGCCTTCCTGCCTGTGCCCAGGAGGGACTAAGTCAGAATCCCAGCATGGTCTCTCCTGCCCTGCATAAGGAAAGCTCAGGGGGAAAAGCTGGAAGAGGGTAGGAGGGTACCTGGGAGTCAGAGGCACAAACACAGATTTTTCAGCCAGACTGAAAAATCCTCCACCCCGTGGAACCACTCCAGCACAGGACAAGGCTAGGAATAATGACTCAGCTTTGTCCATATCCCTTAAAAACACACTGAAAACACATTCTAAAACACCTATAAAATTGTTGGGTTTATACAGGCTAGAGAATATCTAGAGGGAAATCTACCCAGCTTGTACAGCAAGTGAGTCAAATACAGTTTTTCATTTGGCTTGCAGTCAAAAAGGAGATCAAATGATGTACCAAATCCTACCTTCACAAGTACACAGGACAGCAGTGTGGCTGAGAGCAGAATTTGATTGGAAAAAAAAGGAGTGAACTGGCCATTTCAATCCCTGCTGTGAGCATTCCTGATTAACACCAGCTGATACTTTTAGAATAGTAGGTCTGAGGATTAAAGTATTATGTAGGCTGAAAACATTACGTCACATCTCTAAAATTACTTCTTTGTATCATTTAATACTCAGCATTCTCTTAGGAGGTCCTCATACAATAATGAGAACCTCCACCTCAAATCCAGTTAATATTTAGGGTTACTCATTTGCTCTCAGAGGCTTCTATAAGAGATTTTGCCTACAACTCTGCTTCATCATATTTTTTCATTTATTTTCTTCAAATCCTACCTTAATGGTTTCCCTGTGAACCAATGGAATGTCCCATTTGTAGATTAAGGAGAACTACTATTTTTGTTTTACTCTGATAGCTCTTAACAGAAAATAGTTATGAAATGTCCACTCACTCAAATATCTAAGCTCCAAATAATACATTAGACTGTCAGACTACCTTCTGACAAAAAAAACCTAAATATTGCATTTAAAAAAAAAAATAACTCAAATCCTAAAGTTCACAATCTCAATGTCCTGTCTTCACATGTTTACCTTCTAGAGTTCAGGCACCAGATTGCTTTACCTGTCACTGCTCTGTTTACTGCAAATAAGATGAAAACAATTTTCTGGATGTCACTTTATACAGAAAGACTTAATATAAAAAAAAAGGCATATTATATTATAAGTGGCAAATAAAAAAAATCTGATTAATGCTCTGTCCTCATATTATTGCATATACATCTAATTAAGGATATATTCTGTGTTTTTTCTGAACCAAAATTTATAAAAAATTAAGTCCAGCTTGAAATGTGCCCTGGGCCTATACAGAACATGACTGTGGTGCATGAAAGCCAGAGTTCTGATAGAATGTTAGCTCTCTCTTGGTGATAGATCTGTAGAAAAGCTGTTCAAAAAACACATGCTATAAACAGCAGATGAGAACAGGCATCTCTGGAAAAGTTGCTTTTTAAGGCAGCTAGACAGGCAAATTAGCCCTTGGGTGTTCTCGTCTCTCCCCACTCCAGAAACTGCTTAAATTATCACTTTAGATATGACAACAGGTTGAGAGAGCAGGGGGGATCCTGCCCCTGTGCCCTGGGCTCAGGTGAGACCCCACCTGCAGAGCTGCCCCAGCCCTGGCTCCAGCAGCACAAGGACGTGGAGCTGCTGCAGCCAGTGCAGAGGAGGCACGGAGATGCTGCCAGGGCTGGAGCCCCTCTGCTCTGGAGCCAGCCTGGCACAGCTGGGGCTGCTCCCCTGCACAAGAGAAGGCTGCAGGGAAACCTGAGAGCCCCTGCCAGGGCCTGCAGGGGGGAGCTGGTAAAAGAGATGGAGAACAATTTTTTACAAGGACAGATAGTGACAGGACAAGAGGAATTTTAACCTAAAAGATGAATTATTTAGATGAAATGTTAGGAGAAATATTCTATCTTAGTCACTTAGTTTTTGTAAAGAAGCTAGAGCTCTGAGCTCATCACAGGATCTCAGAGTGGCTTGGGAGGGAAGGGACCTTGAAGCTCATTCAGTGCCACCCTGTGCCATGGGCAGGGACACCTTCCCCTGTCCCAGGCTGCTCCAAGCCCCATCCAGCCTGGCCTTGGACACTCCCAGGGATCCAGGAGCAGCCACAGCTGCTCTGGGCACCCTGTGCCAGGGCCTGCCCACCCTCCCAGCCACCAATTCCTGCCCAAGATCCCATCTGAATCCACCCCTGCCACAGGCACGGACAATTTATTGAAGGCAGGAATTTCTGGTGATCCTCTATTCCTACTCAATGCCATCTGGAGAAAGCCCAACCTGAAACTGTGGCAGTTTACTCAGAGGCTTTTCCAGTGGAGGTCTGAGTATCTCCAAGGAAATTCCACAGTTCCTCCTAGCAGCCCCTTGTAATGTTGAATGAATGCTCCCACTTAATAAATTTGCCTTGAAATTTCATAAAACTTCAGTAAATTTTTTCAGGATGGATTCTCTTTCCTTTCTATCTATGTAGTGCCACCAAAAATTAATCAACAGTGAAAAAAAAAAATAGGTTTTTTTGTGGGCCAGAAAATCTGGTGTATTCTAGAACCATGAGCAATTTGATTTCAGCCCTAAGTAAACCCTTTTTTTTTTTTTTTTCTGGTCAGATATTGGAAAGTGCTGATATTCATTTACCTTACTTACAATGTCTCCCATTCTGTTCCAGGCCTTGAGAGATAGCAAAAGCTTAGGTGAAAAGCAGTAGGAGTCATGTCACTTGTGCTAAGCTCTATCTTTTTTGCAAATAACAACAATCCTGGGGTTTTTGGTAGTTTTAATTCAGGAGCATAGGTCACCAGAAGCTGTGAATTACTCCAACATATAACACAGCAGTACTTTTTGGTTTCATCATTAAGTATAAAACCTTCTTGCCAAACAGATCTACTGAGGTGTGAAGTGGACAGGCATCTGCCCTGCTTTGAATCTGCTCTTTGAAACTGATATTTTTCTCATTAGCTTCCTAACTGGGAAGAGTATCAGTTCCAGCTGCAGGTCTAGGAAGGGCCCATGCTAAGAAAACTTCACCAGCTGTTGGCCTCATTTCCAAAATTTACTTATCCATTGAACTTGAGCTTCTTAGTCCATTTATGGTTACCTTTACATCAATAAGTACAAGCATACACATCCACTAAAACTGCATGATACTTTTCAGAACAGAATGTTGCACATTTGAAATGTCATAAATTACATATGAGCAAGGATGGACTATTGATCAACAAAACCCCTTACCAGGACTCTGAAAAATATATCAGAATTTAAATATTTAAAGTAATAGAATTTTAGAATTCAGTGCAAAATGAGTATTACTGAAAAAATAAGAAAGCTCTCTAAAAGATAGCATTTGATAGTTTGGGAGCTACAAAATATTGACAGCTTGCCAGGATCACATGAAACATACATTCCCTCCAACAAAGATGGTCACACATAATTTTTACTTGCAAAATCACTTACAAGATATTGACAGGAGCAGCAGCAAAACAGAACTGATAACTGAGCACACAGTTCTCACATTGCCAGGAAAAACAGGCCAACAGCTATTTCCTTCTCAGATCTCAAACTGGGATATATATAACTGAGTTCACAAAACAGAAATTATCATCTGCCCAGTCTTAGAGGTTCAAAAAGTGGCATTTTGCTGAAACTACACAACTAGCTAAGAACACCAAAAATATTATTAGCATTTAAACTTGTCACACCAGAATTTCAAACTTTAAAGGTCAAAGACATTAGTGTGAGCTTTCACTTCAGAAGCTGTACCTCTCTTCCTCTTCTTGGAAAAGGGAGCAGGAAGCTCAGTGATGGCTCCAGATCCTTGCTGGTAAGACCCAGAGAGACTCAGTGAGAACATTAGTGAGGTGGGATTTTTGTACTAATTAAAGCTAATTTTCCTAACAGAGACTGCATTGAGTTATAATCAATTAATTTAAATATTTTGCAGCATGTCCTAATACCCAAATCAAGCAAGAATCACATTCTTGAGAGTTTTGTAAAGCAATTGCATCCTGTTTCTTTGGGAAATAATTGGAAAGTTAATAAATGAACACTAAGAGTTAGAACTGATGATAATGGGCAAATGCAATAAAAAGTAATTTTTTTGTTCTGTGACTCTGAATCCTATTAGAGCAATTCACCTGCCCTGCATCACCCCCTTTGGCTCACTCTTTCCCAGAAATGAACTATTGATTACACCTCTAGTCTGTCATTTTCAGTGACCTAGCAAGCCTCCCACACACCAATTTAAAAAATAGTTTCCAAGTAAAAGCTGTTCTGAAAATGAGGTAGACATAAATTCATCAAACCCAACAAAAAAAAAAAAGGGGGGTTATTCTAATTCAATCCTATAACAATATGGTCTTTAGAAACTCTACACAGTTGGACTTGAGCTATCTGGGAACTTTGCCACAACTTAAGCTTGTCCCTCTCTTCACTCATTGCTCCCCAGGTGCCATCCAAAGTGTCCTACCAAGGGTCAGAGAATGAACAGTTTACTTATTTAATGAGACAGGCTGTTTTCCATTTTCTCAAGGTTTTTTAACAAGTAAATCCGGGAGTTCTGAGGCTCCTACTTCACTGCATTTACTCTAGTCTGTGATAGATCTGTAGCTATCACACAGCCTTTTCATCTTGGGCAACTTGGTATTTTCAAAGCACTTCCATATCCTGTGAGGGAAGATGCTATATAAATGCAAATACTGACTATTCCCATTTTATCTTTTTTTTTCTGACAAGAAAACACTGCTGGTTTTCAATACTTAAAAAAACACTTATGCCTGAAATATGAAGTTAACTCCTAAGAATAAGTTAATATTTAAGTAAACATAATAACAACCAAGAATAAAATCACTCTGCAAAACCAGAGATTTAGATTTGGACAAAACTAAGACTGGTGGTCAAAAATCCCTGTGTTTCTTAAAGAGCTTAATCCAAAATACTTGCAGTCTTTCAAAACCATGACTCAGACACATATTGATATGCTCTAGAAATATCAGAATTATTCTAGAAGCAGGTTTAGGTCCTTCTGTACACTGATGTTAAACCACGCTTATTTGGGCTCTGTCTGAAATTTGGATAATTTTTGAGAAAAAAATAAACTTGTTTGGTTACTGTTGATTTAAAATAATACAAATAATTAGTCCATCAAATCCTTCAAACTCATGTATGCGTGGAAAAGTCATTTGGGAAGGGAGCTATGTGCATAACCCTCCTGGCAAACAGTGCTGAGCACAGGGCCAGTGGGTGGCTGGGGAGTCATTTTGTTCTTCAAAATAAAACTGTAATAGGCCGTGGGTGCTGCATCATCCCTCTGGAGTGCAATTAATTGCAATTACTGCAGCCTCTGTTTGTAGTTTCTGACACACTTGCAGGGATAGCTGAGTATTCTCTTTTTGTGCATGAAACAAGCTGCATTTTCTCTTATGTTGTGTCTTATCTGATCTGCTCCAGGTCCATCTGGGGTTTGGGTGGGTTTTTTGGGGGGTTATTTTTGTTTGTTTTTTTTTTAATCTTGGCTTTTGTCTTTCTCTCTCTACCACGATGCCTCTGCACCCTTGAAAACCTTGCATGCAATTAGAGCGTGTAATGGCAGAGAGGTGCAGCGCTGCTATCAGCCTCCCCTGCGCGTGATGGAGAGATTTATTACTGCAATCTCCCAGCAAACTGGTGGAAACTGGATAATAGATGCTAGATAAGGGATTTACTTGAAACCAGAGAGCAATACCTTAAATCTCTTTCTGCAAGGACAGAGGCAGTGTCACATTCGTGGGGTCAGGTGCCGAGACATGGGTTCCTTTTCCCGCCGTCTCCACCCCACGCGGGATCACCTGCCTGCTATTTGGTTTGATGGGGTCCTGCATGACCTGCAGCCTCAGCAAACACCCTGAGCACTCATCCCTGACAACTCGTGCTCGTGCTCAAATGAACATTTCTTTGATTAACTTGGCAGCATCTGCACAGTGCTCAAATTCTATTTGGGTAGCACAGGAGAAAGGACCCTACAACCCCACAGAAATCATGTTGAGGCAAATCAGCTCTGAGTCAGATTAAATAGGGCTTAATTTGACTTCTGATTTGTTTACACTTCATCACACAGCCAGTCTCCATTATGATCCCTCTTTATTTCCTACTTCTACAATTTCACACCATTGTCTTAACATATGAAACTATTATAAGAATTATTCAAGTACTCCGAGGTTTTTTGGCAACTCAGTTACCTGCAGGTGTTAGCAGCATGCTAGCACATCTAAAGGAAACAATCTAAAGTCCACGATGAAGTTCTGCACGTGATTGCAAGAGATCTTTAGCTTTCAATTCCCCCTCCCACTGCACACATGCATCTTACAGATGTGCCATGCCTGCCTCTGAACTCCCACTTCCTGACATAACAAAGGTATTTTACTGTAGAGAGAAAAATTACCATTTGAAAAAAAAAAAACTAATTCCTTTGTGTTTGGAGTTGACTCACGGTTTTTAACCCAGCTTTCAGATTAATGCAGATTGCTGTGGAGCCAGGTTTCCTGTAAAGCTCGTGGGGATGGATCAGAAACGTGCAGAGCAGAGAACACTACACGCCCTCTGCAAGAAACCCAGCCACACTAGGAGAGCAGCAGCAACCTGGCGCTTTGCAATTGCCCCTTATTTTACTGTGGTTGCTTATTTACCTTCCACACATGCTGTGGCTGCCCTCCTGTTTTGCCAGGCCGCCCCTTTCTCTGTGTTTCTCCTCCACTGCCACTCACGGACTCCTGCTCCTCTGGCTCTTTGGATCACAGTCTGTCCCCCTCTTTCCTCCCGGATCGTCAAGCCAGATCCAGCCTTCACCTCTGCATCACAGGCAGCTTCCACCAATGCTGGATTTCAGTTTCCTCCTGATGTCAAGTTTCAGCCCAGCCCACGGCTCTTGCATCATGAGCTGGAAAACCCTCCTATGCTCCAGACTTTGCAAGGGATGTTAGCAGAGAAGCAGCAGTTTTATTCACTCTGTGCTTGATGCCCCATTTCTTTTGCAGCTTTTCTCTCTTATGTGACAAGGAACAGCTGTTTGTGTTGAGGGAAGCCTCTTTCTTGAGCTAAATCCCTTTCCTTTCCTAGAAACAGATATTTCAGTTACTCCAGTACCACTGAAATCCCCTGCAGTCAATAAAACTTCTCAAAGGAGCATTTCTTCTTTTATATCCATAAGAAACATTTAGACCATTTTTAAAGGGGATTATTTCTCTCAAAATAACGTGATTCTAAATCTAAAATTTTTAATCCATGCAACTTTTTTATGTGCATGATTGCTAAAAAGAAAAAAAAGAAAAAAAAAGAAAAAAAAAGAAAAAAAAACCAAAAAACCCCAAGATGGGGGTGCTGGTGAAAGAAATTACCTGCATAGGTTTTAGTTAAATGCTGAATCTACAAGGTAATCCTGCAAGCCGCCTCATGAGCAGCTTGATTCAAACACTGACCTCTTTGGGGCCACTCAGGTTTGTACAGTGGCAACACAAAACAGGTTAAAATTTCCAGAATCTGGGTTATTAGCTTAATATCTGATTGAGGCCAGGACTGACTGCTGCTGTTTGTTTAACACACTGCACAAAGCAGTTTTCTGCTCCTGCAAAAAAGCCTCGGGTGCAGATCTGCAGTGAGACTGAGCACTCACAGCAGATTGCTGATGACTTCTGGAGAAATGTCCCTGCCTCATCAACTCTACATCACATTTTGCACCGCAAATAGTGTTTGAAGTTTTAAAGCTGGGTGAATGTGTGAGCTTGATTACAGACATTCATGCAGATAAGACTGTGAAAGAGAAGTTACATTGCAGGACTACAGCCTTTCTTGTACAATTCCATGCCAGATCTCTGCAATTCTGTATCAGGCCTTTGCAATTCTGTAATAATTTAGCAGATTTGCATAATATTAATATAATAATAATAATTTAGCAATTTTAGTTGACTTAAAAAGCAGTTGGAGAAAGCTTTTTCCAAGCTCTGAAGAACTCACTCCGTTTAAATCCACCACTAAATCTGGACTCTAACTCAGTGAAATTAAAGGCTGTACCATATTCCAGCTTTCACAACACTCAAATCAGATATATTTTCAGGATTCAATGGGATATACAGGATAAAATTATGTTTCCTCACACGGAAAAGGCAGTAAAAAGAAAGTAAGAACAACGTTTTCACCCAGTCTCGAGGATCAAGGAGAAATGGCAAGTTCAAACTGAGTGTCTCAGGAGTGAGAACTCACAGAGAGTTTTATCTCAAGGAAACAAAGCAGATCAAAAGGCACTGGTTTCAGAAATGCTGTAAATGTGCATGCACAGGGTACTGAAGAGATCTGGTGCTTCTGAGCAGAGAGAAGATGAGGTCCTACTGCTTCCAAGGGATATTGTTACCAACACAGCAGTGTCCACTGTCACCTTCAGAAAACCTTGCTGCCTTCTTTTGCTCTGGTTGTGGAGCAGCACCCTGACCCCAGAGCAAAAACATCAAAACACAAAATATAATAAACACTCAGCACATGGAGAGTGTTAGTAGAGCACACAATTGCTGGGAATGCAAGATGATGCTGCCACTTTGCTACTAATGCCACAAATGTCATTCTCCTAGACACTGCCAGCTCTGCTCTGCTTTCTTTTATTTCTAATTTGAGAAATAAAAGAAAGCTTTCTGTCAAGAACACAGTGATGATGATGATGATGATGATGACGATGACGATGATGATGATGATACCCAAATTCTCCAATCAGCATGTAGAGGCACAACTGCAGCAGGGCAGATAAACAATCTGATGTTCTGATGGATGCTCCATGTGCTCCACTGACTAGGGGTGACACTCATAAGTCACTGTCTGGAAGCACAACTCGGATTGCAATCAATAAGGGAATCTGCACAATTTGTTTTGCATCTCTACTTGTTCGTGAGTTTGAGTCAGTTTGCTTTACTCTGCATTTTCATCCCCTGGGGACAACAGGCGTGAAGGAGAAAAGGTAAGAGAAGTAAAGGAAGAAGTGATATGGAGGCACAGCTAGTTTTTAGGAGTGAACAACTCAGTATTTCAGGCCTGTCACAGCCATTTACAACCACCCTGCAAAGCTGGCAGTTACAGCCTTGCCCAAACAGGCATCCACAATTTCCTTTCAGCCCTGCTGCCAAACATACCTTGAGGCTTCTAAATGTTTGGGTACTACAGGGCAGTAACTTAGTGTGGAAATACCCTACATGCAGGGAACTTTGTGAGAAGTTCATTTTGCTCCAAGGGATTTTCTGCAAACAGGAATCACAGAGGGCAATAGCCTAATAGGGTTTTTTAAAAGGAGTTGTGCACAATGGAAATACCCACAGTTACAACAGAAGTAGGAGCTCTAGACATAACAATTTTTGGAGAGATGTAGCCCCCACCATCTTCAAAACAGAAGCCAGTCATTAAACTGCTTATGGTTCCAGATGAACTTCCCTGCATGAGTTTCTTATTTCAAAACTGCCATGTGCCCAAGATTTATGCCTTTTTCCACAGAAGCCACAAGCAGCAGCCTTCCTCAGAAACTGTACTGTGTGCTGACATGTTACTGAGGTATGAGACTGAAACAAATACAAATGCTTCTGGTTTTTGCCATAATCTCGGAAACAAATACAACTGCTTCTGCTTTTTGCTATAATCTCTGATTACACACGTGTCCAAAGCATTTCACCACATCCCACAGAAATTAAGGCCCTGGGGATACAGAAGCTCCCTGTGCAGTTCTTGGCAGGCCTGGCCAAGCAGAGGGGAGCAGGATGACAGGCACTCAGGTGGTGCTAAAACTTCAGCAGCATCATGGTCTGAAGAGTGTGTTGAGAAACTTGAACACAAACAATAAATTCCAAAATGCAATACTTCCCAAGCAATCAACTCCAAGAGTAGGAAGGAAGCACTAAGACCAAGCCAGCTGCAGGCCAGTGTTATTGCAAAAGCATAAAAACTGCCTGAGGACCGACATTGTTTTCTTTCAAGATAGGGAAATGTTATTTCTCCTGGAATTTCAGCATCCCAAAGTCTCCATGAAGGCTGGTGAAATCCAAGCCTCTGCAAACTCTTCAACACTGTAAAACTGGTTCATACAGCTAGTGAGAAAATAGCTTTTCATACCTTTTCTCTTTTTCTTCTGGGGTTTTCTCCGAAATGGGACCTGATCTTACAGGTATATTTGAAGATGGAGGAGCACACTCTTCCTAGCAACAAACAGAAAAGCTCAATACACATCAGAACAATCATATTTGCCAGAGAAGACAAGAGAAGGAAAATTCACAGTCAGAACTGGAACATTATTGCACCATATGCTTTCCAACAGCCAAGCACAACAGGGGCCCTGCACAATCCTTGCCTTACTGCACCCTGTTGTATTTCCACCTGGAAAGACATATGGCAGTGCCTAGGAGAGAAAATGTTCCTTTTCCTTTTTTTATTTTCCTAATGTTAATGTTATTTCTCAGCTTTAAAGGAACATTTGATTATGAAACATGCTCAGCCCAAGGATGAAAAAAACTTCCTATCTGTTCCCACTAATGACAAAAACAGATCCATTGACCTGTTGGTATTATAAAAAATGAAAATTTGAAGGCATGGCTTGGATACTACTTTGTCTCATGCATCACTGACAAAATTGCTTGCTCTGCAGAAACCTGGTGCCTCACAGTTATGGCAGGAACGCTAAAAAGTGTCCTGGAAGTGTGACCTGACAAAAATCATCCTTCTGCTTATGAAATGAAAAACACTGCTTTGTAAAGAACTGACCAGGAGCAAACATTCAGCACAATATGAGTTGCTTTTACCCCTAATTACAGTCAGTCTTAAAATGCCATTTTTTACTGAGAGTACATTTAACATTATAGGAACCTGCTCATGACTGCTGCTGGGTGAAGAAAGCAGTAGTTATGTTAAAAGACATAAGAATAAGAAACTACACAAAAAGCTTTTATAACTACCCTCTCATCACTTGGGTAAGTAGAAATATTTTAACAGTGATGTAATTGTAGCAGTAAAGCTGTTCACCTCCTTTCACAGTAGCTCTGAAAGAGGTACATTGATCACTTCTGCTAGAAGAGGGCTATATTAAAAAAAGAAAACCTGCACAAAGCTGATTATTACAAGTGTCACCACCCCACACCACCACTGGGCATGAGAGGAATATGGTGAAACTCTGCATTTATTTCAGCAGCCTTGATTACTATAATCGTAGAGTTGTTCCCCTTCCTTTATTGAGGCTGCCCTTCCTCTGGCCACCCCAAACTTAGCCTGTGACGTTCCCTGCCTCAAAGGGGCACATCTGCATTAACAGGCTGTGACCAGAGATTGCCCCAGGCAGCTGGTCCAGCTGGGCATCCAAGTGACTACTCCTCCATCACAGATTTTAAAGTGGTCACAGTGATTTTACCATGGAGTCACCGAATCATTCAGGTTGGCAAAGACCACCAAGACCATCGAGTCCCAGTTGTGCCTGATGCCCACCTTGTCCCCAGCCCAGAGCACTGAGTGCCACCTCCAGGCCTTCTTTGGACACCTCCAGGCATGGGGACTCCAACAGCTCCATGAGCAGCCCATTTCAATGTTTAACAACACTTTCCATGAAGGAATTCAGTCCAAGCTGAGCCTGCCCTGGCCCAGCCTGAGGCCGTTCCCTCTCCTCCTGTCCCTGTTCCCTGGAGCACAGCCCGACCCCCCGGCTGTCCCCTCCTGGCAGGAGCTGTGCAGAGCCACAAGGTCCCCCCTGAGCCTCCTTTGCTCCAGGCTCAGCCCCTTCCCAGCCCCGTTCCCTGCCCTGGACACGCTCCAGCCCCTCAGTGCCTTCCGTGAGCTGAGGGAACATGGCTGCTGGGCCTGGCTCAGGCTGGGAGCCTTCAGTCTTAATCCGTTCATTTCCTGACAAAAAAAAGACTGACGGATTCCTTGGATACTTCCAGCCCTGTGCACGAGGGTTCACCCGTGACTGCTCATTCCTGGTGGAGCATCCTGGATGCCCGCTGAGCCCTGCATGGGCCTTGCCCAGGACAGGCTCCCTGCCCGGCCACTCTGGCCCACACCGCTCCTTTCAATGATTGCAGAACACATCCTGCTCCCAGATAAACTGATGTGACCTTCCCAGTGCAATTTGGCAGATGTTCTCAATATAACAAAGGCTGAGTGGTAGCCCTTTTTTAGTACACTGTAGAAAATCTGCTGTGTCCTTCCTGAAGCAGAAAAACATTTAATTCCTTGTGCTTTCCCTTCTTTTTAATTGTCTTTTGCAACCAGAATTGAATGAACACTAAAATGTATCCCTTTTGAATCCTTTGATAACACAGAACTACTTCTACATCCATTTCACTATATTGAATACTATAATTAAAAATAATCATACATAATTGTAAATATATTGTAATAATAAATAATTTTATGATAAGGAATCATTGTTAATTTCATTCATAAGCAGGGACCTTTTGGCAAAGAAATTATGTAAATTTTCAGTAATGTCTTCCATTTATTTCCCAAATGTAGTCAGATGCCTTTTAATGAGGCCAGCCCTAAACTCTAAATAAGCTTGGATGAGTTACCTATTCATTCATTTGGTCCAGGCAGACAAGGAAGTGTGTTTCACTAGCACAAATGATCACACAATCCATTTCAAGTTTACACATAATTATCTTTGCTCAGCACTCTTTTCCTTACAGCTTTTCAAAAACGGTTATTTGAGGGCAAACTGCTTCAAATGACAAGAGAAATCCCACTGATTTAAGGAGAACTGAATAAACGCAGCACTTTTGAAGATCATATGTGCTGCTTTTATGTGTTAGAATTAATATCAGATGTTCTCACACAGCATCCAGTGAAGGAGCAGAAGTAATATCATGTGGCACATCCTTCTTGTCATTCAGTCACAACTCATCACAGGCAAACAAGAAGCTGAAATGCCTTCCTGAAGTGCCTGTCTCTCTCCATCCCTAAGTAAGGCCTCCAAGGAAGATATCTCTGTCAAATGCCTCATATTTTGTGAGGTCGACAGAGGTGATTCTGAAGTGAAGGCAAAATCCAAGGAGGTTGCTTGACTGTAGCCAATGCATAATTAAAAAAAAAAAGGGTTCATTAAAAAAAAGCAGCAAAATATTTAATCAGCTTTCTGATTAATGTCTTTAAAGGACTGGTAAGCTGTTAAGAAAAAGTCTCTCCTAGGGAAAGAAAAGTTAAAGTCACACTTTAACTACATAACCCTGATTATCAAGATTAAATTAAGTTCCATGCTCAAAGGTTCAAACACGCATGCTGCTTGCAGTAACAGATTTCCAAAAAAGAAAAAAAAAAGAAAAAAAGAAATAAACCACACACAAAAAACCAAAACAAAAAAAAAAGACTATGGCAACAAATTAGGGAAACTTTCACAGCTACCCTGGAAAATCCCAAATGGTCAGATTTTAAATTATCCACTGCTTTTCAAATATTATTATGCCAAAAAACTTCAGCTTACAACTAACACAATTTTCTTTTCCCACTCCTGAAAATCAAAAATTTTAGACTTTTTCTGATCTGCTCTTTTACTGGCATTAGTTGTGCAGATTTTCTAACACTGTGTTGGTCAGGTACCAATTTGCTCCCATGAACTTATCCCTCACAGGCTATTATTCTCACAAAGGTGTTGTAAAGCAGAAGATTTACAATACTATTTTGGGTATTTTTGAGGTAAATAATTTGAGTATTTTGAGCAACAGCACTTCCTTGATGAGAAACCTGCAGGTTTGTTCCGTAACAGTATGTGAATTACCAGCTGAAGAGAAGCTGTTGCCTCATCACATATCTTACAACAGTAAAATATTTTGTTGTAGATTGACTTTAAGTGTAATAAAGTTATGAGGTTTTTTAGTTCTCATGCATCATTACTAGAAATACAAACAGGTAATATACTGAGATGTGGATAAACCTTCTGTCTTCAGAGGATCCCTCAGAGTTGTTAGTGGTAGGTATAGAGAAATGCAGTTGGTAAATAAAACAAATAGGCTGCAGATTGATCTTGGTTAACTGCAATGCTTTAATAATGCAAATGAGAAAATATTTTAGCCAATGAACTTGATTTACAGAATAAAATATGTTTTAAGCTAAGGCTGTGCCATTTTTATCCAGGGAGGGTTAAAATTTGAATTTTTCAGGGTAAAGTCACCTGTGTACAAGCAGGTGAAGGCAGGCTTGAGCTCTTCAAATGTACTTGGAATTCTCAAGATCTGAGGCAGCGCCGACATGGAAATTACAGAGTAATGATTTTAGTTTTCTTCTGCTTGGCTACTCTGGGTGATAGCCAGAGAGGGTCCTGCCTGTCCACACAAGCCCATGTACCAATAAACTTCAGAAGCACCCATCCTCTAAGCCACTGAATGTTACCACAATTTATTTGAATAGACAAGGCATGGAAAACCAAGTACTCCATGCACTACAAAGCAAGGCAAACCTGTCTATCTGAATGGAATAGAAAGTAGAACCTAGACCAAAATGAAATGCACAGGAAAAAATCTGAATGCGTGCATGAGAAAGGGTGGATCCAGGGCAAAATAGGGTAAGTGAAAAATGGATTAAAACTCTGAGAAGCAGTGGACACAGGAAATGGTTCCCCCTGTCCCATCATGGCATCTCCTGCCACACATGTGGTAACTAGCAAGCAATTTTTTAACTGTTCCAATATGTGTTACTGAATAAGGGCTCTGGGTCTTTGTACCCAGTGTTCAATGGTGATAAAGTACTGGGTACAGTTTGAACCAGCTTCTCCTCATGAAGCCTCAGATACCCTTTGACAAACCTCTCTTTTCAACATTTTCCAATCCTCCAGAATTGCTGGTCTGCTCTTATTTACAGTGCTCTAAGCACGGAACAATTGATCACTTACCCAGAATCATTTTAGATTCTCCTCCTAAGCAAACCCCAGCATATTAAAGAAATCAAGTCTGGCAGAAGGCAAGCACAAAAATAATGTCTCTTCAATTTCCCTTCTGCCTTTAAAATGTGTGCTGAATTGCACACAGCACTTTCATTCTTCAGGAACAATTTACATGATTATATTGATTGAAGATATAGCCAGGAGGGGGTTCAATACAGCACTCTCCACATCCAGGGCTGAAGGCAATGCTGTGGAGGAGAGAATAAGGACGGTAATTGCTCCAGAAACACAAAGGACCATGCTTCTAGCAAAAAAAACCCAACAAATGTGGGAAGAGGAGTGGTTAGCACCTGTAAGAAGGATTTTGTATGTAGGGAACAAGCTGAAAGACAATTTGTGGAAGAGCTGTCATTTTTAAGTGGAATTGAGGTCATACAAAAAATAAAATGCCCATGAAAATGGCATGCCAGTGTACACTGGATGTTTTTTTTTTCAGGAACCTGTTAACTTGGAAACTTTTCAACGCTTCTCTAAGCTTTGTTTTCCTGCACACATTGGCATGAATTGGAAAGGAATAAAAGGAAGAGGAAAATAAATTTCTGTTGTATGTACCGGACTGTGCCTGAGCACCAGCTCTGCAAAATGGTCCAAAAATGGTGCACTTAAATGTATACAGACACAAGGAAAACTTTTGTTTCAGAAAGAACTCTTCATGCTGACAAAGAACTGTGCACAGAGCTGAGGTTCAGACTGCACAAGCAAGGCCCTTACAAGTGCTGCTCAGCTCTTCAGAACAAAACACCAGCGCTTTCCCTCTGCTGTGACACAACCAGGTTATTTAAGGGAAGCCATTTCATATCTGCTTCATAACCCCCTGAAGATAAGCTAAAAGAAAAATGCACCTTTGGGCAGGAAAAGCTTGGCAGAGAAGGTTCCTGTGAACATTTCCTCTTGTCCAGGGGAAGGATATGAATAAAAGAGCCCTTCTTTTTCTTGGCCAAGTAAAGGACCTTTGCTATTTAGATTATTTTGTCTTTAATACAGGTGCTGACAAGGCATCAAACACGCTGGGCTTACAGCCTGCTCAGTGTGAAGTTGTTAATTGTCTGGCCAAATAAAGTTTGGAGCTCTCAGATCCAGCTTTTCCTCTGTTATGGCATTGCTTTGAGGAGCACAGAGCAACTAATACCTACTTTTTAATAAAATGAACAATGCCCTTGAGGCAACATGTAATTTTGAACTCCAGGCTGAGCATTTATGACCACTGAAATTGCTATTTAATTAAAAAAAAACCTGCAGGCCAGAATTTCCACATTCCCACATTCTGACGCCCTCTGAGTGTGTATATGTACTATTGGTATATAATACTCTTGGTATTTTGTTGTCTTAGACTTATTTAATAGTATTAAGCTTCATCCACTTGAGCCAAGTCCAGCAAGTTCTCCCTTGGCAGCTCTGTGGCAAGCTACAGCAGCATTTTTCCATGGCCAAGGCTGACAGGGGTTTTTGAAAGACCTTTCATTCTGTAGGGCTGATTTAACCATTTATCCCATTTATCCCATCCATAGCCCTTCATATATAATAATATGCTTGATTGGATATTCATCTTTCCTGACCTTCAGTTCTTAGGAAGTGTTCCTGTATAAATGTTCCCTTAGCTTGGTCCCTGAAGTTGGTGCTTTTCAGTGAAGTCATTCACACCCTCACTCTGTGCTTGACAATTTAATTACCTAATATTTCTAAAAGGCGTTTTTGGATGAAAGTCTGTATTAGAAACATGAAGCGCTCTTATTACTTTAGTGCCTTCCACGACAGTGAGTTATTTTTAAAGGGACTCAGTGTCATCCCTGCATTTCAAAAGGGAACTGATTGTCATTTAACTCGTTTTTAAAGGTAACTAATGGGGGAGGGGTTACAGTACTGACTACCTGCTCCAAGCCAGGAATCAAAACTAAACATTCTCAGAGGGAAAACCCACTGCAAGGGGGGCCCTTGGAGCAGAGCAGTGAACACCACAGCATGGAGTCATGCCAGGGTAGGGTTAGGGTGGATATCAGGGAAAGGCTCTTGTCCTGGTTTAGGGTGAATTTGGGAGGAAAATTCCAAAGGGATCACTCTAGAAAGCAGATGCAAGTGGCCTGTCCCTCAGCTGATTCAGGAAAAGATTTCCTTGGAGAAAAGTGGAAAAAACTGTTTATTTAGCAAGAAAAGTATTCACAAGCATTTAAAAAAAAATGAATATTAAACAATAAAATCCCTCGTTATTCTGAGGAGATGGCAAATTCAGAAAGTCCTTTTCATGGGGTTTAACTCAGCTCACTCAGTCTCTTATGAGTCCCTCTGGCACTGGGAAATGCTGCATCCCAGGCTCCAGTGGGCCACAGGAGAGAGCTCCTGGTGTTCTTCTGGGTTTTCAGTCCAGAGCAGCCTGATCAGTTCCAAGAAAAATAAAAACCACAGCCCAGGGAACTTCTCTGCCTCAGCTACCTATAAACTAACTAAAAGCAAAGGAGAGCTCTGTCCTGCTGTCAGTCTGTGCTGAACAGAGCAGCTGTGGCTGCCCCTGGACTCCTGGAAGTGTCCAAGTCCAGGCTGGACAGGGCTTGGAGCAGCCTGGGACAGTGGAAGGTGTCCCTGCCCATGGCAGGGGATGAGACTGGATGAGCTTTAAGGTCCATTCTCACCCAAGCCATTCTGGGATTCTCTGATTCTATGATTTTTTTTAAATCACTGCAGTTCTCAAAATAGCTTTCACTCATTCTGAGATTTTATTTATTCTAGTGAACCAGTGATAAACAGATGCTTGCATACCTTTGCATTTCTTGAGGATTAATGCTACTATACTTCTTCCCCTTTTAATTTTTTTTCTCAAATTTTTGTAATCTTTTCTGGTATTAATGTTACTTTTTATTGAAATGGACATTCTAGTTACCCATGTCAGCTTTTGTAAGTGTTCTCATTTTTCTTTGGCTTTCAGGATATTTATTTCTGAGGTGAAGCATGTAATTGTTCAATACAATGAGAATTTCAACATCTTTAAGAGGAAGAGATGCCTTGCAGAAGAAGTTTAGTCTGGAGGCATTACTGGCAGCACTGCAATGTGAGCTATCCAAATAATGTCAGCTAGAAGTTTAAAGGAAGGAAGGTAATTTTCTCCTTGTACTGGTCATGAAACCTGGGGTTTGGAAAAAAAGTGAAGTTCTTTTTTTAATAAAGTGGTGCTATTTCTCCCTTCCACAGACACTGCTTTCACCTCAATGATTTCTTGGTTAAGGATCTTAATCCCTCTGCAGCAAGCATTTCATGGCAAGACACCTTTGATCTGATTGCTGACTGACACAGCAGAACCGAAATTCTGTAACAGTTGTTCAATTAGAATCACTTAAAATTAAAGTAGCTGTTAATTTTTAATCTGAATATGTGTTTTCAATTGTATTTAATACCAAAAAAACTGTGATGCCATTGCCTTTCTCTCTTATAGAGCAGCACACATATCCAGGCCAGTTCTGGAATCTGTGTAAATGAAGTGGTAAATAAAATGTTTGGAATTGGTCAGCATTTATTGATACATAATCCTGAAGTTCCTGCCACAGGATAACAACCAGTCCTGTTGAAATAATATGCCCATGATGTTTACATTTAGAATTAGTATAAATGGACACTTGTAGAAGGCTTAAAACATGAAATAACAATAAACAGCTGTGGCCATCTCTGTTCCTTGTCCCAAAAGAAAACCACAGTGTGGCCTGTGCACATAAATGTGGTGGAAACTTGAAGCAAATGGAAAAAAATGCAATTACCTTTGCTAGCTAAATATTTATCAGGCACAAATTTCAGTTGTGCCATCAAGAAAGTGTAAAATTAAGAAGAACAAAGAGCAGGTAGAGAGCATTTTTCAACACTTAGGTATTTATTTGTATTATGAAACAAGTGTACATAGCATACTTCTGGAACTATACTTAATTCTAGCTAAGGGTCTTGATTTTATATTATTTTAGCACAGCACAACTTTAAAAACAGGAAAAACTGTAAAAGTAGAAAAGTGGTGGTGCCATCTGTAAATGGAAAAGAAAGAGAAGAAATAAATAGTTCAAAATTCAGAAGAAGTATGCAAGTGTTGCTGTGAGTGAGATTTTGGGTGCCAGGACACTGTGGAACTTTCTAGAAAAGGAATATCATTGTGTCTTTATTAAGCTGAAGAATAACCCAATGGGTCAAATTCAGAAATGAGGTACCTTCATATGAGGTGGATCACTGACAAAATGTAAACATACACTAAAAATTGTCTTTTTTGTACTAAGTTTCCCTTGGTGGCAAAAGAGGGAGGGGTTGGTTGATTGTTTTTTTGCAGACTTTTAAGTAGGAAAGAAGCTATAAATGAAAAGGACTGTGGGGAAATAACACATTTTTGGGTGAAGAGGCCAAGCTGCTGCTTAGATATTTCTCATTTCCAAACAGAACTTGGCTATTTTAATGAGAACCAATTTCTGAGAAAACATACAATTAAAAAAATGGAACTAAAGATCCAAAGTTAGTAAGAGAACATGCAGTAATTTATATCCGCAGTGTATCTGTCCATGTACAAAATAATCCTATGTTGTCTCTTACATTTAATTATATTTTGAGCTGGGCTGGTTGATATTTTAAATTAATATCTTATCCTTGGAGGAAGATGGGCTCATTAGCTCTCCAGCTGTGTTGGTAACTTTTGTTGGTATAGCAATAGAAACTTATTTTTAATTTGATTTTTCAGTCATTTGTGACTCCAGCTCAGACAAGGAACCTATTTAGGTGTTTCTTATGGGGTATTTTTCTTCACTTGATCAACAAGTACAAACCACTGCTGTAACATGGGATTTCTGTGCTTGTTTGTTTGCTATTCCCTATAATTTTTTCCTCCCACTTCTGTCCTTTTCCTTGTCCCTGTGAAGCACTTCCTGCATTAAGGGGATTTGCAGGAATAACCAATTAAAGGTGCTTGTGACACAGACTGAGACAGGCCAAGATTAGAAACATCTCACCTGCCTTGGCTAAGGTGTCTCATGTGCTTAACAGTTAATACCAACACTTCTGGGGGTCAAGATTTCTTTTTTCCTTTCTTTTTTTCACAAGCTGAAAGAGGGGAAATGCTCTTAGCAAGGGACAGAGGAGTTATGGAAATAAGAGCTGTTTCTTTCAGCGCCTTGTGAAAGGGGCCCTAAAAATTCTGCAGTCGTCTCATTAATGTTTGTTAAGAGGTTTTTTTGGCTGAGCTGGACCACCAGTTTCTAGATTTGGTGTTTTGTCTCCAAAAGGAGGAGACCCAGGGTGTGCTGGAGGCTGGGAAGAGGGGCTCACCTGGGAGGGCTCAGATCCCGGGAGCGGGGAGCTGGAGCAGGAGCAGGGCTTGGCACGGCGAGGAGCAGAGGTGGGAGGAGAGGAGAGGAGAAGGATGGAGCTCTGGAGAGAGCTGGAGCTCTCAGCTGTGTGCACCAAACCCTCCTGGAACATTTGGGAGGGATGAGCTGTTCTGTCTCTGCAAGTGAGTTCTTCGTTTTCTGTGGTGGTTGACATTTTGTGGTACAAAACCAGGGATGTATTTTAAGTTATGCCTCCGCTCTTTGTACTCACACAAACATGCCAAAAATGTGAATGGGTATTTGTAATACTAAGCTTAAAATCACGAGCAACCTCATTTCCTCCTTAGGTTGTGAATTTAATAACAATAAAAGTTTAAAACTTCATATCATTTCTATAATTTGAAAGAAAGCAATAGCTGATTTTTCATTATTTTTTCCTCCCTCCTCAGGGTGAATTTCACAGTAGAGCAGAACAAATCAACCTTGTCAGACTCCTCAGTGTGTAGAGCATGATTTCTTCAGCCAGAGCTTGAGGAACCTGATTCACAGACACAGAAAAAGAGCAAGAAAGATGTGTCATAATTGAATCTATGTAAAATCTGATTGTATCTTCTCTTCCTGTCTTTTTCTTTAAAACCTGAAGACAGAAGAGGGCTCTGCTGAAAGCCTTGCCTCTCACCAGATCTTTTTTAAGCTGACATGTGCCTCAAGCTCTGCACTACAGAACAGAAGCTCACAGTCCTCAGAGTGAAATCTCAGCAGTTCTGGGGTGAGCTTTTGTGTGGTACCCAGTGACCATTCCCACCCGCTCCTCAGCATGGAGGAAGATGCTTTTGGAGAGTTTCTTAGTAGTATCCTTCCTTTTTCATTGATTTCTTACTGTGGAGGGCTGTGCCTGGTTATTTCCTCTGTATTTGAGGTCTGCAACTGCAAAGTTTTAAAGCGAATGAACTTTAAAGTGAATTTGAGCATTGCTCTACATTGTCTCACAATGATGTCATGTTGTGACTATTAGGTTAGGGTTTGATTAAGAATAAAAATTAATTACACCAAAACCAGAATTTTAGATGCTAATAACTTTAGGAATTGAATTATTGAAGTATATTAAGAAGTATTGGCACCATAACAGTGTTGGCACAATAATTGCCCAACCAATGCAAAAATCAGCGGAAAATGAAACATTATTAATTTATTGTTTTTATTTTCTTCTTTTACAGGGCAATTTCTGGGAATTGTAAACTCTCAGACAGCACTTTGGCCTTCATCAGACAGTTCAGGGATGGTTTGAGTTTTCTTATTAACTTAATTGGCTTCCCTGGAAATGTCAATTTCTTCTCTGAATTCACAGCAGCCCTCCTGTCGCTGATGGTGCCCCTGTTGTGACTGACTGTTTCAGGTAAACATGCTCTTCAGCTGGAAAGAACTCCATGTATTTTACTTTTATCTTCTTAAGGGGAAAAAAAAAATCACAAGTGATGGGGGAAGCTTGTTTCTCTAACAGTTCTGCTTCTAATGATAAGAATTCTGGCATGCATTTTTAGACCGTGGCCTTTCCTCTGTCTTAGGAGATTGTAGCACTTTCATGTCCAACCTGTGGGCTGAATGTGGAGTAAATACATGTGTGTAGGAATGAAGGAAATAATGTAGAAATGCAGGAAATAAAGTTGATCTTTCAGCAAAATCCTGGAGAGTGGAGGTGCCTGTGTCTCTTCTCCTTCCATTAGAAGAGTACAGGCAACTGAAAATGATGGGTTTGGTACCAGTTTGACTTTCCCACTCACCACTCTTAGCAAGTAGATAGAGGTCTTGCCCATATATAATGCCAGTTTTAATTGTGGTTATATTTTATTAAGGGGTTTGTGTACAGACAGACACAGTTCCATGACAGGCTATTGCAGAATACACTAAACCCATACTGATGATGAACAAAATGGACCATTCTTTGCTGGGATTGCAGCTGGAGCTGCAGGAACTTTACCAGAATGTTGTGGGAGATGTCACTGTCACCATTCCCATGTATGGAGAAGGTGAAACAAAGATATAAAGAAGATATAAAGAAAAGAAGATATAAAACCTTTGCTGTGGTTGAAACCCAGTTTTGGAGAGCACCAGCCTTGAAGCAAGATAATTGCATACATTTAGGGCAGTTCAGAGTCCTTCTTCAGTCCCCTTCCCCCCTCATTGTCCCATGCTCTTTCTTTTGGGGATGTTATTTCAGACCAAACACCTGGGGAGTGGAAGCAGCTGGGAAGGAGGGGAGAATTCACAAAGCAGGTCATCCTCTAGTGACAAAGTGAGTGCCCTCAAGGGGGTTTCTCAGTGCCATTCAAACCCCAAATGTCAGACATCTGCCTGGGGCAAACTGCTGAAGGGGAGCTGTGGGTCCTTGAATCCATGAGACTGGCTTTCTGTGCCTCACTTTGCTGCTACTGTCACTTACACAACAAGAAACGTGACCCTTCTGCTATTCCTGAGGGGATATTTAATTTGCTCTGTTCTGATCTGCAGATGTAAGTCTGTTTTTCGATCAGTAATTATATGATAATGTGCTGGATACCTCTGGAAGCATAGCTGGATAAAAACACAAACAGTATTTCCTGTGTTGCAGCTGAGAACTAAAAAATAAAAAAGCAAAGTTAACTGGAAGTTTCCTCTGGTGGTCCAGCTGTTAAGGTGAGGAATTATCAGAACTGAGCTGGTTCAGACTGTATTTTTTTCAGCAAAGAGGTACAAGACCAACTTTCTCACCAGTTTTGAGTTCTGTTTCCTTTTATTCAGATAGAATTCTCCAGTACTGGCTTGTTTTACAGCTAAAATTGACTGCAGCTTACCTAGTTACTGAAACAAAGGTCTCTGAGCTAGGATTTTACTCTGATTCTTATATTCCATGGATCTCAGCCACCCCAAAGTCAGGCCAGTTCCATCTGCATGGCAGGGATGAGCCACCTCTATTTCAAATGCCAGAGGAAGTTCACTGAGAATTCAGTTAGCACTCACCACAAAGCAATCGTCCTCCAGATCCTGCTCGGAGCTTTACAAATACATTTCTCAAGTTTCAGTTTAACCTTTGCTATAAATATTCCCACCGTATGGAACGAAACTCCTGCTTCAGAGCTGCGGTTGAGCTTGAAATGGAGTGGAAGCGATGGTGAGAAGGCTCTGGGGTGGAAGGGAGGCAGAGGGAAGGCTGCAGATCCATGCTGAGATACCACAGTGACACTCTGAGGATGTCAGCGGTGCATACAAGTGCTGCTGCTGGGCTGAGCTCCCACGGGCAGCCCCTGCAGGGAGTTTGGAGCTCCTGCAACAAAAATATGTAAGCATCCCAGTGTTAAACCGTGACACTGAGAAAGGAAATTTCTTGTCGTGCAGATGCTCTGCGTGTGCCTTCCCTTCTCTGTAAGAGCAGAGAGAAAAGGTTCACTCTCACACCTTCAGAACCTAAATTATTTCATTGGCTGCACGGGTAAAATTAATGTACAAACACAAGATGATGGACCAAACCCAGTCATATCATTCCACTGAGTATTTATGTGAATTTAATGAACCTAAAATTGTTGAAATCAACAGGCTCGATTTGCTATGAGCTGTGTACACAGCTTGCTGTTAACAGAATGATTTATACAGGTGAGAAGGTTCAATGTATTTTCCTGTCTTCTGATGCCTGGTAATAAATTGGCCTACCTTGACTCATGTACCTCACAGTATAAACTGTGATTTCTCTTACTAAATTATTTTAGCAAGGCTTCAAAAGGCAGTTAGAGATAGCAGGGTGGACTAGGAGAACTCTTGATAGAAAAGTTATTTTAAGTGCCTATTTCCCTGAAAAAGCCAAGAAATCAAAGAATCCCAGAATGGTTTAGATGGGAAGGGACCTTAAAAGTCATCTATTCCAACCCCTTGCCAAGGGCAGGGACACCTCCCACTAGACCAGGTTGCTCCAAACCCTGTGCAACCTGGAAAAATTAAAAGTGAGTGTTTATAGTAAAATCAATCAATCAATTAAAGGCCTAAATTAACAAATAGCTATCCTTTGCCTCCACAGACTTCTAGCAGTTATTCTATATTGAAATTAGCCACCTTCTGTTATTTGAATCTCTGCTTAAATGTTAAACTTTGCAAAGCTTTCTTTTAAAAGTAACTGAGTGGAAATTTGCAGGAGAAGAGGATACTCTGCGAGTTCAAACTGGATGAGTAAAAATAAACATCTTCTTCAGATATTTTGATCCAGCAATTGGAAAACTCAGCAAATCAGCCTCTAGCCCAGATGGAAAGAAGTTGCTGAGGACATTCTGCCAGCGAGTTCTGGATCCTGTCTTTAAGGTAAAACACTATTTTGTCTTGATTTGATTGCAGGAGGGTAAGCATACCCTTTTTTTTTTTTAGTTTGGCACGTTAACCCTTAGGACAGCCAACCTGCTTCTAAAACAGGCCCATACTTTCTGTACATATTAGAAAAAAAAAATAACAGTGTGAAAAATGTGGGGCAGAAGAAGAATCTGAACAGTCTGTTACCTGGAATAACATAACCAATTGTCTTTTTACAACCTGGTCAGTGCTAAATTTGTGGGTCAGGAATGCCACAATCTGAAATAATGTGCTGGGAATGTGCTGCACTGAATCTGCCAGGGAGATGACAGGATGTGAGTGTGGTGCAGCACACAAAGCACACACCTGATCTAAGAAAAGAGGGAATTTTTTATTTCATGCTAGAAAGAGACAGCAGCACTGCCTCCCTGCCTCTTCTCAAGGTGTCAGTGCAATGCTGATGGAAATGCTGTGTCTGTGCAATCAAAATGAGATTTCTGTGGGCTCTCACGGGTTCCAGTGTACCCAAAAAGACTGAATTGCAGTCAGCCCCTGGAAGAGCAATGCCTGAAGGCACGTCAGCACTTTCTGTGCAGCACTGAATGCTAACAGAAGAGAAACTGCCCAGTTCCCTTTGTAACTTGTGTTCTCTTCAGATTTGTTTAAACCCACAGGAAAAAGGGTTCCAGGGGATGTGTAAATTTCTTTAACTCTTCACTGGAGAAGGGAAATCCTAATGCATCACTGTGACAAGCGGCCAGAGATTTATTAAAACATTTGTATTTATTTTTAGTGTTCTCTATATGGCAAATACAACCATAAAGTGTGGCTGTCCATGGATCTTTTTATTTTTAGTATTGTGTAGTACTGTTTTGAAGGACATTTGTGGCTTTTTTTTTTTGAACCTTAATATAATCCAAGATCCCAGCCTTTGGCTGGAATGTAAGACACCAGCCCAAGGAAACACAGAATACAATGAGTGATAGTGATTAGTAATTCAAACATAGAGTTGTGTCCAAATTGCTTGTTCTAAATAAGTATTTTACTCATAGCTTTAGGATTTAAAAGATTTAAGTAGTCACAGGGAAATCTCAAATGGCTGCCATGACTTTTTTAATTGAATAGAATTAAATTGAATTTAATTGAAATCAATCCCTAGGTGAAGCCTTCTATGTGGAATCCAAGAAGTTTGTTTTGATGTTTGTTGTTATGTTTGTTGAAACAAGTTTAAATTCCAGTGTGAATTTTGGATTCCTAGACCATGCATAATGTGCTGATGGCTCCCTGCTGGACATGCCTTCCTTCAAGTGATCACCATTCACCTACCCTACCCTGTACCAGCAAAAAAAACACCACTGTGCACTCCTCTATGAAGGGCCACCTGACAGTGAAGCTGCTTTGGGAAAAAAAAAATATCCTTTCAATACCAAGGGCTGTCAAAAACACACCACTCCTCCTCTACACATGAGCAAAACTGTCTAAAATTGATTTAGATTAAGTTTCTATGTTATAATTACTAATATGGCACTGTGGAACAGGGTATTGCAAAGAGAAAACAAGCTACAAAAAACCTTGGGGTACCACACAAAGTTTGGCTTATGTCTTTAATTGCTGGATGCTGATGTGTGGGAAACTAAATTGTATTTATTTTAGACTCAGAGAATGGGGGGTTGAGAGGAGCAGGAGTATGATGGAGGAATGCTAGGATTAAATTCTAGCTCAATTAATTTTTTTTTTGTAAAGGAGACAGAGCTCTCCTCTAATCCCAGAGTGGTTTGGGTTGGAAGGGACCTTCAGCCTCATCCAGTCTTGATCCATTTTGCACCAGCCTGTACTTGGGCTTGCAACTGCCAAATCATTGAGTCATTTGAGGAGGAAGAGACCCTTAAGATCCTCAAACCCAACTATAAATCTAACTGTGACAAAACCAGAGATGCAACAGATAGCTAAATGTGTTTTCACATTCACTTCCAGGAAACCACAATAGCTCTGTTCTCATGTTGAACACTGAACAATGTCTTTAGATCAGTGATGCAGAAACTTGGAGAGGGGCTGGACTCGGTATTCCCACCTGGAGTCCTGTGTTCACCTCTATGGCACCCAAAATAAGACCTGGACATGGTGGAATGAGTCCAGAGGAGGCACGGAGATGCTGCCAGGGCTGGAGCCCCTCTGCTCTGGAGCCAGCCTGGCACAGCTGGGGCTGCTCCCCTGCACAAGAGAAGGCTGCAGGGACACCTGAGAGCCCCTGCCAGGGCCTGCAGGGGCTCCAGGAGAGCTGCCCAGGCACTGGGGACAAGGCCTGCAGGGACAGCACACAGGCCATGGCTGCACTGCCACAGGGCAGGCACACATTTTGGGATGTTGGGCAGGAATTGGTGGCTGGGAGGGTGGGCAGGCCCTGGCCCAGGGTGCCCAGAGCAGCTGTGGCTGCCCCTGCATCCCTGGCAGTGCCCAAGGCCAGGCTGGATGGGGCTTGGAGCGGCCTGGGACAGTGAAAGCCTGTGACAGGGAATGGGACTGAATGGACTTGAAGGTTCCTTCCAACCCAAAACATCCTCATTCTGTGATTTTGGAGGCTTTTTATTCTAAATGTATGAAATGGTTAAATGAAAATAGCAGAATGTAGGTGGGTAGGTAAATTGTTCTTTATAAATTACCTTTCCTCTGGGGAAGTTACTATTTGGAGGTAACTTCTTTCCTTTCTTTCTGTCACTAAACCTTTAGGATATTAAGCATTGGGTAGCTTAAATTACCACAAAGAACAGAAATAATTGGGCTTTTTTAAATAAACTCTTTTTGAACTGTTTAAACATTAACTTCTGGCCTTTGAATAACAGGATTTTCTTAGTAAATTAAATTTTTCCACAAAAAGCCTGGAAAATACATTCCATCCTAAAAGTATTTGTTTATCACTAAGCCCAGGTTTTCACATACCAATTTGTCTGAACTATCTTAAAAGCAATCACAAGATTTAAAATATGCTTTAAAAATTAATTCTAGACCACAGTGCTGGGTGGTGGGTAGGAAATATACCAGCCCAGCTGCTTAAAAAATGTCTTGGCCATCAGGGCTGAAGGATGTGAGTGCAAGGACAAAAGAGCAAAATGGAGAATTTTTCCACCTCTATGACTTGTGAGACCCATCCTGGCAAAGCAGTGGAGGTTTGCAGCTGTAGTGATATTTCTGAGCCAAATTGGTGGGGTTTTTTTGGTACAGTATTTATCAGACTGCTTGTCAGCCTGTTGTCCTGTACATCTTCAGTTCAGAGCATCTCCAGTTCAGATAATTTACTCCTTTTTTCCTGGCAGCCAGCTCCTCCAGGCTTTGGTGCCAGCAGAGGGTGCCAGAAAGATGTGGCAGCTCCTGCACGCTCAGACTTTTCCTTTTCAGGTTGGGTTTCCAATCATTTTAAGTAAAGATTTTCCTTTGCAGCAAGCCTGGGAGGAAGAGTTGGTTAGCAGCAAGCAGCAGGGTAGAAAATTTAGTACAAATCTGAAGCTTTAAAAGGAGGACACTGTGCCAGCCAAAGGAGCTTCCATTGCCAATCCTTAGGCCACCTTTAAAATAATGTCATCTTTCTTATGCTGCCACTGAAGCAATTTTCAGTGTGGTACAGAGCCCTTCCTCTGGTGCTGTGGTTTGTTTCTGTGTCCCATTTCACTCCTCCCTTTCTAAAAAAGCACTTCAGGAGTATCCTGTGGCATCAGGAGGTTTCATGGGACACATTTGGAACTCCTCACATGGAAAAACTGCAAGAAATGCCATGTTCTGTTTTGGAGGTGGCTCCTTTCAAAGCATCACTGTGGTGCCTGCTTAAGTAATCAGCGATGAAATAGGAGATGGCCAGTTTATAAAGTCTAAACTGGCAACCTAACTTCTTGGAATAATAATCTACATACTTGCGTGGCTGGTTGGAGTATTTAGGAGGCTTTTTCCCAGGTTTAATTTTTATCCCTCTGTGCCTGCTGCCTTTCCCACGCAGGAGGGCCCAAGCCTGGCTGAGTGTGTTGAGGGTTTTGTTCACGTTCTCCTTCTGGAACCTTCTCTGCAGTAATTGCCTGGATAATAATAGAGCCACACTGCACAGGTTCATGATGAAGGACAGGCTGTCACTGAACATATTGTTTTGTGTCCTGTTCCTTTCCTAACAGGTGCAAGCACTCCATTTCTCACCTTGGCTGCTTCTGAGCACGGAGTGAACACTTCTGGGTGCTTACAACAGCCCAAGGAGCTCAAGTTGACCAGGTCAGTTCCTGTGACATGTGAAACACCTTTTTCTCCATATCCCGTTCTATCTGAATTGATTTTTTGCCTTTTTATTTCCAATTAACTTGGTCACATTAGATCTTTCTGCAAGTGGGAGTTGGCCTCACTTTTACCTGCTTTAAAGAATTAATTGGAAAGCAGCCGTTTCCTAGCTACCATCAAGGTGTTCTAGGGTTTTGTCTATGCAAAAACTCACAATAAGCCAGTCCTAATTTTTTCCGTAGCTGGCTCATCCCTTTTTAATTTATTTTTTTCCTTCCCACTAGATTTTACTGCCAATTTGAGATCCAACACTGGCAGCCAGGTTTTTCCAGTGCATCTTTGCTCATTGGCAGATTCTGCCTGGAGATTCCTGGAAAGTTGTGACTGAAACAGGTAAAGGCAAAGGCTTCAAGGAGTTTGTTCCACCTCTGGATAGCTTCCTATGAAAGTTGTAATCAGCTCTGTTTCATGGTGTGTGATGCGCTGCCCAGTTTTGTCCTGACAGTTTCCTCTTAAAACCAGGAAGGAAATGGAAGTTTTTTAGAGTGTCACTTTGAATACACACAGTGTTAACAAAGTGTGGTGATGATATGACCACCTAAATTTTTAAAAAATTACATCCAAATTTGACTTATGTGGTTGTTGTTGCCTGTGACCACTCCTGACTGTATCAAAAACCCATTTTAAAAAAAGCCACCTAGGACTAATGGTGTTCTTTACAGTTTGCCTAGACCACAATTATTTTTAACCTAGGAAGTGCCTCCTGTCACTGTTGCTCTGGCAGGAATTCTTGCTGAATGGTCAGATTTTGTCCTCTCAGACAAAATATGTGTTGATTTCCTAACAGGAATCCTCTGTGCTCTGGGGGATAGATGGCAAAAGGCTGGCAGTTCAGAATTACAGGAAGAATTGGACTGGAAAAGTCCTCTGAGGTCATCAAGTCCAACCTGTGGCCCCACCACCACCTTGTCACCCAGACCATGGCACTGAGTGTCACATCCAGTCTTTCCTTGAACACCTCTGGGGATGGTGACACCTCCTCCCTGGGCAGCCCATTCCCAATCCCCCTCTGTGAAGAATTTCTTCCTGATGTCCAACCTAAACCTCCCCTGGTGCAGCCTAAGACTGGATCCTCCTCCTGTCCCTGTTCCCTGGAGCACAGCCCGACCCCCCCGGCTGTCCCCTCCTGGCAGGAGCTGTGCAGAGCCACAAGGTCCCCCCTGAGCCTCCTTTGCTCCAGGCTCAGCCCCTTCCCAGCTCCCTCAGCCTCTCCTGGGGCTCCAGCCCCTTCCCAGCCCCGTTCCCTGCCCTGGACACGCTGAAGCCCCTGAGAGTCCTGCCTCCATGGCTCTCTGACAGCTTTATCTGATGGAAAGTAAGAAAATCAGAAGCCAGTTCAGGCTGAGCCTTTAAGAAGGCAGAGTCTCCTGTCACTAGAATTTTAGCAGCTAGAAACCGCAGAAAAAAAATCATAGCAAGTGAATGGGTGAGGGGAAGGCCAGTGTGTGGAGCAAGGCTTTCACAGTGTGCCTTTATTGGTGCAGTGGAGAGGAATTCCTGTGTGAACCTCATCAGCTTTACTGCCCTTCTGCAGCTGGCTCCAAAGTGTATTTGGTATGGGCCACTCAAAGCAGCAACCATCAACTCCCACAATGCAAAGAAACAGGCAAAACCTCATCTCACCTTTTCTCTAGGCTTTTTCTTGTTAGAAGCTCTTGGATAGACATTCTGATGTGTTTTAGGATTTGCTGAAAGGGAAATACACCAAAGCCACGCCTAGCTACACCGGCCAGTTTGGCTGAGCAGCACGGGAGTGGCACAGGCCCCACCTCAGCTGCAGCCCCTGTCCCCCTCCCCACCCATCCCAACAAACTCCCTGCTCTCGTGGAAGCAGGAGGATGGAGGGGGACACTGCACTGCTCTGACACCTTGGAACACCCTCATCCTCAGCAGAGTTAAAGGATTCAGAGGTTACACAAGCCTTGTACTTACTGGCACTGCAGGAAAAGCGCACACACACCAGGGCCTGTGACAATCCAGGCTGAAATGTCTTCAGCTTGCTCTGTTGCTGTCATGGCTCTGGAAGGTTTGAAGAACACAACCCTGCCTCAGCCCCAGTTACTGCCTGCTACAAGGGACATGGTAATTTACAAAATGGCAGCTGTATTTCATTACACCCTGAGTGGTTTAGAGCACATCCTTGTCCTTACTTCACTTTCCTGATCTACATGCGAGATGTTCTCATCCCTTCAGCCAGTTCAGCCACACTCGAGTTTGACATTAAGAGCACAGACAGCATTTTCAGCAGAGACCAGTTTTAAATCTTTTATTCAGAATTACTCTTGGAACCTCTTTCCACGCTCTACTTACAGGTCAAGTCGACGTGCAATGGTGATGCAGAAAGCACTGATCTGCTGCAGGCCATCAAGAAAAACTTCGTAACAAGCATGGTTTTATTGGAAATAAATCATGCTAACAACTGATCCTTAACAGGTACAAAATATTAAACTGATAAGAAAAAAGACAAGAAAGATCGGGGCACTATTAAGACCAACATGTGAACTCAAGACTGCGTGAAAAATCATACAAAAAAGGCAATAAGGAACAGTAATGCAGCATTAAAGGTAGGGGTACAGGGCAGACAAAAATTACAAAACATCCTGTTTCAATATATCTCATCCATGTACTTGGTTCAAATACTGTAACAGTACTGGAAGGCAAAAAGCACCAGACATCCAACTAAAGAGGTAAGAAAAAAGGAACATAAGATTAGCAAAAAGTAAGATCTGGTCATTAGGGAAGGAATAATCTCAAATACAGTTACTTAACAGAAATGCAACACTTGAAAAAGCCGTTATTTCAGCATACATAGACAATACCATTATTCCAGCTCCATGGAAATGACTTGTTTTTCCTAGTCTGCAACCTCTTCCATGTACAGTACTGCTGAGGTTATCCCCAGGTGTGTGTGGGCAGACACTGCATACACACTAACAAAGCAGCACGGTCATCAGAGGAGTAAAACGGGGAAGTTGTTCCCTTTGAAGTAGAAAAGCAACAATCAGAAGGCCAGGAAATGTGGGGCAAAGCATCATAAAGCCCTAAACACACAATTCAAAATTAGGTGGGGACACTGTGCAGCTATGGCTTCTATTTCCTAAAAAGCCAAGCCTCCCTCACAGTCCACATGGAACAGAGCAGCTGCCAGAAACCATGATTAGGACATTCTTGAAAACTCTCCTGCACTGGAGAAAGTCATTCCTGTTTCATCTCCTTACAGCTGCCACAGAAAGCAGATGCACATTCAGCTGTATACTGGGAGTTTCTGGTGGTGGCAAGGTGTCCCAATTGTAACATGGCAGCACAGAGACTGTGTGATGCAGGGTTTGCATAGATAGTCTGTCCCCTTCCTAGCTCAAAGAACACGAAGAAGAAGAGGTCACAGCTTAGGCTCTTGTTGCATTTGTGAACAACATGAAACTAGGAAAAAAACCCCCAACAACTCCATTTACAGAGGCTTCCTGTATGTCCCAGGTAAGGGGCAGGTGAGGAACAAGACATACAACACATGTCATGGCTATTTCAAAGCTTCATTCTCTTAATGAAGTTTATTACAGGCCCCAGTGAAAATATTACAAATTCACTAATTCCTACACTTCTGCACCTTTTTCCTAACTGCTGTCCTAGAGCAAGTAAGTGCTTTTCTTTATTAAAAAAAAAACTCATTTGTTTTTACATTATTGCTGTGTTTTCCAACAAAATTAAAAAGCACTTATGGAATCCACACAACAGAAAGTCAATATCCCCAGAACAAATCAAAAGCTTGAACATGTATTCTCAAAAGGGCCTTTTCTATACCAGCTATTCAACAAGCAGGAGAAAGAAAAACAAAAACAAAAAACCCAGCCAAAAACCATCCTATCGCCTCTCTTCCGAGCATCGACAAAATTCACCCCACTCTCCCGGGAGGCAAATCCTTTTCAATAAATATCAGCGTGAGCTCCGAGGCGCTGGAATTCCGTGGGGGTGGGTGTGGGGGGACAGGAGGAGCAGCAGCAGCTGTGTGCAATGCCTGCGGGGTCCCGTGCTGCCCCGAGGGTCAGTCCAGGGAGATGATGTCGGGCGCGGCGCCGCCGCTGCTGCTGCTGCTGGTGATGACGCCGGCCTCGGCCCGGCCCGAGGAGCTAACGTGCGTGCTGCTCTCGTGGTGGCTGGTGGAGGTGATGATGCTGCCAGGCGTGCTGCTTGTTAAGGTTGAGGTGAGACTATCCAAAAACATAGGAGGACAGTACTGCTTGAAACAAACAATGGAGAGTGAAGAGACTCGCTGCAGGAGGGAAATGTGCGCCCTGAAGATACATCTTCCCCACACAACAAGCACCGGGCGAGAACCGGAGTTCTGCAGATCAGTGACCAAGTGGGGATGGCAGCCAGGAGCCTCCTCCTCACCCTCCCCTGTCCTCTTCTCCAGAATGGTTTGTGTTGGAAGAACCCTAAAACTCATTCCATCCCCTGCCATGGGTAGGGACACCTTCCACTACCCCAGGTTGCTCCAAGGTCCGTCCAACCTGGACAGTTCCAAGGATGGGGCAGCGCCATAGCTGCTCTGTGCAGCCTATGCCAGGGCCTCAAATACACTCTGGGTATATTCAAGTTAGTGCTGAGCACGTATTTACTTTAAAAAGGCAAACTATCAGTAAAGAATGAGTTTCCAGGCCTGGATTCATCACAGAAAAGCTAAACTGAATCCCATTTATTGCATCTTCATTACCAGCTCTTGCTAGGTTCTCCTAGACTGTGGTTAGGTCTAAGCAAGTGAACTGCAAACACGGTTTGGATGATGGCACCCTGACAATTACTGGAGCACAACATCATAAAAATCAGACTTGGAAGTTAACCCCACAACAGATCAGAAACATACCTGTGAATCAACTGGGATTAGCGAAAGAAAATCCAGACCTAGGAAGAAGAGAAGGATTATAAATAGACAAGTCTCTCTTTTATTCACACACAACAAGTTTAAGGAATTTTTTTTGTGGTTGCAGAACAGATTTTGCAATTCAAACAGTGTTTCTAAATGAAATATACCACTGTGACACCACTCTCAACGACTACTTCAGGCAGCAGCAAAACGAATTATCTAGTACAAGTGGCTCTTTTTAATAATGAGGATGACATAATGATGTATTATTCACTGAATACTGCAGGGTGGTTCAATGTGGTTGCTTAGATGGAGGTTGCCATTTGGAGCTGTTGGTTCATTAATGCAAGTTTCACTGCATATTGTACCTGACTTGGCCAAACTGGGACATGAAGAGTGTCATCACATTAAAGATGCTGGAATGAAGTAAAGTCACAACATGCACAAGTCCAAAAACAAGCAGCAGGTCTCTTCCTCCACCCACGGGCAGCCAATAAGGAAACATTTCTAATATCATCCCCGTTTTGTGTCTAGACAAATAAAAGGAATGAAGAAGAGGAAACTACAAGTAGTTCAATGTATATCCTCCAAAAGCAGTGACAACTAGTGTCCATCTTAAACATCATTTGCGTGTAAGCACTTAGGGCAAGATGTTTAGAATTATGAAACCAATGAGAAATTACCACATTTTTTGGTTTTTGGTTTTTTTTTTTCTAAATATTGGCCTTGTGTTTGCTATGTCAACAGAAAGAAATGATATACTCCCTCCCTCTCCCCTCACCTCCAAATCTCTTCTGGCCTGTGACATCTCTCCTCCTCTTCTCCATTAGAGAAAAATTTTGAAGGAGATTTTAAAGGTCAGCTGCATTTACAGAACTGACAGCTTCTTTTGTCTGTGCAAGTTCTAGAACTTCAGTTGATAAGAGCTGAACAACAGTTCTAGACTTCTCTCAGCTTATTCTCCTATCCAATTTGGGAAGACAAATGATTTCTTAACAAGGGAGAAGTGGAGGGAGGGAGCAGTAAGGGAGCCAAGATGGACAGAGAAACAAGGGGAATGATATCCATCTCATTGCCAAACTGGTGCTGAAAGAAGAGGAAAAAACCCAGAGATGGTGCAGGGGAGGAATGGAGACAGGCAATGGAGCAGGGAAAGGGAAGTACAGGAGGCCAAAGTGACACCTGTCACCACAAGTCACCACTTCCTGGGCTCTGGGTTTGTTACAGCCGGCCAAGAGAAGCCCCAGAGTCCCTATACACAGTGTTCTTTTCAAGGAGCCAGGATAGAAAACAATCAGTATCCCCACCTTTTGTCTGATATTTAGCAGCAGTGTTGAAGAATACATCATAGGCATTTAGGGTATGTCTAGGTAAAGAAAGTCAATAGAGGTCAGCTCACAGATTGTAGCTCACCTTAACCTTTTTCATACAGTCTAGACAGAGCACCACTACAATCAGCTAGCAGAGTAACTACACTGAGGGCTGGGATGAGTCAGCACCCTCACACCTCTAGTAACTAAAACAAGCAACTACTCTCTCTTGCATCTACAACACGTAACTACCAGATGTTTACACAAAGTCTGGCTGAGCACAGCAAGAGCAGCTTCTGGCTGCCGTGCTCAAGTGCCAGTTTGTACCCCAAAAGCAGTGCTTGTCACATCACTGATGCAAAATGCAATCTGAAAATGGGCAGACAGCCTGTACTAGGCTTGTCTAGATATCACATCAGTACCATACTGCATATAGTCTTGTTCCATTAAAAAAAACAAAAACAAAGCGTTAATAAATTCTTCCAATTTCTACCCACCCCACAAATTAATACCGTTGTCAGAACATAACATGAAAAACACCCAGCACCTACCTGGCAAGTCAGATGAAATACTGGATATTGGTGGGTGATGGAATGGTACTGGGTAGTCTGTTAATGAAGGAGGAATAGCAGCAGCATCGACCGTCGTCACGCTGGGCACTCTGGCAGTAGATGGCTGATACATGAGAACCCTGTTTCAAACAGCATGGGAAATTACAAACAACCTGGCTGTTAGTTGCACAAGGGAAACCAGGCACTGCTGTGCACTCTCATTCACAAGTCACCGTGCGACAACACAACTACAGCGTGGCTACTCACTACACAGTACTCCACTCTAATTTCCTTTTTCATAACAGTCTTCATAATAACATGGCCATATCTCGGCTCTCAACAGCAGCTGTGACATAAGAGCAAGTTGGCATTAAAACAAAGTACAGTGCTGGAGTCATTGGCAACAGTCAAAGACAAAGGGGTGTCTGTGAGCACCCACAGAGGGACGTAAAGGTGACCAGAGCCAGGAGGAGAGTGTGCCGTTTGATTTCTCCACAGAACTGCTGCTCCTGCTACACCAAGGGCACAGCTGACCATTATCCTGCCCCACAGGATGACACAGATTACACAGGTGGGAGTTAAATGTAAGTCACAGCCTCCAGTTCAGCTCCCAAGGAGCATGTTACAACCCTTCTGCATCCCCTCATGCTGCCTGACCTCATCATCATTCCAAACACCACCACAGGTGCCCAGGCACCAGCCACATGCATAGAACAGTTCATGAACTCCAAGTCAGGTGGAAACACACAGAATTCTGCTCCCAGATTCTCTGCATCGCTCCCTCCAGACTTTAGTGTTATCACTCATCTTCCTTCCCACACTCCTACCTGCTAACCTACTTCTGATATCAGAACCTTGGATTTCAGACCCTCCCTTCACAGGCACCTCTCATACTTCAGCCTGTACTGTTGCTTCCTCTAAGGAGATAAGCTACACCCAAAAGCCTGACTTTGATCTGGATTTGAAGAATAAAAATATGCCATATCCATACCCAAAAAGCAAGGAAAATACATGGGTCATAGAGAGAAAAGAAGTCAGTCCTCCTACAATTACAGTTGCAGGTAGCCATCTCAAACATAGGAGCACGGAAGGAAGTCTTGGTGCCTTCTGAAACTTCATTAAGAGATGGATTTGTAGCTACACTTCCTTGTAAAAGTGAGGAAGAGTCTCTTGCAGAAGGACTCCTCCACAATCCTCACAAAAAAGCAACAGCATTGCAGTATCACTGCTGAAAGTGGTTGAAGATGACCAACTACTTGCTCACCAAGGACCACAGAGACATTCCTGTGGACTAGAGACTCACCACACCTGCTCATTACTTCTGAAACAGAAGGGGAACCTTCAAAACAGAAGGGGATTGGGTTTATTATTATTATTTTAGTACAGGTCATAAGCCACTACACAGAGAGACACAGACACACACCTCATGCAGGCAGCAACACTAACTGATGAGCCATTACTAAAAGCTGAGCTTGGAGCAGTGAGTGCTGCTGAGCCTGACCAGGGGCCCTCACTCCCTGCAGGTCTGGGGTGCCCCATGGGCCAAGAGCAGAAACATGGGAGCCACAGGCAGCACCCAAGCTGAGGTGCACAGATCAGGACAAACGGAAGGTCTGGACAGACAGAAGGGCACAGCAGCAGAGAAGCTGGTCAAGCCTGGTGCTGAAGTCAGGCCTGACTACAAAGGTGAAGGAGTTGCCAGAGGACTTGGGAAGTTGCTGGTTGTGCTAATCAAGGTGCAGGACTGACTGATGACCACAGCCAACAACAGCATCCAAGACATTCCAGAATTTAACAGAGAGATGGAGGAAAAGCCCATCTTGATTCAAAACAGCAAAGTGGCTCCCTTCCAAGACTGACAGGATGGATGAAACACACAACACAGTCTCGTTCCCTGGGCACCAGAGCAGATTAGATAGAGGATATAGCAGACAGCAAGAGAAAAGCCTTTAAGATGACACTAACTCAGTAAGAATGCTTGAAGTTCCTCCACTTGGCATAATCTACTTTCCAGGAGAACACTGACCACTAGCTTAGTCAGATTCCTTTTCTATGGAGAAATGTCCCTGCAAACACAGCAACAGTCAGCGCAAAAAAAAAGCTCTTTTGTGAAGTGAAAATCTATTTAATAGTGTTTTGCCTGTACAAAGTTACTGCATCAACAAAACCTTCTACAGGAGAGGCCTAGACATTCCCCTCTGCAAGTGCAGAGCTGGATTCCAAGTACATTTCTCTACAGATCAGTTTAGCTGAGACATTACAGAATAACAACTAACTTTAAAATTGACAAACCCTTTGGTTGGGCTCCCGTGTATTTCAGACATAAATATGCACTTCCTTTTGGCTGGAGGATCTTCCTCTTCATCAGAAGAGCTTTCTACTGTCAAGTCGATAACATCAACCTTCTTCTTGTTTACCTCACTGGCCACTGTCACGGAACATGGTTTGCTAACAACACTAGAACCTGAAGAAGAAAATAAAACATCATTGCCCTCCAAAAGCTGGTGATGTCAGCAGTTTCTATTTGCAAGAGAACCAGGAACCCAGATCCTGTATACTAGATCAACCTCCTGGCCATTACACATAATATTTTGCCCCAGTACCTGCTTTATGACTCTTCTGTGTCACATTGAGACTACTAAAGAACAAACTTTCATTTTCACTTTTAATTTTAAGGATGTAAAACAAAAGCAACCTTTCACTTTCTTAAGTGCTGTTATAAAGAGCAAAGACCAAGACCAAAAATGCACTCTTAGAGATACAACCCTTTCTTTTCTACCTTAAAGCTTAAATTATAAGAAGGTTAGCCCTCTACAAAACAAACACCAACATCCACACGCATTATCCAAGCTACAACTAAGTCTCCAAGATTTTGTGCTGGTTTGCAACCAGTACCCAGATGTACATACTTTCTATTTTGGTGCACTGTGGACTTGACACTTTCACAGCTTCTTTCTTTGGCCTCATGGGGCACCAGGAGCCATCTTCCTGGAATTTGATCTCATCCACATCAGAACATTCATTAAGGATTTCCATAAAGAGGCTGAAAAAATAAAAGTTTCACTTTTGTTTCTAAGTGACATTTTTATTCTAAGTGAAAAGGAGACACGGAAAAAAAGATAATTATGATCACCTTCTACCCACTGTGTCTCCTCTCTCCCTAGTTCTTCTTTACCTGAAAGCCAGTAATTACAGCCTTTGCAGATATCAGAAAATAAGATTATCCCAACCCATTCATAATTCACTCCCACACTACTGCAATGCACAGATTTCCATACTGAAGCAGAATCCATCACCTCTTGAACCAAGTTAGACAATTGTTGTAAGTTAGAAGTTACATTTTGAAGTTTACACCTTTTAGAGATAGAGTCATTTAAAAAGAAGACCTGTCCTTTTATGTTGCATTTATATTTATATTTCTCCAGAGGAAATACAGAGACTCAGGAGGTTGATGGTGCAGTTAGGAGATGAACTTACATTGGTCATTATGGGAAGAGAAACTAACGGAATCTAATGGTTCCTCCAGTCTGAAGTATTTTGACAAAAAACAGGATGAAATGGCTAAACTTCAAGTCACAAAAGTAGCTACTGAGTACATAATGAAACATTTTAAGAAATTGTGTAATCTGCAAAGCCAGTCTCTTA
Source organism: Passer montanus (assembly GCF_014805655.1). Lineage (NCBI taxonomy): Eukaryota > Metazoa > Chordata > Aves > Passeriformes > Passeridae > Passer > Passer montanus. The sequence continues at coordinate 1,233,835 of NW_024373923.1, forward strand.
CCCATCTAGTATGAGGCTCTCGTAAGCTGCCTTTTTGTCACAGACAGGGCAGATCCAGGTAGGCTTCTTTTCATTCATTTGAAGATAAAGAGCAGCATCAAAACATTGCAGGTGTGTGCAAGTCACAGCCCGGCATGGGATTGTCAGTCTCATTTTTCCCAGCTGCAGGAGATGCATTTAAAGGGTGTCAGAGCAGAAGACAGAGAAACAGGCCTGAATGGTTAACATTGAAACCAGAGGCACTTGGTGAAACAACTCTTCCTGCTCACTACAGAAGTGCCTGGGGTTATGGGTGCTGTAAGTAAATCCACCCCATCACAGCACCCACACACTGCTCCTAAAGGAAAAATTAAGCCCTGCTCCAAGGCCTCACCACACTGAGAGCAGTCAGAAACACTTCTAATGAACCTGAAACAACGTTATTTGCAGGATTTCATTTTTATTAAACAATCAACTGAAGTACCCACTTCTATAATTTTCTTTTAACCCAGTATTTCAGGCGTCTTCCTGAGCTCCAGGTACTTGGTACACTCAGAATGACCAATTTCTTCCTGGGAAGAGAACCCTCAAGGCAGAATTACCTTGTTATAAGGTGATCACCTATTTTTTTGTTTGCTTCTGCATCTGCAGTATAGGCAAAGCCACCAAGATGAGGAGAAAAGAGGTTTTAATTATCATTCCATCCTTTAATTATTCTGTCAGCCTGCCTGATTAGCCTCAGCACATCAATATGGGAGATTAATCCTTCTACAGGCCTCACTATACACAAGCAGCAGCTTGACTCTGCATCACAGCTGAGGCATCCAGTCCTAAACCACAGCTGGGTTACTGCTGCTTCTCCCCACCATTTTATCTTAGCTTGCTAATAAAATACAAAACAAGTGAGGTTCCTAAATTAAAACCTTTGAAAAGCAGCCCAATTCTGCACGACAGATGAAAATATGAATATCATCTAGAAATTGCCAACCATACTTACAGGACACATCAGAGAGACACGCAGACTGGTTGTGGCAATCTCACTATCAGGATCTGCAGTTAGTTTTTCTTTAACTATTAAAATAAATAAGTTGTACACAGAGGTCATTATTTCAAATGCTAACCTTGATTCAACAGTACATTCACCTTTTTTCAGCTATCTAAAAATATTAATCTAGGAAACTAGTTCATAAACAACAACACTTTCACTACTTATAAGCAACTGGCAAACTGCATCAACATCAGATGTTGTTTGACTGGAGATGCAGTAAAACCACAGAGAGCAAACTCAACCCAACATGTCAACAGATAAATAAACCATTATGAGTAAGTGAGGTACAGGTGAAGACAACTCAGGACATCTATCTCCACCTCACAGCCCAGCACAGCAAGGTGTGCTTGTGGCATTCCCATAACCACATTTCAGATGGGATGTTTGGGTATGCTCCCTAAAAACCTCCACTGAAAAAGAGTGTGATGCCTCACCAACAGCCAAGGGAACCTGCAAAACCCTGGGTAAGGACTTTATTCTCAAAATAAAGCAAATCTCTTCTGTATTACTAATTCTAGTTTTAAACAGCCACTAACCACCCTCCGAAAGTACAGACAGGCAAGTTAATTACTTACTTAGTGCTCTGGAATGATCAGGATTTCTGATACCTTTCATTTTTAACCTCTGCAAAAGCATAGCTGAGGTGAGCTGGCGAACCAGATACACAGACATGGAGTAATTCTACAAAAACAAGTATTAAAGATTAAATGTTGATTTCATATAATACTCCCACTATGACAACAGATGACTATTTACATAAGTTGTAGCATACAGTAAAAACAAAAATGTGACCTTTTGCTTAATCAATAACTATTAAGAGCATTGACAGACAACTTCAATTCTGTGGAGGTCCAACATTCTGCCAGAATTCTCTGGCCAATCGGGTCTAATTATCCTACTTATGACTGAACTAAGAGGTAATTTCACAACCAAGAGACAGTCTGAGCTCTTCTCCTGGAAAGATCATATGTGACACACTCCATACATATAATCTTTTAAGAATTTCTCACTTTTTGTCTCCTTCATCTTCCCTTTTTTTCCAGTGTCAGTGGGGAGCTCAAAGAATCAGGTGACGAAAGATAAATAGTGTTTATGGTATAAACAACAGCTTCAGATGGTACAGAGCTGCCCCAGTTTCTCTGTACCTTTTCTTTAGCTTGTTCTGTACTTCTAAGCCCAGCCTTGTTACACCATGTCCATTCCACTGAGGCTGGCTCTGTTCCCCAGCATTCTCCACTCCTCCCTAACTCACACCACTTGTCAGCTTCTTTTGTTCACTGTTCACTCCCACTTCTGGGTCACAAATGAGAAGTCTGCAAGCCCCAGTGCTGCAGGATAATAATGGTTTCATCCATGTAACAAGAACAACCCGTGACCTCTTATTTCCACTGCCTGGCAGCCATCTTCCCATGGCTCCTGCACTGCCTCAGTACTGCACAGGAACTTCAACTCCTACAGCCCTGCTCCTCCTTTACCACCTATAGGAAAATCTGCTCTTACCTAGAGCAGCAGATAAAGCATTCTAATTGCGCATGAAACCACTAAGAAACTCAGGTTTTTCGTTTTTTTTTTTCCTTAAAGAATGGCCAACTGTTGCCTTACAGAGAGGATTCTAGAGGCTCAAATGCATGAAACCACTAAGAAACTCAGATTTTTGGCGTTTTTTTCCTTAAAGAATGGCCAACTGTTGCCTTACAGAGAGGATTCTAGAGGCTCAAATCTGCCCAGCACTGAGGGGTTTATGCCCCCTTGGCTCAGCAGCCCTCCAGTACCAGCCCAGTCCATGCCCACAAGCCCTTATGTGACACCCCATGCTGGTCCCCAGCGTCTCACTCTGAGGATGAAAAGCAGCAAATTCTGGCCCCAGCCCTAAACTGCACAACTCGCTTCACCTCTCAGGCCAAGGGCAGGATGTCCAAGCATTCCAAGTCATCTGCTTCCATCAGAGTATATTTTGGCAATATAGGGAGGAAAGCTAGCAGGCCTCAGCATGAGAGGCCAAGACCACACACAGGACTGGAGCCATTTTAAGATTCTGTGCTTTGACTAGGAAGCAGTGGCTCAGATCTTTGTCTCCATCCCTGTTCTAGAAAATTATCCTTTGATGTCATCACTGCCCTTCATTTATTTTCTGAACATTACCTTTCAATCCAATTTCTTCTTAAAATTTTAATATAAAAGCTTATACTGGAGTCTCTTTGAAATTTGTGGTATTTTTAGTCCAGAGAATTTGATTTTGAATAAAACCTCGTAGAGAAAACTACTTTGATAACTACATCCAGAATTAACACAGTCACAGATAAGGAATAAATAGTTCTTGACAACAGCTGAAAGGGCGCTGCAACAGTTATTTAAACCTAGGATGAAGCCACAATTTCCTTGCACACTCCTTTTCTTTCCTTAATAAATCTACAGGGGGATTTACTATTCACACCACAAAAAGAGTTTGTTAATTTTGACATGTATTTCAGGCAAACTCTAAAAGCAGACTTTTGAATGTGAACCCTGCAAGAAAATCTTTCCATCTGTATGTAAATCCCACATGTGTTAGTGAAAACTACCACAGTTCTAGAGCAAACTTTGTTTCCTGGTACTGATAGCAAGTACAGCCATCTAACAAAAAACACTTGCCAGCCACATCAGGCAGCAGGGGAGCAAGAATGCTCAAAGAGGTGATCTAGATGACTTCCCACATGCTACAGAACATACAGGTTACCTTTCCAATTTCAGAAGCCCAAGAGATGGAAATCTGGTTTGGGACTGCTGATGACAGCCTAACTAGAGAAGTGATATTCAAGGGACGCCCAGGTCGCTTCTGTTCAATTCCATTTTTTGGTGGTGGAGCATACCCCTGTGGAAAAAAGGACAATGGATGTGTTACCCAGTCTCCCCAGTGTACTCTGAAACTGCTGACACATACTCGTTAGTTTTAAACAGATCTATGAGAAGGAGGCAAACTTAGAGGCTCTCTAGACCGGAGAGCAAAGCCAGCATTTATTCTGAGAAATATCAGACTTTCACAGGAGACACACAGGAGTAGTTCACAGGAGACAAACACAGTTGTGAGGCATCTGTTGTTCTAAAAGGCTTTTACAGAAGCACTGGAAAGGTGAAAGAGAACACAGTTTGGGTCTAGGTAGGTTCACGGGAAGAGTAAAAGGTCATGTGGATGTTCTGTCCTGTTTTTCTCCATGCCCTACTGGAACAGAGTGAAACATTACAAGGTCATAGCCTTAGTGACAAACAGAGCAAATAATGAAGACTTAACTCAGTGTTTCACACACTGAAAACACTTTACTGATTAAGAAACAATTACACCTTGTTCCAGGAGCTCCACATCCCCTCAGTGACTACTTTGCCTCGTTAGCTACTGACCCCATTAGCAACAGGCGTCACCTGTCCTCTGCCAAGGCCCCTGGAGAAGGACTGCACATGGAGTCCCAGCTGTATTTAAGAGATCGTGGAATCAGAGTGGTTTGGGCTGGAAGTGACCTTAAAGATCATCCAGTTCCAGCGCCCTCGTCACACAATAAGCCTGCAGCTTATTCCTCTCACCCTGCATCTGTCACGATGACAACGAGCCAGCCTGACACAGCCACCCTGAGAATCCCTGCTCTGAGCTCCCAGCCAGCCTGCAGCCACTCATCTCAAACTCATCCTGCACCTGAAGGATGCCAGCAAGATGCAGCTCAGCCTCTTGCACAGAGCACATTGATGCACTTCCAGACAGCGTTGTTTTAAACTAAAAACTCACCCAGAAAGGATATGCTGAAGAAAAAGACAAGTATTTCTTTAACCAGAGAAATACACACACATTCACAATCTAGTGCTTAGTAAAGGAGTTACTTTGAAAGATGCTAAGTCTGGGAATAAAAACAATAATAATTTAAAAAAAAATACATATATATATAGCCTCTTCTGCTCACTAGCCCAGTATGCCATGAGGGCTTTATTCCAGAACACAGAGGCAGCAGACATATGGGAACTGGTGACAATTTCACATTTAAAACACAGAATTATTTCAGAAGAGAGTGAATGCACGTTCTCTGACATTTCTCTTTTTTTCCCCAGAGACAGACTCTGCAGTGCACATGCTTTGTTTCAGTGAAGCTTTTAGTGTTTTCTTCCACAGAGCTTATTCTTGAGAAAAAATTCATCCATAGTCCTACAACAATTTGGAACCCTCCCCTCCTGTCCTTTTAGGAGCATTCTGCTTGCCTCCCAATCAACATGGCCTGGCACTATTTACGCAGGCTGCCAACAAGAGTGGCAAGAAACTGCCAGTATTATTGGGGCCTTGAAGTCTTCCATGGTTCTTCAAAGAACCACACTACTCAAGGCAGGTTTCATCTGCTACAGCAAGGAAATTAATCAGAAGAAAGCATAACTGCTCATTTATCTGGCTTTTCCCAGTGACACAGATGCAGGATACAAGGAAACATGATGTTAACATAAACACAGTCCCATGCAGTGCTGGCACACAAGCTGCATTTCTCTGAAGCTTCTGGTAAGGATTGCAAGCAAGGAGATGACCAAGAATAATTTACAGACCAAGAGTAATTTACAGAATAATTAATTCCTCTGCAGAGGCGTGAACTGCCCTACCAGGCAAAGACAGAAGTTTATTTATGCACTGTGCAAGCAGGGAAAAAAAGCTGGCATCAGAGGTTAACTAACTAACACTACTGCAATGGAAAACAGTGGGCTTTGAGCCAAAGAAGTTACCTTACACTTCCTGCAACAGACAGGAAGAGCCCAATGATGCAGAGAGAGACCAAGTGAACAAAAAAAGTCTGCAGAAACACTCACACTGAGACTCTATTTGTCATTCAGCTCTCAGTGAATGAGGAGGGGAAGTTGCCAAGGCAATGGTGATTTATTCACTTTCCCACCTAAGGTTCAGCTGAACAGATTAAAAAATCATCTTATCATGTGCAGGAAGAACCCTAGCGGATTTAAGTCTACAGCTAAGTAATAATCCAAGATTAGTAGTAGTTTCTGCTACAACTGTGACACCTTACACACAAAATGGAGAGCACAGCAGGGTGTAACCTATATTAGCAAGAGACAATCAGCTGACACTGATGCTCAAAAGACAACATCAAATTCTTTTTCGTTGCTTGCTGAAAGACAATCTGAAGACAAAACCCTCAAAGTTATTACACAGAATGTAACCAGCATTTGCAGACAACACTGACCAGAAAACTTGAGAAAGAAACCTTTTATAACGTGAAGACTGAAGTAGGAGGAAGAGAATCTAAGGAGCCTCATTTAAGCTGAGCAGAGGCAAAACTAAAAAAAACCAGTCACAGTTGCATATGGGAGGAGGGAGGGTACAGGACAATACATCTAACATACCAAGGTGGTTAAAACAACCTGAAAAAGAGGTTTCACACTTCTCTCCACGGTATCTTTCCAAACCCACTACTGAAAAAACCCTCTGTTCCATGACTTTTACCACACTTCATAGCCTCAAGAAGTATTTCTGAATGGTTTGTGCAAGAGTTTCTCTCTGTTCTACTGAAAGAAAAAAAGAGAGAAACCCATTCCAGAGATACTTTGAGAATGAGAGAGCTTTTCCCTTTCTGTCCATACCCAAGCCTCCAGATGACCCTGTGACTATGGACTAATTTTTGCAACATCAGACACTCCTGAAGCGTGACTACCAACATTGTTCTGTTAAAGTATCAGCAATGTGCCAGGAACCCCAAAACGCATCTGTTCTTCATCCCCACAACAAACTGTGCTCTAACCAGACAGATGCAGAGCAGTGCACAAGTGGCACACAAGAGGCTGATGCCATTCTCTCAGAATAAGAAGGAACTCAAGCCTCTCACAAATACAGGCAGCCCACACAGCAAGGCCTGCCACCCTCAAATAAACTCAGTGTGAGCACCTGTGAGAAGGATTCTCCACGCAGACACCAGATTGTTTTTGAATTATTTAGTTACGTTAACAGCAAAAGGCAAGGTTTGCTGTAGGGGGCTTAATCACATTTAGTCTGCACAGTGGCTGTAATATGATTAACAGTAGTAATGGCTATCTCATACAGCAAATGTACAGATTCCAGGTCTACATTAGAGAAATCTGAGTGATAACAAACAGCTTGACTGTTTTGGCAAGGTAACACTACAGAAAAACACATACACACTCCACAAGTCACCAAGAAGCTACAAATACATACAATACATACTTACTGGTAATGGGAACAGCTTCCCATTTACTTTAATGCACAAACTATTAGGATAATTATCCTCTTGAGGGCAGCTTGTCTCTGCTAGGCATAGCCTGTATCCATAGAAAAAGAAAGCATCATTTTCAAGTGTCCCCACGAACATCCATCAGCCAATTAAGTTTTCAGAGAACACTGCACAAAACGTACCTTAGCTGAACTTGGACCGTGTAATCTCTCCTGCCTCCAGGCAAAAAGTCCCTGTGACAAAGAGAAAGGAAAAGAGAAGTATCCATTTAGCAGGACTCATATGGCAGCCATACAGAGACACAACTGACACACCTGCCCCAGCATCGCTAAACTTTGCTCCTGTTTTTGTTTTATTGAGCTATGAACACGTTACAACTGACATTTCTGTTTAAGTACTCCCAAGTTACACAGGACTTCAGGATCAGCATCCTCCATCAAGAGGTCACAGCAACAATAAAGCAGGATGCTGCCAGGGATGAAAAAGCACCTATGAATTTTCATAGTTTTCAACATCAACCCTGGAAAAAAACAGGAAAGCAGGCTTCCATTCCTGCAGCCAGAAGGAATGTAGGGAAGCTTCCAACCTCTCTAAACAGTGACAATTATTTGAAACTGAATAATTGTTAATTCTTTAACAGGGTATGATTTTCACAAAATGTGCACAAATTCTGTGCACAGTTGTTCCTGAAGGAAACAGAATATAAACTCAAGAGTAACTTCAGTGAGGAGTACTCAAGAGTAATTTCAGTGAGGATTATCACTCTGCATCTGCAGAGTAAGTGATGCATATGGTGCCAAAACCTCACACTTTCTCCTGCAATCTTGCAGAAATTTACCTACACTATACCACACTCTAACTTCTTACCTGGAAATACAGATTTCTCTGACCTGCTGAGGTGTTAAAGCAAAGATAAAAAACTTCTCCTGGAACCTCTGAATACTGCTCTGTACTAGAAGAAGAAAAAAAGACACAAAAGAGGTTAAACCACAGTGATTAAAGACGTTGATTAAAACAGGATCTGCCGTTTACACCTGGAACAACACATTAAGTCACTCAAATGGTGGTTGAACTGCTTGTAACTGTTAACAAAAAAGCAATGGAATAAATCTTTCATTAAACTACATTCAATGGTTTAATATCACTTTACACTTCAGTACTAAAGCAGCTTGGCAAACTGTGTTACAATCCTTTCTCCCAAAGGAGAAAGGTTCAAATAAACACACAACAAAATATTTAATTGGATACCTGACAAAAGGAATACCACAGAGATGCCTACAACTACTGTAAGGTACCACAGGAAGAATATGTGCACCAGAAGTTATTAATGGACAGCTGAAAAATTCAGAAACAGCTACAGGTAACAAAATCTTTGGGGAGGAAGGGAGGGACCACAACCCTTCAAGCCAGAGAAGCCAGCTAGACTTCATGTCTGGAGTTACTCTTTAATGGCATCTGACAAAAAAAAAAAAGAAATACAATGTTCACACCAGAATACAACTTGTCTGTCAGTGATGGGAATTGGCAATATTTTCATATTTAAAGTCCACAGCAAGCACATGTCACTCTCCTACTTCCTTTAAAATTGAAGCGGCATTAAAAATTTTGACCTGAAATAAAGGCCAATTAAGCACGTCCAATTTAAAATAAGCAGCAGGGAGGACAAATGCAAAAATAGCACAACTAAACCAAGCAAATTTAGAAGAGTTGGACTGTCTTGTGCTCTTGTACACTGTGACATTCAGGGGGGATTGTTTTCATACCCAGAAAAAAAACACATGAAAAGGAGGCAAACATGAAATGGAACCCAGGTGGAGCAAACACTCACCAAGTTCTTCAAGCAATTCCAAACAGATACAGTGTGCACGTATGCACACACACACCACAGAGCACATTTGATATTTAAGAATAATACTTGAACACATGTAAAAAAGACAGTGGAAATATTTCGTTATTTAATTTGGTGTGGGTTAAAACTAAACCCCAAACTTACACTTGTGCTCTCATATTAGTGCAAAGGAATACCACACTCTTCCCTTCTTAAGCATGAAGCAGTGAGGTGGACTATACTCCTAGCTCTCTGACTTAGCTGTAATTTAAATACTTAACTCTCAAATGCACAAAAAAATGAGTGTCACTATGCAGAAAGTGAAGTGACAACAGGCACTGTAATTACTGTTTATTGGTAAAGTTTTCTGCTTTAGGTACTGGAGGATGGCAAGTGATCAGTTCATCCCTCACTGACTTATGAGTCACAGCCTAAAAATCTTTATGATCAGTTAAGAAACAAAATTGTTTAAGAGGATGCAAACTATTTTATAAACATGTTACTAAATAGTTAGGGAACATTTTTTGCCATGTAAGGTAAGCCAGACTGAATTTCAAGACAGAACATGTAGCTCCAAATAATTCAAAATGCCCAAGACTGAGGCACTTGGGGAAGAGAAATCTGATTTCAGGTCATTTGGAAGACAATGTCCACTCCATATTACAACCTACAGTATATTGCAACTACTTTCAGGCTGAGAAACTTCACTACTCTGAGCACAACACTGAACATTGCAGCACAATATATTTCAGTGCCAGATCTCAGAGCCTGCAGAATTGCTGTGAGCGAGATAAGGGTAAAGTAGCAAACCAATAAACTTGCTCTCTTTACCCGGCTGCAACTTGTAAATTACTGACCCCGAAATCCTTTTTCTGTTACTCCTGACAAAACTGTCCCTCATCTGCACTAAGCAGAAACTTCAGGTCCAAATCTTTCAGCCAAAAGGTGGAGACTCAGACTAGGTATTAGGAAACATTTTGTTACCAAGAGGGTGGCCAAACACCAGAACAAGGCTCAAGGAAAAGCAGTCAATGCAGTCAGCTATCAGTTGGACAATGTCCTTAACTATTATTCTCTAACTTTTGGTCAGACAGTTGGATGATCATAGTAGGCACCTTCCAACTGAATAACCCTGCTCTCTTTAATATTCAAAAGAGAAATCTTTAATCGTATTACTTTTATAACAGAAAGCTATTTTCTGAGGTTTTGCACTTTTGGGAAAAATAAGGAAAAGGTAATGATATAAAAGGAAAGGAGTTTCCATTTGCCCCAGCAGCAAAAACCCACTGAAGTCTGGGCTCAGTACTGTCAGAAGCAAAGCTTATTTAATGAATTAAGCAAGCTGCAGAGGTATTAAACACTTACCTAGACTCGTGGGTTTAATGAGCACGTCGAGCACATCGTAGAAAGGTAAGCTCTTCAGCTGAACATCAGGATGAACAGGCGGAATCGGGGGAGATGGCTGCTGCATCTCAAAGTGGGGCTTAGTGTCTTGGAGGAGCACGGAACTGACAGGCGAGGAGGGAGACTGAGGCGTGACTGAAGTGGAAGGGAGTGGGTGAATGCCCGCGACAGCCAAGTCAGGCTCGACTGGAGAGGAGCTGCTGTCCAAGTTGAACGCTGCAGGTTTTATAGCCGATAAATCCGACAGTCCCTCAATCGTCCTTGGGTACCGACGCCTATAGAGTTCTCGGATTTTGATCTGAACTGCTGGGCTGCAGCCGCTCTTCAGTAAGTGCAGTGCCCTCATCAGGAGGTCATGTTTGCGCCCACTTTTATTACGTCCAGCAAACCCCAGCAGCACTTGCAGTTCAGAAACACGAAAACTTGATACCATATTCTAGGAAGGAAAGAGAGAAAAGCACAGGTGAGCCAACAGCACCCCAAGGAGGCCTTTTCAAGGAGTATGGTCCGGCATCTTTCATCATCTAATCTGACAACTTGTTACTTGGTTATGGGTACTGCCCACACCTTCACAGAACACAAAAGTACTGTTAGTTTAAAATGAAGAAACAAAGCGTCCAGGATGCAGGTTGAGTTTGCCCACAAAAGATTTGTTTCCACACTCAAACAATAGTAACAACAAAATCTTAAATTCACAGCACAAGCACATGCTGTACCACAAAGAATCTGTCTCACTTTGTGGCACAAAATACCAAACAAAAAAAAAATCGAGTAAAATCAGTGTTATCACCTGTCTTCCAACACATTTTAAGCACTTCCTTATTTTATTTCTTAATTATGACAACTTCAGACTCAAGGACTGGAGATGAAGGTGCTAACAGAAGGTATGAAATAGCGGACATCTGGGATTGTATGTATTTTTAAAAACAGTTCAGAAGTGCATCTGGACTCTTATTAAAGCTTTGGGCATTGATTTTAACTCAAAACTTTTGACTTTACCTTCCAGGTCCTTACTACACAGAGTTAACGCTCATGTTCTGACACACATCTGATCTCAGCTGAAGTTTTAACACAATTTTTGACCAAACATTGAGTCAGTCACCAATAAAGTCACAATCCCCCCTGTGTCCCTGGGTTGTTCCCTATTCTCTTTTTAATATTGTGAAAACTATTTTGGCAGTAAGACCAGTGAATTGTATCAGACGAAAACTGAACTTAAAATCACAGAATCATTTAGGTTGGAAAAGACCTCCAAGATAATGAAGACCAACCATTGCTCCAGTACTGCCAAGGCCACCACTAACCCATCTCCCTAAATGTCACATCCACACTGCTTTTAAATCTTTCCAAGAATGGGGACTCCTCCACTGCTGTGGGCAACTTGTGCAGGGTGGGACAATAGCCTCGGTCAAGAAATTTTTCGCAGTATCAAATCTAGACCTCCCCTAGAGTAACTTGAGACCATTTCATCTTGCCCCATTCCTCGTTACCTGCGTGCAGAGCTCAGCTTCCCCCAGCTCCCTCAGCCTCTCCTGGGGCTCCAGCCCCTTCCCAGCCCTGTTCCCTGCCCTGGACACGCTCCAGCCCCTCAGTGTCTCTCTTGTGCTGAGGGCCCAGAGCTGTCCCAGCACTGGAGGTGCCCCAGCAGGGCCAGCACAGGGGACAGGCACTGCCCTGGGGCTGTGTCACAGCCTGGCTGGGACACCATGGGCACCTTGTCCGCCTGGGCACAGGCTGACCCGAGTCTGGGCACATGCTGTCCCTAGTCCAAGTCAATGGCAACACAGCAGGACTAAGTAGCCAGGACCTGCCTTCTCAAGGGCCACATTATTTATGCAAATCAAAATGACCATCTAGAACACCATGGCAGAAACCTCATCTGGCACACCCTTTCATCGTCACTGATGAGACAGGGCTATTGCATTTCAGCCCCTGATTTTCAACATTTCCAGACAGCCCATTTGGATCCAGTCACTATTCTGTCAAGAAGCTGTTCTGAGTAGAGATAACACAGCAGCCTTCACACAGGTATTCCCCCAACACCCTGTCTATAAATGCACCATGGACACAACAGCCAGCAAAAAGTCATATGAGCCACCGAGTGGCTCACCCAAACTTCTGAAGAGGCCAACAGCAGATGTCACCTTAACTTCATCCCAGCAAATCCCCTCAACAACAAAACAATACAAGATGGAGAATGTTAGTTTCCTCCTGGCATTCCCCTTCTACTTTTCCTTGCACTCAGTCAAAAACAGTGACAAAAAGAAAGTGTTCCAACATTCATAAAAAATGGATTGAAGTACTGTAACAGCTTTATAGTTATGACATAAAAGAGAAACTGTGTTAAAAGATAATACTAGTATTCATGAATTTACAGAAAACGTCAGGTTGCATGCTTCTGTAGATAACTGCATAAGCTTGATAGCAACGCCAGCTCCTTTATTTCAGATGCAGGCAGTAAGCATGATGCTGGATTTCATAATCACAATGCAAATGAGTAAAATAATCCTTTACACAGAGATTATGGAAACAGCATGTATTGCAAAATACTGTCTACTACCCTGCCTGCAGCCTTCTGTGCATTCCTGCAAGTTAATCAAGGTGAAATGTGCAGTCAGTCGCGCCTCGACACAGCTAACATTTCATACAAAAAAATTTCACAAACTAGCACTTTGTTACAAGAGGGACTTCATTTTACTAGAAGACATAGCCTGGCTTCAATACCATAGTCATCAAAATTTTAAATTAACACCCACATTAAAAATGCTTGCAAATATAAAACATATACACTGTTTTGTCCACCAATGTAAAAATGTTACACAGGCTTTAGAAAGAAGACTTGCAAAAAGCAAGATTTACAGTAGTATCTGAACAGCAGCTTTTTCAACACTTTCCCTCTAAACCTGTTTTTGCTTTGCCTTTAAAACAATAACAAACATGTATATGAGAACACACCTGCCAGGGCCTAAAGGGGCTCTGGGAGAGCTGGAGACGGACTCGAGGCAGTGGATGGAGGTGCAGGGCACAGGGAATCGCTTCCCACTGCCAGAGGGCAGGCACAGATTTTGGGACGTTGGGCAGGAATTGGTGGCTGGGAGGGTGGGCAGGCCCTGGCCCAGGGTGCCCAGAGCAGCTGTGGCTGCCCCTGGATCCCTGGCAGTGCCCAAGGCCAGGCTGGATGGGGCTTGGAGCACCCTGGGATGGCGGAAGGCTTGGAGCACCCTGGAAGGCGTCCCTGCCTATGGGGGTGAAGCTTTACGGTCCCATCCAAACCAAACCTATGATTCTGAACTTATCTTTCTACTCTTTTTACAAATATAGAGTGGACTTTCATTATCATCACTAAACTGTTATGTTTATAGTTTTTATGTATGTCTGAGAACATTTATAATCATGGTGCAAGGCCTTGCACCTTTCCAACAAGCCCTTACCAAATTACTTTTTTTTGGTTTCCCAGCATATTGCAGAAGACTGCAGCCTCGTTATTAATATGCTTTTCGCATCACTCAATTACGATTAGACATTCAAGTTGTGTCATGTAGATGACATTTTCTCCTAAGAAAAGTTCTTTATAGCTGCACAGCCCAATAAAAAAAGCTTTTTTAACACAAAACCAAAGCCATTTTAGTTTTAACTTTACTCCATGAACACAAAGTAGTTCGACAGAACTCTAAGGAAATCAGACTGGGTAATTCCAGCACTTTTATATTCCAGAAATATTTTCCCCCTGAAATTCATCATTGAAGTTTATAAGAAGTTTCATAGGTTTTTTTGTTTCTTACTGTTAAACTTTAGCAACCATGATTCATCAGCAGAAACACTGTTCTAAAACATTAAGACGTAGGTGTATCTGGAATGGCATTAATTTCCCTGGGAGGATGATGTTAAGGAGCCCAGGAAATGCTGACATACCTCTGAAATTAAGGGGCAGGCGTGTTTCAAAGCAAAGTAAGGGATCAAACATCTCTCCAAACAAGAGCTGTGTGATTCTCCACACTCCCCTGCAATATTAACAGTTACTCTACATCTCTCTCTCTTCATATACATATATATTTAGATATGTCTCAGTGGAAGATAGCTGAAAATGCCTCTTTAATTCTTGATACATGCCCTACAATAAGCAGCACCAACTGTGGCTTTAAGGCAAGTACTGCTCGAGTGGCCAACTGGACACTTGGACGCAGAAGCAATCCAGCCCACTCAGAAGTACTGGTCAGCTTGCCCCTGAGAGCTCAGCTTCAGCCCCACTGGATTCCAGATAATCCCCACAGTGTCTGAACGCTCTGTACAGGAGGGACACACCAAGGACAGGTTCCACAAATCCTCACTCCTGACTTTAAGCCCTTTCATGGACACTCAGCAAAGTAGTATATTTGTGACATCTTCTGCAGCAGATCTGCATCCCTGAAGACTTCCAGCAGGCTAGGAATGGGCAATGATAGTAAGGAAAAACAACTTGTGTCCTGGGATGGTTGAAGATCTCTCTGCTGAGTGGAAGTGTTTTCTCAAACTGATGTAACCACAGATAAAGAAATGCAAGTCACAGGGAAAAATGAAGATGCCATTATTGAAATCTGTGTCAGTAGTACAGGACAGCAAAAGCAGCTCTAAAGAAAACCACAGTCAGTGCAAATCATAACCACCAGATCCTCAGTATTATGGAGATTTTCCTCTGCACAGACTCTAGTCTGGCTCCTTAATTAGGAATTAGCGCCAAGGTTGCATGCTCTTAATAACAACAAAAATTCTAAGTTAAACAAACACAAATATTTAAGACATTCAAAACAAAGCTTAGCCATTTCATTGCAGCTTCTTTTTTAGAGTACCCAAAAACTCATTATCTCCTTCCTCTCCGCAGCACTGCATCTCAGCACAATCAGTTAATTGTTAATGATTTTACATAAACAAACTTTTAAGGTGTCTCAATAAACATCAATGATCTAAAATACCAACTGTGAACCTATGGAGCACACAGGAATTTCGTGCAGACAGAAGGTAACAGCACATTATCACAGGCTCTTAGGAGTATTTTATCAGCATTTATGTTATTTAATACACTCAATTTAACTACAGCCTAAGGATCATGACAGTACCAACAGCAACTTCTCACATCTATTCTGTTCACCATCTTAAGTTTAACCCAGATCATTATGAGGAATTTGATTTCTACATCAAAAACTGGTCGGCATAGACAACAAAATTATATTAACACAGTTAAAATAAAACAGTGTTTGTCATTGACCTTGAGGAGGACATATGAAAACAGCTCTCAGCATTTTCTTGTTAGCAATTTAACATTAAGCACTGCTTCACCTGGTAAATGTGAGGCAGTCACTTACACTGTTCTTCCAGACTGGAAAAATAAAGCAAGTGAAGTGGAAAGGCACCAAGTCTGGTATGAACAAGAGATCTAATGTATAAAAGAATGAGTCTTCAACTTCTGTATTTTAATATGGTATCCGAACAACATTTTTCCTCCCATTTGAATCGTGTGTCTTCTGTACTGGGTGTGCAAGAGCAAAAAGTAAAAGTGGGACCTACTTCCAGCATTTATAAACATGATTTTCCAGTAAATTTTGCGCAATCTCTCCTGCCAGAAAGGATATATTAGCACGCTTCCACCTCTTCTCAACCAAATAAGTTCTTTTCCACAATGGCTATTAAACTGATCACAAGTGTCACAGATTAGTTTGGGCACAGGCAGAGCCATTTGCCTATAAAGAGCCTTCTTTTTTGCCCCACAAAGATGACACTAACAAATTACTTCAAAACGTGACTAAACACGAACTACGAGACTGATGCTGTCACCTAAACTAGAGATCTGTTTCAAAGACTGTGTGGACTCCACAGTTTTTGTTTCCATTTTAGAGTCAGGACGCCAGCAGAAACACAGGGGGCCCAAGAATACTAAATAATATGTAATTGATCCTCTTATCTGCAGTATTTTGTTGAGATTCAACAAGCTTCAAGCTAAATCTTGGAGAGCTCAGAATCTGTTGGGAGCTGGAATTGTTGTCTCACAGATGGCTCTCAGAAGGAGGTGTAGCTCCCCACTTCTGGGCCAATTCTGCTCAAAAATGTCATCTCTGGCCTCCACACCAGACTGATGATTTCTGTTCCACATCCGCCTGTGCCTGAGTAATTCCTTCATCATTTACTGGGCTGCTCTGGAGAGGGGATTATGGATAAAGGTAGGAGCCAGGTTTAAAAAAACATCTGTGAACAGCAGCTCTGGAAATGGTATCTCAAAACAATCTATAACTAGACACTTACGCTCTCCCCATCTTCTGAGCCACTCCCTATTACTCCAGAAACCAGTCATCTACAGAAATCAATAAACACTACTAGCTAATAAAAGCTTCATCACATGGTCTGGAAGGGTAAGCCTTACACCAGACATTTTCACCAATATATTGAAAAGCAGCAAATCCTTTAACAAAACTGAAGATTTCCAAAAGGCCTGATGTAACAGTAGGTTTCTTGAAGTCTGGTTTCTTTCACTACAGTCTCTCAGTTATAACCCTTGGGTCCCAACTCCACAGAACTTTTACTGTCAAGATAGAGAGGATACCAGGGATAGTCCTAACAGATATTAAAATGCTCCTTTGCCCAGGAAAATAAAAAAAAAAAAAAAGAAGAAGAAAAAAAAAGCTGTGCCTGTTTCCCTCAAGAAACAGGGTTTAAGAGAGAACTCTGATCTCTTGTCTTCAGACAGTCCTTAACAAATTACTAAAATAAATTCCACTCTCAAAATGGCCCAAGTGGCCTTTTATAAAGCAGGTAGAGATGACATACTACAGGAAACTGCAGCAAACAATACGGCCATAAAAACACTCAGTAGGTTGATCTATAAAGCAGCCATTTCAGATCACACCTAAAGGTCAATTCACAAAATCTGCTGGGGGTGGGAGAATCTCTCCATCTTTGGTGAGGAAGATTTGGTTGTCTGAAAAAAAAAATTAAGCCTCAAAACCAAGTACGTGGTATTCAAGCAGACACATTCAAATGCATCCTCAAATGCAAAAAGAAAAAAGGAAAAATTCAGCCATGGCCTTGCAGATGTGAGGCAGACAATTACATTCTCTTCCAAAAATTACCTAGAGCTTTCCCACAACAGGCCATGAATTATTATCAGATGGATACTGAACATTTATAGAAGCTCCAGGCTAACAGATTCATCTCACAAGCACTCCAGTTTACAAATAAGATGAATGGGAATCTCAATGATATGTCTTCCGAATTTATTTTTTTTTAAACTAGTGGCACCACTTGGGTGATGAAAAGGCAGCCCTGCAGTTGGCTTGAATCTCAGTTCCCTTTTCCCTCCATACTTCCTGCATTACATCTATCTATGCGCCTCAGTTTCTTGTAAATTTTAAAGGTATTCAGGAACCGAACGCCCTGAGGGAGACTATCAATACTTATGGATATCTAGATAAGCGATTACAGCACTTTGGGAGAGACAGATCACAGCTCCTCCTCAAGACTGGAGAGGAAGAGATAAAAGAGTCACCACTGGCACAAAGTTTACACTGGGGCTTCAGCCAAACCCTTTGAGAAACCCTGGCATGAGGGCTGAGAATGGGTGAAGATATAGAGCAAGAAAATGCATAAACAAAAATACATTTAAAGGGGGGGAAAAAACCCCAACACCACAAGGCTCACCTACAAAAAAAAAAAAAAAAAATCCAACAATTCCTAAACCTAAAACTGAGACAGAGCACGGTTGTCCTCAGACAAAGAAACTCAGTTCTTTCCGCTGTATTTTCATAAGTGAGCTCCTCAGTTCCACCACCACTGTTAGTGCTGGAAGAAGCCTCAGCATGGGAAATTCTCTGGCGGCTGCAGCACATTTCCCACTGGTCACACCAACACCAGCTCTTCCTCTCCACTAAAGCCCAACTCACAGTGGCTCCTATTTAATCAGCTTTTAATTCCCTCCTGTAACAAAGTCCAGGTGCGGGGGAGCGGCCTGCACGCAGAATTCCCACGAAGAATTCCACTTCTGCGGCTGTGGACGCTGCTGAAAGACAGCCTCCCTCTTCCACACAAAAGTAACAGCGGATTGTTCAGGAAACAGGAGGAAAAGCACCAGCTATGCAGTCGGCTCTTTGTGTACACACCTTAACAAAATGAAAGGACACGCACGCACACACCGACAAATCTGCTACAGAGAGCCCACCACGACAATATGAAATATAATGAAGCGAAGACAAAACAAGTCTGAATAGCGACACTGGGTTTCATGCAGGGCAAGCACAGCTTTCCCGGATGGAAAGCGGTCCACGGATTTCCAGAGATTCCACAACTATCAGCATTTTTAACAGCCCGGTGGTTATTCGCCGCCCTCCCTTCAGCCGCACGGAGCGCGGGGCCCAGCAGGAGCCGTTCGAGCCCTGGGGCCGCTCGGCAGCGCCGAGATGGCTTTTAAAATGTCGGGAGGAGAGCGAAGAACCTCCCCGGCGGCAGCAGCAGCAGAACCCGCGCGGCGGGGACGGGGAACCAGGCACTGACAGGGAGGGTCTCCCCAGGCAGACCCCGCCGACCCCCGGCCAGTCGGGGCGGGCCCGCTCCTTCCCTCCCACCCCGGGGATGGTGCGCACCCCCCAGCACCGACATCTTGCTCCCGCCGCCACCTCTCTCCCTCCTTCCTCCTCACCCGCAGCTCCTCGAAATCCGCCATTTTCTACCCGCCGCCGCCGGGCGCCGCCGCCACCATCATCGTGCACCCGGAGCGCGCTCCCGGCACGTGACGGGGAGGGCGGTCCGGCGGGAAGGGCGGCAGGGAAGGGCGGGGGGACCTGAGGGGAAGCTGGGCTAGAGGGGTACAGACACCCCGGGAACCCTCAGGAGAAACTGGGCTCGAGTGGTACTGACACACCAGGAACCCTCAGGGGAAACTGGGCTAGGGTGCTACAGACACACCAGGAGCCCTCAGAGGAACCTGGGCTAGAGTACTACAGGCACACCGGGAGCCCTGAAGGGAAACTGGGTGAGAGTGGTAGAGACACACCGGGAACCCTCAGGAGAAACTGGGCTCGAGTGGTACTGACACACCAGGAACCCTCAGGGGAAACTGGGCTAGGGTGCTACAGACACACCAGGAGCCCTCAGAGGAACCTGGGCTAGAGTACTACAGGCACACCGGGAGCCCTGAAGGGAAACTGGATGAGAGTGGTAGAGACACACCAGGAACTCTGAGGGGAAACCGGGCTAGAGTGGTACGGACACCCCGGGATAAAGGGTGTCCGTTTTCTCAGAGGAAACTGGGCTGGAGTGGTACAGGCACACCGGGAGCCCTCAGGGGAAACTGGGCTGGAGTGGTAGAGACACACTGGGAACCCTCAGAGGAAACTGGGTGAGAGTGGTACAGACACACCGGGAACCCTCAGAGGAAACTGGGCTGGAGTGGTAGAGACACGCTGGGAGCCCTCAGGAGAAACTGGGCTGGAGTGGTAGAGACACACCGGGAACCTCAGAGGAAATTGGGCTGCAATGGTAGAAACACACTGGGAACCCTCAGGGGAAACTGGGCTAGAGTGGTAGAGACAACCGGGAGCCCTCAGGGGAGGCTGGGCTCGAGTGTTAGAGACACACCGGGAACTCTGAGAGGAAACTGGGCTAGAGTGGTAGAGACACACCGGGAACCCTCAGGGGAAACTGGGCTGCAATGATAAAGACACACCGGGAACCCTCAGGGGAAACTGGGCTCGAGTGTTAGAGACACACCGGGAGCTCTGAGAGGAAACTGGGCTAGGGTAGTAGAAACACACCGGGAACCGTGAGGGGAAACTCCCTCACAGTGCTCAGACTGGGAACTGAGAGGGAAAAGTAATCCAGCTGCATACACACACGCCCGTAGGTACCGGCCCCAATTACACGGTGCTCCTGCAGCAGCTCCAGGGTGCAAAGAATTCAAGTGGCTCTGGAAATGATCACAGAATCACAAAATAAAGATGATCTCTGGAGATCACCCAGACCAAACTCCTGACAAGGCAGGGTCACACAGGAACTCCAGGTGGATTTGAAATGTCTCACAGAGGGACACTCTTCGACCTCCCTGGAACCCCTCTACCAGAGCGGTGCCACCTTCAGCATAAAGAAGTTCCTTCCTCACGCTGAAGTGAAACTTCTTGTATTTCAGTTGTGACCATTGCTCCTCATTCGGTTGCTGGACACCACTGAAAGAGTCCAACACCATTCTCTGGCCACCTGCCTTTAAGATGTTTATTTGCATTAATGAGAACCCCTCTCAGTCTCCTCTAGACTAATTATGCCCAGGTCTTGCAATCTCTCATCACAGGGGATGGTCCAGATCCCTCATAATCCTTGTGCCCTGCACTGGATATTCTGCACTAGCTCCTTGTCTTTCTTGTACTGAGGAGCTAGACACACCTGCCATGTTTCTTCCCCCCCAGAATTAACACTCCACCCTTTAACTAAATTGTTCTATTAAAAACCATACAAACAAAGAAGAAAAACCAACCAAACCAGCAAATCATAGAATAAAATAAATAGAACATATTCCAGTTTGCAATTGAAGTGGATTAAACAGAAAGCTTTTGATTTTACAGCCCGGTTTATCCACCCAATCAAGAGCACTCATAATTTGTGTTATAATGATGATGCAGCACGTTTTAGTAATAAAAAATGAAGAGAAAATGTCACCAGCAGTAAGCTTCAAAAACTGGATAATGGGTTTCCTGCTGTAAGGAATGTAAATGTTGAGACATTTACACAAAAATAAACATCGAGGTGCAGCCGAGAATATTGTTTTCAAAAGCAGCCAGAGATCATTACCTAGTCACAATAATTACCTACTCACAATATTCAGTTTCATCAGCAACTTGGCTGTAAAACCAAACAACCGATTTATTGCAATAAAAAATAGGAAAGACTCAGCCAACAAACAGGCGAGCAGCCAGCGCAACCCAAACAAGAATATAAAGACACACTGGAAAAGAAAAGAGGCCTGAAATGCAAAACAAATTTGCTTGTCTTAACCAAAAGGCAGCTAGTTTTGCATGATTGACACATCCAGAGCAGCAACTACAACAGTAACTTGTGGACCAAGGGACAGGTCACACATCAGCAGCAGGCTCTGCCAGGAGGGATGCTGGCAGGTAATTTTGGGAACAAACAGCTGACCTTTTCTGCAGGATACTGATCCCTGCCACACACACTACCTATGAGCACTTAATGCTGGTATAAACCTGGACACCAAGGAATTCAATAACTAGCGTCATTAGTTGTAATTTTGCAACAGCTTGCTGAGACAGGCTTTCCTTTTTATTTACTATTTACTCCAACATAAACCCTTAAATGTGCCAAAGGTTCCCACTACAAGCACAGATACCTAGACCTCTGCACTAACAGCTTTTGTGCTCGGTCCTATGACACCTCTTTTCCTGAAGATTTAAACATAAGGATTTCATTAATTTCAAACCCCTTCTGTTAGTCAAAACCAAGAATCAACAAGCTGATAAAACATGCCATCTGCCACACCACTGCATTGAGTTCAATTCCTAAGTCCATCAAATGCTTATTTTCCCCTTCAATTCAAGACCAGACTAAAGGGGCAAGCTGTAGGTTACACTCCTTTAGATCATTAAAGCATGACCAGACCAAAGCCTTCTTTTGTTCTTTTAACAAACCCTCAAGTGTTCCTTCCTTCAAACACACCGGGAAGGACATCGGTGTTCAAGCTCACATCAGAGCCAAGCGGTTCTTTTCTAGTGTACACTCACCTCTCACTTCACAACCACATCTTTCAACATTTCCATTCATCTTATCCCCAATATCTGTGGGCAGAGAGCAAATGCTATTTTTATACATCTCACATGCATAAGATAACATGAGTTTATGAGCTTGCCATAATATGTTACTGAATCGTTCCTCCATCATATGTTGGTTTTCCTCTTTCCCTCACAGCCTTTCTACTACACATCTCTGGGACCCTATTCTCAAAAAATTTAAAAAACCCCAATTTTTAAAAAAAAATTTAAAAAAGGACTTTTGGTCCTCCTCATTTTTTTAATAGGGCATAGGCTATTTTCTCCCCCATTCCATTATCTCCACACAAAAATTTCTTTCAAATCTCCCTCTTCTGTTTTTCCAATAACTAGAATTAATCTCACTTTTAATTAATCTCTCTCTCTAGTTCTTCAAAATCCTGCTGTTCTATCATAACTTCTCACAAACACATCAACTCCAGGCTTACACTCCACAGCTACCAAGTCATCTTTGCTAAATTTCAACATTTCCAATATTTCTCTTTCCACCAAACTTTTAAGAAACCTACCTCAAATGTGAGAAATTCTTCTGGGATGTAAAACTTTTGCTTCTTCTTGGACCTCCATCTCCAATACCCTTTTCTTCTTCTCCTCCTCTTCCTTCTCACTAAACCTGCTGCTGCATCTCCTGAACCTGTTCCCAGGCTCTTCTCTTGAGCATTTTCTGAATATTCTGTGTTAGTGTTAAAACTCGGCCCCGCATCAGCCATTGGGGGAGGAGACCGGCCCCCACACAGCTATCTCCCAGAAAAACACTCGGTTATTCGCTGGGGGTTTTGTCTTCCCCAGCAGGCTCTAATTAGGGTACGGGACGAGCCTACAGGTGCTAAGCAACCTGCCCCCTAAATTGAGGCTTGTTAGGGGAAAAATCCCCATCTGGTTTCAACCTTTTCTAGTAATCTTTCTAGTGCTATGCACAGTACATCTATATAAGAACTGCCTGTTCCCACAGCTGTGTTAACTACAGAAAGACATCTGAACATCCAAATAAACCCTCCCAATCTTCCACAAACACTGCAGTTAAAAAAACAAAAACAACAATAAATAAAAAAAAAGCCCAGAAGAACAAACAAAACCACTCTACAGCTGCTCGAAGGATTGCAACAATTGCTTTTATCAGCATTGTACCTCATCAAGCCCCTCCTGTGCTGCTTAACCAGCTGCTAATAGACTACAGAGTGTGAAGTGCAGGCAGGGATGGGGCTGAGGTGACTGGGAAAGTAGATTTGTTTTGCGTGTACTGTGTTTAAAGGAAAGAATTTTATGAGGTCAGCCTTAACCTTCTCCATCGTCTCTCAAATCCCACAGTCATGTACTTTTCAATGTAACACTGTAAGTGAATGGCAAAAATATTTAAGTGGTGGTCAGTGCCTACAACCCTCTTGTGTGAGGTATAGAGCTGTCAAGGCAGAGGCACTGAAAGACACCCTAATCATGCTGCTGACAAAAAATATGTGGGCTCTGGCTATAAGATAAACTACTCTAAGCTGGATACTCAGGTTGGACAGGGCTTGGAGTAACCTGGTTTAGTGGAAGGTGGCCCTGTCTGAGGCAGGGCATTGGAACTGGATCATCTTCAAAGTCCATTACAACCCCAACCATCCTGGGGTTCTCTGATTCTGCTTATTGGAAAGAAATTATTTATGTGCCTGCATTGTATCTGCATTTTCTATGCAGCTGTTTGACAAAACAGAGTTTGGAGGGGACTTAATCTTCTGTCAAGGTGATGCCATTTGGGTTTTGCCTTTTTTTTCTATGTCCTCTTCATAGATGTATTCTTTACACATGTATTTGTAACTCTGTCACTTATTGTATTAGTAGCTAGTTTTCCCAGTATTTTCCCGTGGGCTTTCCCTAAGCAGAAAGACAAAACAAATTCCAGAGCTCCAAGCCGAGGAGGTACAAGGCTCCTTGTTATCTTGGTTCTTCCTGGGAGCCAAGGCCAAGTACAGCCCTTCAAGATTTTCATGGGCAAAGTACAGCCAGTGCTGAGGGGGGGACTGCAGAGAAGGGGCTTGACCTGGGGGGAACTGCACCACCACTTGTCCTCCTAATTGGTGATTTTTATCAATTATGCTAATTTCCTAAAACCTATAAAATGTACTCACTTCTGAGGGGAGTGGGCTTTTGTGGACATCTTTCCATAACTGCCCCTGAAGGCCTTCATTAAAGATCCTCTTTTATATTACCTCCTTACTAAAATTATCCCAAGTTCCATTTCCAGGTTGGGACAAAGGCAACAAAGGGATATGATGAATATAGTTATATATAACTTCATTGACAATAAATATATTAAAGTTTAGAAAAATCCAAATTACAAACCTAATATATTCATACATACATATATGTATGTATATATTAATAAGTTTTGATCATGAAATATTAATTTTGCCTGCCTATCCTAACATACCACAGTGATACACCTATATTTTGGTAATAAGAGCAATGGCAAAATATTTAAATTTTGCTATGAAGTTGCTTACTTGATCATTATTATTTTTATTAAATTATGTTTATTGACATAGGCCTAGATTTCACAGTCTGGAAAACAGCCTCCCTAACTGTGGGTGAGCATTTGCCTCTATGGACAGTTCTTGTGAAAATTACCCTCAATTTTTGTTCAAAGGATTTGAAGAGTCTCTTTATCCATCAAAACTATAGGAAACTACATGTTAATGTAGGATTACCCCTTTAACAGTAATGATGGAAAACTCTCCAGTCAAGCACAACCATGAACCCAAGCTATTCTCCCAACAGTGATGAACTTGGGATGGCTTGAATTCTAACTTCAATTACAGGAATTTCTCTTTCAGAGCCATAAAGAAAGAACCCCATGGTAATGGAAAAACAAACGCATTACCACTCTACTACAACATTAAGGCCACAAAATTAAGCACACATTCTGACAGGAGGGAACCTAATTTAGTTATAAAAATATTAATCTGATCCACTTTGAAAAACTCCATGTTTTAAGGGACAAATGTAGTAAAAAACATGTTTTAAATTGCATCCTTGACAGGATGAATGTATATACATTTACAGCACAGCTACCTGAGCTGTGAACACACACTGAAGGCTGTGTTGGCATGTACCAGATTGGGAATGTTTTTGAAAAGAGCTGGGGAAACATTCCAGAGTGGGAACAGAGTGACACAAAAAGGACAAGGACATAATGGAGTACTGACGGTTATACTGAGGAGTATTTTTGGAAGAAGATCTGGATGTCTGAAAAAAACATATTTTTGAGGATGAAACACTAAGCAAGTGTGGGAGCAGCTCTCTGGCCACAAAAAGCAATACACAACTTTCCTAGGCCTTGTGCTGGGAAAGGCTGTGAGAAGATCAGAGAAAAGAATGATAAACAATTCTCATCTTCACTTGCTGCGTCTCTTGTGGTGAGATTTGTTTGCCAAAGAGTGATTTCTTGATTGGTGAATGGTGATGGTGTTTGGAGCGAAGGACCAGTTGGGTCAACCTCTATTTTGAATATCTGTGAGGGCGATGGGTTTCTTAATGAGTAGAGTATAATAAAGTGATAGATCAGCCTTCTGAGAATCATGGAGTCAATGCTAATTATTACCCACTTGGGGACCTGCGATGACAAGCAAGTGTGGTATAGAATCGCAGAATGTTTTGGGTTGGAAAGGACCTTAAAACTCACCCAGTTCCATCCCCCTGCCGTGGTCAGGTAGATCAGGTTGTGTTGCACGACGTAAGAACCCTGAACCCTGGTTGTGACCCTGTCCAAGAACTGAGCAGCTGTTGGATTTGGGAACAGGGATAACAAAAGCTCTTCCCACAAAGCTGTGCATGTGTCCATCAATTCATCTTCCCCCTGTGCAAGAAAAGCGCGGGATTCCTCATGCAAGAGGAGTTTTGGTAGGGGTCCTGACACTGAGCTTTAGGCTCTCCTCCAGGTGGACTGAAGCTGGACCACATCCAACAGGCACAATTCACCTCTCGAATAACTGGCACCCTGAACCCCAGGAGGCTGCAGCAACCAGGCAGCCGAGTTGTGCTCCAAAGAGAGCGCTTCCCACAGCCCTGCGTTCCCCCACAGTGCTGATCTCCATCTTAATGCCCACTGGTGCATCCTTGATGTGAAAGGCAAACTGCACTCTGCTGTTTCTCAGGCACACCTCAGCTGTGTGGGCGAGCTGGGCGTGTCTAACAACGGAGTGAGCTGGGCTGTGCTCATTCGGGCTGTTTTGGCCTGATTTGGCTTGTTTGGGGTTGGTTTGGCTTGGATTGGCATGGTTTGGGTTGGTTTGGCTTGCTTGGGGTTGGTTTGGCTTGGGTTGGCATGGTTTGGGGTTGGCATGTTTTGGGTTGGCATGGTTTGGGTTGATTTGGTTTGGTTTAAGTTGGTTCGCCTTGTTCTGGGTCGGTCTGGCTCGTTTTGGATTGTTTTGGGGCCGGACCGCTCCATCCCCTCAGCCCGAGCCCCGCCCAACCGCCCCGCACCACCCAGGCGAGCCCGGCGCCCATTGGCCAGCGCCGCCTTCCACCCACGCTCCTCTACTCGTGATTGGGCAGGTCGTCAATCAATCTTTCACCTTCCGACGTTTCGATTGGCTGCGCTGGGAGGCGGGGCTTGCCTGTTCCCCCTGGGGTTCGGCGGGGTGCGGGTCCGGGCGCTCGGTGCGTTATTCCCGGCGGTGTTCCCGGTAACATTCCCGGCGGCCCCCCTTGCTGCCATGGAGCTCTCCTGCGAGACGCTGAGAACCACCCACCAGGCGAGAGAAGCGGTGAGAACCGGCGGGGCGGGCGGCTGCGCGTCGCGGTTGCCTTGGCAACGGGGAGCGGGGCGCTGTGCGCATGCGCGGGGGTCGGTGTTGTTATGGCGGCGGGGGCGGCGGCGGGCCCGGTGGGCCATGTTACCTCACAGCCCCTCTCTCTGCGTGGTTCTGGAGCAGTAGGCACGGCCGAAGGGGACAGTCCGTATCCCATCTTTTTTGAAAAAGTCACGGCTGTATTGCCCCACCCCAGGTCGGGTTGGACGGAGCTTGGGGCATCCTGGGGTACTGGAAAGTGCCCCTGGCCATGGCAGGGCTTGGAGCTGGGTGGTCTTCAGGTCACTTCCAATCCAAACCATCCTGTAGTTCAACGATTCTGTGGTTCTTGCTGTAGAAAGCCAAGAAACAGCAAGATTTTGCTGAATTTCATAACCTGTTCTTCTGCTTCCATCTGCTGGTTAAATTACACCAGAGGGAAGAGGCTGCAGGGATGCTGAAAGCCTTTCTCATACAGCTGTTGGGTGCTGTGCATGCACACACCAATCTCTCTTCTTGCTTAAGAATGAAAAGTACAGGATTTTTCACAACAGAGGTGTTTTGGGAGGAGTCCTGAGACTGAGCTTTAGATGTTATACCAACTTCTTGTAGAATCATTGCTCTGATACCCACAAGGATCATCACATTCTTACTCTTGGCTTTGCACAGCACAGCCCCAAAACTCGCACCATGTTCTTGAGAGCATTGTCAAATCACTCCTGGAGCTCTGGCAGCCTTGGACCACTCCTTGGGGGAGCCTGTTGAGTGCCTGGCCACCCTCTGGGGGAAAAACCTTTCCTTGATATCCAGCCTAAAACTGTCCTGACCCAGTTCTATGAAACTCCCTTGGATCCTGTCACTGGTCACCAGAGAGAAGAGCTTGGTGCCTGCCCCTCAATATCCTCTCTTCAGGAAGTGTTAATAGGATAGATATGTTTGCCTAGGAATGGGATCCTCTAGCATGGTCTTCTGAGCCCTAAAGTGAATTCAGACCTCAGCCACTGCAAATGGAGCCTGAAGGTGTGGTATTGAAACAGCATCAACACACAGGAGGAGAGGAGAAAAGGGGACCTGATTCTTAACTTCACCAGTGGGGATTTGCATGGCCTTTCTCCCAAAGATGGTGCTGGATTCTAAGTGCAGAATCATTCGTGGGACTGAGAACTGGAGCTCGAGAGCTCTGTCAGCTGTGCCGCAGGGTTTGGTTTGATGTGCTTTTGCTAAACTGGCTTCTCCATAGCTTTTTGGCAGGATGAATTTGAAAGTATCAATAATTTGGGTATAGAGATGAGGGAGTAGTTTGTGTTTCGCAGAGGAGCAGAAGCTTGGAGCCTCTTTTTCTGATTAATGACTTGAAGAACCACCTGAAGCTGCCAAGAGGATTTTTTCCTTCTTGTTCCTAGTCACAACTTCTTTGGTGAGCTCACTGTATGTCTTTAATTATGAAAGTTCATTGTAATCCTTGAAAAACTTTGGCAACTCTATTGTTTGCAGCAGCCTCGTATTATTTGGAGGAGAGAGGAGGGCAAAGCGCCCTTTCTTTGTCCTGGGAAATTCTATTCAATGGCAGCCAAGTTATACAGTGTTTAAAACTCACCAGTTCCATTTTCTGCTTGTGTTTCTCAGAAAGTACAGTCAGCAAGCCAGACAAGAACTGAACATTCATCCTTCTGAAAAGCCTGTCAAGGATGCAAATATCCAAAGGATTATGGGTGGTGCAAAGCTGTGGGAATACAGGGTGGTGGAGGGAGGGAGGATGAAAACTAGGTGAGCCCATCAAAGCCTCTCTGTCCTGGCACATGGTGCCAGCTTGATTATGAGGAACTCCATATTTGTCAACATCCTGGGATCCCAAGGACAAAGAGGGAAGGGGCTGCGTGTGAGCCACCATCAGTGCTTTCCCTGTGTGACTGCACAGCCACCTGGCTGCTCCTGTCCAAATTCCTGACCAGAGATCCTCCCAACACATCCTGACTGCCCCAGTTGTTTGCCCTTGGAGTGCTTGCACTGAAGCAGAACAGTTCTCATTCCCGAGCTCCCCAGATGATGCCTCACTCTTGTGGATCTTTATTCTTCATCCCAACAAGCATGCAACGTTCATGCAGAATATACAGGGTCAAATGATAATGAAATGTTACTGAGTTAAATTAATCTTTTAGTAGGCACATCAATTTCAGGAAATTGCACAAGAGGCTTGGTTGATTTAGAATGTAAATGCGTTTTAGTGAAAGGTGTGGAAATGACTAAACAAACAATTGCACCTAAGATGCAGAACTCTATTAGAGTTTAATTCAAAATGACTAAAAAAATGGAATATGTGCCACTCTTTTGTTAAGCTAGAAATAAAGAAAATAACAGTGTAAGTGTTGAAGCTAATTAGTGACATGCTCAACTATTTAGTTTTTAAAACAAGATCACGTTTAAGTGCCTTAAGGTTTTATTAATTTCATGGACCCCAAAACCCCCTATAGTAATTGAAAATTTAATTACACATGTTTTTCTGTTCTTTTAAGAAAGGAAGCTTATTAAACTTTAAACATTTAAACATCTATTGAAATACCAGTGGCTATAAACAACATGCAATTCTAAATACTAATTAAACAGGAAGGCTAGATCACTATAAAGCTAAACTGAATTTTAAGTAACTTTGCACTTGCAAGTACTCCTGGTTTTTCATGCTGTGTGAGGTTTGCCATTTCCTCCCTAAGCACAGCAGAAGCCTTGGGCAGTGTTAGTGTCTGCCTGGACTGTGGCAGGGAGCTTTTTTTGGACATAAGTGCAGTGGGTCAGTCCTAGAGGACAAACTGGAGCTGAGGACAGCAGATCAGGGCGAGCACAGAGCTCCTTTGAGGGGACAGATAAAGCTGCTGGTGACACTAATACAGACAGAGGCTCATCTGCCTCGTGGAAAGAGTGTGTGCTAAAATAATGGTGAAATAAGAATGTGCTAAAATAGTGGCTAAAATAATGGTGAAATGCAGGAAAGGATTGGTGGGGCTGCTCAGGCAATAATCCCTATGCCACTGGTTCACCAGATTCATGACCTGGTAACAGATGCATGTTGAGAGATCGTTTCAAAAGATTTTTCTTTGGTTTATAGAACATACACAGAACTGAGCTACCAGAGTTGTCTTGGTTCTGTTTTTCAGGTCCATCCTAATATAAGTCATTGTCAGTTGATTGTTGTTTGCATTCTTCTTAACAGTGGTTAAAGACAGAATTAACCTCTCAGTCTAAACTCTCTTCTCATTTTTAGATGGGGCTCTTTTGGGATGTAAAGGTTCATTTTTCCCTCTGTTTGGTCAGCACAAGCAGAAGAACATTGCTGTGTCAACGTTGAAGTAGGTGGTTCACGCATAGACACAATGTTATCCTACCCCCAAAGCAAGTCTGTACTTAAATTATTTGAGGTGTTGCCAATCACTCTACCACTATTTATACCAGAATTTAAAATGCTTTGGGGATTTCAGAAGTAACAAAAGGGGATGAACAGCAGCAGATGACATGCCAGAACACAAATTCTTTTCAAGGAAAGTTCCAGCCATGGATCATGAACCCTGTCAGTCCATCAGGCAGAGGTAATTCCTCTCTTGTCAGAATATCCATGTTTATTACATGAAACACTTGATGTGTTTGTCTTCTGTGGTGGCCACTCTATTTGCATACTGTATTTTAAATATTCAGAGGTAGCTGTAACCTTGCCCTTTCGTACATTAACCAACACAACAGTTAATCTTTCTCAGCATAAAACTTCAGGAGCAGTTGCATTTCAAAGGATGTACAGATGGGATTCTCAGCAAGTAAGGACTCCAGCTTCCTTCTTGCATCTCCAGATGTGTTTCAGAATTCCAGGTCATCCAGGAGAAATGGTAAAGGGGCAACAATTGCAACAATTCAAAATATGTTATCCAAGCACCAGCATATCAAAAGATTAAGAAGGAAAAGACTCTTTAATCTCAAAGTGTGTATGTTCTCTCTTTGCACATGGCAATCCTCAGAACTGGTTCATTTCTTGCTGCAGCACCTCCTAGGAACCAATCTGCTTCACTCAAGAGTTACCAGTCTAAAAACATTTACACAACACTCCTTTCTCCCCAAAATGGTTCGAAAAATTAGCTTTGTACCACCAGTGAAGTGGTATTGTAACTTCTTTTGGAAACACTTTCTCAAGCGGGTATCAAAGGTAGAAAGGGGGTTTGATTTTTTCCGTTTTCCCCAGCCAGTTTTAGCCTTCTTTCTGGAAAACATGAATGAACATTCTACGAATCTTATTTGCAATATGTGCAATGCCAGTTCGCTTTGACTCTGCGGGAAACGTGAAGAGCAAACCCCAGCTCTTCCTTAGTCCTGACACTAGATGGCCCCACGACTGAAGCAAACATCCCGGGAAATACCTGCTGGACTGGGATACTTTTCCCCAGTTCTATCCAGTACATTTTACAGGCTGGCAGATTTTATTTTAAAATAAAACAATAGCTGATGATGCTCTCTCAAGTGTTGATATTAGCAGTGGAATGCTGTGTGGTACCCAACACTGTGTGCAGAGCAGAGGGAGGTCTAACCTTGCAAAGGAATGGTGTGTAAAGAGGTAAATTGGTTTTGCACCACCCAAAAAAACACCTTTGATTTTTGGAATGAGTGATTCTCTACTACCAGAAGTGTGCTATGGTTGTTCTCTCTTCCAAGAGACCAGAGAGAATAATGGTCTTTATGTACATATATTTCTTTTGCACATCTTGTGGGGTTTAAAAACTTCAGCCTTGGTCAGTAGTAGTTCCTTGGCATCTTTGTGTGCCAGGCACAGGCAGGGACCAGCCCAGCTCCTTGATACAGGTGGTGGGGCTCTGTCTGCAGCATGAAGAGGACAGAAATCTGCATTTGTCACCTGCACTCAGGGGGTGACACTTGGGCTGGGCTTTTCCTTGAGCAGGGATGAGGATGCTGTGTCACTATAGGACATGAAAAAACACAACACGAACATGCTGCTGTATGGGGAAAGGGAAGTTTGTTTTCTGTCTCCAATATTTATAGATTTCCAAATGTGACAGTAGATGAGAGGGTGAAAGTGCCATCTCTCCAATGACACTAGACAAACCAACAGTCCATCAAATTCCTCCTTCTCCATAAAAGAATGCAAAACAATAAGTTATTTACAGAAAGTGTGTGAGAAAGATTGTTACAAGAATGTAAACATCAGAAGGCTTAGAAAATCTTAAAAATCAAAACAACAGATGCTGTTCAGTTGGGATAGAAGGGAGGTAAGCTGGGGATGGAAGCAGGAGCCTGTGTAGCTTTACTGTGCAGTGTGATCAGAGGTGTGTGTGTGCTGTGCAATCAACAGAAATTGTTGCTATTTCCCCATCCATTAAGTGCCACTCCCTCCTGTTCACACTGGGTCCTCACAAGTAATCACAGAATCAGAGGAAAGACGCAATACCTCAAGTTGGGGGGACACATGAGGATCATCGAGTCCAAATCTCAATGCCTCCCAGCCTAAAAGAGAAGGGAAGTCATTAATTTATCTAAAGGTGTGTTTGGCCATACCTACTTTCACTGTGGTGACAGTTTCAAGTCCCAGTGGGGCAGACCAAAGGCAATGTGCTGATTTCTAGAGCTTTCATTGTAACATCTTCTGTTATGACCCAGAAATCTCAGAAGTTTTCTGCAGACACTGAGCATATATGGCATGTTTCATCAGAGAAAGGCTTTATTCCATCATCCTGCATGATTCTGTTTCCACTGTGCCTTTTCCTCTACTTGATATTGCATCTGATACTTTCTCAGATGAAGCTTCACTGAATGAAGAAGAGGATGTTTTATGCTGCCTTGTTTTTATTGCTGAGCAATTTGTGAATGACTTTGGGTTCTCCACTCTGTGCCAAGACATCCTTGAGACTGACTCCATGTTGAATTTCTCCATGTTGACTCCCGATTTTGGTCAGTCCTATGTGAAAATTGTGCAAGTTTGGTGTTGTCCCAACCCATTAATTCTTCCAGTGTGTGTGTTTCCTTTGTTGTGTTTATATATCAAGGCCTGTGAAATGGGAGGTGTCAGCAAGTGTTAGAGCTGGTCTTTGCAGCAGGGTCACAGATTCCAGACCTGTTCCCCAGCCCCCCTTCTCCAGGCACTCAGAGAACAGGTTTCTGGTTGCAAGGAAAGGACAGGATGGAGCACAAGGTTTCCTTGCACAGTCCCTGAAGCACTGAGGTCTGCAAGAGTCCTGCCCTGAAATTCACAGCAGTCTGAACATGTTGGGAGCCATAACCATAGTAAGGGAAGTGAGTTATTTGTTCAACCCTAAAATGATTTTCTCTTCTCTAGGAAAACGTTTCTACCCATCCAGTAGCCCTGATAATGTGTAAGAAAAATTAGATTGAAAACCACTTTCCTTGTGTTTATTAACAGTGAGTTGTTTTACAGTTCTTACATGCTGTTGTGTTAATTTGTTTGTTTCCAGAGGCTACATTTAGATGTTG
Organism: Passer montanus; assembly: GCF_014805655.1. Classification (NCBI taxonomy): domain Eukaryota; kingdom Metazoa; phylum Chordata; class Aves; order Passeriformes; family Passeridae; genus Passer; species Passer montanus. The sequence continues at coordinate 1,267,335 of NW_024373923.1, forward strand.
TTAACAGCAATAAAGAGAATATTACATTTGATCTAGAGTTCTGTCTTAATTCACAGGAGGAGATGCGAACAGAAGCTCGTCGGAAAAATCTCCTCATTCTAATTTTGCACTATTTAATCGAGGAAGGGTATGTTTTTTAAATAAAAGCACTCTATCCTTGTGGGATTGTGTGTATCTGACCTGTTGCACTGCATCTTTCTGTCCTCTGTTGGCTGAATGGACAGTGTGGGCCTTTGGGTTGATGTGAGGAAGTGTAAACTACTATGAGGTATCCTCACAGTTTGCTTTGCTAAATTGTTTCAGTTTCTGAAACAAAAAAAAAATCCCTATATAATTTAAGAATACTTTAGATTAACCAACAAAGCTTATTAAAATAGAGTTCATACTTCTATAAAAATAGGACTGTGGACAGGTTAAAGACACCATATGCTTACTAGTGCCATTGTTTGCTTCTTCTCTCAGAAATCAGAGTAAGATGATGACTCTCAGTTTTTTGATCCTTGTTTGTTTTGTTTTTAAATTGCCAGATATGTTGATGCTGCAAATGCATTGGAACGAGAGACAAAATTATGTTTACGTGGCTTTGAAGTTTGTGACAACGTTGATCTTGAGACAATTTTGATGGAATATGAAAGCTACTATTTTGTAAAATTTCAAAAGTATCCTAAAATTACCAAAAAGGTCCTCGACACTGGTATGTGGCTCTGTTCCAAAAACAAATCTTTTGTTTCCAAAGTCTAAAACGTGTATTTCCTTGCTATGCTTACAGCCCTTGTCATGTATGTCAGCATTTAATGTTCCAATCCTTACAGTTACTGATCTGAAGTTCTGGCACACAAGACACCAGAATTGAGAGAGGTGGCTTTGAGCCCTTCTCTTTTTCCTTCTTTCTTTATATAAAGGAACTAGAAGGTGGCCTTTTTCTGTTTTTGAAATCTGCTTTGATATTGGAAAATGTCAGCTAAGCACAAAGCATTATGGCAAAGATATATTTATCCACTTTCTTCTCATGGGGAGAGAATAGTGGATGAATGATACAGAATAAGGCAAATCAGAATATAAGCATTTTGTTATAACCCTGAGAGCCTGAAGGGTTTTGCACTTGAGCACAAAATGTAATTTGGAGAAGCCATAATAACAACTGTATGAGAATAAGTCATGAAGAGCTTGAAGAATCTAGGTTTGGATTAGACTTAGGAAAATCAGGAAAAATTTCTTCATGAGAAGGGTTGTCAAACCCTGGCACAGGCTGCTCAAGGAAGTGGTGGAGCAATATCCCTTTAAGGGTTCAAAACACATGTGGGTGTGGGACATGGGTCAGTGGTGGCCACTGCAGGAGTGATAGGACTAGATGGTCTTAGAGGTGTTTTCCAGCTTAAAGAGTTTAGTAATTATTGCCTTGAAAAAGGCATGTACATCTAGAACATATGGATTGGTGTTAATAGAAGGAAGAAGAACTGCCCTGCAGGACAAAACAAAAAGGATTTCTTATGAGGCAAGAGTGAAAAAATATTATAAAGCATTTTTTTCACATCATGGTCAAACAGAGCAGTAGACAAGACTGAATCCATGATCTAAGTAAAAAAGAATTCCTAAAAAGCCACTCTTGGACATTTAAAAGCTCTCATTATGCATTTTTTGGTCAGTAAAGCTTCTCAGGCATGGAGTGGTCTGCTCTTACCTAAGCTCAGATTTGTGACCATGCTGTCAGGGAAGCATCATTCTTTTTCCCTAAAGCATAAGCAGCCTCTTCTCCTGCAGTGCACACAGCATTCACCATGCCCTAATTGTGCACGTTGCCAGACTTGGATATCTAAATAAAATCCTTGGTGTGGTGCTGCTTCCTACTGAATTCTTTACAGCATTCTTGGCAAGTCCTACAGTAAAAAGTTGGTCACTTCCATGCTGAATTCCTGTTGGAAATGTGTTATATATACCCACAAGGTTACAGGTTGCTCCGTGGGCTCTGCTGCCCCTAAACACACCATGTCCCCAAGCTCCTTCAGGGAAAGAGCTGTTTGGGAAGGATTATTTTATTGTGTGGGAATCATGAGTGGATGGAAGAGCATTTTACAGAGGACGCTGAAAGGAGAGGTGTTTTGGAACAACCAGGGGCATGCTGGTAGCATACAAACCCTTGGCTTTATGAGTTCACATCTGGGCTTTGCGAGTTTGACATTTTGTGAAAAAAAGCTCTCCTTTGACAGAAATTGCTTAAAATTACATAAATGCAAAAGACAGCATAGTTTGATAAACACTATTGTAAAGTGAGGTTTATTCTGTCTTGTTATGTTGAACTTGATTCCCCTTCAGAGTAGTAAGGCAAATTCATATTTCCCAATTCAGCAATGAAAAAATTATTAGCATTAAATAAACATTCTGTGTGATATATTAAATTATTGTCCTTAATCTAATTTCTGGTGGTGTCCATTTTACTGTGAACATGAAACTGGTTTTAAAATGTAAGCAGAGAAACCAAAGACTGAATGAGCTAAAATGTAAAAACCTTGAAGCAAAAGCACTCTCACCAATATCAGTTTATTTTCAGTAAGTTTTTGCAAGCTTGCAGTGCTTATACTCCTGCTGTTCCTGTTTATGCATTATTGTTTCCAAGGTCATTATTGTGTGCTTAAGAATATTTTTAAAGGGAAAAAAAGGTTCAAGTTGCCCTTTTTAGATCCTTAATTATTTTCCATTTTAATATTAATTTTGCATCCGCAGAAAATAAACAACAGCTGAGAAGTGGAGGAAGAGCAAGAAGGTGAGATATATGTGTGGGGTGTTTCTGTGGGCAGAAAATTTTCCTAGGAAAAGCAAATATGCACTGTGGTTAAGATAATCACTCCTCTGTGATACCAGAGGAGTACCAAAGCCTAGAGCCATGCTCCTGACTGTGTGGTGCGTTTTTCCTATATGTTCCAGAGGAAACTAGAGACTTGTTTCCCAGATGGAGAGGCAGACAATTTACAGAGCTTCAGCAGTGTGGGTAAAGTGGGGTGGGGTTTTTGAAAAAAGTAAGCATTGAACTCTGCTGTGATTGAAATTAACGCCTTAACTTCAGTGGAAGCAAAGTTAGCCTAAACCTACTTTGTTTGAAAGGTGTGGGTTTTAGTCTTTTGGTATTTTGAAGAAAAAAAAAATGTTAGGGAAGTCTTGATTTTTTTTTTCTTTATTCTAGGACAGCAGTTTCTTCTCAGAATGTACCAAGAGTCAAACAACAGACAGTGCAACGATCAGCATCAAAAACTTCACCTGGGAATACAGGAGAACCTAAATCCTCCACCAAGGACAGCCCCAGACAGGTTTAAACATGTTTTATCTTGGCAGTAGTACAGTTGAAATTCATGGGATTTTGTCTGGGGTGTCTGTAGGCAGCAAGAGGGTGGGAGTTACACAAGTAATAATTGTGCAACTAATGGGTTTTACTGATTTTGTCACTTAAGGATTATAGGTGCAAGACTTTGAGAGAATTTTTGGCCATGAGTTTGGGGGCAGTCACAGGCAAAAATTAGAGGGAAAGGAGGCATATAATCCAACATATACTGAAAGCAATCAGAGGTGGTTTTTTTTTTTTTCCATTAATATCAGTATATTAATCCTTTAGTGCCAGAAAACAAAAACAAATAAAGAATGAAGTGGTGTCAGCTGTAAACCTCTTCACAGTGCATAAGTTGTTTGAGACTGGGGGAGTAATTTGGGTCTGTAATATTTAGGTTTGAGAGTCTCATTTTGGTGAGATTGCTGTGAAATCAACTTTATTATCATCCCTTTACAGAGGGTGGGTAGGAACAGCAGGTTGGTGGGCAAGCACTGTGTCTGTTGCAGCCTTTTTCTAAAGGGCCTGGCTATATTTCTGAATCAAAAGGAGCTCTTCTCTGACCTATTGCTACCCCTAAAAATACACCAAAACTTTGCCTTTTGGATTTTACAGCAGTAACTGCTGTGAAGTGAATACATAATCCTAAAATAGCTCCTCATTTCTGAGTTGACATGCTGTGCCTTTTACTTGGCCTGTCATTTCCACTGTTTGTAAGAGTTTCTTCTTATGTAAAATGCAGTTTCCTGCTCAGTACATGGAATAACTTCACTGCTGAGCTCCAGAGCTGTGGCTTTCACTGCTGTCACCAGTCAGGTGAAGTGCAATTAAATCTACAGTGATGTTTAAATGATTTATTTCTCTTGGAGCATCATCTGGGCCTGTGTGAAGAGAAGGAATGGTACCTATCATGTAACACCTTCAATCCGTTTACTTGGCAACACATTTGTTTTAAATGGCATTTTTCTTCAGGATAGTGATGGTGTAGATACTCTGGATCAATCTGATTTTGGTTTAAGCATCTCAGGAATCAGCAAAACTGGAGGAGACAGCTCTCACCCAAGAAAGGTTGGTGGAAATCTGGTATGTGGTTTCTCAGAGGAATATGTATGTGGAAAAAAAAAAGCACAGAGGTTTTCAAAAATATAGAATGGTAGGGGGTTTTGTCTGTTTTTATATAAAATGTTTCTGTATAGTCAGCTGAAAAGTTAGTTTTATAATTTTGTATTAAAAAAATTTATAATTCTTTGCATAGAAGGTACTTTTTGCATTAAATACTATTTCAGACATACTCAGAGAGGAATATTTATTTTTTAAAGCCCAATGGTAAATAACTAAAATTGAAGATACATCTAAAATTCCTGAATGAGATCATGAAAGGGTCTGCAATTAAATTATTGAATTGACTGAGTTATGTGTTCTATCCCCATTGCTGCCACGGTTGTTGGGGTCAATTTTTGCCATAATTAGGACTGTATATGCATTAAGGAAACACACTGTTGTAATAGCAAGAAAAATTTGGTCCAGCGTATTTTTAAGAGTGCTACCACCATGGTAAAGCCCACAGCAACATTTTTTTCTCCTTTAGCGCCAAGTAGTTGACTGCTGCAAGATGATTTATGATGCTGTCAGGTTGTCACGAGATGGAATTCCCTTGAACAGCCTTAATTGTGATCCAGATCCATCAGTAAGTGTTTCTGTTCATATTTCCATCCAGTCAATGTGAGCTTGAGTTCTGCACAACCAGGAGCAAAACAAAATAGTGCAACTACTTGGTTTTGTTCCCAAATGCTAAAAAAGGCCTTGGATTTCTGAGAGGTGTATTTCTGTCTTGAAGGGACAGCCATACTTGATAGTGGTCTAATTTGATGAGAGTTTATTCTGGACATGAAAGCAGGCAAAAAGTAAAAATGAGGCCTTAGGATGAAAAAAAAACACAAATTCAGACACCTGCAGAACTTCTGGGGGTGAAATCCTGGTTCCTTTCAGCTCAGTATGTCTCTAGCATTTGCCTCAGCTAAGACAACAACAGAATTTTCATGGTTGACATAAATTTTGTGTAAACACTCCAGACACAAGCCAGAACTTCTCAAATAGTGCATCCAGCTTTCATGGTGCTTGTCTGCCTGGCAACTTGCTGCACTGTAAGAAACTATCCAAAAAGAGAGTGTGAAAAACAGTTACATTTTTCACTCCTCTTAATCTATGTAGGTCATATTTAGCACTGTAAGTGCAATTAGAAAGCTGCTCATTTTAATGTTGATTAGGGTTAGATACTGTCAGAGGAAAATATGACAGTGCAAATATGGTTTACTTTAAAATTTGTATTATTACACATATTTCTGCAAATTCAAAAGTTTATATTATTACAATGTATCAGTTTTTTTAAAAAAATACATAATAGTTTGTCTAAAGGTACTTGCAGTCTGACAAAAATCTACGTTTTTCTCTTTTAGGAACGATTATTGAAACCTGTTAGTGCTTTTATTGGCATGACTGGTGAGATGAGGGAACTTGCAATGGTTGTAAGCAAAGTAAGAGCAGATCTCCATGTCATTTGTAGAGAGATGTTGGTTATCTTTGCATCTGGGAATGCTGTTTGTTTCTTTTTACTGTCACTGATAGTGCTCATTCTTGAATGTGCAAGTTATTTTTCTGTCCACATAGCTCCCCAAAAAGTCATTTCTTAACATGTAATGATGTTTCTTTCTGATGCACAGTGGGAGGAAATAATTAAGAACATTCCTTTCTAATGTGGAACAGGTAATTCAATCATGCTGTGCAGACTGTCATGGCTTTTCTCTTTGCTACAGAAAAAGTGCAATACTTCATTGGAAAGAGAGATTTAAATATATTAGCTAAAACCAGCTATTATCTAATGTTTTATCTCGCTGTGATCAGATGGTGCGAGAAATCAATTCCACCCTTCAGGTGCAGTTTCCATTCCAGGCACAGGGCTGTAGTCAGTGTGGGCAGTGTGCCAGTATCACAGCACTATCTGAATTCTGAATGTATCTACTAGAGAGCATCTACCAAAATTACTATTAAACCCTGGTATTCCTGCATGGTTTAGAATAAAAAAATCATTTAGGCTGGAAAAGCCATCTAAGGTCATCAGGTCAGCACTGCCAAGGCCAGCACTGACCCATGTCCCCAAGTGCCACATCAACTTGGCTTTTAAACTCCAGGGATGAGGATTCCACCACTGCCTTGGGCAGCTGTGCCAAGGCTTGATAAACCTTTCCATGAAGGAATTGCTCCTGAGGTACACCCTGAGCCTGCCCTGGCCCAGCCTGAGGCCGTTCCCTCTCCTCCTGTCCCTGTTCCCTGGAGCACAGCCCGCCCCCCCGGCTGTCCCCTCCTGGCAGGAGCTGTGCAGAGCCACAAGGTCCCTCCTGAGCCTCCTTTTCTCCAGGCTCAGCCCCTTCCCAGCTCCCTCAGCCTCTCCTGGGGCTCCAGCCCCTTCCCAGCTCCATTCCCTGCCCTGGACACGCTCCAGCCCCTCAGTGTCTCTCTTGTGCTGAGGGCCCAGAGCTGTCCCAGCACTGGAGGTGCCTCAGCAGGGCCAGCACAGGGACGGGCCCTGCCCTGGGGCTGTGTCACAGCCTGGCTGGGACATTGGCCTAGCACTTGTCCTGTGCCTTGCTTTGTGCACGTTCTGCACTCCCTGAGCATTCTCAGGCGGTGCAGTGGGGAGATGCTGGAACTGCTGGCTCTGCAAGCAGTGCCCTCATCCCAGCACTGCCAGAGCAGCATCAACAATGCACCATATCCCAGGGCAGACTTGGGCATTCCTCCAGGATGGGCAGCTTGACCCCTGGAGGGAGCCACAGCCTTGTCAGCAGCATTTCGTGTCACTCCTGGGTTGAGGTGTAGCCTGACAAACAGGCCCTGGTCTGCTGGGGATCTGTGGCTGCACAGGCACAAATGCGTCCGCCGCTTTTGGATGAGTCACTCGTCAAAAAGGATTCACAGCGCCACAGTGTTTGGTAGTGTTGTGACTTTCTGGATACAAATATCATGAGTGGTGTCAGCTTGAGGAAACTTGCTTATAATCGTCTTTCTAAAAAGCTTGTAAGACTTTTGCTGACTGATTTTTATATCTGTGTATGGCCCAAGCTCTTGGTCCACAAGTTTTGTATTTGACGTTTAGTAGAACTTAAGAAATGTCTCAGGAAATTTCCAACCTTAAAGTAAGAAAATTCTCATTTGTTTCAATTCCTGTCTGGTCGTTTATTTATGGTAGACCTTTAAAATAATGTTGTTCTTGCTGCTACATTAACAAAAAAAGCAATAAAAAAATTGCTTTTATTTGTTATGGTGTGTTTTTTGAATTGTGCTCCATTATGGTATGTTCCTAGTTGCTATGGTAATCAACACTGTATAAATCAATACAAATAAATAGCATGTTATATCTATTTCATAACACAATCTGATTTAATTTGGAAACAGTTATGTAAGTCTCTACTTACTGGCAGAAATCTGATTCATCTTAATTCACTGTTAATAGACAGGGAAAGTATAATCTATTCTATATAAATAATTTTTTCTAATTGTATTAACTTTTCCCCTTGGATACAATCATGTAATTTTTCTTCAGTCTGTGTGGACTATTTTTGTTGGAAAGCAGAATTTATCCTGAGTATTTGTAACAAGGATGTGATTTTTTGCAGAACAATTAGCCCCTGGAACACAAAACCACAAAATATTATGAAGGCAAATGGAAAGATTCATAGAAGATTTAGAAAGTTTGATGAATTAAATGAAATTAATTCAGTGAGTGTTTCAGGGCATAGACTAATTACCATCTATCTGTTGATAGATTCTTAGGGGAAAAATTTCTTCCTGTTGCAGAGTTTCTCACAGCTTTTCTTGTAGCATATAAAATCTTGCATAGAGTGGAGTAAATAGAAATTTTTCACTGTTACTTACAACACAAGAAATAACATAAATAATAGGTACTAACATTATAATATGCAATAACATAAGTAATAGGTGCAGCCATAAAGTTACTGAGCATCAAGTTTAAAAAAACCCAAAAGGTAAGTAACAGGTCTAGTCATAAAGTTACTAAGCATCATGTTCAAAAAAAAAAAAATTTTTTACATTGCACATGAGTGAGCTGTGGAACTTGTGACTATAAAATAAACATGTTTAAAAGAGGTGAGAAAAATTCACTGAAGAATGAGTGTCAAAAGGTGTTTCAGTTCAAAGATTCAGATGTAATTTGAATTGCTGAATTCCATTGGTGGGTGTAAACTTGAACCAACGCGTCACTGTTATTACTTTTACTTCTTTTTTTAAACATCCAACACTTGCAGCAATAGAGACAAAATATTAGGGTTGGTGAACCTTTGTATCACAGTTGCTTTTGATATGTTTTTTGGTTCCTAAATCAAAGCAACAGAAAACAGACCTGAGGAAGATCTGCTCAGCATCTGCATTTGCTAGGAATACATTGGGGAAACTGGAGGGGAAGTGATTGCTGTGTAAGCTTCCCTCCTGGGAGGTCCCTGGTACCTAGGGTTAAACAATAATACAGCCTGTATCACTTAACAGCACCACTCTTTTATCCCTGAGTTGATCCTTTTACTTTGCCAGGGGTCATTATCCGACTGCAGCAGGAGTTTCGCTAACAAGATGTGATGTGTGTTGCAGGACATTTATCTCCATAAGCCAAATGTGAAGTGGGATGATATTATAGGACTGGATGCAGCTAAAAGGCTGGTCAAGGAAGCAGTTGTTTACCCCATAAAGGTAAGGTGCTAAATAGTTCTGACAAAACCAGTGTTGGGCTTGTTAGCTTGTTTCCTTGCAATTACAGTGGTGTTTTAAGGTTCTCAGTATTTTTTTTTCTCAGTATCTGCTTTTGTAGGCCATTTGTGTCAGAACTCTTGGTGTTCCTGTTTCATGCCAGAACTATTCCTGTTCTATCTGAAATGACACTTGCATTCTACTACAGGAAAATTACCTTTCCATATTAATATTGTATGACCTAGGTCGAATTCTTTGGCACCTTTGGCATTGTAAGAAGTGTTGGATTTGGCCTATATTAATTCTATGAAAAATGACTTACAGAAGAGAATGTCATATCAATTGCACTTGAAAAAAAAAAAACCAACCAAAAACACTGAAAGCAGATTTCAAATAATAAATACAGCATTTTTCTCAGTACTCAGATCATACATGTCACATTGTTTTGGTGTAGTTTTATGCCTCTCTTCAAATTTCTTAGGTCTCTTGAATGTGCTAGCAGCAATGAAGGTGAGGACTACAATCCCTTGCAGTTTCTTTTAGATGATACATTTTTAATCCCTGGATTACTTTTCTGCTTCTGCAGTATCCAGAGCTGTTCACTGGCATTCTGTCCCCTTGGAAAGGATTATTGCTCTATGGACCACCAGGTATGGAGAGCTTTTTTCCACACCTTTGTGTTTGTCACTGCTTCTTGTTTTCTCTTGTGGATAAATCAGCAATGTTAATTAGATCAGATTGTTGAAAAAGAACATGTTCTGTACATAAATTAAAAGGAGAGGATGTTGGATGGTTATGTCTATCTCTGACAGTCAAACCTGGCCTTTCTTGTGAGCCTTGGCTATTTTTATATACAAATCTTCCAGGAACTTACAGTACTTACAGTGCTTCCAGTACTTACACTAACAATTCAGGAGAATGAAAACTCAGATCTCTGTTTTTACTCAGCTTGGACCATTTTAATCAAGTTTGGCATGAACCTATGATATGTCAATAAATCTGCCATGGACTTACCTCCACAGTTAAAAGTTTCTTCCGCTTTTAGGGGTTGTTTTGGGACTGGGGTGGAGGCTTTGTCTTCTTCCAGCTGGCTTTTTTCCTTGTTGGTGCAGCTTCCCTGCCCTCTTTGCCCCACTTTGACACCAGGATGTGGCTAGAAGGGGGCAGAAGGCACAAGAACCACCTGAGTCAGGTTGCAAAGCCTCTCTCTGCAATGAAATACAGTTTTTCCCTGTGAATGTTTAGGTGTTCCTGCCACAGAAGGCATCTGACCATTTCAGCATGCACTACTTCAAGATTTGGAGAATCTGCATTTACAGTTCTGTATTACCTGAGTTTCTCCAAATGATCCTGAAAGGGCCACAAAATATTCTGAGGGCTGGAGCCCCTCTGCTCTGGAGGCAGCCTGGCACAGCTGGGGCTGCTCCCCTGCACAAGAGAAGGCTGCAGGGACACCTGAGAGCCCCTGCCAGGGCCTGCAGGGGCTCCAGGAGAGCTGCCCAGGCACTGGGGACAAGGCCTGCAGGGACAGCACACTGCCCATGGCTGCACTGCCACAGGGCAGGCACAGATTTTGGGATCTTGGGCAGGAATTGGTGTCTGGGAGGGTGGGCAGGCCCTGGCCCAGGGTGCCCAGAGCAGCTGTGGCTGCCCCTGCATCCCTGGCAGTGCCCAAGGCCAGGACTGGGAACAACCTGGGATAGTGGAAGATGTCTCTGGTCATTCCAGGGTGTTGGACTCAATGGCATTTAAAGGTCCCTTTCAACCCAAACCATCCTGTGAGTTTTTGACTGGTTTTACCTGAGTGGTAGTAGGATGAGGGGAATTTATTCAAACATCTACATTTTACTTCTTTGGAGAGTGAATTTCTCAAACACTGTTGTTTGTAGGTACTGGAAAAACTTTGCTTGCTAAGGCTGTTGCCACAGAATGCAATACAACCTTTTTCAATATATCAGCATCCACCATTGTCAGCAAATGGAGGGGTGATTCAGAAAAACTTGTCCGGGTAAGAATTTCTCTCTCATTCATTATACTTTAATAAATATCAAGTTCCCCCTTGAAGAACTTGGGTTCAGGACAGAACTGGAAAGAAGTGTTCCTATGATACTCATAATCTTTCCTGATTTAGACAAAACATGACTTTGGTTATACCTAGTTCTGAAAGCAGGAATAACATCACTTCTGCAGAAATCTCATAATGGATTCTTGCTGTGGGACTTCAGTTGTGTAAAGTAAGATGGAGCAGATGTTCTGAAGGCAGCAAAGATCTTTGACTGCCTGATCAGGAGTCAGACAGTCAGGGTAGCAAACCAGTGTGTGCTTAGTGACCTCTTCAGAGCACTTCAGATCCATTTTGCAGGCATTGGCTCCTAGGTACCCTGCAAAATGTAATTTAGATTCCCACATTCCTAATTGTTCTTCATGGTACAAAATGGGCAAAGATGTCACAAAGATCTTTCAGTCAAATCCAGGTGTAATGTGGTTTCAAGGAAGGTAGTTTGCTGGCAAGTGGGTAAATGCATTTTGAGTCTGTATGGCTGTGCTACAAAAAAATTCAGGTGTTCATGTGCAGCATCTTTGCCCATCTGAATCTCTCCATAACATCCACCAGCTCAGTGAAAATCCACAAGCCCTTAACCTGCCTTACCCTCATCTCTTGGGCTGCACTTCAGGTAAATGCAGAGCTCTTGGAAACAAATAACCACAGCAAACTGTTCTCTGCAAATGGCATTGTTTGTCTCTCTTGAAATGTAGGCAATGGCTGCAGCACACTTACTTGTCCTGCCTCCTTTGTCCTTGAAAATTGCATATTTTTCTTCTGACATTCCCTTTCTCTCTTACTGATTCTCTTGACATTTGTCTCAGTAGCTTCCTGGAATTTTATTTTCTGGCAGGAGTATGTGGGGACAATCTGGTTTCTGCCACCATGATACAGAAGGCTTTTGTGAACGTGCTGCAGCACATGCATTGATATTGAATTTGTGGCATTTTACTCTTAATTAAACTTATGGCAGAATCAAAAAATGAAGTAATATTGTGGACTGGGAGAGCTCTGAGAAAAGTATTGTGTGAATTTATATCCTAAAATCACATGTGGCTGGTGAAAGGAAAGTATATATGGGGTTTGTGTCATTTGAAGGCATATCCTCTCATCCTGTTTTGCTCAGTTCTACACTGTGTTTCTGTGATTTTATATATTTTATATATTGTATTTCTAGTAAAATTGTATACTGGTCATGGTCTACTTGTTACTCTGTGAAAATGACTTAAAGCCTGTGTTTCGTGCTCAAAGTGATGAAAATAATATGTATCTTTTAAAATTTGATTTTTTTCAAGTGTTCAGTTTTAAATGTGCTGGACTAATATATATTGTTAGTGATACTAATCTAAAAACTCAAAAGAGTTTTTAGATTAGTATCACTAATCTAAAACTTTACTCAAGAAGAACTGACAGTGTTTTCTTACTCCTAACACAGGCCTCTCCATGTTTATGGAAAATTAGATAAAACTTCGTTCTCCAAAGAGCAGATCCACATTTTTTGTTTCAGCTTTCAGTCCATTTTTTAAATTGTGATTGTTCAAGCAATTTATGTTTGTTTTGATCATGAAAAAAATGAGTGCTTGATTGTTATCAAAAGAATCTGTGCATTTTCTTTCATTATGCTTCAGCTGACCTGCATTTTTTTTCCTGAAATCCTTATTTTAAAAAAAAAAAAAGTACAAATGGAGCAACAACAAAAGGCACATGTTTAATCTCAGTAACAATTTAGGAGTTCCCAGAATCCTCTGATGGATCATTTTCTTCTATCCCATTATTCTCAGGGTACTCTGATAGGATTTAGACAGAAAGATTTACACATAAAGACAGGATTACAAGGCTGTGTTCTTTATATCTCCTTTGCAAACCTCTCAGATTTTGAGAGGATTCAGGGACCCTCAGCCTACCCAGAGCTTTTTTCCAGCAGATATCCCTTGGGATGTGGGTGCTGTTAGTTTTTCTTCCATGCCAGTTCACTTTAGTGCCTTCTTGTGTCAGTTTCTCCTTCACATTTTTCTCTCTGACAGGTGTTGTTTGAGCTCGCCCGGTACCATGCTCCTTCCACGATTTTCCTGGATGAGCTGGAGTCGGTTATGAGTCAAAGAGGCACTGCTCCTGGGTAACTGGTGGGACCACTTTGGGATTAAAAGAGAGAGGTGCTTGTGTCAGTCACAGCAGAGAAGCAAGAGAGCTTCTCTGAGAATTAGCAAGGGACAGCTAGAGGGAGAGAGGTGCAGGGCTTTATAACCAGTTGTGCTGTACTTCAAAGGGATTTGAAATGGAAGTTAAGGGCAGTGGTGAGGGAAACAACAGGTGAATTGTTAGAGGTAAGTGAGAAGCAGCTTGTTTTGTGACACTTGGAACACAGGCATAGCAGAAAATAGGGAGTGTGCACGGTGGAATGGCATTTCCATTAGTGACAGACTTTGGTGGCATTGTCAGGACTTCCTGCTGCAGGACTGGGAGTGTGTTGTTCCTTGAATCCAAGATTCAAGACAGTTTATAATTAAAAACACATTAAGAAGATTAGGGATGGGAAAGAAGCCAGAGAAATATAAAAATATTGTTACAACCATTAGGAACCCATTACAGGGGATTTTATGTACAGTGAATTACATTATCACTTTATATATATTATATTGTATGTCTATATTGTATGCTTACTATTTGTAAAGGGAGTATGTCCTATTGTAAAGATGCTACTTGTAGTCATTCTCACTTAATAGATGCAAATGTTTAGCCAAATTTGTCCTTCATATGTACATTTAAAAGCACTCATTAACATCACTGGGTTATATAGTCTAATAAGGACTTTTATCCTAGATGCTGTACTTATTTTTACATGTACTTATTAAATACTGACTTGGCATTGATGTTTGAATGCCTTTGCAGAAAAAAGTCATTAAACCTGAACTGCAGCCTTTACCATCTAAGGTCCTGATGTTTTCCCTGGGCTTGATCCAGGAGTTTCCAAGAGCTTCACATCTGGAACCAAGAGTTCCAGCTGGTTTTCTGCAAAACAGATTACCTGTATTGGGGCCAGAGTTCTTAGCTCTTTGCTTAAGTTCTCCTTTTTTGAAGAAGGATCCTTTCTGTGTGGTCTCTGCCCCTTTCCAAATTCATATCAGCATGGTGTATTTTTCTGGGTTTTTTTGATAGAACATTTTGCAAAATGTTGAATTCAGTAGTAGTTTTATTTTCTTTTGGCCACTTCACATTCAGTCACAGAAAAATGCTGCCCTGAAGAGGTAGGTGTACCAGTTATTTAATGGCAACTATCACATTGTAAGAATCCCCTGCTGTAGATCAATCAATCAGTCAATCAATCAATTGGAGCCCTATTTGGCAGTAAATGTTGGTCTTGCATGGAGGTTAACATGAAGAGAAAAACAAATAAATATTTTCTTTGGATTCAGTAATAGTGAATTCTCCTCACTTTAATGCACTGAAAAGAGTCCATTTAAGTAATCATTAGAAAGCTTGATTTTAATGCTTAGATGTTAGCTAATGGAGCTTAATCATGCTTTGAACTGGGGCAAAACTGTGACAAGGGCTCAGTTGCTGTGAATGACACTGTATAAATAAAGATGATTAATGCACTGAGCAAATAATATTTGTCTGAATCTTGGTAGTGGTGAACATGAAGGAAGTCGGCGGATGAAAACGGAATTACTGGTGCAGATGGATGGCTTGGCCCGATCTGATGATCTTGTATTTGTTTTAGCAGCTTCCAATCTGCCATGGTAAGAGATCCAGAGAGTACATTTTGAATACATTTTCATGAGCTTCTAAGCACAGATAAAGATTTTATTTAGACTTCTGCAGAAAAAGCCTTGATATTTGGTTAAAGCATTTAAAGATTAATTTGGAGCTTTTACTTTTAAACTCTTCAATTCTTGCTATTTGTGTCACATGAGAATAATCCATAATAAAGTCAACATATGCTGGTCGTACCAGCTGCTAATATTTAAAATGGAGTATTTGACTTTATAGGCAAGTTATTTACTATGTTTAAGCTAAGAAGGGTTTTCAGCCTGCAACTGTAAGGTGCTTAAAACATCTGGTGCTTAGAAGGATACTCCATAAATAGGAATGTTGGATTTTATTAGTATCAAATGTGACTTAGAAAAGTTGAGGGACAAAATTCTCCAGTTTCTTCAACACAATTTCGTATAGAAGAAAAAACAGTTTAAGACTGGAACTGTGGAGTTCCATCGAGATGGGCAGGATGTGTTTTGGGAACAAGACAAGCTGGAGAGGATAAGGACGGCAGGTGACATTTGTAATGTGGCAGCTGTGGGTGCTCAGGAGAGAAGCTGCTGATCCTCACAGCACTGAGATATTTCTGGATACTCTTGTCCCTAAAGGCAAATGGACCTAAGTGGGTCCATTCCCCTCTCACATGGAGAAGAGCACAGGCTTGGGTCAGAACAGGAGAAGACAGCAGTCCTGTTTCCAGGGAACTTCAAGCCATGGTCTGGGAGTCATTTGTTGGAGCCCAGTGGGAGGTGTTCCTGGAATGACCTTGTGTGAGCAGCAGTTCAGCAGTATTTCAAGTGGCAAAACTTGAAATTTGACTTTAAGGTGCTTTGTTTAATGAGATGACACTTGCCCAGCTCTGCAGTGTGACAGACACAGAGCAGGGCACCTAAAACCAGCTGGGAGCTGCACCCACAAAGCCACAGGCTACATTTATGGATTGTTTTTCAAGATTAGTGATTTTTGGCTGAATCTTACAAAGTTTCCACGGGGACAAATGTTGGAAAAGCCTCTCTTTGTGACTGGAGAGCTCCAGGTTGTGATCAGCAGACTGTTTTGAGTGTCTGGAGTCTGGATGTCACTGGCTGTGTAACCACAGCTGCTTCCTTTTATGTAGTTACAAAAAAGTCTGAAGTCCTAGAGCATCTATTATTTTGACCATACAAATGCACATTTTGGTTGTGCATATCATCAAATGTTCTCTCACAAAGTCTGTGGTAATATTTTATTCCTCTTGTCAGCTGATCTCCTTTTTGTCAGGGAACAGGCAGATAGAATTAAACAACAGAAGTGGAGTTTTTGCCTGAGAATTGAGGCTCAAAGGTAATATTTTCAATCAGTTCCATGTGGTAGGTAAGCCTAGCTTGTCTTGTCCAGGGTTTTCAGGCTCTTTAAATGAAAGAATGGCTGTGTGAACACAAAATTTGCACAGAAGTTAGCTGTACTAAGTTAGGCTGGTCCCTACCCTGGCCCAAAAGTGTGAGTACAGAGCCACAATGGACTTTTTTTAATAGCCATGATAGCAAAGTCTGTGTGTTGGTTTCAGGGATTTATGTCTTGGACAAACTCATGAATTTAAATCAGTGCAAAATCCACCCAATTTTGTTACAGTATCTGTACAAAAGGAACTGAGCTGAATTAGATTTAATTGTGTTCCAGTTGTGTAAGAAAATGCTGGAAAAAATAACTGCTCTCTGTGTGGACAGTTAAGTTTCAAAGATAATTAATACAGTATTAATACATTTGTCTCTCTGTTAGTAATGCACTGTAAATGTTTACATTATTGCAGCATTGTTGCCCTTTTAGAAGAAGCTCTGAGCAGTGCATTAAACCTGTGGTCTCTTAAATTATCCTGTGAGATAATTATCCATGCGGAGAGATTTTTCCACGTGTTTTGTTACCCTATATCTGCCTTACACAATCAATAAGCTTTCTGGGAAGTTGTGTAAAATACACAGAATTCAGTTTTAAGTACTTTATGTATATGATTTTTGATCATTTTATAATACTGAAGTTCTAATTTCTGCAAAATTGCTTCCTTGAAACATCCAAAATGAAGGTTGAGACAAAACAAAAAGGTTTTTTGTTTTCAGGGACCTGCCCTGAAGGAAAGCAGTCAGTCTGTGTTGGAACAAGAGTGGCAGCGGGGATGTTCACTTTTTAATCTTTTATACCTGAGAGTATGGAACTTCCTTTTGGACTTTCTCTCTTGTCTTGTGGAAATGTTCCTACCACAGAGAAAATGCTTTAAGAAGAGGCTGGGCAAATGTTTAGAAAGGTGTTTGAGACGGGTGGAAAGCCTGGTGAAAGCCTGAGCTTTCACATCACTGGGGTTCTCCAGCCTTGAGGAATTTGGGATCATCTGCCTCCAGAGAGGTCAGCAGGTTTTAAACCTCTTTTAGGATCCCAACTATATATTTACAGATTATTTTTATGAGTGCTAGGTGACATTTAGCCCTACTGTCAGACCTAGACTTGACAGGAATGTTTCACAGCAAAATTTTAAAAGACCTGCTGCTACCTAAGCTGTGGCTTCACAGCACTGCCCTGTGCCCTTGCAAACATTTGTTGTTAAGCTGGATTTCAAGAGATTTGTTTAACATAGATATTTATTGATCAGGGGAAAAAAATTAGTACCAAGCTGCTTTTAGAAGAATGAAAAGAAGCCTAAACAAAGCTCTTTACACTGTCCTAAGCTGCACTGCAGTTACTGATCCCCCTCTTCAGCCTGTTCTTGCTGCCCAGCCCTGCTTTCTGCTGCTCATCTGCAAGGTGTTTCTATTAACACATTTCTTGTTGAAATGATTGGATGTAATGAAATAAAATAAAGGCCTTATTAGTGAAGGAATAAAGAGAACCTTAATCATGTAGTGAATGTTTCCTAGTGTATCAGCACATTTAATTCGTGTAATGAAATAAAATAAAGGCCTTGTTAGTGAAGGAATAGAGAACCTTAATCATGTAGTGAATGTTTCCTAGTGTATCAGCACATTTAATTCAGTTTTCATTGCAGTGCTCTTTTCTTCTCACCCTTACCCTCAGGATGGGTGAAGTTGTGGTGCACAGCAATAAATTCCTACCTTCCAACCCAAGCCATTTTGTGAATCTGTGATGCCTCCTAATGTTAATTGCAAAAAGTCATCCATCTTATGGATCTGTAGAGCTTTGTTTATATTTTCATGAGCATCTCTCAGTACTTCCACTGGCTGTTGTTTCAGAGACTATTTAGGTTGGCTCAGAGCTTTGTAATCTGCTCTGGTTAATGTCACTTAACCTTGCATTTGATCACTGACAAAACAATTCAGCAACAACCTAAACACTCGAGATAACAAAAACATTGTTTCTTTCTTTCCCTCTTCAGCCAGCAGGTCAGAGTAACCTTCTGGATAAACAGGATCACAGAATCACAGAGTGGTTTGGGTTGGCAGGCACTTTAGAGCACATGGAGTTCCACTCTCCTGCCACGGGCAGGGACACCTTCCACTGGGCCAGGCTGCTGAAGCACCCCGTGTTTGAACACTTTGGGGATGGGACAGACACAGAGCAGAGCTCCTCTGGGCACAGCAGAGAGATTTCTGTTGGAGGCTTATTTACAGAACATGGCTAAGGGGGCTCATGAAGCTGTGTTCTTGGGGGGCCTGAAGCAGAAGGAGTGATGGAAAATGTCATTTGGAGCATTTGCAGGCTGGCTGTGGTTGTTCTTTACCTGCAAAGGCTTTTTAAAGTACCTTTGTGGGCACCTCTGAAACCCTGAGAACTTTTGCCCTCTTTACACAGATAATGTTAATGTGGGTAAATAACAGCAAAAAGTAATTATTTCCAGCCAAGCAAGGCAATTTTAAGAAGTTGAGCTGAAAAATACATTTGGAAGATGAAAGGAGACTAACATGGTTCTTTGTCTGTGCTGGGTGGGACCCTCTGTCAGAGGCATTGCACTGAACACTGTACAGCATAAAAATATCAATATAGCAATAATGACAATATCAATGTAGCAACAGCTGTTGATTTACCAATTCTGGTATTTACTTCTGAGGCCTTGATTACAAGCACAAGGGTGGATCTGAGTGAATTCCTGTTGTCCTTGGGGCTGCTGGTTTTATGATTTTTGTGTTAATTGTTTGGATCAGTGCATGTGGAACAAGGTCTCCCAAACCAAAACATTGTGGACACTTGTGTTCCTGCAGAGCTGACAGCCAGGCATGCTAAGGTTTGGCAGGCCCCTGTGTGGGGATTTGGGAGCCCATTTTTGAATTTTTTTACCATGTGCTATGTCATAGAAATACTTGATATTTAAAAAAAAATAAGGACAAGTCACCAAAGGTGACAGAAATCAGCTCTGGTGTTGGGCTACAAATCCATCTTGATCTGGCTTTGAACTCCCTGTGAACTGAAAGGGAGTTTCCTTTTAGAAAGAAACAAGAAACTCTATTTTTTGCTTTAATGTTGACTTTGCTGGAAAAAAAAAAATTCAGCCAGGGAATTGAGGATGGGGGCAGGTTTATTTAAGTGTACCTGCAGCCCCAAGTTGCAGGTACAACCCTCCAGCTGCTGGTTCCTCGTGCTCAGCCAGCACAGGTGGAAATGAGGCTTAGGGCTTCTGTTCTGCCTGCACAAGAAACTTTGAACTGGGTTTCCCCTGGATGAGATTTTCTTGGCAGGTATATTTTAATTTTATAATAAATTATAAATTATATTATTATTTATAATATTTTAAACTGGGATAAGGAGTCTGTCACTGAATGGGGCCAGTAGAGAAAGATTGGTACAGGACCTTTTTCTTATCTTTTTTTAGACAAAACATCACAACCAGTGTTGATGTTGACAGAATTAGAGTTTTTGGCTCACTGACACATTTATCCAGCACGTTCACCCTGCACATATTTTTAATAAGGATAATGTCCTTTGTGGCAGTTTATTTATAATAATAAAAATATAAATAAAAACAGAACAAAATATAAATAATGTAAACAATTATTTATAATTTGTATTGCAGGAGGAGTCTCAGTTTGGTGTCCTGTTCTGCCGTAATACACGGCCTCACATCCAAGACCTTCAGTCTGGATTTTATACCTACGGAGCATCCCTTACTAAGTAGCAATTAATTAGTCCTGAGAGTGCCCCAGACAGGCAATTTGCAGTGACTCCTTAATAGCAGAGGGGGAAAGGGAGAGGTGGTTGCTGATGAGACATGCTGCAGATGAGTACCAGGGCGAAGGATGGAAACTGCAACTTGTGATTGTCACTGTTAGCATCCCTGTCACAATTAGCATATAGGAATTAGAATAGGAATACACTGGATAATTAACCCCTTTTTTTACTTCTGGGATGGCTACAGGCATGGGTCTTGCTGTCCAAGCCACGTCTCCACACTGAGATGCTCCCTGTGCTCCTGTGCTTGCAGGGAGCTGGACTTTGCTGTCCAGCTCCCTGCTGTCCAAGCCACTTCTCCACACTGAGATGCTCCCTGTGCTCCTGTGCTTGCAGGGAGCTGGACTCGGCCATGCTGCGGCGGCTGGAGAAGAGGATCCTGGTGGACCTGCCGAGCGAGGAGGCGCGGCGGGTGATGATCCAGCACTGGCTGCCCCCTCTGAGCAACAGCGGCGGCGTGGAGCTGAGGACAGACCTGGACTACGTGAAGCTGAGCCAGGTGGGCAGGGCTGGGACAGCACCTCCGTGCTGCCACTGCCACACAGGAGCTGGGCACCACCGCAGTTCACCCGAGGCTGCAGCCAGAGGGGCAGCAACAGCGGCGGCGTGGAGCTGCGCACGGACCTGGACTACGTGAAGCTGAGCCAGGTGGGCAGGGCTGGGACAGCACCTCCGTGCTGCCACTGCCACACAGGAGCTGGGCACCACCGCAGTTCACCCGAGGCTGCAGCCAGAGGGGCACTGGTGGGACGTGGGGCCGAGCGCAGGACACAAACACAAATGGAAATCGCCGGCTGCACGCAGCGCTGCCTGCAAAAGGGTGTGTGCTGGTCCTCTCTGCTGGGCCAGCTTTTCAGCCTTAAATACAGGGAGACATCCAGCAACAGCAGGTTTTATCACTGCTCTCACCAAGCTGGGAGTACCTCCAATTCATCAGGGTGATGAACAGTTAATTGTGTAGGGAGGGTTTGTCACAGCTCCACTGCTGCATTTTGCAGTGAAGAGATTCACTAGACACCCCAGCTTCCTTCATGTAGCCCTTTGTCACATCCTGGATTCTTTGGAAACAGAATCCTAGAATGGTTTGGGTTGCAAGGGACTTCAAAGATAATCTTGTTCCAACCTCCAGCCGTAAGCAGGAGTGCCTTCAATTAGCCCAGGTTGCTCAAGGTCCCAGCCCTTAAATATTTTACTTTACCCAGCTGAGATTCTTACATCTGTTTACAGAGACAGTATTGCTCAGTTCTGTGTTCAGAAGGAAATACATTTATTTTATTAACTGGAAGCTGAGGATGGACTCAGAAAGGTGGGTTTTATTTCACCTACAGAAAACTAGCATTTAGTAAGAAAATGCCAAGTATGTTCCTTAATCCTATGAGGTATTGTAGGCATTCAAAGAATAACAATATACATAATTTTGAGGGGACAGTGCAAAAAAAATAAAATTTGTGTGTGTTTCTGTGTTTATATAAACGTGTATTTCAGACAGGAGTAGACTTCACAAATATTTGTATAAATACATATACAATATATATGCCTGCAAATTCCATTTATGTCTGATTTGTGAACTGCAATGTATCATTCTGATCCCCTCACAGGAAACAAATGGATACTCTGGCTCAGACATAAAACTCGTGTGCAAGGAGGCAGCCATGAGACCAGTGAGGAAAATTTTCGACGCTCTTGAAAATCATCAGCCAGGTACCTCAGCTCTGAGCAGAGAATCTGGCCTGGGAAATGCTGATTTCCTGCTGTAACTCTTGGAATGAACATTCTAACTCCAGCAGGTGGAGCTCTGATATCTGCCTGGGAAAGTTTTAAAATCTACAGCTCCAAACCCTGTTAAATTTCTAAAAATCTGGGCTTCTTTTAAAGCCATCGTTATCTGTGCTCACAGCATAAATGCAATTTTTAATTTATCTCACTACATTTAGTCTGTTTTCCTACATTAAGTGTTGGACTAGGCATAGACACAAAAGAGTGTCTTTTGGTAATAGTAACAGGAGTTATTCAATTCTCTTGTCTTTAGGTAACAGTAACTTGCACATGATCCAACTGGACACAATCACGACTGCGGATTTCCTGGATGTGATCGCCCACACCAAGCCATCAGCAAAGAATCTGAGCCAGAAGTACACGGCTTGGCAGAGGGAATTTGAGTCTGTCTGACAGGAAAAATCAAAAACCTCCAAGCCATTTACCATCCAAAGGATCAAATGGTGTTGGGGAAGGAACTGCTGTTGTTTCAAGGAACAAAATGCAGTGACAACTGTCAGAGGGAAATCTTTACTTTCAAAATGGAAGGGTGGGTGAAGGGGTGGTGGTTATTCTTTATTCAAAAAAGTTCTTGGAGTTAACGTGATGGCACAATCCTATGCAACAAAGCCTCCAGCCTTAATTTTATGCATAAAGACATAAAAGATTGATTGATTGAATGATTGATTGATTCATTCATTCATTGATTCTCAGTCTTTATTCATGACAGATTTTGTTTAGAACTGGAGCAAAGTTTAAAAGCAGATAGACAGTTAATCTAATTCTCCATTTCTGACACTCTGAAAGCTACAGTCAGTGTAGCTTTCCCAGAAGACACCTGCACCCTTCTTAATGAACACAAAGTAGGAATTTTCAGTGAAATTCAGGACCTTAGAGGGCATGTAAATTTGGCTAGTTTGTTGCTATTTTTAGTTGAGTTCAAAGCATTAAAGTGTGTTATTATTGTACTGTTGGTTTGGGGTATTACCAAAATGAAAAAAAAGCAAGGAATTAGAGAAAAACTGCAGAAAATCAGCAAATTTAGGATAATTAACTAGAAACTGTATTGGTGGCTACCCAATGCTGGTTTGCAGCCAGCCATAAAGCAGAACTGCAGAACCCCAGGATGGGTCAGGTTGGAAGAGACCTGCTCCAGCAGGGCCATCCCAGAGCACAGGACACAGCAGTGTGTCCAGAGGGCTCGGGAATATCCCTGGTGAGGGAGACTCCACACCTCTCTGCCTCTGCCCAGGGCAGAAGTTGTGTCTCCTGTGCATGGGAATTGCTGGGTCAGTCCCTGCCCTGGCTCTGGTGCCATTGCTGGGCCTGGAGCAGAGCCCGGGCCCTGCTCTGCCCCTCCCTGCACCCAGGGACAGCCAGGGACAGCCAGGGCTGAGGGCCCTCTCACTGCCCTGAGCAGCCCCAGCTCCCTCAGCCTGTCCTGGGCACAGAGATGCTCCAGGCCCTTCCCCAGCTGTGCCAGCCTGCCCTGCCCGTGGGTGCTGCAGTGAGCTGTGCAGGGCTGTGCCCAGTGTCCCCCACGCTGGACTGTCCTGCTCACACACGTGGCCAGGTGAGCAGCAGCACTGCCACGTGTCCTGCACTCTTCCCATCAGAAATTCCAACCTTTTTTCATTTTCTGTCATTTTTTCAGGCTCCAGGTCCTATCACTGCCCTCTTTCACACTCCTCCTTGCTCAGCAAGACACTTCCCCTCCATGCAGTTGTCCCTCTGTCTTCCTTGGGCTGGTGTGTGTCTGCATTCCAAGCACCAGGGTTGTGCATACCTTCCAGCACATTCCAGGACCTCTGAGGCACTGACAGTCCCTTTTATTCCTGCATCAGTCACACATTATTAGAAGTCTCCAAGGAAGATATCTTCACAGGATTTTGCTGGTACATCTCCCACCTCCTGCACCTGATTGTGACCCCAGGCCACACACCTCCTTCACATCCATCCTTCCAAGCAGAAACTAACAGGTTCAGAATGGCTAGCACAAAACCCAGATGTGTGAATTTGTGCAAAACTGCACAAAAACTGAAGCTGGCAGTGCAAGGGCCCACAGACACTAACTAAAGATGGCTTCTGTTCCTCAGAGGTCTCTTCTCCCAGGCAGAAAGCGTCATGATGAGAGGAAACAACCTCAAGTTGCACCAGGGAAGGTTCAGGTTGGATATTTGGAATTATTTCTTCCTGGGAAAGACTGTCCAGCCCTGGCACAGCTGCCCAGCACAGTGGTGCAGTCTCCATCCCTGGAGGGATTTAAAAGCTGTGTGGATGTGGCACTTGGGGACATGGGTCAGTGGTGGCCTTGGCTGTGCTGGGGAATGGCTGGACTCGGTGATCTTAGATAACTTTTCCAGCCTAATTCTGAGATTTTGTGATTTCTTCTCATGTTTCCACTGCAAAGTCTCCTCCATCCACCCATTCTGTTCCTGGCAGAGTCTAAATCTGAACGTTCTAACCACCCACCAAGGGAGGCTGCAGAGAGACACTGTCACACGTGAGGAATTCATTCATCACCATGGTTTTGTTTAACAAGAACAAGCATGGCTCATTAACACAAAACTGTATTTTCAATAAGGTTAACACTCCAGTAATGCATAATTACAATCTAATAATTTAACACACAGGAGCACTGTAAAACAACTGTAAAGGACTTTGATTATTGCAGTTTGCAAATGGACCAGAAAAGCTATTTACCATCATTACAAAGTTGGTTCATATTGGGGGATGTAGTGCATAGGAAAAGCATTGCACGCTACAGAATTAAATTTCATTTTACAGCTCTGCTAACCAACTGTAAAAACTGGAATCTGTCCCCATGGCTTGTGAAGGATTTTTTCCATAACATTAAAAAGAAACAAAAAAATCCCCAACAAAAGTGAAATTTTGCAACTGTAGCATTAATAGGACCCTGCTGAAACCTAATTTTAAAAAGTCACAGTCTCTATGGCATTTAATACCAGAGTTTTGTTTCTGTATCATTCTTTTTAATAACAGGATCTAATTAAAACATCTGTAAAATGCTGACAGTTTTTAATTTTATGTAAAATCTGAAAAGCAAGCATCAGGATCTGCTCTAATGAAATACAGCCACGGTAGTTATTATTAAGCAATGGTGATATTTTCATTTAAGAGTCACTTCTAAGTGTAATCTCTAAGTCAGAGCAGAGCAGAGACATCAGTGAAATCACTACAGGCCACTGAGGCTCTAAGGCTCTGTTTGAGCTTTATTTACTTGAGTGTTTTCAGTGATGTTTTCAGTTTAGCTTATTCTGCAGAAGGTGATGCTTTCCAGACAGCACTTTCCATCAGGTAGTCTTTGAAAAGTGAAAATAAGAAAACATTGCCCTGTGTGTGTGCCTCTGCTGGGCCCACATGGATCCCCTGCCCCTCACAGCCCAGGGTGGTTTCTGATTGATGCCACTCATGCACTGGTCTTGGGACCTTAATTTTTGAAGCAAGAATTAAGGAAATGGTGTGAAACAGATGTTTCTTCAAGCTACCTGTTCCCTTTCTCACAACATCTGCTTCAGGATATGTTCCACTGCCTCTGGGAAATTCTCACAGGTTAAGTAGGGAGCCGGGCTGATTTTGTCTTCATCTGCTGGACGGTATTTACCTGTAACAGATTAACACAAAGATGCCTTTACCCAGCTCCTCTGAGTACATTTATTTTTACCCTTGAAAATTACAGCCTTGTCATAGCAGTATCAGCCAGGAAAATGCCCAAAAAACATCCCACAATGCTTCCCTAAACAAATGCTGAGTCCTACTGGAGATTCCTCCAGGGGCAGCTCAGGATCAAAATTAGCATTAATTGCACTGGTTCACTCTGCTGTACTGGCAAATGTGCACGTTGTAGGTTCTTAAAATAATAATAATCATAGAATCCCAGAATGGTTTGGGTTGCAAGAGACCTTAAACTGCACCCAGGGCCACCCCCTGCCATGGGCAGGGACACCTTCCACTGTCCCAGGGTGCTCCAAGCCCCGTCCAGCCTGGCCTTGGGCACTGCCAGGGATCTATGGGCAGCTTCTCTGGGAAACCTGTGCCAAGGCTTCACCACCCTCACAGGGAAGGATTTCTTCCTAAAATCTCTAACCTAAATTTCATGTCTTTCATTCTGAACCCAATACTCCCTGTTCTATCACTACAGTTCCTGATGAAGACTGCCTCTCTGAAGACTCTTCTGAAGAAAAGCAAGGATGACTTCTCTTCAACACTGTGTGGCATGAGCAGCTGCCACCTCAAAGAGACCTTTCCCAGTCTGTGGGTCCATCAACAACAAAACAATACCTGTCAATCCCTCCAGGTTCCACTTCCATACAAAGCAAAATTACATTTATAACAGCCTGTGTAATTGTTGAGGAATGTCACCAGAACTCCTGCATAATCAGAGGTTACATTGCTGTGACTGATTTTGGCAATCTAAGGTGTGACAGTAACAGTCCCCTCTGTTCTGTGATTACTGCTTTGGATGTTTGAGTCAGAGCAAAAATTCACACCTGCAAGAGCAGCTGTCCTCATATATGACTTTGGTCACCCAGCCATCAGCTGGGGGTCTGTGCTGTGCTCCAGCCCTGCTGTCACAGGCAGGGATGTGGAAGGTGAGGGCTGGCCCCAGGGCTCAGAGTCCCTTCACTTCTGGGCACAGGGTGAGATCACTGAAGGCACCACTGTCTCCTGAAATGACCAATCCATTGAGTACTTACCCGTCCTTACCAAAATCCCACGCATGCCTGCCTGCTGGGCACCACCAACATCATCCCTGCAGTCCTGGGACACAGCAGGAGAGCAGTGGGTTAGTGGGCACAGACATTTCCATAACCTTTTCTGCTTTGCACGTCACTTAAAAGCAGCAACACAGAGTCAGATCTTTCAGCTATCCCATCAGTCACACTGTCACAGGAGTGGTTTTCTATGTGATGTTTGCCTGATAAAATAGTGACTGAAGTAAGAGAGAAAACCCCAAACACAATAAATCCTATGAACTTTTAAATGGAATTGTTTAGGTTGGAAAGCCCCTCTAAGACCATTGAGTCCAACCATTCCCCCAGCACTGCACATGCCACCACTGACCCATGTCCCACACACCCACACAGCTTTTAAACCCCTCCAGGAATGGGGACTCCACCAATGCCCTAGGCAGCTGTGCCAGTGCTCAAAGTCCTATTTCACAGAGAATTTTTCTCTAATATCCCATCTAAACTTCCCATGGCCCAGCCTGAGGCCGTTCCCTGTCCTCCTGTCCCTGTTCCCTGGAGCACAGCCCGACCCCCCGGCTGTCCCCTCCTGGCAGGAGCTGTGCAGAGCCACAAGGTCCCCCCTGAGCCTCCTTTGCTCCAGGCTCAGCCCCTTTCCACTCCCTCAGCCTCTCCTGGGTCCTTCTCCAGCTCCGTTTTCTCTCTGGAAATGACAGTTCCATCCTCTAGAGCCCCCCTCAGGCCCTGCCCACCCCGGAGGGCAGCACTGCAGGGGTTTGTGCCCACGTACGTCTCCAATCATGACGGCCTCCTCGGGGGCACAGTCAGTGCCCCGCAGAGCCTCCAGGAAGAAGGTCTTCTCTGGCTTCCCCACCACGGTGGCTTTGGTGTCTGTTGCATACTCCAGCCCTGTCACAAAAGGCCCAGGTCCCAGGCAAAGGCCATCCTTCTTCTTGAAATACCGGGCTTTGTGGATCGCTATGAGAGGCGCCCCATCCAGAATCAACCTAAAGAATGAATGAATGAAGAAGAGAATACAACAATTATACTAAAGGTGCTATATTTAAAACTGAAGGCCTCAAGTGGCTTTCACACAATCCCACAATGGTTTGGGTCGGAAGGGACCTTCAACCTCATCCAGTTCCACCCCCTGCCACGGACAGGGACACCTTCCACTATTCCAGGTTGCTCCAAGCCCTGTCCAACCTGGACTTGGACACTTTCAGGGATCCAGGGAAAGCCACAGCTGCTCTGGGCACCCTGTGCAAGGCTCTCCCACACTCATAGGGAAAAATTTCCTTTAAGTATAGAATGAATCGTTTGACCTTTACATTCTAGCATTGAAGGAATTACAGTAATAAGTTACATTAAAAAAAAAAACCTCAAAGCCATTTGAGGCATTCACGTCCCTCTGCATTTCCCTGTTAACCCTGGGAGTTTGAGCAGGCCCGCTTCCACAGAACCTGCAACTCATCTTTGGCTCTCACATTTCTGTTTTGTGCCCTGCAGATTTTCCTTACAGCAGACACTGCCTGCCCCTGTCCTGCAGCAAAGGGAAGCTGCAGGAATGCTCCTGGAACTACAGGAATGCTGCTGGTGCACCAAGCACAGCAATGTGATTGCAGTCCTCCTCTCCCAGGTTTCAGTGCAACAAGCACTGAACTGCCATCAGGACTGCCAAACATTTTCCCTTTGATGTCACTCTTTCTCCAGGTAATGCAGGTCACTCCAATCTTTATCACAACAGTGTAAAACACTGGCTGTTACTCTCAGGGCAGAAAGGGGGATTAATTTTCCTCTTAACCCCTGATTTGCAAAACAAAACAAAACAAAAGCCTTTAAGAAAACAAAGTCTTGCTTTGCCCCTGTTGTAGGAGGCTGGCTGAGGTGAGCTGGATTCTCCTTGGAGGATGTCTGCAGAGCAGTCTGGAAGCTCTGAGCAGGGCATAAATGATATTTCATTTCACTTAATTATCACAAAACACTCCTATTGAATCAATGCATTCCAAAGCAAGCTGAACAAGAAGAGAGCTGGGTTGTGTTTTTGTGAGCAGCCAGACATGTTCATGGCGGGAGGATGCCTCTAGGATACAGAAAATTTAATTTGACAGCATCACCACAACCACTATGTTCAGCAGTTTGCAGGAGAGATCTCACCTGAGAGAATTCTTTCAAACATGGCATCAAAATCCCACTTATACAGGAAGAGAAATTTAGTCTCAGTAATTTCAAGTGGTGCCTGGAGAACGGCCAGACTCTGTGTATCTCGTTTTGGGACTCATGTTGGGTTAGATTTACCTAAGTTAATGTTGGGTGTCAATGGAATAGTTGCCTACTACATAATTAGTCAGCCTGGGCTCCTCACAGTTGGTGCAGAGGAAAAGGCAACTCCTAGGGCACAGTTCAACTGTCCTATTTTAAGCACTATTAGGTAAAAAAATGCCCTGAAGTGCCTCCCTTATCCCTCCAGAGCCCAGATCATCAGCACAGACAGAGGAACCTGCGCTTGGATATCTGCACTTAATCAGATCCACCTCAGAGTTCTGCAATCCCAATGCAATTCCATTTTCAATGCAAATCCCAAGTGACTTAATCATCTGAGCAGTAAAGGGAGAAGGAATAGGGCAAGGCTCAACACAAAGAGGATGTGCCCGTGGCCAGTGTTTCCATCAGGCCAAACAGAACTGACCCCAGCAAAAGTTTATTCCCCATAGAGAATGGGGGAAAACACCCAGAACAAATCAGTGAGGTGTTACAGGCCAGACAGAACCCATCCTGGCTTTTTTTCAGTGTCTTGGTCTTCAGCCCAGAGGAAAAGATGGATATTATTCAACAGTTAATGTATTTAGGACAGAAATAAAGATCAGTAAAATTATGTAAGCACTGGGATACTCAATAGGTTAAGTTCCTGTAGTTGTGAAATTAAGAGTCCACTCATGACCCAAAGTAAAATTCCAAAATCAATGTCTTTGGCACTGGCCTTGCCATTTGGCAAGGCTCACTAACAAGGCAGACAGGGTCAGTTTGGGTCAACATGTGTTGATGTAACCCAGAATTGGCAGAATATGAGGACAGCATTGACCTCCCACTCCAAGAGACCTCCCTAAGAGACTGGTGGGCAGTAACTGATACTCCCTCTTCTACTTTATGGTTATAGACAGGTTAAGGTGTTTGGTATCAGGGTTTTCACCGAATTTCAAGGTGCAGAACTGTGGTAGCCACCACTCTGTGAGCCAAGATAGGAAAAGGCTCATCCCACACATCAGCAGGGCTATGCTCAGCCACAGGCTCACATCCAGTGTGTGAAAGCTGAAGGCTTTTCAAGTTAAAATACAGAGTGTGGAGTCAAGCCAGAACCAGTGTGAAGGACATATGGCTCTGCACACACTGGGGCAGCCTGGCTCATGGATGGTCACAAATGGAGAGTATCTGACTTACCCCTCAGCCTAGAGGCACAAACAGCATTAAAAATAAAACACTCCAGATCAGCTCCACAGTCCATGCAGCCCAACAGGTTGTGCTGGCCACCCCTGAACAGAAGATCCTTCAGAAGATACTGCTGGATATCCTGCATTAGGTAGGTAAGGAATGATCTGCCCTAAATACTGGATTTCCTTCCCTATACCACACAGGCTCTGCAGGCTGGGCTTTGAACACAGAATCTGCCTCTCTTCTTAGAGACTCTTAGAGAAAACAGCCTCAGGGCAGGTACAGGTTGGACATGAGGAGGAATTTCATGGAAAGGCTGGTCAGTCATTGGAAGGAGATGCCCAGGGAGGTGTTGGAGTCCCCATCCCTGGAGGTGTCCAAGGAAGGAAGACCTGGACGTGGCACTCAATGCTCTGGGCTGGTGACACAGTGGGGATTGGTCACAGGTTGGGCTCAGTGGAATGGGGGTCTTTTCCGACCCAAATAATTCTGCAAATGCTTCCCCACGTCCCTAGTTTTGTGTATTTCCCCTTGATGAATTGCTAACTTTTCCCCTCAGTGACAGCTGTGACTGCAGTTTATTTAGACTGAAAGCTGTAAAAATGAGGTCTGGACTGCCTGAAGTTCCTGGTGGAGAACCCAAATCCCACAAGATTAGTAGCTCCCTCACAAGCTGCATAATGTGTGATATTCCCACCACCCTTTTCTTCCCAGAAAGAGAAGAGCCCAGCACAAGAGAGCTCCCACTCCAGCCCCTGCCAGGGGCTGCCTTACCGAAAGGCTCTGTTCATCATCTCGTAGTGGAAGTGCTCAGGAGCCAGTCCCACCACCACAGCATTGGGGTTATCCGTGCCAATCCCTAGGAAAGAGACAGGATTTAATTCACACTTAGCAGCCCACAGTCAGCAAAGTGCATTTAATCACTTTAAGGCAAAAACAAGCATTTTCCTACACAGTCATAGCACAAAAACTGCTTTTGTGTCTTTTATAGATGAAGAAAGCACCTGTGGAAAAGGTGCTGGTCTGTCCAGACTGTTCCATCCTCTAGGATCTGGCCAGTCTTAACAGCAGCTGTGGGATGATTCTGCCACTGCTCCCAGTGAAATGCAGCAGGACACAAAAATCCCTCTTTTAATTGAATGACTGCTTGCCATATGGGAGTCCCTCTCTACATACATTTATGTGCTTTGTAAGACAGTAAAGCAGGGATTCAAGTGAATCCCATCCAGTTTTTCTATTCCCTCTAGCCACAGGAAATTCCATGTATCAGTCTGATTCTGGCAATAAAGACGGTACTGCAGCAGTGCCCAGAAGTTGTTACCCTAGATAAATTTGGGCTTTTCTGGAAGGTCTTTTTCCAAAGTGGATTACTGCCCTTGGGAACAACTCCACTGCAGTCCCACCCCAGGACAGAACCAGCAGTGGAAGCAGAGCAGCACCAGCAGGAGGGGTTACTAATGGCGTGTTGTCAGCTGAGGATTTTGTTCCACCTTCAAACACACCCTCTGCACCTTCAGCAGGACAACCAGAGCTCCTGGCTGGCTCTGCTGGCTGAGGCCTCCTGCTGCATGTCCCTCAGGTGTTCAGCCAGCACAACATCCACTCAGAGGTGCCACGGTGGATTTGTGACATCACCCAAAGCATCTGAGTCCTTAAACCAGGACAGGATTCCTTCATCTGCCTGTGACCAACTTCAACAGAGAGATTAGCCAAGAACAGCTCAACAGCAGATATTAACTGGAATTTAAAGCACTCTCCACTGTACTTACATGTTCCAAAAGCAGCAGTGAGGAAATGTGAGCCAAAGCCCTTGTAGCAAAAACAAATCAAACAACCCACTCCAGACCCCAGCTATATAGATGATGCACCAACGTGGCCCCATGTTACCTCTGTCTCTGCCATCTTTTATAAAATTAGCATCAGCTCCTGAAAAACTGATGGAAAGATCCCCAAACCATGGAGACTGAGCTGATTTAAATGCTGTCAGTGAAAGAGCTGCTGCCTCTGCTGTTTCTCACCCAGGAAAGCCTTCCTGGGGGCACAAATATTGCTGAATATTGCTGGGGGCACATTTCTGTGGATATGCTGTTAGGTAGAACAGATTACCAGGTTTTCCTGCTCTCACAGAGGCTTTTCTCCTGAACATTGACCTCTCTGAAGATTTCTGATCAGCCTATGGCACCAAAATTTAACAGGAAATTCCTAGATCCTGGCAAGATTAGAACCTACTTGTATTACACAGCCAAAAGATTTCAGTTTGTAAGGCAAGGGCAAGGCAAGCCATCCATACTCCTGCTGCCTTGACTTTGAATAAAAAATATCGAGCGTACAGTTTTCAAATGTGAGTATGTTAAAAACGTGGGTATCTTTGCTACTCTTGATGTCCAAGTGAGAACACATCATTTTCTGTTTCCCTGACTGCTGAGGGAGGGAAATGGAAACATCTGACAGCAAAGCAGATTTTAACCAAGTCTTTAGGGATGACAGTTTAGAGGATTCCAGGTGATGAACCTTCTCTCACCAGTGAAGGTGTACAAGTACATGGGGTGAAACCTAAATGTTCAATATAAGATAAGCAATAATTGCCTGGAGATTTTCTATTTAATAATAATCTATTAACAGAGAAACAGCCTGCTGTGTGTGCCCACACACTGTTTCTTCTTTATGAGTAAAACCTCTGCTGGAAGTCAGGTATTGCACAAATTGACACATCTTTGCTATAAAAAAAAAAATGAGCACTGATAGGTCCAATAAAGCAGCAATGAGCTGGTGATAACTATTACTTCATATTTTACACTGGAAATTAATGGAAAGCATTGAATTTTACCTGAATTACTAACTATTTGAAGGCCTTGGCTGCCATTTCCACTGCTCCTCAAGAAGATACAACTTCAGGCTGTTTGGTGTTTGATTTGACATGAAGAAAGGACCTTTATGACCCTGCAGAATTCCACATTTCAGGGCACAGCGTCTCCTTAGCTGTTCATTAACTGCTGTTCATTAATTAGCTGCTTCCTGAGCGCCTCACCTGTGAAGTCAGGCAGGGCCTTGTCGTCCACCAGGAGCAGGGGCCGCACCTGCTGCTGCTCCAGGAGGTTCCTGGCTGCTGTCAGGGAGGTGAAGATCTCGTGCTCGGCGATGTCGAAGCCCAGCCCCGTCAGCCTCTCCAGCAGGTCCCTCTTGCTCTCCTTGGTGGTGTTGGTCACAAACCGGACGGTCACTGGGGCACTGCGCAGCCTGGGGGGGACACAGGGGCAGGCTGGGCACAGGCTCCGCCTGTTCTCACCCCTCTGCTTCTCTCTGGGGCCAAAAGCAGCCCCAAAGGCTGCAGATGAAAAGAGCACACGGGAGACTGGTGCCACACAAAAAGCTTCTGTGACGCGGAACAGACAGCAAGAATTACACCCCCCAGACCAAGGCAAGGCATCCTCCCCTCCTCTCCCCCTCTACCACAAAAATTCCTGAGGAAAACAGTGGTTGCAACTCCCTCTTCACAGCAGCAGCCAGCACGTCCATGATCACTAACTCGAAAAGCCTTTTTATTCAAACCGCACAATAAATAAGCCAGTCCCACTTCTTGGTCAAAATAAGCAGAACAAAAGAAGTTTGTTGCTGAATTAATATTGAATTCAACTGCTGGGTGAATTTCCCAGCAGCTGTGGCTCGTTCAGGAGGCTCCAGGAGCCTGTGTTACCTTGGTGGTGGTTTTATGTCAGCTTCTGCAACCATTTTCCCCTTTCCTGAGGAACACCAGCATCACATAAAACCATGTTATTGCCCTGTGCTGACAGTAAATGCTACCAAACAATCAAATAATTTTAAGTGACAGTTTCAACAGCATTCCCTTTAATTATTCCCCCACCATCACTTTCTCTGTTGCTATAGGAACAAACACAGGCATCAGGATTGTGTGGAGAACATCAGAATAAAGTTGGAGACTTGCTTCCACCTGACACTTCCTTCTATCTCTTGTTTTACACTGACCATTCACAGGTATGAGCTGGTTAAAAAAGTCCCCTGGTTGATAATAAAATAAAAATTAATTTGATTTTTCCCTCTGGACCTCAATAGGGAACTGTGAACACAGCAACCCTAAAACAGGCATTTCTCCATGTGTTCCCTGAGCTAGCTGCATGCCATTCCCTCCAGCTTCTCCTTGGGAAGGACAGGGATGTGGACTGGCAGAAAAGAGAGTGGGATAACAATTTTTTTCAAACCTCTGAGCCAAAGGCCTGGCTGTTCTTTGCCACCTGCCCTCCAAAGCTGTGGCAGCACATATGTATTATATGGAATTTCAGGAACATTGACTCTCGTTTCTCCCAGCAGTGAGTGAAAGGGCAATCAATGAGTACCCAGTGTTTCAGCAGTTTTTACTTCCTTGCAATTTTACATCTTAAGGACATAATCATTTCCACAGCACACCTGTGGGAAATGCAGCTTCCTCATCCCTCTGTGAACTTTTCCTCTGAGCTACAGTCCAGCTTTATAAAACCCTTAGCAGCCCATTCAGCTCCAGTAGAGAGTTCAGTTCTGTTCCCATATCCTGATTAATCCTTAGTGCCTCAGAATCCTAAAGTGTCCCCCTTCGTTCACCACAATATCAGCTATCGCTCTGGGATTTTTCCTCATCCATTGCAAGATGTCTTCTCCAGGAAAACACCACAAATATTCCTGGGATTATGTGTCCTATTTCACCACTGATCTGGTTTGAATAAATCACTTTGCTGTGCCTCAGTGTCTTTAGACACCCTTCAACCACAAGAGAAAGAGTTAATCTGACTGTCTTGTTTATTAATGCATTGAAATTCCCACAAAAGAAAAAAAAAAATGAGGTTGCCTACCTAGCAGAAAGAAACTTTAAAAACAGTAATAACCGAGAAAAGTGTTGTCTGAATGAAGTGAAAACTCTGCAGAGGTTGCCTTGCTCCCCAGACCAAGCTTTTCTATTATCCCGTTCAACCACAAGAGTTAATTTGACTGTCCTGTTTATTAATGCATTGAAATTCCTATGAAATAAAAAACAAATGAGGTTGCGTACCTAGCAGAAACTTTAAAAAAAGTAATAACTGAGAAAAGTGTTGTCTGAATAAAATGAAAACTCTGCAGAGGTTGCCTTGCTCCCCAGACCAAGCTTTTCTATTATCCCACTTTATCTCAGCACAGGTCTAAAATATCTGACAGATGATTAAAGCACCGAGGAACAGCTCAGCTGAACTGATTTTGGGGTAATTCACCCAAACGTTATCCCACTTTATCTCAGCACAGGTATAAAATATCTGACTAAATGATGATTAAAGCACCGAGGAACAGCTCAGCTGAACTGATTTTGGGGTAATTCACCCAAACTCAACTTCGGCTGTGGCTGTCTCACCTGTGAAACAGTGGAGACACCTTGAATATTGGTGGTTTTATGTCTAGAAAAGGCTTAGCAAACATGGGAAGAGCTGCTGAGGAAAGCAGCAGGGGCCCAGGTGACACCAGTATCTCTCTCCACCCTTTGCCGAGCTCTCCTGGCACAAACACAGTGCAAAGGATTCGGCTGCGCGCTCGCTCCACTCACCCACCCCTTTGTGCAAACACCACTGACACAACCTCCCAGAGCAAACCAAACCAAAAAAGAGGCAAAACTTGCCTTTTGAGGGCCTCCTGGGCGCCGGGCACGGCCGAGTCCTCGACGTGGAGGGTGCCATTGAGATCCACCAGCACGGCCTTCAGCGCGCGCCGCGCCGCCATCGCGCCCGGGGACAGGCCGAGGCACCCCGGGACTGCTGAGGATTTAAAAAAAAAAAACCCACATAATTGATTGGGGGGGTGTTTTCCGCACAAAGACTCTGTGGAAATCAGGTGCTGACTGCTCTTTAAGTGCATCAAAACAAAATAAAGTTCTCTGAAGGACTCAAGGGTGCTGGGGGGAGAGAGGGCCATGAGGCCTGCGACTGCAGGCCCAAGGCCTCAGCAAGAATATTTCAGCAAGTTCCGCTGACATCGACAGTGAAAATAAAGACACAGTACTCTAAAGCTGTGTCTCTAAAGCTGCATTTTGGCTGTAAAGCTCAGAACGCTCTGCCAAAGTGGAAGCTGTTGATTTTATTTTTGTAAGAGTTATGCAGACCACACCACAGCCACCCTGAGGGGGCTCAGTCAGGATTTTTGCAGATTTTTAGCCTGGAATGACCTGAGCCCTGAGAACTTCCTGACCCATTCAAAGGGTCATTCCATGCTCTCATTCCATGCAAAAGGGACAGGTTTTCTGATTCCACGTACTCAGCCCAAAATCAAAGCCATGATTTGAAGGGTAGGGCACCAGAGGATGAACAGAGGGGTGATGTTTGAGTCCCCCAGCTCAAGATCTGTCTCCAGAAACAAACACTTCCCCCCTCACGTGGGCTGGAAGTGCTGCATTTTGCTCCGTGAACGAGTCTGAGGAGCTGCTTCTCAGAAAATGTCCAATACAGCACAGTTTTCTCCTGTTCATTAGACAAGAACCATCTGAAAAGGCTGGAGGATTTGGGATTATAGAAGAGAGGCTTGGGGGTGATCTGATTTTGGCATTTCAGTACCTGAGGGACAATTTCCAAGTGATGAAGGGACAGGGCACAGGGAAAATCCCATATATCCTTCCCAATATCACATGTGTCCCTGTCCCAGGGGGCAGGCACAGATTTTGGGATGTTGGGCAGGAATTGGTGGCTGGGAGGGTGGGCAGGCCCTGGCCCAGGGTGCCCAGAGCAGCTGTGGCTGCCCCTGGATCCCTGGCAGTGCCCAAGGCCAGGCTGGATGGGGCTGGGAGCAGCCTGGGACAGTGGAAGGTGTCCCTGCCTGTGACAAGGAACTGGAGGGGCTTTAAGGTCCCTTCTACCCAAACCACTCTGGGATCTGCCAACCCTATGACTGACCACAATTTTGTATTCAGCTGGTTTGGTTACAGACAGCATGTAGCATTTTTAAAAAAGCACACAGAGTAGACAACACCATGACTGGACCCTGCCCTAGTAAATTTCTTTATCTTTGCAGACAGTTTTATAAATGGTCATGTGGGCCTGGGGTCTCAGGTACACCACACACACACACAACGTGTAACTTTGATATTCCACTACCATTATTGCTGCTGGTTCTCTGCAATATGAAAATAAATAAAAATGCTTCCCTTACTGTATGTCTGCTGATACAAAAGCCAAAGTTAAATGTTAATGATACACAGCTGAAAACAGAACTCCTAAAGAAGCTTCACCAATTTCAATGAAAATATCTACTTTTATTATTATTACAACTATTACCTCTGTTACTGCTTTTATTTTGCTGTTACTATTTTATTGTTACCCTACATTTCCATCGGTTCTGCTGTTCACAGTGCATTTATTCAGGAAATGCGGAAGTTATCTGCAGAGCCAGTTTCCAGCACAGCCTGATTTTAAGGAAAAAGCTCATGGACTGCCCGGAAGTCCTAAAAGGCCTCCAGAACCTCAGTTTTTATAATCACAACCCAACGAAAACTCACCTTGTCAGGACAAAGGGACACCCCAGTCCCGGTCTCTGGGACAAGGACACGAGGAACACAAGACACAACCTAAGGGAAAGAGGGATATATTCTATACAGATATAGGTGGTTATATATGTCCCTCGGTGGAAGGATGCGGACGGCACAGGCGTGCGTCCTCCCGACCCGCAAAACCCCCTCTGGCGGGGATGGTACCGCCCCTTCCCGCCAGACCGCAACGGGCACACGGGCTGGCCCATTCCCTACCGGGGGAGTCCCGACCGCGGCGAGCTCCCCTTTCCCTGACGCGGATGGTCCCGCCCGCCCGTTCGCGGCCGAAGGCGGCGGACGCGCCCACGCGGAGGAGAGGGGGGGAGCAGCTGGCTCCCCCGGCACTGACTGTGCCCGCCGCCCGCGGGGTCCTGGCGGAGCCGCGCCCGCCCGGCCCCGCGCCGGGCCCGTCCGCCGCCAGCGCGGCAGAAAATGAACAGAATGTAATGATTATTGTAATAAATAAACACCGATCTCTGCCCGCAGTGGGCCCGCGGCCGGTCGGCGTCCGGCAGCCGGGACAGGCAGCGCGGGGGCAGCCCGCAGGGCCCTGAGGGCGCGGGGCGCGCCGGGACGCGGGTATGGTTATAAATGATATAAATTACACAAATTACACCCGTTCTGTCCTTTGTATCCCCCTTGTTACACCTGTTACAGCCGCTTTATCCTATAGATACAATGTGTGATCGTACCCTTTGTGGTATGATCATAAATCATGTAAATTATATCCCTTATATCCTATATGGCCATGTTTATATGTAGCCATACACTACGGATATCCATAAATATTTATCAATAATATATCAATAATCTCTATATTGTGGATATATTGTGCCCTGTATGGATATTATACATAATAGTGTATTCATATATCGATATTATGATATTTATATATATATAAACGTTATATACAAAATGTTATCATATCCATATATGGATATATTATACCCATAATATATCCACGGTAACTAGTATGTATTTATATATAAATACATATCTATATCTTGGCTGTTAAGAAGAAATTATTCCCATTATATAACTACAATTTAATGTTTTAAATTACATCCATAATATGTCCATAGTTATAATACAACATAATACATATTATATTATGATCCAATTATTATATCTATATATCAATATATTTTAAAACCTATATTTATAATTCTACATTTACATGTATTTATATATTTTTGTAACATGAATTTTAATCTACAAACGCATGCATTTTATATATAGTTTTACCAACTTACTGACATGTAATAACTTTATTTTGCACGTTCCTTGTTTTCTGCAGTTTCAGCCGCAGAGCTGCTCCAGAGCTGCTGGAAGCCACTCCGGGGACAGCAGCAGCGTGGTTATTCCCTGGCTGTCCCTGCACACCTGATCCTCGGCTGCTGCCCCACTTTGAATCCCGATTTTTCCTCTCTCAGGTGAAGCTTGTCCCAGTTTTGCCTCCAGCGCGGGGTTCCCGCTGCTCCTTCTCCTTGCCCGCGTGCCCGCAGCCCCTCTGGAAGCACAGCAAGGAGAACATCACTTTTCACACATTTTATTTCCAAGCTGCTGCTTGCAATCTTTAGTGCTGGCCTTTTTCAGCAAGGAGAGATTAAGTTTTGATGCAGAAATGGAGTTAGGGCCTCGCTGTGCCTCAGGCCGCTCAGCGCTCGCTCCCAGTGCCACGGAAACATCCTGCCGCTTTTCTTTCCAATGAAATTTCACAGGGATACAAAATGTTCCACGGGCACATTGCCCCGTTTCCACCAAAGACAGACCCGTGAGAACAGCTGAGCCAGGCTGTGCCCTCCTCACCTCTGACTGACACAAACATCATCACAGGGAAAATTACTTCTAACAGATCCACGGGTTTTTAAACCAAAGGATCCTGCAGATCCTGTTCTGCCTCACGACAGCGTCTGGCTGGGTTTGCTGCAGAAACCAAAACACAGCTCCACAGCAGATACTGCCCTGTGCCACAGGGATGAGGGAAAAGTTACACATTTCTGGAACAGGATGGAGCAGAGTTTTGAGATATCCCCACTGCACACACAGAGAGAGAGAGAGTTGGGAAAGAGAGTGCTTGGAAATTCAGGATTTATTTACAAAAATCACAAGAAAGATGGAAACAACATAAACCTCTCCTCCTGGATGTACTCTGCAAAAACCTGTGATTGAAGATCATTAAATGCATTTACACGTTTAACATTCTTCTTCATATACAACAGCATATGCTTTAGTCATCAAGGCGTCGGGAGAAAAGATGATTGACCAAGCTGCTTTAAAATAATGAAACTTCCACGTTTCCCTTGGCCTCCCCTCTTTAAAGTCATTTAGCAGAGAAACAGACAAAGAGTTCTAACTTCTCTATAAAGACACACGAGAATCACCTTTTCCAACTCAGACCTAACTCAGCAGTCTAACTGAGACTGGACTGGTAGGAAAGCAGTCAGGAGCACTCTGTTCCGCAGAACTGCCGAGTCACGCGCACAGCTGCACTGTCAGAGCTGTTAATATAACAAATGATGATGATGATGATGATGATGATGGAGGTGGGGGACGTCGGGAGAAAAGATGATTGACCAAGCTGCTTTAAAATAATGAAACTTCCACGTTTCCCTTGGCCTCCCCTCTTTAAAGTCAAACATTTAGCAGAGGAACAGACAAAGAGTTCTAACTTCTCTATAAAGACACACGAGAATCACCTTTTCCAACTCAGACCTAACTCAGCAGTCTAACTGAGACTGGACTGGTAGGAAAGCAGTCAGGAGCACTCTGTTCCGCAGAACTGCCGAGTCACGCGCACAGCTGCACTGTCAGAGCTGTTAATATAACAAATTATGATGATGATGATGGTGATGATGGAGGTGGGGGAAGGAGCAGTAACACAAGAGGCTCCAAATGTGTGGGTTTTTCCCAAAGAAAGCGCGGGGTACTCACCTCCCATGGTATTGCCCTCCCACGTTTCCCAGGAAGCTCAGAATACAAACGGATCCCCACTTCGACCACAGTGATCACCACGCAGAAGTTTAATACATATTTTAAAAAGTATAATAACAATTCTTGACAGAAAAGTAACAAATACTAATCACTAATATCCCCAAAGTTAACACAGAGTTACCCAGCTTTAGGTACAGCTTTTTTTCCTTAATTTTTGATTTTTTTTTTTAAATTTTGCACTGCAACTGCACCCATTTTCTACTGACTTTACCATCAGTATGAAATACTGATTTGAAGACAAAAATCCCCAAAGCAGGAAAATTCAGCTTTCAATGTTAACCTGCATCAGGACTTTACCCAGCTGATTTTATCTCCCTCCATATCACAGCTGGACTTGAAACCTTTACAACAAGTATTCTTTATGACACCCTTTCACAGCCTAATTCATATTCTCTTAAACAGTTCCATGGTAGCAATTGAAATGAAAACAAACACGTTGTCGTCTTCCTCAATTTAAAAACGAATTGGAGAGCGTACTGAAGGAAATTCATCCCTGAGTAACAAAGCATTTAAAAGCTGCATCCCATTGCCAGTCACTGCAACATCCTATGGCATTTACTCTAGTAAATTAATCAGCACTACGAACAGGCAGCAACAGAACTGGTCACAGTCCAACGTGTTTGCAGCGTTGTTGCATTGATCCCGTGATCCTGCTTAATGAAACTGCAAGGGAACATTAGGAAATGGGATAAATAGAAACAGTGTCTTTTATTATTTTAAGTTGAACGTCAGATTGACAGCTAAACCGTGCTGGATCCCAGGGAATTCAGAGCAGTGGTGGTCAGCAACTGGCTTCTTTGGATATCCAGAGGGTTTCTAGGGGTGTCTTCAGCCGAACAGCAGGAGGAGAACAATCGTGATGGAGTTCAGGGCTATTAATGGCACTGCAGAGGGGGAAAAAAAGAGAACTTAATAGTGAAAACTTTGCTTTCCACGTTGCCAAAATGACAGAACTTCATATAACCTTGGCAGAAGGAGCAGAACCAGTCAAAATTTTAGAAATAGTTTCATTTTCCTGTGTAAAGTTGGAAGCAGTGGAAGGAGCCAGGCTGAAAGACATTGGTAGAAAGCAACAGCAGAAATATTTTTCTGTTTTAACTTTAACCCAGAGCCTTTAGTTCTGTTTTCACTTCAACACAAATAACTCTTTCTCCAAATGAAAGTAAACTATCTAAAATTCAGCTTATATCCTTGGCTTTACTGTGCTTTAGAATAAATGTTTTGGGTTTTACTCAGTGGTAGGCAAGACAGGCTAAGATTTGTTACTCCCCCTCTACCATCATCTACAAAATGAATTTTTGGTGTCCTTCATAAGGAAGAACTGTCAGTAACTTACAAATTAAGTGTATTTTCTCCCCATCTTCTGGCTTGCCTTTCAGAAACCCTGGAATTACCTTTCCCTCACAGGTACTTCCCACAAAGATGGATTCAGACAAAGTGACTGACGCTAATTGCACACTTTGGTTGATCACCACACTTCCTCCCAGCTGCCAAACTCCAAGGGAAGGCAAAAGCTCAGCAGGAGAAACACAAGCCAGAGCCAGGGAATGTTTTTGCACTTTTACCAGAATTAGGGCACTTTAGTGAGGCCTGCACCCTCTCACAGAGTCCAGGCCTGGAGGAAGTAAAGATTAGTGCAGGAACAAGACACTACAGATTGTAATAATAATAATAATAACAACAATCAACATAATCATAATAATAATGGTAAATATTGTGCCCTTACCTCTCATAACGGTTCGTATCGATCGAATGAGGTTTGTCAGCTGTGCTTTAATTCCTGGTTCCTCTCCAAATCCTCCAATCCCTTGATCGCTTCCCCAGCCAACTGGGTCACATAAAAACAGACACACGCTTTAGGAAAAAAACCCCAAAACCACACAACAAATGCTGCAATTTTAACGAGCAATCTATCCTGAATGTAGCTTACACTAACGCAGAGAGACAGCCCAATCAGCCTTATTTCACGAGCAAATTTTAACACAGCAGGCTGAAAGCTGTTAAACCTCACGTTAGGAGATGTTTCTCTAAAGAAAACCCCTCACCTTTTTAATACACCACTGTTCCCTGCATGCCCAGACTAACAGGTGAGTTCATCTGGGCTTAAAAAATAAAAACAGCTGTCAAAATAAACCCTAAACCAACTGCAACCTGTTCACAGAGAGACAGCCCAATCTTATTTCACGAGCAAATTTTAACACAGTGGCTGAAAGCTGTTAAACCTCACATTAGGAGATGTTTCTGTAAAGAAAACCCCTCACCTTTTTAATACACCACTGTTCCCTGCATGCCCAGACTAACAGGTGAGTTCATCTGGCCTTAAAAAATAAAAACAGCTGTCAAAATAAACCCTAAACCAACTGCAACCTGTTCGTAGTACTGGAAGCAAAACAGCAAATAAGTGCTGGGTGTGAAGCGATGATGCTTCAGCACTGAGAGAGGGGCCACAGCAGGCAAAAACAGCCAGCACAAATTCCAAAATCGGGGTGATGATTTTGCAACTGCTGTAAAAAAAAAGCTAGAACTTCTGAGGGGGAAAAATTGGGAACTTTTCTGAGTGTAGCAGATGTCCTGAAGTTTTATGATGCCCAGACACAGCATGATGGGACCAGGGATGTGTCCAGGGACTTCCAAGACCTGCTGGTCACAGCCCTTACCATTTTGGGGAGGAGCAGCTCTCACCACACCAAACTCCACTGCCCAAGTTTCCTTCTCCAAAGGCCACTTTTGAGTGATTTTTGTTCTCCCTGGCACCAAACTGAGGGTGGTGGGCAAGTCCTCTCTCTCACCAGCCTTGCCAGCAGCTGCTTCCCACTGGGATGAGCCTGGAGCTGCATTCCCAAGTCTCAAGAGGCTGACAAGTGGCTTCACCCATCCCACCAGCTCCCACGTCTCCCTTTCATAATTCCAGCTGCTCGTCAGGAGAGCAAAAGAAAAGCCCAAACCCCAGCTGAGCAGATCCCTTGACACAAATCCAGCCGGGAGGAAGGGATGCCCCTCTGCACTCCTGCCAAAAATCCTGGCTCAGCCTGACGTGGAGAAGTCAGGATTCTCCACACCAGTGAACTAGGAACCGTGGCTCATTGGCCTTTTTTTTTTTTTTTCCCCAGGGCTTTGCAGATCTTTGTCGGTGCATTTTCTCTGTTTTGCAGGGCTTTGGCTTCTTTTGAAGGGCAAGGATGCCCAGCCCTGGGAATCCCACGGACCGAGAGTCGCCATCTCATCAAGAGCCAGGCACAACAAGAAAAACGAAACCTTTACACGACACCAAACGCTCCGAGGCGCGGCACCAAGGGCCGTGAAACAGTTAAAAATGAACAGGAAAAAAGGACAATTACAGGGGAAAAAAAAATAAAATAAAAAAATAGGAAAAAAAAAAAGAGAGACAAAGGTACAAGGAAAGCGGCCGGGAATTCATCCCCATAGCCCAAACGCACCGCGATTCCCAAATCCGCACCGGCAGGGAGCGGCGGCGGGGGCCGCGGCCACCCCCCCCACCCTCCACCACAGGCCGGGCGGCCCTCGCAGCTCACCGTGGCGGAGGAAGCGCTCCTCGTGCAGCACGGCCACGGCATTGACGATGAGGAGGGAGGCCTGCAGCAGCGAGTAGAGCGTGAAGGCCATGGCCCGGCACGGCACCGGGAGCGGCACCGGGAGCGGCGGCGGCGCCGAGCGAGACGTGGCGGGCGGGGGGCGGGGCCTCGCCTCACGGCCGCGGCCGGATGGGCGTGGCCTCACCCAAGCGCTGGGGCGTGGCCTTGACGGGCGTGGCCTCTCCGCGGCAGCGCAGGGAGGGGCGTGGCTTCACGGGGCGGGACACACATGGGGCGTGGCTCGAAGCGCCCTGCCCAATGGGGGGCGTGGATGGGGGGCGTGGTTTTGTTAGGGCGTGGCCTCCCCGCCGCGCTGTTCCCGCCCCCTGAGGGGCGTGGCCTAGAGGGGGCGTGGCCTCGGTGCGGACAGCCGCGGGCGCTTGCGGGCTCCGCGCGGATCCCTCGGGACCCCGAGCCCAGCGGAGCGCCTCGGGGATCCCGGGAGCCCTGCGGACCCCTCCGGCCCCTGGACCTGGCAGAGCCCCCTGGGTCCTTCGGTGCCCCCGGGATTCCCTGGAGCCTCTCGGGTCCGTCGGATCTATGGATCCCTCAGGTCAATGGATCACCTGGATGCCTGTGGATCCCTCGACTCCGTGG
This sequence comes from Passer montanus, assembly GCF_014805655.1. Taxonomy (NCBI): domain Eukaryota; kingdom Metazoa; phylum Chordata; class Aves; order Passeriformes; family Passeridae; genus Passer; species Passer montanus. The sequence goes on from NW_024373923.1 coordinate 1,311,958, forward strand.
ATCCCTCGGAGCCCCGCGGGTCCCGTGGAGCCCCTTGGGCCCATTGGATCCGTGGATCCCTCACGGCCATGGGTCCTTTGGAGCCCCGTGGAGCCCTCGAGTCCCTGGGTCCCCCAGAGCCCCGTGGGTCCCTCGGAGCACCTTGGGTCTGTCGGGACTGTGGATCCCTCGGGTTCATGGGTGCCTCAGAGCGCTGTGGTTCCATCAGAACCCCTTGGGTCCATTGGGTCCGTGAATGCCTTCAGCCCGTGGATCTCTTGGAACGCCGTGGATCCCTTGGGTCCATTGGTCATTCAGAGACCTCTGGATCCCTTGGGCCCATTGATCTGTCAGAGCCTCTTGGGCTCACTGGGTCCATGGATCCCTCGTGTCCACGGACCCCGTGCAGCCCTGTGGATCCCTCGGGGCTATGGATCCGCGTGGGTTCCTAGGAGCCCCTTGGGCCCCTCGGATCCATGGATCCCTCGGGTCCATGGATCCCTCGGAGCCCCGTGGTTTTCTCAGGTCCGCGGGTCCTTCGGAGCCCCGTGGGTTTCTCAGGTCCGTGGATCCCTCGGAGCCCCGTGGACCTCGCAGCGCAGGCTGTGACGTGGGAAGCTCCACTCGCCGTGCAGCAAGTGCCCTTCGGATTCGGAGCGGGAGCAAGGCTCATCCTCCTCCTCCTCCTCCTCCTCCTCCTCCTCCTCCTCCTCC